>NC_064850.1:87030463-87630463 GCF_024139225.1 Suncus etruscus
GGCCTCAGTTTTTCTCTTCTGCAAAGTGGGAATAATGTGAACACTGACTTCAGAGGGGATGAAGGAAAGAATAAATGGGAAAGTATTTTGCAAAGAGACCTGCAGGAGTTTAAAATCATAAGTATATATCTCAGGCAGTGTTTTCTAAGGACAGTGATGCCTTCCAGGAGGGAGACTCTGTGCTCTCCAACAGCCCCACCTGGGAGCCTGGAGTGATCTGAAGCAGGAGCAGACACTGGTCCCCATCATCGCTGCTGGCCCCTCCTATGGATGCTGATTCATTCCCTTGGGTAAAGTTCTCTCAGGTACTCTGCCCATTTTACCTTCCTCTGTGATGAGACCTCTGTACCTCCCCCTCCCACTGGATGAGAAGCTATATGGGAAGAGGACCTGAAGCTGCAACCCAAAGATTTAGTAGGCCCCTGGGACATAACAAGGCACAACAGAAAGATGCCCAATAGCTGAGCCACAGTAATTATATCTCCTCTTATGAGCCATGCCTCTGCTTAGTCCACTATTCCTACCCTGCACCATGAGTGTTTGCTCTTTGTTTTGTAGAATAGAGATCCAGACTCAAAAGATCAGCTCAGAGAAGCCAGAACTCCAGCTCCTAGGAAGCTTTAACTTGGCCTGCAGCACTCAGCTCCTAGTGTCACTGCTCCTGTTGCCACTGCTCAGGGAACTCATTTTCATCCAGGATCATTCTCCAAACAGGGGTTCCTATCTCCAATTTTGTCCATGGGGATGCCAGATGGCTCTTCATTCCTGCTGAGGACTAAGCACCTGTAGAATGGTGCCTTAACCTTCCCTAACCCTCACTCCAGACATGCCCAATTTGAGCACCATCCTCAAAAAAACAGCACCCCTCAACTCTGCACATGGCATAACCCCGCTCAGAAATACAGGTAAATAAACTCTTCCTCCATTTCCCCCATTATTTCTTGCTTATTTTGTCTTTTGATCTATTGCTCACAATGCTAAGGGATTTCTCTTGGTTCTGTGCTTAGGGAATCACTCCTGGTGGTGCTTGGGGGACCATATGGCATGCCAGATATAGAACCCAGGTTGGCCACCTGCAAGGCAAGCACCCTACTTGCTATACTATCTTGCCAGCCCCTCTCCCCAATCCTGACCATTAGCAGAAGCTCCCTCCAGTCAGCCCCTGCTGGACTCTATATGCAATAGATGTTCAGAACACTTCAAAACCACTTGACTTCATGACACTCCTGGTTCTTGGAGCAACAGTTTGGTTAGACTTCATCTATAACCCACCCTTTCCTCACCCCAGGAGCATGATGCCTTCAAAGTAGAAGACTCCAAATTCTCAGACAGCCCAAGGGGGAGCTGGGAGCGGTCTCCATTTGGCCCTTTCCCTCTCATCCTCACACTAACATTCCTTAGACAACCTCCCTGCTCCCTCCTGCTGTGCTTTGCTGCCTGATCCAGTCCTTCCTTTCTCCCATCTCAAGCCTCTGTAGACTCAGGCTAGACCTCGAGCTGCAAGCTGAGTGAGATTGGAAGGCATCAGGCAGGCTGGCCAGGGTGGGTCCTCCAGCATCCAGAAAGGAAACTTCTATTTTCAACCACTTATTCTCCCCAGGGAAAGGCTCCTGGCTCAATGTTTAGACCAAAGGGGCCAGCAGCAATCACTTCCCATCAGGGGCAGAAAGGGGGGGGGGGGGTTAGGCACAGTGATCTGGGAACCACTCCCTTCCAGAGATACCCCTCTAAGGGAGCCCAAACAGAGAGGCCACACCCACAGGCAGGACAGAGGACAAAGACCTCCCTAGACAGAAGCCCAGTAGACAAGAGGCACAGATTTCTGGGGAGGAATCTGGGCTGGGAGGGGTCCAGGTGGGGCCATTAGGCCTGCACCTGAAGTCAAACTGAATGGTGGGTGTCACTGACTTGATACTTATTTCAGAGGACAAACCAAATCAGGGCACAAAGTGGAGGTGGGGGATGCAGCAGGTGGGCGCCCTTAGTCCCTAGGGCCAGTGCAGCAGGAACAGGGAAGGGGAAATGACTGCAGGTCCTGTCTGGGCAATAGCTCCTGGGTGCCAGGGAAGGAAACCAGGTTTGCATAGTCGTGAGACAGAGAGGCAGAGACAGACAAGAGAGAGGCATTCTCTTGGAATCTCCACTGCTGATATCTAGCGCCAAGGCTGGGGTGCTGCAATGGGAAGGGGCCCGACCCCAACCCGAGCTCTCAGGGGCAGCTCGGGAGGACTGGCAGAGGCCAGGACAAGAACGAAACAGGAAGCAGCGCTGGGTCCCTGTTCCCGAGTGAGAGAAAGAGGTGGGCACCCAGGCCGAAGGAGCCCCGGGGATTGGCAGCGGCGGTGGGCAGGGCGGCAGGGACAGGGAGGAGTCGGCGTGTCCATGTGAAAACTCCGACGGGGGCCGGGCTAGTCCCCTCCTCCTCCTCCTCCCCCTCCTCCTTCTCCTCCTCCCCCTCCTCCTCCCCTCCCTCTTCTTCCCACCTTCCTCACCCCTCCCTCCACCTCCTCCAGCGCCCGGTTGGGTGGCAGCTGTCCTGGGAGCCGCTCACCTTTGCGAGGCTGGCGAAGCAGCCTCCAGCCCGGGCAGGGACCCCCCGGGCCGAGCGCAGCGCGCGCCACGCCGTGCACACGGCCGGCTGTCTGGGGCGGGAGAGGGGAGAGGCCGCCGCGGGCCCCCCGCACGCGCACGGGGAGTCCCGCGGGCCACGCGCCGGGTCGGGCCGGCTGGGGACGGCGCGGCCGCCGCCGGGGGAGGTCGGTGCCCGCCGAGGCCATCGCGCCGCGGGGAAGCGGAGCAAAGGTAAGCAGGCGCTCTTAAAGGCGCAGTTCTGCTTTCTCCCGGCCAGAGGCTGGGGGGGCCCCGACCTCGCGGGGGCGTGCGCGCTCGTCGTCCAGGTGGGGGATGCCCCGGGTCGGCCCCTCCCCGGGGCCAGGTGCTTCGCAGGGAGGCCCGGGGCACCTTCTCGGAGCCCCCCAGCCGTCCCCTTGAGTCTCCCTTTGACCCGGGCGCGGGCTCGGTCGGGTCTGGCTGGTCCTCGGGAAGTTTTCCACGCAGTTGCCGAGCGGCTGTGCTGGAAGCGCCTGCCTTTTGGGAAGGGCAAGGATCTGGCTTGTGGGTGCCGGCAGAACCCGGCGTCGGGGGCCACGGGCCTCCTGAAAGGGCTTTGGGGGCTTTGGTGAACTTTCCAGAGCAGCTGGTCAGGTCGGGGGCCCGGAGGAACGCGCAGGTTCCTGCGCGCGCTGTGCTGGTGGCCACTGAGCCCAACATTAACATTGCGTGGGTCTGTGGGTCTCTCCCCCCTGTGCGGGTGTCACTCCCCTCCTAGCCACTGTGGTTGTGGCCTAACACACACACACACACACACACACACACACACACACACACACACACACACACACACGCTGTCAGCAGAAGGCGGCCAGCTGGGCTGAGAAGGGACGAAGCCTCCTCTGGACTGGGCAGCCTCCAGTCCCCCCCTCAGCTGGGCCCTACATAGTTCCCTGTGGCCTGGCCCCATGACTCATGGCTACCACTCTAGTCCATTCTGTGTCAGCACCTTGTGACATTTGACGTTTTTTGGTGGCCCTCCCCAGGCCTGCAGGTCTCTACATTTCTGGAGACAAGTCTGGAAGAACGGAATTTTCTAGAAACCCTGGATTTTGGTAGGCAGTTGCAATGAACTGAACGTTGGGAGGGCCAGCGTGTCTGGCCCTCCGTGGGACTGTGCGGCCAGCCATCCGGGTCCTGGCTGTCATCCCCTCCTCAGGCGTGTAGGAGAGGTAATTGCCAGTGACCGACCACCTTGCCACCCCGAAGATCCTCCCTGGGGTTATCCTGACAGACCCCTCTTTGCTGCCTCTTGAGCCCAAGAGCCCTACCACCTGGTCCCATCCTGCAGGCTGCTCACAGCCCACCGCCAGGAACCCTCATCTTCCCCAATGTCTTGTGCTTTCCAGCCAGTGCTTTGAGCACTCCAAAGCAATTCATTGGGGCTTCTGCACAGGCACTTCCTAGCGGTAGCAAGTTGATGTTAGATCTTCACTAAACAGGTTTTGCAGAGACCAACTTCCCAAAAGTTGCTCAGAGGGGTACCCTACACTTCCCTCTGGCTCTGGCACCTCAGCTAGTAAGGCCTTTCCCCCTAGGTAACAGGAGAGGTTGCTATGAGGGACGCTCCTGTTTGTCCTATGCCAGGCACAGCCAGGTTGCTGCTCTTGTCCAGTTCCCAGCACCTGGGCTGTGGAATGAGTAGGTTCCTGGCTGTGCCTTCCTGGCCTGCCCTGACTGGAGGTCCTACCCCCACCCCCGGTCTCAGGGTGCTGAGCTGAGTTTTTCCACAGAGGTACCCTGGTGTTCTACCAGCATAGCATGGCCCTCCATGCAAGTCTTGGAGGGCTGTGCCTTCCAGCACCTGCTCCAACCATGTTTATCTTTCTGGGGTCACCCTGTTCTGGACCCTCTGAGTCTTTCCTTCTCTAACTGACTATTGGAGTCCAGCCCAGCCCACATTAGCTCTGGAAGTCAACTCTCCCCAGGGATCCTAGCCTGTTTCCTCATCTGTGAGATGGGAACATAGACAGAAGAACCAGATGAAATGATGCCACTGCCTGGCACAGAGCAGATGCTCAGTAATGGCAGGTGTTTATCACCCGGATGGGAGTTGGCTGGTGAGTGCTTCTTGCCTGGCTCTGGAGCTGACATCCCGGTTGGCTTTTCGAATCAGCCCAACCTGAGCCAGACCCAGAGTTCTGTATAAGAAAAAGGGGAAGTCCAGGGGGATACCAAGCAGAATCTGAGCATTGAGTATTGTGTGTGTGCTGTGCTATGTTGTATTCTGTATATGTGGTGCTGTGTGTTGTACTGTGTGCTGTGGATGTTGTGTGTACTGTGTGCTGAATGTGTTTATGTACTTCAGTGTGTGCTGTGTGTGATATACTATGTTTATCATGTGTGCTTGTATAGACTATGTGTACTATGTTGTGTGTACTGTACTGCTCAGTGTTGTGATGTACTATGTGTATTGTGTATATAGTGTGTACTGTATGTCCTGTGTATGCTATGTATTTAGTATTGCTGTGCATCCTGTGTGTACTGTGTTTGTTTTTGGGTCACACCCTGCAGCGCTCAGGGGTTCCTCCTGGCTCCACGCTCAGAAATCCCTCCTGGCAGGCTCGGGGGACCATATGGGATGCCAGGATTCGAACCAATGACCTTCTGCATGAAAGGCAAAGCCTTTACCTCCATGCTATCTCTCTGACCCCTGTGTGTACTGTGTATACTTTGTATACTGAGTGTGCTGTATGTGTCCTTCATGTGCTGTGCAATATATGTTGTGTGTCCTATATGTAATGTGCATATGCTGTATGTACTGTATATATAGTGTTGTTGTGTGTCCCGTGCGCGTGCATATACTGTGTGTACTCTGTGCTGTGTGTATTTATGTGCTGTACATGCTGTGTATACTCTGTGTACTGAGTGTGTTGTTTGTACTATGTTGTGTGCTATGTGCTGTGCGTACTATGCAATACTCTGTATACTATGTTCCTGTATGTACTGTGTGTGCTGTGTGTAAATGTGTGCTATACATGCTGTGTGTATGTATGTGTCTATGAATGTGCTGTGTGTCCTATGTGTCCTATGTGTATTGAGTACTGTATGTTCTATGTGATGTGTGCTGCGTCCTATGTGTCTATTTGTAATATACATATACTGCATGTACTGTGTATATAGTGTGTCCTACGTGTACTATGTGCACTCTATGTCCTTGTGTGCTATGCATATTGAGTGTGCTATATGTGCTGCATGTGCTATGTGTCTGTATCTGCTGTGTATACTGTGCATATAGTGTGTTATAGTGTGTGCTGTGTACTATGTGTCCATGTGTACTGTGCATATACTGTGATGTTGTTTGTATATAGTGTGTGCTCATGCGTGCTATGTGAACTATATCGCTGTGTATGATTGTGTGCTATACATACTACCCATGCTTGTGTGTTGTGAGTACTGTATGCACTATCTGTTCTCTGTGCATACTCTGTGTGCTGTATTGCTGCCTGTAACATGTATGCTGTATGTGCAGTGTGCTGTGTAAACTATGTTCTGTTACTGTCTGTACTCTGTAGTGTGTTGCTGTGTGCCATATTACTGTGTGTACTTTGTGCTCTGTGGACTCTATGTGTGTGTGTTCTGTGTGTTGCATATGCTGCAGATACTGTGTGTGTTGTGTGTGCTGTTTGTGTGTTCTATGTGTGGTTGTTGTCCATTCTGCTATGTTGTCAGAAAGCCAGACTCCCTGACTGGCTTTGCCCCTTTAGGGACATTTCTGCCCCAGCCTCGTGCCGTCACTGTGACCCTTTCTCTCTTACCCAGGTGTTTGCCATCACCTTTCTGGCAGCAGCTAAGTGGGCCTTTTGGTGCTCCTACCCAAGTGTGCCCCACACCCATAACATACATACCCCACTCTGAGGGAACTGCTGGGCCCACTGGAGCTGGGGGTGGTAATGGGAGAAGGGTGCTGGAGGGACCAGAGGGCTGCCTGAGAAGGGCCCATCTGCCCCTAGGAAGAGGCAGGGGTGAGGGATGCCTGCAAACTGAAACCTTCTTTCCTAAGCTCTGGCTGTCACCTGAGTCCCTCCACACTCCACCGGTCAGCAAGCAGTTGGCCCACCAGATCCACATTCACATTCAGAAGAGGACATGAGTGATGGTCCTGGCTCCTGTGGCAACAAGGCTTGGGGAGACACTGACAACAGGGGAGATAGTCAGATGGGCTGACGCTAGATGAGGAGATGGTCAAATGAGAGGCTCAGATGGGGGAGATGCTCAGAGGGGGGAAACGTTGAGATGGGGAGATTGTCAGATGTGGGAGAGAGTTGATGGGAGAGATGCTCAGGGAGACTGGGACTGCTTTGCATGTGGTCTGACCCCGTACCTCCAGCAGCAGTCACAGACCTGGGTGAGGTTGTATTGCTCTGTCCCAACTGTAAGGACTCAGGTGAGGTTATGTCCTCTATCCAACAATGTTGGCCTTGCCTGTGTGACAACAGAGGCTGGTGGCACAGTGACCTGTGGATACTGGATAGGGAGGCAGACATTCTTCCCTCCCTGTGCTCTCTCCAGGATGTCATCTTCTGCCACAACATGACATCACTGCAAATTATGACAAAGTGCTGGACTGGCTTTCCTAGAAAACTCCCTTTTCTCTGTTGGGGTCCCACAGGGAGCCCCTTTGTGGGGTGATGGGATATGAAAGGACTCCCTTTTTTATTCCCAGGGGACTTGGAATAATGTGGGTGGCAGGAAGAATCATTCATGACATGAGCACTGCAGGACGGTCAGGGCTAGGGAGATGGCCCAGCAGGCTGCGCGGTGCAGGGCCCGGGTCAGCACATCTTCCTGCACCAAGGGCCTGTGGCCCTTCTTTGTGCTGGGCACAGAGCCCAGCTGGCACTACCCCCTGCTGTGACTGGGCCTGGTGCCACTCTGTGGGTTGACGCTGGACCTTCTCTTTCCTTGTCAAGACAGCCCCTGGGTGGGTGGCTGACTTCCTGGATGCCTCCAGTTGTGTTGTGGCAATGCCCCCCCCCACCCCCTGTTCTGGGGAACAGAAAGGGCCCAAAGCTCAGCTATGCTCAGCCTAGGGCAGGTCTGTCCTTCTGATGTCTTCTCTTCTCTCTTGGGAAAGGATGGAGCAAGAAGTGGCAGGATGGCTCAGGGGGCCCTGAATGCAACTCTGCTTATAGAAGTTAGGGCTCAATCCCTGTCACACCCTGTCCCTGAACAAGCTAGGGCAGCCCCCAAGGACTTCCAGTGTGTGTCTTCCAAACCCGCCCCCCCCCCCCCAGGTATTAAGGGGCATCTCCAAAGCTTCGTCCATGGCTGGTTTATGGTGCTAACTGCACTAGCCCCACTGGCCATTCTGAACTACTTGCCATCCCAGATTGGATCCCACCTTCTGTCTTCCCATTCTGGAGCCTAGGGACTTCCTTAATGGGCAAGGAAACTTGGAAAGGCTTCCCCTTGGCAGATAAGAGAAGAAAACCAACCCCCTACAAAGGAGAAAGAATTTGATTCAAACTCCATATGACACTGGCCTGGGGAAGCAGGGCTCCCAGAGCGAGCTGTGGAGAAATCTAGAGAAAAACAGTGTTTTGTGACACTTGAAAATGATGAGGGATTGAAATGGGGAGTGTCCTGGTGACTAGGACGTGCACATCTTACTCACCTCTTGTTCCTTCCGGGCAAGTGTCACGAGGTTAAAGCATGGGCACGGGAGGCACCCCTCCCCCGCTGTAAAGGCCTTTTACAGAAAATGTTTGCTGACTCCTATTCGAAATGATTATAGTTTTCCCAAGGCCTTGCACAAGTGATTCTGGCATCTTAATCTAAAAATACTTTCCTACCATTTAAAAATAAGTATTACTTTTTTTTTAATATAAGCAATGAATGTTCATTATGGAAGAAATAGACTATGCAAACAGCAAAAAAAGAAAAAAGTGTGTCACCCACAATTCTGTTACCCAGAAAGGACTATTGTTGGCACTAGAATTTATGTCTTTCGCGTTTGTATTCAGATGTGTCTATGTGACACTTGTAGATCTAGCTCACATTGTTTTTACAAATTGTACCCCTCTGCCCACTTCGTAAAAATGCACCCCTGTGTGTGGATCAGTGTTAGAGCACATGCTTTATATGCTTTTGAGACTCACTATATCCTTGCCCCCACCCATCCACCCTCATGCAGAGCCAGGGTTGAGGGAATTTAGAGGGCCTAAGTATGTGCTTTGATACGGGAATCCTGTATTTGACCCCTAGCACCTCATGGTTCCATGAATTCTACTCAGAGTGACCCTGAGCACAGCCAGGTGTGGCTCCCAAACACCGCTCGTTGTAGCCTTAAAACTAAAGAGGAAATAAAACCAGCCAGGAGACAAACACTCAGGTCATGTGCTGACTCCTGAATGTCATAACTGAGGAGATATCTAATACCTAGGGCCTTGGAGCCATTTAGGATCTGTGTGTGAGAAGCAGCAGGGCCCAAGCCATCAGTTTGGGGCAGTGGTTTCCACCTGGGGTGAGAGGGCATGAGCTTACCCAGGTAGAGGCCAATTCTGGGGTGCTGACATGCAGGCCAGGCAGGGAACTGTGAGGGAGGGAAGATTGGGCCGGGACCTAGGATGGCTTCAGAGAGTAGCAGAGGAGATGAGCTCAGGCCACCACAGACTGGCCTCAAGAGGTTGAACAAAGCCAGAGCAAAAAAGGACCAGAGGGGGTCCAGGCTGAGTATGAGGCTTGCCCTCGGCTGGGGGAGGTGTCTCACAGAATATGGGTGGGGCAGAAATAGGAACATGATATTGGTACTGGGGACCCTCCCTGGTGGCCTGAAGGAGACCTGGAGATGTCTCTGACATCCCACACCAGAGGCTGGTGGAGGGTGACTCTGAGTGGAGTCAAGGTGCCTGGCCATGTGTGTGCTGGTGCCAGTAAGGCTGAGCTGCCCCTGGAGGCACCGGGTCTGTGCTGCTTGGGAGAGACGAGGTTCTCTCTTGCTTTTGCTCTGAGCTGGCCCATTCTACACAGCCAGGCCCAGAGCTGACTGAGAGCTGCCTCTCTCGTCTTCCCCATGAGGAATCCAGAGCTGCCCCGGAGCCTGCAGATCAGCTTTAGCTGGATCTCCAAAACAAGGTCAAAAAGAAAATACCACAAGATGATCTATGTGCCTGGAGCCTTAGGGAGCCAAAAGGAGTAGCAGAGGAAGGTGAGAAGGACCCATGTGGGGCCAAGCTGATAGGATACGGCTGTAGCCAGTGCTCATGTGGGGCCATGCTGAGGGATAGAAGTGGGAAGTCTGCCTTGAGTTGGGCTTCTGCCAGTGTCACACAGGCCCACTACCACAGGCCCCAGATGGATGCCTGTTCAGATGGAAGCATCACCGGGACTGACCAGCCCTTACTGGTGCCTCCTGCCAATCCAGCAGCCTCTGCAGACCTCAGCTGAGCTCTGAGAGAGAGCAAGTTGGGGATTGTATCAGGCTGCAACCAGAGGACTGCTGGCAGTCTAAACTAGTCTGGAGGTCGGAACTCTGCACTACCTAGCCAGTGGGCAGCCCTATTGCAGGGGCAGGATGCTGTGAACTGGCACATAGGACATGCAGTAGAAGTGGCTCCAGTGCACTAGAAGTGACCAGGTGCTGAAGGGCAGAGGTCACCTGAAGCAGCTGCATCCAAGTAGACATGGCAGCTCAGTGCAACCTTTGTTGCACTGCTAGGCCCTCCGGCCCTGTGTCCTGGTCCCATGGAGGGCCAGAGAATAGGACTAGATACCCTTGAGTTTCATACATCCTGATGGGAGAAAAGGAGAAACAGGGTCCTGGCCTGCTCAGAGATACTTCATTAGGTCAGGCAGTGACCAAAGGCTTTGCTTTCAAGTGACCTAAGCTCATGGGTCTATAGTTGAGGACAGTGGTGGTCATTTCATTCCCTTGGTTCATGACCATGGAGGGTGCCCTGCTGGCAGGGACATCTGCTTGGTCTCTTTTTTTTTTTTCTTCTTAAACTTATTTGAGGCTAGGGGAGGGGTTGAGGCCATACCTGGCAGTGCTGGGGCTTACCCCTGGTTCTGCTCAGGAGTCCCTCCTGGTGGGGCCTAGGGCACGCCATTCACCCCTATAGCATCCCTGTACTCCTGGTCCTAGACATCACAGCAAAGAAGAGACACCGGGGCCCCTGGGACAAATGAACAGCATGTGCAAAGAGAGCTATGGTGCAGCTTGGGAACAGCCCATACATCCCTAAAACAGGAGGAGAGGGTGATCTCCTGGGGGAGCATGTGAGTTGCAGGAAGAAAGGGGCTTCTCCTTGGCACTGTGCAGAGGATTAGAAGGCAGGCCAGACAGTGGGTGCCTCGCTCACATGCTTCTGTCAGGCAGGGCACTCTGTGCCAGAGTTGCCTTTGTCCAACCAGAGCAGCCCTGTGCCCTCATACTGGCCTGCTGACTGGCCTTGGTACCTCTTCGTTCCAGCTAGCCCTGAAAGGCCTCTTATTTCCTGCATTCCAGCAGCAGCTTGGAGGGATTTTCTCTGAGCTTCATCCCTGTGTCTGGACCTGCCAGGGGGACTATGGCGACTCTGGCCCTCTCAGTCTGGCCACCCAGAAGGCGCCTGTTCCCAAAGCCGGAACTGGGCTGGGGCAGGGTCTGGCCAAGGGTCCTGGATTTCTCCTGCCACCTTAGCCGCAGGGCGGCAGCTTCCTGAACTCTGGAGGATTGTCGGCCAGGGTGGCCTGAACTCCAGCTGCAGGGCACGGTCAGAGGATGGAGGAAGAGATGGTATCTATAGGCTCTCGGGAGGCCGGTCATGACGTCTGCACTTGCTCAGCTGTGACCCCACCTTTGTGTGGGTGGGTGTGGGTGGGTAGTTGAGGGTGGGGGTGGTGAGAGTGTTCCCAGGAAGGGGCTCACCAGATGTGCAGGTGGATGCTTGGGCCTTAGTGTTGCTGGGTCTCATTGACAGTGCTCTAGACCACTGTGCCAAGAATGGACTCTGAACTCATGCATGCTGGGCCTGCTTCCAGCCCTGCTCATTCTTTGCAAATCCACCCCAAGGCATCCTGCCAGGGCCAGATCAGGGCAGGTGATGAGCAGTATGACTTCAGGAAGCCTCTCAGTGCTGGGCCTGAGACTCAGCCCTGGGCTTCAGAAGTGCAAGGCTGAGGTGGCTGGGGAGGAGGGAAAAAAGGGAAAGAAGGGGAGGAGAGAGGAAGACAGACTGAGACAAGGTCTCCAGTGCCTGGCACAGCCGGTGCTCACCATGCTAGGGCCTGGGCACAGAAATGACCTCACCGAGGTTATGTGACACCAGTACTTGCTTGGTATTGGCAGGGATCAGAGACCCTCTATGCTGCTGGAGAGGGGGGTGGGGTGGGTGGTGGTGGCCTGGAGCTGAGCCTGAAGCTGGTGTCAGGATGGCAGAGGCTGAGCTGAGAGGAAGGCTAAGGGGCCATTTTCAGGGGTGGCTGAGAGGGTTGTCAGGCCAGACTCTTAGGGGCCGAGATGTGAGGTGCACCCTGCCCCAGAGACACCAGTGTGCACTCAGATGGGGAAGGGTGACATGGGTCAGCCCCTCTTTGAGGCATCCATCTCCTGCTTGGTCATGGGTCAGTCTCCTGGTGTGTCATTGGTCAGCCATAGGTTAGCCTCCTGGTCAGTCTCCCAGTTAGCCACTGGATGGATTGATTGATTGATCATGGATCAATCTCCTTGTTGGTCATTGGTCATGGGTCATTCTCCCAGTCTGTCATTGGTCTGTCATGGATCGGTCTCTAGGTTGGTCAGTGGTTAGTCATAGATCATTCTCCCAGTCTGTCATTGGTGTGTCATAGGTCAGTTTCCCAGTTGGTCATTGGTCAGTCATGGGTCAGTATCCTGATTAGTTGTTGGTCAGTCATAAGTAATTCTCTTGGTCTGTCATTGGTCCATCATGGGTCAGCCTCCTGGTTGGTCATTGGTCAGTTATGGGTCATTCTCCCAGTTGGTCTTTAATCAGTTATGGGTCTTTGTCCTGATTGGTCATTTGTCAATCTCTAATCAAACTCAGGTCCAGTCCTAAGGCATTAGGTCATCCTGTGGACCAGTCTGTGCTTCCTGGTTTCTCCCAGTGAGCTGTTCTCCGAGGAGAGAACAGGGCAGCAAGGACCCTGTGCCCACTCCTCTCTCATCCCTCCAAGCCATGGGGGATGGGGGTTACTTTGTGATACTTTTACCTGGAGCTGGAGAGAAGACAGGAGACATTACGGTACCAGCACCACTATCCTTCATGTCCTTCCTATTCATGGAGCTGGCAGACTCACACCTCCCACAAAATAGCTGTTGCGAATCCTGTTCTCCACCTTCAGCAGAGACCTGAGCCCCAGAACGGCAGTGGCCCCCACTCTTGCCCATGTTCTCATGTCCTCCCTGGCCTCTTACACAGGAGACTGCCCACCAGCCTCTGCTCTTATTTTGACCCTTCCAGTGGGTGCCTGGTAAGCATGTACATAGTCATCTGCTCCTACAGCCCTGGAGCTCCAAGTTTCCCTGGGGCTCCTCTCCAGCCTCACCAGTTCCTATAGCATTATCAGCTTCCTCTGTCCCAGGACCTTTGCACCTGTTGTCCTGTGTTGTGGACCAGCTTCCCCAGATTCTGCATAATTATTCCCTCACCTTTGCCTACTTGGAAGTTTTCCCTGAGCTGTCACTTGGGGAGGCTTTCATCACTGCCTGTTTGACACCGGACCCCTTTATTTCTTTCCTACTTTCATTTTCTCCATTTTGCTAAGTCCGCCTTCCAGATTGGATATTTCTTACTTGTCTGTGCCCATCCTGCCCCCAATTAGAATCCAACTTCCACAGGGTAAGACTTGGTGTAGAGAGACTCACAGGAGCTTTCCCACTAGCAGCAGAGCCTGGTACACAGTGTTGTTGCATGTGTAATTAATGAAAGTCTGAGGGATGCTGGCTCTGGTGGCCGCACAGTCTGTACCTGTTTTTTTTTTTTTTTTTTTTTTTTAGCACAGCAAATAGGGTGTTTGTCTTGCACGTGGCCGACCTGGGATTCAATCCCTGGCATCCCATATGGTTGCCCGAGCTTGCCTGGAGTGATTTCTGAGCGAAGAGCCAAGAGTAACTCCTGAAAACCACTAGGTGTGGGCCAAAACAAACAGACCAAAAAAAAAAAAAGAAGAAGAAGAAGAAAGCACCTGGGGGGCCCGGAGAGATAGCACAGCGGTGTTTGCCTTGCAAGCAGCCGATCCAGAACCAAAGGTGGTTGGTTCGAATCCCGGTGTCCCATATGGTCCCCCGTGCCTGCCAGGAGCTATTTCTGAGCAGACAGCCAGGAGTAACCCCTGAGCACCGCCGGGTGTGGCCCAAAAACCAAAAAAAAAAAAAAAAAAAGCACCTGGGTTTATCTGACTGGAAATTCAGAGTGGGATGGAGAGGCGGGCCTCAGAGCCCTGGCAGTAAGAGAGCTTGTGAGGTATGAAGGGAGCTGTCAAGGCTATAGTTTTCTGGAGAGGTCCTACCCAGAGCCAGCGGCTTGCTCAGCAGCCCCCATGTCTGCGTGTCAACATTCTGACTGTGTGAGCATCTTTCTTGGGATACAATGGCCTCTGGGCAATGCTTCTTCTAGACCTGTGTCCCCTTCCTCCATGATTCCCTGGCACAGACAGGATGTTGTGGCTGGTAGGCCGGTGCCCAGGAGGAAGTGAAGTGAAGGAAGTCGAGGGTTCTCAGGACAGAGGGCCTGCCTGGGAGGCAGCCTGCTTGCACCTGCAGCTCCCGAGAGCTCTCTGCCCAGTGCCTCAGCCCCCTCCAGGGTGCCACCTTCCCAGGATGCCCATGTCCCTCCCCTCCAGCACCAGTGGCTTGGGGACAGCCCCAGATGTCTCCTCAGCCCGGGACAAAGGCTACACTATGGCTGGCCCTGGGCTGGCATCATGCCGGGTCACACTGAGGCCTCTGTCCCCCCCATGGCGTGAGGGACAGATGGCACCAAGGTGCCTGGCCTTTTCCTGCCCTCTCCTGACCCCCCAGTTGGAGTCACTAGTCCCCCCAGGGAAAAGTGACAGAGGCGTCTTGTCTCTAGGACCAGGGAACAGCAGACTATTGACTGCTTGGCCACTCTGTCACACCCAAGCGCTGGGGTCAATACCCTAATTGTGCCCACAGAGACACGTCCACTCGCAGCTCTACTCACCACCCCCTGGCCTGACGCCCTGTGCCCGCCAGGGCATCCCTCCTGCCTCTGACCTTTGTCCCCTGCTTCATGACAGTTGCTTCCTCATGGCCCCTTCTGGGGGGTGGTGAGAGCAGCTGGTCCCCATCTCTCTGCATGTCTCAACCCCACATTCTTATTGCAGTCAGCTGGTCTCCTCCCTCTGATTCCTGGCCACCCTCCCCTATTCCCCAGGGTGACTTCTTGCTCCTCTCTGAACCAGGGTCAGGGGCTAGGTTTGTGTTTGAGAAACTGGGGACTCCTTCCAGGAGTTTGTTACTGAGCTCTTTCACCTCAAGACCAGGGACCTGGATTTATAGTACCTAGTATAGAGCCAAACCCTGGGTGCCACCCTGGAACCTCCAGAGTAGCTGATGCTGCATGGGGCCTGCTGGTCCCTTGATGGACCCCATGGCCCGCCTTGGGCAGCTCAGGCATGTCCTTCCTCTCTTCTGAGTCCTCACTTGCACACCCTTTGACCAGGACCCTGAGGATGCTGAGGGCGGCACAGCAGGCCAGATTCACACCATACCTGCACCAGCAGGGCCTGGGGCTAGGGCCTGCCTGTGGGGGCTGGGAATCGAGTTGTTCCTGGTGTGGGTATCTCTGGAGGTATGGTCGTGGTGGGCCTGCCATGGTGGTGACACCAGCATTGGCACCAAGGCGTCAGTGGGGTGGGCAGGAGCACAGGATCAAGTATGAAGCGTGAGAAGCTGTGGCTGCTGCTTTGCCAAGGCAGCTGCAGCAGAGCCTGGTGGGTGCTCCTTGGGGGTGTCTTTGATTCTGGGGGCCGGAATGGCCCTGAGTAAGCATCAGCATCTGCTTGTGTGTGGGAATGGCCTGGCATGCCTGAGCAGACAGCTGCACTGAGGGGGTGGTCAGGAGCCCCGAGGTGTAGGAGAAGGACCCTCAGGCTGGAGAGTACCAACGATGTGATCATTCACAAAGCAGACATGTTACTGACCCATAATCCCTTCAGCCAGGATTCTGGAGGAGCCTGGTTGCCTTGGCAACTGGGTTCTGGCCAGGGACCGGGCTGGGAGCATCCTAGCAGAAAGGATGTGCCCAGTGCGTAGGTATAAGCTGGGAGAGGGTGTGGGGAGCCCTATGGCTTCTTGCGAAGCATCTGGTGCCAGCACCCCTGCCGCCGAGGGAGGTGTGGGCACAGCAAGATGAGGGGGTGGCCAGACTAAGGCTTATGAAACCAGACAAGGCGGGGAGGGCGGGAGATGGCGGAGTCTACCCAGGCCACTTCCAAGAGCAAAAATGTTGGGAAGGGTGCTGGCTGTGGGGGATGCAGGAAGGGTCCCTTCTGGCTGAAGAGGGGCTTCCGAGGTTTAGCAGAGGGGGTGGGCCATCAGCCTGATCTGCTGTGTTCTCGTAAGGAACACTCATGTAGGGGACCAGACCCCTCCCTGGGATACCTTGGGTCTCAGCAAACTCAGTCTAAGATCTGCCCTGACCTCCATGTTCCAGATGGAGAAAGTATAGTGGGGGAGTCAATTCAAAGTACATGTCTCCTCTTTCCTTCCCTCTTCTCCCATTCTTCTGAAAGCCAGCAGCAGGTCCAGCTCTTGCCATGGACCAGCCTTGCTTTGTGCCTCTCTGGAATATCTTTGTGGCATCACAAGGTTTTCAAGGTGCCCCTAGAAAACCTCCAGGATGATGGGTCCCAGGGCAAATGATGAATCTTAGGTTCTGGGACAGATGATGGGTCCTGGGAGTGGATAATGGATACGAAGGGCAGATGATGGGTCCTGGGAGTGGTTAATGGATACGAAGGGCAGATGATGGGTCTCAGGGGCAAGTGATGGATTCTGGGGGTGGATGATGGGTCCTAGGAGTGGATTATAGATCCCAGGGTGGATGATGGGTTCCAGGGGTGGGGGGTGGGTGATGGGTCCTGGAGGGGCATGATGGGTACCAAATGGATGATGGGTCTTGGAGTGGGTGATGAGTCCTGGGGTTAGGTGATGGGTCCTGGGTGGATGATGGGTCCTAAGGATGGGAGATGGGTCCCAGGGGCTGGTGATGGGTCCTGAGGATGGGAGAATGGTCCAGAGTGGGTGGTTCCAAGTGCCAGGCAGGTGATGGTCCACGGGTATTTGTCTAGAGCATTAGTCTCCCTAGGCCTGGGGACTCTGACAAAGGTTTGCAGGGAGAGATAGTTTGGGATCTGCCCTGGGGCAGCTGCTCCAGTTACCACCCTTGCAGGGCATAGAGGTAAATAAGCTGCTTAGGGTTCCTCCCCTCTCCCCACCATCCCTGCCTTCTCTGATCTGCCTCAGGTCCAGCTGCCTGGCCCAGCAGACCATGAACAAGATGAAGAACTTCAAACGCCGCTTCTCCCTGTCAGTGCCACGCACAGAGACCATTGAAGAGTCCTTGGCCGAGTTCACAGAACAGTTCAACCAGCTACACAGCCTGCGCCAAGGTGGTGAGCACCCCCAGCCTACTCCAAGTTTCTCCTGCCCCTGTGCCAGCCTGTGGGGCAGGGATGAGAGCTCAGGAGATGTCCTTCTCAGACCTACAGCTCGGGCCTCTGGGCAGAGAGCCTCAGGCAGAGTGTAGCGCCGGCTCCCCCAGTGATGCAGACGCAGACACAGACAGTGCCTCGGTGTCTCGGGAGCTGCACCCCGGCCTGCAATATCGGCTACAGGGCCAGCGCCGCTTCTCCATGGAGGTGAGGCACCTGGAGCTGCCTGGTATCCTGAGTTCAAACCTCAGTTGTGTCAGTGCTGAGTCCTGGGCCCAAACCTGTCTTGTACTATTGCTCCTGGTCTTTGAGTTCATTACTCTCCCTGTCACCAGTCTTCTTGACTGACATGGGTCATTGTTGGAAAGATTAAATGAGTTTGCGGCCAGAGAGATAGCAAGAAGGTAGAGTGTTTGCCTCACATGCAGGACAGTGGTTTGAATCCTGGCATCCCATATCGAATCCCAATCTCCCAAGCTTGCCAGGAGCGATTTCTGAGCATAGAGCCAGGAATAACCCCTGAGCACTGCTGGGTGTGACCCAAAAACCAAAAAAAAAGAAAAAAAAGATGAAATGTGCTTATGTGCTTCATGTTTGGGCAGCTGGGTATGGAGCTAGGGTGAGACTCTTGCTCTCATGAAGCATGTTTGTGCATTCAGACCCATCAGAAGTGCCAGAGGTTTGCTGCATCTGCAGGAATCGTTCTCCTGGTGGCCATCCTGTGGCCCAGGAAGGGGAAAAATACCTCCTTGGCCCTCAAAGCACCCACAGGCCTCACAGGGGTCTCTCTCCAGGAAAGCCAGGCCCAGGATGAGAGGTGAGGGTCCCATAGCCTCAGCTGCCCTGAAGCAAATTCTGTCTCTTTTCGCCTGGCCACGCAGGATGTCAGCAAAAGGCTCTCTTTGCCCATGGACATCCGCCTGCCCCAGGAATTCCTGCAGAAACTCCAGCTGGAGAGCCCAGACCTGCCCAAACCGCTGAGCCGCATGTCCCGCCGCGCATCCCTTGTGAGTTCTTGAGGGCCCAAAGTGGGAGGCCTACTCTGGAGGCAGGACCTATGGCTGCTAGCAGCTTCCTAGCAGGTTCCTGGGCCTCTGGCGCCATCTGCTGGCTACGTTGAGTCCTTTAGCTGGTCCTCAGTGACCCATAGTTCTTGAAGAATTGGCATCAGCCCCCTGGACCAAAGCTGCTGGGAGGATCTTACAGAGCTTGGCTCACTCTACAGAAGCACATTCTGGGTGGCTGGGACCAGGAACTTTTAAGAGTTTCCCAGGGGCCGGAGAGATAGCATGAAGGTAGAGCGTTTGCCTTGCATGCAGAAGGACGGTGGTTTGAATCCCAGCATCCCATATGGTCCCCTGAGCCTGCCAGGAGCGATTTCTGAGCGTGGAGCCAGGAGTAACCCCTGTATGTTGCCGGGTGTGACCCAAAAAACAAAAAGAAAATAAAAGAGTTTCCTAAACCTACTCCCTCTGTCACAGAATTTAGGATTTGTGTGGGCCTGAGAGGTGGCGCTAGAGGTAAGGCATCTGCCTTGCGAGCGCTAGCTTAGGAAGGACAGAAGTTTGATTCCTCTGGCATCCCATGTGATTCCCCAAGCCAGGAGCAATTTCTGAGTGCATAGCCAGAAGTAACCCCTGTGCGTCAACAGGTGTGGCCCAAAAATAAACAAACAAACAAAAATTTAGGATTTGTGGCTGCTCTCACTCTGTTGCCCCCGCCCGGGTGGGGGGTCTCATGCCCTTCCCTCCTAAAGAAGGGGGGCACAGAGTGTGCAGCTGCTGGATTCTCCAGCTCAGGGTCCACTATCTCCCCCCAGTCAGACATCGGCTTCGGGAAACTGGAAACGTACGTGAAACTGGACAAACTGGGTGAGGTAAGAGGCCAATGACAGCTTCGGACAGGGTGGCTGACTGGGAGGGAGGACCCTGCCTTGGGCAAGTTTCGAGGAACCCCAGTCTTGGGTGAGTACCTGGGGATGGAGCAGCTGTGATCTTGCTGGCACCTGCTCTATCAATTCTTCAGGTGTTTCTTGTTGGGGTCCTGCCCCCTCCCCCCTAGACTAACTCTGGCCTCCCAGTGCCTTCGCTCTTCTGTCTCAAGCAGGAATGCCGGTGTCTGCCCAGTGTGTTGGGTTTGTAAAGCATTGAAGTAAGATCTAGGTCTTTGTTTTGGGGCCACAATGCTGATGCCTGTTGGTTGCTTCTTAAATCTCGCCTGTAGTGGATGGAGTGTGTGTGGGGTAAACCCAGGGATCCTGCTGACAAAGCAGGTGCTCAATCCTCAAGCTCTCCCCTGGCCCTGGCCCAGGAGCGCTGGTTTCTTTGCTTTGCTTTTTCTCTTCTTAGCTTTTCATTCTTTTCTTTTTTTTTCTTTTTCTTACAGAAACACTGGTTTCTTTTCCTTCCTTCCTTCTTCCCTTCTTTCCTTCCCTCTTTCCTTCCTTTCATTCTTTCTTTCTCTTGGGGGTGGGGACACAGCTAACAGTGCTCAGGGGTTACTCCTGGCTCTGCACTCTGGAATCACTCCAGATACTGCTCAGGGGACCATATGGGATGACAGGGATCAAATCTGAGTCGGTCACATACAAGGCTGTGCTATCACTCTGAGCCCAGTAACACCAATTTATAAGCACCAGGATTTGTCTGTGGTTGGGAGCTGGAGAGAGGCTGGCAGAGAGGAGAAGGGAGCCCCTGTGTAAACAACCATCTAGGGGGTAGTGTGAGTGTTGCTATAGCTCTTTTCTTCAGGCAGTCTGGACCAGAGAGCAAACCCCTAGAAGCCCTGATCAAAGCATTACTTAAAGAAGGGAAGGGCAGGGAACTGGGGCACAGGGTGTTCTTAAGTAGGGTGCCCTGGAAAATCCTCTCTTTCTAAATTCTCTTGACTCAGAGGATGAATGAGTGTCTGTATTGGGTTTAAGGCCTACAAAGTGGTGTGATGAAGGCTCCAGGGAAAGTCAGGATGTTTGCAAGGCTCATTTGCAAACCCTACACTGCTACCAGTCAACCTCAACTTCACCCATTTCCCTCCTGTCCCTGTAATGTTTCATCACTAGGGCAGGTTTGCCTGGATTACCAGGGAGCAGGATGGAGCAGCCTGAGGCACCCCCATCTCAGGACAGGGAAGTTGTGCAGGGTTGAAGGCTTCCCCCGACAGAGGAGCCTGAGGGGCTGGGCTACCTGTTCTTGTTTCCAGGGGACTTACGCCACAGTCTTCAAGGGGCGCAGCAAACTGACCCAGAACCTCGTGGCCCTGAAGGAGATCCGGCTGGAGCATGAGGAGGGGGCCCCTTGCACTGCCATCCGAGAGGGTAGGGAGAAGTCCAGTGACTGGAACCCGGGGTGTGGGTGGGGCCGGCCTCATGCTGGAATGGCTGCTGACCCAGCCTGTCCCTGTAGTGTCTCTGCTGAAGAAGCTGAAGCACGCCAACATCGTGACACTGCACGACCTCGTGCACACCGAGCGCTCCCTCACCCTGGTGTTCGAATACCTGGTGCGCTGGCAGCTCCCAAGGGCAGGAGGGACCCTGTGAGGGGCCGCGGCTGAGGCAGGCTCTGTTGCAGGACAGCGACCTGAAGCAGTACCTGGACCACTGTGGCAGCCTCATGAGCATGCACAATGTCAAGGTGAGCTGGAACGAGCCCCGACACAGACTAGTTTCCCCCCATTTTCCTGCCTCCCCGTGGGACAAGGGAATAGCTGGAAAGGCACAGTTTGGGTAAGGGGTGAGTGTAGGTCTCCAGACTGGAGAAAACTCACCCCACCCCAGGCCTGTCAGAAGGCTCAAGCCACTAGCCCAACACTCCTGGGGTTCCCTGGGGTAAAGGGCCACAGAGGGGCAGGTGTGTGGGCTGGAGGTCTGAGCCTTCCCCGAACCTCATTGTCTGTCCCTCAGTCCCAGCCACAGTACTGTGCCCCTTCTCCCCACTGCTCCCCCCAGATTTTCATGTTCCAGCTTCTCCGTGGCCTTGCCTACTGCCACCAGCGCAAGATCTTGCACCGGGACCTGAAACCACAGAATCTGCTCATAAACGAGCGTGGGGAGCTGAAGCTGGCGGACTTTGGTGGGGCTTCGCTGTGGGGGCCTGGGCACGGGGTACAGGGGCTTGAGGGGTGGCGGGGAGGACTCAAAGACACATATCTCCCCAGGCCTGGCCCGGGCCAAGTCAGTGCCCACGAAGACCTACTCCAATGAGGTGGTGACATTATGGTACAGGCCCCCAGATGTGCTACTGGGGTCCACACAGTACTCCACCCCCATCGACATGTGGTGAGTGAGAGCAGGGCCCCACTCCCCCAAACTACCCCTTGCTGCCCTGCAGCTCATGGTTAGGAGATTGCCAAAACTACAGGGGGTGGGAGGGTTTCGAGGCTCTGAACACCCCCTCCAGGTGGGACTCCTTGAGGGGGGAGGCTGACAGGGAGCAAGTCCCAGGCTATTCTGCTGACAAGGGGCGAGGTGGAGACCAGCTGCGTGCACTAAATACTGCCGGGATTTGGAGCAACCACGGTTAAAGGTAAAGCACTGTCTGGGTAGCCCTCTGGGGTGCGCTCCCCTGGATAGTGCACTGATGCTCTTGGGAACCAGCTTGGTAGCACTTTTTAAAAGGATGCTGCTTATGGGGTGCAAAAAGTGAGTCCGAGCCTCCTAGCCCAGCTGCTTAGCCCCTGCCGTAGCAGGCCTGCAGAGCCCCCGTCTGACGCCGCCGCACTGCCCGTTGGTTGCAGGGGTGTGGGCTGCATTCACTACGAGATGGCCACAGGGAGGCCCCTCTTCCCGGGCGCCACGGTCAAGGAAGAGCTGCACCTCATCTTCCGCCTCCTCGGTCAGTCCCGCCGCCCCTCGCCACCAGGGGGCGCCAGAGGCGCGCCGGCCTCGCCACTCCTGGCTCACCGGCTCTCCCCACCGCTGCCTTCTCCCCAGGGACCCCTACGGAGGAGACCTGGCCCGGGGTGACAGCCCTGTCGGAGTTCCAAGCCTATGGCTTCCCCCAGTACCTTCCACAGCCGCTCCTCAACCACGCTCCCAGGTAGCACCCAGGGAGGGCCACACCCCAAGCCTGTGAGCCTTCCAGGCTCAGGCCAGGCTGGTGCCCAAGCTTTTCTCCTGTAGGTTGGACACTGATGGCATCAGCCTCCTGACCAGCCTCCTACTGGTGAGCCGCCTCCACCCCGCCTCGGGCCCTGGGCCCCAGTACCCTGGCATCCTCCAAATTCAAACCCCATTCAAATGAGCCGAGCATGGTGCAGATCTTTCCTGTGCTCCCTCTCCTCTGCTGCAGAGTGGAACCAGAAGGTGCTGAGGGGGCTGGGAGGAGGGGAAGGGAATTCTGAAACTCAGGCATTGTTACTGGCATGCTATGTTACTCCTGCACGCAGTGCTCCGTGTAGTCTGTCCTGTCCTGTGGTAAAGACCACCCTCATTTCAGCTGCCTTCCAGTCCAGCAGCCCCCATGCTGGAGGTGCTTATTCTGGCCCCATCTGTGCCTTTCAGTACGAGTCCAAGAGGCGCATCTCAGCAGAGGAGGCCCTGAACCACCCCTACTTCGGATCCCTGGGCGAGCGTGTGCACCAGCTGGAGGACAGTGAGTGGTGGGAACTGGGGGTGCTGCAACCAAGTGTCAAGGCCTTGCTTCTCCTGAGCAGCCTGGGGCAAATGATTTACCCTCTTGGGTTCTCCGAAACTCAGGGTCACCCTGTATGGATCTCTAAGGGCCTGGGAAGTAGCTTAAAAACCCAGGGCCAGAGAGGTGGCACAGCGGTAGGGCATTTGCCTTGCATGCAGCTGACCCAGGATGAACTGTGGTTCGATCCCCCGGTATCCCAGATGGTCCCCCGAGCCAGGAACGATTTCTGAGCATATACCCAGGAGTAACCCCTGAGTGTCATCAGGTGTGGCCCAAAACCCAAATAAATAAACCTAAGGCACAGCCTTTATGTGGGATTCCTGGGATTGATCCCCAGTTCTGTTCCAGTGATTTCCCCAAGTTGGGTTGGAAATAGCCCCTGAACATTGCTGGGGATAGCCCCAAATCCCAAATAAATAATAAAAATGATATATTTAATATAAAATGATTAAATTAAAATTAATGTAATGTGTTATATAATAGAATACAGTTAGGCTCAGAGCTGAGCCAGTCCTTGGCAGGAGGTTCCTAGCCTTGGGAAGCCCCGCAGGCTCCCATAGCCTTCTGTCCTTTTCCAGCGGCATCTGTCTTCTCCCTGAAGGAAGTACAGCTTCAGAAAGACCCAGGCTACCGGGGTGTGGCTTTTCATCAGCCAGGTAAGGTCACTGTCCTCCTAGGGGACCAGCACACCTCCCTCCTTCTCTCCCAAGGCCCAGAGATGAGTCTCCCAACATCACTTTCCTTCAGCCCCTCTCCCCCCAATAGTAGACAAACAGTTGCTCTCCTATCTCCTGCCCAGGCTTCTGTCAGTCCTGATCACCAGAGCCCCATGTCTGGCAGGACCCCAGGAAAGCCTGAGCTCTGGCTGCTTGGGGAGGGGGGGGGGAGGCTCCGTGAATTTCAGATCCTGGCTTGCTATGGCACCAATAGTAGCCCCTTTGTCCAGAGACCAGGTACTAGGGAGGGCGAGGTACAGTGGAACTAGGGAGGTGGCAGGACCCTGCTGACCCCTGGCCTGCACTGACCTCTTTCCTCCATCTCTTCAGGACGTGGGAAGAACCGACGACAGAGCATCTTCTGAGTCGTCTCCCCACTAAACCCAGAAGTCTCTGGGCATCCCCCTGAGGAGGGGGGAGCGCCCTGCTGGCCATGGCATGTGGCCCCCCGCCCTGGGGCAGGCAGGAGTGGCTTCCCTGGGAGGAGTTGGGGGTCATGAAGAAACCCCAGACCTTCTTGGAGGATGCAGATGCAGCATTGGACCTTCAAACAGAATTCAGGCCCCAGGGAGTGTGTTCCTCTGGACACGATACCCTGCTGGGCCCAGCTGCCTCACTCTGTAGTACTTCAGGCCCCGGAAGCTACGTTTCCTCCACCTTCTCCCCAGAACAAGCACTTTGTCTGGGTGCCGACCTGTGTGCCAAAGCCACCCCCACTGAGGGGCAGGACCCCAGGCTGGCAGAGTCTAGTAATGCTCCTGTCCCCTCACACACCCATATGCTGCTGACCCCAGCTGCATAGGCCACTTCACTGCCCCAAATCCCGCATGCCTGCTCTCTGGGTGCTGCCTGGAATACTACTTGTGCATCCCTTTCCTGGGTGGTTCCTGGAGCAGTACCCAGGTAGGCAGGGACACCTGACTCTGGTGCCAGCCAGCCTGGTAACACATACTGTTCCCAGTACCGGCCTCCCCAGAGGGCACACTCAGAAGGGTGTGGGTGCCAGTTGGAGGTCGGAAGTAGGCCCTGAAGGTGCCCTCACCACCCCCATTAGGCATCATCTGTTCCTATGTTCCCTGCCCTCTGGGCTGACCTGTCCACGCCTGGCTCTGTCCAAGCCCCGCCCCACCCTGCCCCGCCCTCTGTACTGTGAACTCTGTGACTCAGCACAAAGATAATATATTTAATTCATGTCAAATGGAGCAGACTTGTGAGGGAAGCCGACTTCAACAGCTGATGCCAAAGATAGAGTCCCACTGCACTCTCCAGCCTGAGGGGTGGTGGGGCGCTCTGTGTGTGTGTGTGTGTGTGTGTGTGTTGTTTCTGTGTCTCTGATGTGTGTATGTGTGTGTGTGTGTGTGTGTGTGTGTGGTTTCTGTGTCTCTGATAGCCCCACCTCCACACTAGGGTACCCTCAGCTGCTATACTGTCCAGGACTGGGGTTCACACCCTCACTGCCTTCAACTCAAAGCATCCTGGGTTCTGGTTGACCCTGGTACTCCCAACCAAAGGCTCTGTTCCCAGACTTCCTGGGCTGCACAGTTGAGGTCACCATGTCTCCTTTTGTGTTTCCAGTCTCCTCACCCAGCCCTACCCAGCAGAATTCTACAACTTCCCAAGTCAGGATCCCCGGTACCCCCTCTTCTCCCCATAGCCCTCATATGCAGCCTGAACCCTGCTCAGGGCTCCCATTCGGGTCTCCTCATTAGTGGTGGCAGTTTTGGGGAGGCAGAGTGTTAATATTGGGGCTCAACACCATTGCCTCTAGTGGGTCCCCGGCACAGTCCATTGCTCATAGCAGCTTCTTTGCTCCCCACTCGATAGTGGAGATTCAAGCTCTGGGACAGTAAATAGTATTCGGGTCTGTCTGAGCTGGCCCATCTTCCATCTTCTGTCTCAGCTGTGGGGTGGGTCCTGACCTTCAAACACCACTGGGTAGGCCTTGCCACTCCAGAGAAGACCAAAGGAACATGGAGACCTGTTCAGGGTTTGTTCTGCCCCACCTGTCACAGGGCCAAGCCCTTTAGGAATTGGGGGAGGGGGGCAGCTGTGATGCCTTTGAGGTCCACATGGGTGGGGAAACCTTGGAGGCGACCACACTTCACCATCTGTTCCCTGTCCCTTGCTGAAAATTACAGCTGCCTGGCAAAGTTCCAATTTGTTGGGGACAATGGGGGGGGGGGGGAAACACCAGCTCCTATGATGGTTCCTGCCTCATCAGCTGATGTTCAGCTGGAACTAAGGCTGGTTCTCCCCTACCCCCCTCCCTGCCAAAGGGCCCATCACTGCACCTTAGTTGGCACCCTGTAATGACTGAGTCTGGCACTGCCAGGCCTGTCCTTATTATTCTTGAAGCAGCTCAGCCCCTCCTTCCATCATTACCTTTACTTGTGCCCTTGCTTCTCTGAACTCCATTGTCTCAAGAGCCAACTCAGCACTATGGGCTGGTCTTGGTCACTGTGCTAAGTGCCAAGGACCATTTCTCTTGGTCTTTGCCTGCTGGAAAGCACAGACCCTTATGAGGGTTTCCACTCTTGTCCACTCTCTGTGATAGGGACTTTTCTGGCACTGAGGAGAGTGCCAGGCAAGACCACCCAGCTCTTGCCACTCATGGCAAGAAAGTTGCCACTCATGGGGGAGTCAAGGGGTGAGAAGGATGACAGCGACAGAAAAGGGAGGAAAATAGCAGCTAATGGGGAGAGGGATTCCAGCATGGGCAGGGCCTCTCTGATTAGATCAGTGGATCAGTGACTGGTAAAGGGGAGTCATGTGGACTCCAAGAACAGTGTTGCAGTATGGACTCCCCAAGTGCAGCAGCCAGGAGAGAAGGAGCATTGTGGGAAGGAGCCAGAATGCAGGGAGTCGAAGAAAGAGGGAAGGGAGTGGAATTGGAGCTGAGAGGCAGGAGGGAAACACAGGGATCAGGAGATGAAGCACAGGGGCAGGAGATGGGGAGTCATGGCTCATGTGGGCTCCCTAGAGAACATTGGGAGCACTGGAACCCGATCCCTTTTCGAGATCTCACTCATTTCTTAGTATCAGTTGAGTTGGTGTGGCTTTGAGATGACCCAGTTGAGTAGCCAAGGGATGTGAACCACTTGGGGCATGATGGAAAGGTTCTGACTTCCAGCCTGACCAGTTGAGGTATCCCCAACTCCTTTGGAGAAGATAATGTGGGACTATGGGAGGAGGACAACTCCAGGCACAAGGAGTGGTTGACCTATTTCCCAGCTGAGGCTCAATGAGGACATTTGCTTGGTCAAAGTATTGCGTTTCAAAATAAAGATGCAGGCCTGCCTGCCTGAGCTGCATCCCATTTTGCCTTGCCCCCTGCCTCCCTGGAGTGGTGTGGCAGCGGCTTACAGGCCTCCTCTCCATGTTGGCTGGGTTTCAGGGGCTCGTCACCTCCTTTGCAACCAGGGCTCTGTCAGTGGACACAAGAGAATCGACCAGATGTCCCTGTCCCCCGCCACCACCCCCCCAATCCTGTCTGGGCCCCAGGAGCCTGGGCTCTGCTCCAGCATCCACGCCCCAGATGCTGGACAGACCATGCTGCCTTCCCTGCTCTCTCTCCAGCCCCCACTCTCCTCTGCCCTCTAGCTCCTTCCTTTCTAGTGTCTCCTCCCAACCTGGGCCCACTCTGGTCTTGGTGCCTTCCACTACACCTTGTTTCCCAGGGGTGTCATGCAGGCAGCCAGAGAGTGTGGACTATAGGAGACCTCGCATCCCCCCCCCCAATTTCTCCTGTGGGCCCCCTCCTTACCCTGTTCCCACCAGGCAGCCAATTTCTGACCTGGCCACAGACTCAGCACATCTCAGTGGTGGCATCTGGTCTTCGTTGCCTCTCCTGAGGCCCTGCTTAGCACGAGGGGAGTGGCGTGTTAGCCGTTGTTTATATATTTTTTGTTAGTTGGTTGATTTCTGGATCAAACTCAACTATACTTAGGGGCTCTGTGATGCTGGGATGGAGCCCAGGTAGGCTCTATGCTAGGTAAGCACCCTCCCTCTGTACCATTTCTCTGGCCTCCTGCCTTAATAATTTTTTGGGGGGGGCCACACCTGGTAACGCTCAGGGGTTACTCCTGGCTATGCGCTCAGAAGTCGCTCCTGGCTTGGGGGACCATATGGGACACCGGGGGATCGAACCACAGTCCATCCTAGGCTAGCACTGGCAAGGCAGACATCTTACCTCTAGCGCCACCACGCCGGCCCCTCAATTTTTTTTTTTTTTTTTTTTTTTTTGGTTTTTGGTTTTTGGGCCACACCCGGCATTGCTCAGGGGTTACTCCTGGCTGTCTGCTCAGAAATAGCTCCTGGCAGGCACGGGGGACCATATGAGACACCGGGATTTGAACCAACCACCTTTGATCCTGGATCGGCTGCTTGCAAGGCAAACACCGCTGTGCTATCTCTCCAGGCCCCTCCTTAATAATTTTTAAAAACTATTTGGGGCCAGAGTGTTTGAATGACAGGTATATCTGACCTGGATTCAATCCCCAGCACTCCATAATATCCCCCAAGCACCTCCAGGATTGACATCTGAGCACAGAGCCCTGAGTACAGCCATATGTGACCCAAAACAACAACAAAAATAAATGAGCATTTCTTGAGCTTCCCAGGCTCAAGAAAACTTGTCAATGTATATGATACACTGAGCTGGGATCATTACATACCTAAGATGTCCTTATCAATATTATTTATTGATAATAAATAATTATAGTCTCACACATGCAGGCATGTGCTATACAGCCGACCCCCTCCCAACACAAAGCCAAGCCTTATTTCTTTATTTTTTTTGAAAAATTTATATATATATATATATATATATATATATATATATATATATATATATATATATATATTTGGTTTTTGGGCCACACCCGGCGGTGCTCAGGGGTGACTCCTGGCTGTCTGCTCAGAAATAGCTCCTGGCAGGCACGGGGGACGATATGGGACACCAGGATTCCAACCAACCACCTTTGGTCCTGGATTGGCTGCTTGCAAGGCAAACGCCACTGTGCTATCTCTCCGGGCCCATAATA
This sequence comes from Suncus etruscus, assembly GCF_024139225.1. Taxonomy (NCBI): domain Eukaryota; kingdom Metazoa; phylum Chordata; class Mammalia; order Eulipotyphla; family Soricidae; genus Suncus; species Suncus etruscus. The sequence goes on from NC_064850.1 coordinate 87,059,081, forward strand.
TATTTTTCATTTAAGTAACGTGATCATAGTTGGGTTACAGTCATAACCAAAACACACCCCCTTCACCAGTGTAACATTACCCCCTCCCCCCTTCCCCTGCCTGTATTCAAGACAGGCATTCTACTACAGTTATTTGTTTTTAAGTTCAGTAAGTTGTATTAAGCCTTATTTCTTATACCATCCATGCTTGCCCTATTAGAGGCTCCACGGATTTGGCACATCCAGGAATATGGATCACAGGGGCCAACAGGGTCGTGTCTGATCTGCTCACAAGCTGGGCCTTAACCTCTCTGTGCTGAGTTTTCTTCTCTGAAACCTAAGATTTGAGGATGCCTTCACAGGGCTCTGAGGGGCCAGAACAGATGCCAGAGGGGTTCCCGTTCCCTACAACAGCTATCCTAGCTCCTTCCCTCCCAGTGCTGGCATTACAACCCAATCAGAATTGTCATTTCTTTTTTGAGCTTTATTTTAGTCTCTGTAATTCATAATACTGTAGTGATAGGTTTCTATGCCAACAGTGTTCCAACCCCACACCCTCCACCACCATCTTGGAGTTCCCTCTGAGCGTCCCCACTAGCCCATCTCCCTGCTCAGTTCTGCGGATCTGTTCTCAGATTCTGTGCTTCTCTTCCAGTCTTTTTATACCCCACATATGAGGAAGGTCATCCTGTTTCTGTCCCTCTCCTGGTTGATGTTCAGCAGTCTCTTCTCTTGCATTTCAGAAGATCAGATCAGCAAAAATGTACTAAGCACAACCTACCTAAAAGATTTCACAGACTTTAAAGATGACAGTCACCTGATTGTCTCGAAGCTTTGAGTGTGGCCAGCCAAGTAAGTATGGAAGAAGAGGGTTAGAATGCAGTAGACCTCAGTGGTCACCTTGGAGCATTGAGCAGTTCTGCTCACTGTTCTTAGTAGTGGTTAAGCCCACATGAGGATGCAGAAGAGCTCCTTGCAGTCTAGGCATCCTCCTGGCAGCATCATGGAAGAAGGTGCTGTTGGGTCCCATTTACTCCTTTATTGATTGTTTGTGAATCTGCAAAGAGCTCCCAGAATGAGAAATTGATTCCCATCCCTTTGTCCCCTTTTGGGGGGAGATCTTGGTAATATTTATCTGCAGCAAATAATCCACACAGACAGGACGATTAAGGGTAAAAGGTTGGGCGAAGAGAGTCCTTTGGCTCCTTTGGAGCCAGCCAGCCAACTCTGGCAAAAGACCCCCAACGCCAGGAACCTAAGCTATTTATTTGGCTCTCAACAGCGCCCCCACCTGGAGGGTCAAGGTGGGACAACAGGCAAAGGATAATCTTATGGAAATATTTTCATATACAACAATTCCCCTTTTTAGTAAAGAAACAATAATAATGTACAGAAGTAAATAATATTTTCTACAATGGTAAAAAGGAACAACTAAGCCAATAAAAAAGTGGCTGTTTGCATAAGCGCATCACAGGAAAAAGTAGAGAAAAACTTCTAACCTAAACACAGCCTGTCCAAAACCAGAAACATGTGTCAAGGAATCAACTACAAGCTCCAGAGATGATAGATCTACGGCATACATGATGAAAAATTCTGAGTAAGTTCTTTCTAGGAAAAGCAGATGTAGAATTTGTATCTTCACCTGACCCATTCTCATCAGACCCTCAAGCTGTCACCTTGTCCAGCAGAGCCTATAGGTACATCCTATAGGTGAGTGGGTGCCAGGCCCCTGTCTTGAAGTTCAGTAATCCAGACACCTCCCAGAGCTGGGTCCACCTGGTACAGGAACAGGCAGCCAGAGCACTGCCCACAAGGGGCCTCCTGAGCATCAGGGGTGAGCAGTGTCAAGGAGCCGAGCTGCCAGGCCCTGCCCCCATCTGTGAAATGGGCCCAAGACAGGGTGAGTTGAGTGTAATCGATTCAGGATTGGTTACTGAAGTGTGAGTGATTATGTCGCCTGTCCCCAAGGTGACAGGACATGTGGGCACACAGCTGTAGATACCTCCCTTCCTCTCAGCCCCTGCCACACTGCCACCCAAGAGTGACAATTCTCGCATTGGGTATTAGGCTCAGAGCACTCAATTACAGTGAGGATTTCAGTCTTTAAAACAGACCATTGTGGGGCCGGGCAGTGGCGCTAGAGGTAAGGTGCCTGCCTTGCCTGCGCTAGCCTTGGATGGACCGCGGTTTGATCCCCCGGTTTCCCATATGGTCCCCCAAGCCAGGAGCGACTTCTGAGCTCATAGCCAGGAGTAACCCCTGAGCGTCACTGGGTGTGGTCCAAAAACAAAAAACAAAAAAACTGACCATTGTTTGTTTAGTTTGGGGTCACATCCTGCAATGCTCAGGACTTAAACCTGGCTCCGTATGCAGGTAGCACTCCTGGTGGAAGCCAAGGGGACTGTATGGGGTGCTGTGGACTGAACCTGGGCTAACTGTGTACAAAGCAAGTGCCTTACGCTCTGGACTATCACTCTAGCCCCGAAAACTAACTTGATTGCACAGACATTCATGTAAAACTTTCTTGGTTGGTGCTGGGGATGTGGCTCAATGGTAGAACCTTGCATATGTGTGGTCCTAAGCCCCATTTCTAACACCAAAAGAAAATGTCCAAGCCAAAGCCACTCTGAAACACAAAAGACTTAGAAGCAAGTGGAAGGAAGCTCCCACCGCCAAGATGTTTCAATGAGCAAGCCCACCACAGAGAAAAGGCAGATGTGGCCTGGAGTGGCCTGTGTTATCTGCCTTTCCCAGATAATCCGGTGTCATGCTACTGGCGTAGCCGATCTCCTTCCCTTGCTGGGCCTCACAGACCCAAGCTAGGAAAGGCTCACAGTGTGAATGATGGACCATTCTCAACGCTGCTCTCTTGTTAGGGCTGGGACTCCGCCTTCACAGAAAGCATATCCAGGTGCCCTCACTCTCACTGTGCCTGGGAGCCACATGGCAAAGCTATCCTTGCTCCTAGGTGGTTCCTAGTGCCACCTGTAGGTCCCTATTTGTGCCCTAATGTCCTAATTTTTCAAGCTGCCATTTTAGGGTTGATTTCCCATGGGCTGCCACCATCCCACACCCTGGTGCTTTGTTGAGTTGGTGGCCTGTAGCACCTTGTACTACTGAGGCACTTTTCATGCTGCTTAGCAACTAGAGGACTCTGGGGGGTGGAGAACAACAGGGCATAAAGCCCCCAACTTCCTCAATTGCAGGTCATGCGCCATAAGGGGTCACATCACTAACCTTGGGGGTTGGTTTTGTTCATTTGTTTGTTTGTTTTTTTCTTTTATTTTGGGGCCACACCCAACAGTGCTCAGGGATTATTTTTGGCTCTATGCTCAGAAATCACTCCTGGCAGGTTCAGGGGACCATATGGGATGCTGGGAATCCAACCAAGGTTGTCCATGTGCAAAGCAAATGCCCTACCCACTATGCTATTGCTCTGGCTCTAATTATTTTTGTTTGGGGGCCACACTTGGTAATGCTCCTGGCTCTGCCCTCAGGAATTATTCCTGGTGGTGCTCACTAGCCATTTGGGGTGTCAGGGTTTGAACCTGCTGTACAATCTCTCCAGTCCTAAAATACATTTAGTTGTGACCTTTTTACCAGTAATGTTTATTCTGTATACCTAGGATTGCATAAAAGTTTCTCAGGTGAAATGAGTAGCAGATGGAAAGTTTTAGAAGCCTCATCTATGTAATTAGGTCCCTAAATGGCTATGGAAAGGTGGTTCTGGGCAGCTCCACACCTGCTGCTGGGTAGGTGGTGAGATGCCAGTGCCCACTGTGTGAAGGGTTTTGTTTTAATCCAGTCAGCTGGTTGACTGCTGATTGCTGAGCACTGAGTTTGGCATTTCTGGGTCACTAGGCAGAAATTGTCGAGGAAAAGGCCTGGTGGCTCGTGGGGCCTGGCCACACAGGCATGTGGGCAGACCTGCACTTTGCCCTCCAGGGGGGGCTGGTGGGGGTGTAGAGTGGATAGGGCTGTGAGAGAACGCTGGGTGCTTACAATTTCTGATCCCCACAGGGATGCTCCCCTCAAGGGACTGGCAAAGGCTTACTGAGCTCAGTCCCAGAGAATGAGGAAACATAGAGTATAAGCTCCAGGCTGGCTTGATTTTGCCATATCTCTACCTCACTTGACTGGAGCCTTCAGGTCCAGACCTAGGCCCAGGCATCTCCATTTGCTCATGGTACCATTCAGTCCTTACAATGAGACGGAGGCATGTCAGGCACAGCGCCTTATTCCTTACAGGTGAGAAAGTGGGATTGGAGGTAGCCTTCCTGGACTCAGGCCCATGGCACTCCAGAGTTCAAGATCAACATGAGGATTTGCAAACTGGCCAGCACCAGGAAGGACAGCACTGGTGACCAGTGCAGAGTGCTGGGCCTGGCTTCTGTACTCCCACAGAGCTGGGTGGGGCAGGTCCTGCATTCTCCCCAGTATCTTAGACTGGAAGTGAAGCTACAGAGAAAGAGCACTAGCCTTGGGCAGGCCTCTGTTTCCCTCTAACCTCTAACCTCTGGAGAAGCAGCAGACAGCCTGGAAGTCTTCAAGCCCTTCGAACATTTTCAATGTAGTTGAGTCTATGCATTTTCCCTTCGAATATTTTATTTCATTTTTAAAGCCAATATATTTTTTTTTTTTGCTTTTTTTGGGCCACACCCAGTGACACTCAAGGGTTACTCTTGGCTATGTACTCAGAAATTGCTCCTGGCTTGGGGAACCATAAGGAACACTGGGGAATTGATTCATGGTCCATCCTAGGTTAGCACGTGCAAGGCAAATACCCTACCGTTTATGCCACCACTCTGGCCCCTTTAAAGTCAATTTTTAAAAATAAATTCTTTAGGGGCCGGAGCAATGGCGCAGCAGTAGGGCATTTGCCTTGCATGCGACTGACCCAGGACAGACCACGGTTCCATCCCCAGCATCCCATATGGTCCCTCAAGTCAGGAGCAATTTCTGAGCGTATAGCCAGGTATAACCCCTGAGTGTCACCGGGTGTAGCCAAAAAAAAATTCTTTAATTAAACCACCATGAAATACGCAGTTACAAAGTTGTTCATGATTGAGTTTCAGTCATACAATGTACAATACCCCTCACCAGTGAACATTTCCAGACATCAGCACCAGTGTTCCTGCTTTCTCTCCTACCTTCTACCCTGCCCTGCCCTCTCCATTCCCTGCCTCTGTAGCAGCCATCTCTCTCTGTCTCTCTCTCTGTCTCTCTCTGTCTCTCTCTCTCTCTGCCTCTGTCTCTCTCTCTCAGACACTGTGGTTTCCAATATAGAATGATCTCTATTTGTGGGATATTAAAAAAAGAAAGCATGATAATAAAAAAAAAAAAGACTTGCCACAAATAGTGGGGGAGTGCAGTCAGGGCTGAGAAGAGACCACTATGGCAATGAGAGTTGGAAATGATCACTCTGGACAAGACCTGGGTGCTGAAAGAAGATAAAATAATATGCATGGTTACCCTTTGAACATTTTAAACCCACAGCACACTCTCCCAGATTTAGAGGGCCTCTATCCTAACAGAGCCAGAGCCTATGTCGAATCTGCTGCTCAGAGTCTTGGATGACCATTAAGAATGCAAGGTCTGGGGCCAGAGCGAAAGCACAGCGATAGGGTGTTTGCCTTGCACGCCACTGCTCAGGATAGACCTGGGTTTGATCACTGGTATCCTATATGGTCCCCCAAGCCAGGAGCGATTTCTGAGTGCATAGCCAGGAGTAACCCCTGAGCATCATGGGCTGTGGCTCAAAACAAAACAAAACAAAAGAATGCAAGGTCCTTGTTACTGCCTAGGATTCCCATTTAGAACCTCTGGGGCACACTGAACACTTCTGAAGCATAGAGAGGTTCAAGAGAGCCCAGGCAGTAGTGCCCAGAGAAGTCAGGCGGATGCAATAGGGAGGGAGTTCCTGGGCCTCAAACACCCAGGACCATACTTGTCAGAAAGCCCCAAGTTACACATTGCCTGAATGTAACTCTGGACTGAAATCCAGACTTGGCCACATTGTAAACTTCCTAAGCTCAATTCCTTGGGATCACAACTTCTGACAGGATCCTGAAGGCAATGAAGAGCACACAGAGCCACCAGGATCCACTGGGCCAACCACACTCTGCTGGGAAACCTCATTCAGAATCATGCTCTGGTCCCATGAGGGGTCTGCTCATGGGAGTGTTGAGGGGCAGTTTGGAGGCTCTAAAAAATTGGAAGGAGTGAGGTTCTCTGAGTACTGTTCTCTGGCAGGAAATCTGGGGCTGAGGACATGGGGGCAGCTGTCACCTTATCTCAGCCCCACTTTCTCCATGGATGAAGGGAGGACTTCCTTTCCCTCAGTCTAATGGGGGGGAGTTTCTCACTCCACAGGGCCATAGGGCATGATGGGCCTGAGGAGTTCATTCCAGGGCAACTGCTTCAGGACACCCAAGAGTCACCCCACAGAGACCATGACCCCGGAGGGCGACACCTATGGGAGGCAGCACCTTGCCAGCAGAAAGTCCTCATCACACAGAGGTGAAGGGAACAAGGAGGGATGATGGCATTGGGCCCACTTTCCCTGTGAGCAGAGCCTGGGTGGTGCTGGGAGATAAGGACTATGCATTGCATCAGGAACCAGTCGAGATGGAATAGTGGTACCTATGCTCAAAGGAAGGCTCTGATCTTAGCTGGGAGGGGGACATTTATGCTGAACAGTGAAAGCTGAATCACAATTCTTCAGGACAGTGGAGAATACTCAAGGGCCTTGTCAGAGAACACAAAATCCTCCTCCAAGTGGGTTGAAGAGGATGGAGATGAAGAAGGGTCTGTTATGTGCAGGGGCAATCACCAATGTTTGCACACTGATTAATAGAAGGAATATATCCTTTCACAAAAAAATCAGTAGAAAGGCATAAAAAGGAAAGGAAGAACATTTAAATCACCCATACATCAACTACCCAGAGATACCCACTGTTAGTTTGGTGTTGTTTTAGCACCACACTGGGCTGACTGTGTACTCTTGGTCTGCTCAGTGATCATTGCTAAAGGAAGTTGGCGGGAGGGGGGGGGTTGGGGGACCATATGTGGTGCTGGCTTTTGAAGCCAGGTCAGCCATGTGCAAGGCAACACCTTACCCACTGTACAATCTCTGTTATTAATTATTAATTAATTTCCCTTATTAATATTTTGATGTCTTCCTTTAGATTCATTTTTAGCAAGAGACCTTTAAAAAGAGCATATACAAAAAGATATTGATGTAGTATGTTAGTCAAGCATATTAATATATCAAGATGCATTATTTTATAGTTAAAAAACTATATTAGAGGGGTGAGAGCGATAGTGCAGTGGTGGGGTGTTTGCCTTGCACGTAGCTGACCCAGGATGGACCGTGGTTCAATCCCCCAGCATCCCATATAGTCCTGGGAGCCAGGAGTGATTTCTGAGCTCATAGCCAGGAGTAACCCCTGAGCGTCACCGGGTTTGACCCAAAAAAAACAAAAAAAGAAAAAGATTATATTAGAACATAATCTAAATTCAGAGTACCTAGATGAACATACAAATATTTTATTATTTACTTGATTTGTTTCATGCTACACCCAACTCAGGGTTTACTCCTGAGCTATGTGTTCAGGAATCACTCCTCGTGGTGTTCAGGGTGCTGAGGATGAACCTGAGTTGGCAGTACACAAGGCAAACACCTTATCCACTATGATTATTGTTAGCTGAAGGCAATTAAGACCCAAAAGATTTGGACAAATGTTTTTCCTCTCCTTGAACTTCCAAGAAGAATTCAGATAGAGACCTATATCAAGAAGAGTGATATCAGCACAAAGAACTTCTTGTTTCATATAACTGCATGACTGCAAACACTTGTTTGCCAAACATGTGCTCTTCCCATCTTCCTCGAAATTGTCTTCCTCACCTTTGAAGTCCTGGCCCCTCCCACATTCTCCTTAGCTCAGAACCTTGAAGGCATTATGAGGCATAAAAATGGTAAGGCCAAAAAAATATTAAAAAGATAAGTGTAATTGAGACACAGGAACCTTTTGTCTTTGGACTCCCATATGCACAATATTAAATTGTTTTCTTTTCTTCTGTTAATCTCTTGTGTCACATTCATGTCAGATTAGAAAAGAGAAACTAAAAAGGAAGGGGGAAATATCCTCCCTTGCAAAACCAGCGCTGCAATAAATAACTCTGCATATCTTATTTTGCACAAGTACAACACGGGATAGCTTCCAGAAGTGCAATTGCAGGTCAAAGGGCAGGCACGATTATAGTTTTGAAGGATAATGGCAAACAACCTTCTGTCGGTGATGCTAATTGCTTCACAATGATCTCACTTTTTTTTTTTTAAATGAGAAATGAAATCAGTCTGAATTTAGAGTAAGGGGTCCGGATTAGACAGGTGAGAGAAATTGATAGGTGTCTAGAAAAAATCTGCATGAAACTCAGTTCTGGGGAGCTGCCATGCATTAGCAGGGCCTGACTGGCTGCTGGCCATCCAAGTAGGGTTCCCTTTAGTCACAGGAGCTGATATTTGGAAAAGGCATTTAGCAGGAAAAAGAAAGAAATAACAAAAAAACTAAGATAAAACAAATCCTTAAACAGCCAAGGGACACCTCATTGTCTATGGTAGGTGTGTCTCGAAGGCCTGGAGACTAGGAAAAGAGCAGGCAGAAGATGATTCTAGAGATCAAGGGAGCCTTATAGAAACAAAGTCAAGACCAAGTGTTGGAGGAGTGAGACCATTAGAAAATGAGTCTGATGGTTAGATGAATTCAGGAAGAAAAGTACAGAGAAAAACAGAAGGAAAGAAATTCTCAAATACCAGAACAAAATAATTCCCTGAAGCTAAAGATCAAAGTTTCAAGCATGAACGGGACCAGGAATTCTACACCTGTTGGTAAAATCTTAGAATTGAGAGGTCATGGGGCCTGTGAGGTGGCGCTAGAGGTAAGGTGTCTGCCTTGCAAGCGCTAGCCAAGGAAGGACTGCGACCGTGGTTTGATCCCCCGGCGTCCCATATGATCCCCCCAAGCCAGGGGCAATTTCTGAGCGCTTAGCCAGGAGTAACCCCTGAGCATCAAATGAGTGTGGCCCGAAAAAAAAAAAAAAAAAAAGAGAGGTCAGACAAGAATTGAAACATTTCCCTAGAGAAAAGAGTTTACATCTAAAAACAGAAGAATCATACTGGCTCAGGATGTCACAGGCAAAGAAGCCTAGAAGCCATCAACATTCTGTGAGAAAAGCAGTTTCCTTCCTGCCAGGTATCACTACTGTTAGTGCTCAGGGGTCTATAATGAATGCTGGAAATCAAACCTGGGTCTACCAAGTCCAAGGCAGGCACCCTGCCCAGTTTATTATCTATCTCTCCAGCCCCTGAGAAAAGCCACTTTCTTTTTAAAAAATAATTTTTATTTAATTTAAAAACTATGATTTACATTGTGATTGTTAATAAGTTTTAGGCATAGAGTATTTCAATACCAATACTCATGTCAACTTCCCTTCACCATGTTCCCATTCTCCTCACCCCACCCCACTTCACCCCATCATCTTGCCTTCCACTTTGACAGGCATATTACAAAGTTTGGTAGTTGCACTTAGCTCTCATATTTTCAGCATTTTTGAACCTATGTTTTGGCTGTATCTTTCTCCCACATCACCAGTATATCTGAAGCCCCAACCCCTTGCCCCTCATTACTTTACTCTCTAATATTTTCTTCCTCTTCTGTCTTTCTCCTTCCTAAATTCTGGAGTCAAGGGTGCCCGAGGCATCCCCCTTACTACATCATATTCTCCATCTGGTTATTCCATATACTACAGATAAGTGAGATCATCCTGTGTTGTCTTTCTTCTTCTGTCTTACTTTACTCAACATATTTTCCAGATATAATCAGGTTGTAGCCAATTGCATGATTTCCCCTTGCAGCTGCTTAATATCCCTTTATGTAGATAGACCACATCTTCACAATGCATTCATTTGTCATTGGACACATGGGTTAATTCCATATCTTAGCTATTGCATTGAGTGCAGCAATAATAAAGTGCATTTCCTTTTGAATACATGATTTTCTGTCCTGGGGTGTTGGAACACTCTGTTTTTACCCAAAACTAAGATGTTCCCTAGCTTCTTTCCTTTTCACCAATCCCTTTGACATGTATAGGTCTACCTAGATTAGATTAGCTTATTAATTACTTTTGTCTCTCACTTGACCCTTCCCCTTCCAGTTAGATTTGAGCCAGTCAATAAAGAGGATGTTGGTTTGGCAGGATCAGAGACCACAAGAACCCACCAGATTTCATGCCTTTCTCCCTTGTGACTGTCTTGTTTTATTAATTTGTTCAGTGACTCTGCTAGACCCGCTCACCCCTGGGATTGGAAATATGTCATGTAGGGTATTTTCACATTGGGGGTAGATACCTGAAAGTGGAATTGCTGGCCATATAGCAGCTCAGTTCTAAATTTACTGAGGACTCTCCATACTGTTTTCCATAGGGGTTGAACCAGAAAACATTCCCACCAGCAGTGGCCTGCAGTCAAGCAGTTCCAGGACTCCAAGATCAAGTTCCCGCTTCCCCACCTGTTGGGTCCTACAACGCAGCACAAGCTCCACTTCACCACCAAAAGCTGCGGGAGCGCCAATAAACTCAGCAATGCGTTAAATAAGAGGGGTGGAGCGATAGCACAGTGGGTAGGGTGTTTGCCTTGCATGCAGCCAACACGGGTTCAATCCCGGACATCCCATATGGTTTCCACTCCCTAGCCTCACCTGCCAGGACTGATTTCTGAACACAGAGCCAGTAGTGACCCATGAGCACTGCCAGGTGTGGCCAAAATAAAATTCTACCAAGCAAACAAGAAAAAAAATGGGGCCGGAGAGATAGCATGGAGGTAGGGCATTTGCCTTGCATGCAGAATGATAGTGGTTTAAATCCCGACATCCCCGAGCCTGCCAGGAGCAATTTCTAGCACAGAGCCCGGAGTAACCCCTGAGCGCTGCGGGTGTGATCCAAAAGCCACACACACACACACACACACACACACACACACACACACACACACACACACACACACAGAGAGAGAGAGAATAGGCCCAGAGCAGTACAGCCGGTAGGGCTTTGCTTTGCACAGGGTCGACCTGAGTTTGCTCCTCAGCATCCCACATATAGCATATGCTCCATTGAGCACTGCCAAAAATGACCCCTGTGTGCAGACCCTGAGCACCACAAGGTGTGGTACACACACCCCAAAAAAGAATGATATTGGTTGTGGGTTTGCTATAGATGGTCATTACTATTTTTTTTTTTTTTTGGTTTTTGGGCCATACCCTGAGGCACTCAGGTATATGATTTTTGCTGTTGTTGTTGATATGTTGTTGGATTTGGTTAGCTATGATTTTGTTAAGAAGTTTTTGCTTCTATGTTCATCAGGGAGATTTGTCTGAAATTTCCTTTTCTGGAAGTGTCTCTGTCTGCTTTGGGTATTAGTGTAATGTTAGCTTCACAGAAGGTGTTAAGAAGGTGTTTATGGGGCCGGGTAGGTGGCGCTGGAGGTAAGGTGTCTGCCTTGCAAGCGCTAGCCAAGGAAGGACCTCGGTTCGATCCCCCGGCGTCCCATATGGTCCACCCAAGCCAGGGGCGATTTCTGAGCACATAGCCAGGAGTAACCCCTGAGCGTCAAACGGGTGTGGCCCAAAAACCAAAAAAAAAAAAAAAAAAAAAAAAAAAAAAAAAAAAAAAAAGAAGGTGTTTATGCTTTGGAAGAGATTAAGGAGTAAAGGCAGTAAATCTTCTCTAAAGATTTAATAAAACTCACTAGTGAACCCACCTGAAAAGGAACTTTTGTTCTTTGGGGTATTTTTTTTTGGGGGGGCTACACCCGGCGTTGCTCAGGGGTTACTCCTGGCTGTCTGCTCAGAAATAGCTCCTGGCAGGCACGGGGGGACCATATGGGACACCGGGATTCGAACCAACCACCTTTGGTCCTGGATCGGCTGCTTGCAAGGCAAACGCCACTGTGCTATCTCTCCAGGCCCTCTTTGCGTATTTTTAATTACTGTTTCAATTTTCATATTTGTTCAGGTTTTCTTTACCTGTTTAAGCCTTTCAGGAGATTATATAACTATTATATATTATGTATAGAATCTATCCATTTCTTCTAGGTTCTCCAGTTTAAGATTATAAAATGTTCATAATAACCTCTCATTATATTTTGAATTTCTGAGGAATGCATTGTTATTTTTTTCCTTTTATCTCTGATACAATTTATTTGAACATTTTATCTTTTTTCCCTGTTAACTCTAGCTAACAGTTGATCTATCTTGTTTATTTTTTCGAATGCAACTCCTGATTGCATTGATTCTTTACATTGCTTTCTTGGTTTCTATATTGTTGGTTTCTGCACTTGTCTTTAGTGTTTCCCTCTTTCTACTTTTTGGATTCATTTACTGTTCTCTCACTAGACTTTTGAGATGTGTGTTTAGATTGTTGATTTGAATGTTTTCTTCTTTCTTGATGTAGGCCTGAGTTGTTATGAATATCCCCACGAGTACAGTTTTTGCTATATCCCATATATTCTGACAGCTTGTATCTTCAAAGTCATTAGTTTCAAGGAATTTTTTACTTCTTCCTTGATTTCCTTTTTGATCCAGTTGTTGTTTAGCAGTGTTTTGTTCATCTTCCAAGTGTTGTAAGTGCCCTCCATCTTCTATCTTCCTATGGTTGATGGAATTAAGGTCTGACAGGTACTTTATTTTTTAAATTTAGTTACCATGAAATTACAAGTTATTCATGATTGGGTTTGAGAAATACAATATTTCTTTTTTTTTTTAGTTTTTGGGTCACACCGGCGTGCTTAGGGGTTACTCCTGGCTCTCTGCTCAGAAATCACTCCTGGCAGGCTCGGGGGACCATATGGGATGCCAGGATTTGAACCACCGTCCTTCTGCATCTAAGGCAAACGCCTTACCGCTGTGCTATCTCTCTGGCTCCCTGAAACACAGTATTTCTCAACACTGATTCCTTTACCAGTGTCCATTTCCCTCCAGTAGGGTCCACACCACTCCTGTTTGCCCCCCAACAATCAGTCTGCTTCTATGAGAGGCACTTTATTTTTTATTAATATCTTTATTTAAACACCTTGATTACAAATATGATTGTAGTTGGGTTTCAGTCATGTAAAGAACACTCCCTTCACCAGTGCAACATTCCCATCACCGATGTCCGAAATCTCCCTCCTCCCCCCTCCCCACCCCACACCCGCCTGTACTCTAGGAAGGCTTCCTACTTCATTCATTCACTTTGCTATGATAGTTCTCAATGTAGTTATTTCTCTAACTGTGCTCATCACTCTGATGAGCTTCATGTCGTGAGCTGGACCTTCCAGCCCTCCTCTCTTTTGTCTCTGAGAATTATTGCAAAAATGTCTTATTTTTCTTAAAGCCCATAGATGAGTGAGCCCATAGATAGTGTGTCTATCTTTCTCCAAGAGGCACTTTATTTTTAATTTTATTAATTTTGTTTTAGTTTGTGCACTGTGGTTTAAAGGAATGTTGCTGATAGTTTCATATAGAATGCTTTACCACATTTCTGCATCTCCTCCTCCTCCTAATAAGCTCTTCCCTCACCACAGCTGCTTCCTCCCTGTCCTATCCCTTAACCCCGTCAGGTAGCCTGTTTTCCTACTGAACACCAGTCCTCAAGATCTTTGTTTCCACTGACATTGGGTATTCATTATTCCATCATTATGTCTCTTTATATCTCACATATTTCTGTGTCGATCTCTCCCTCTGACTAGCTTTACTCAATCTTATATTCTCCAGGTCCCTCCATGTAGCAATAAATTGCATGGGTTTATCTTTTCTATGACCAAGCAAAATTCCATTGTGTATATTGCCATAGTTTTGTTATCTAGTCATCTATTCTTGGACACATGTTTCCAGATTTTGGCTATTGTGCATAGTGATGCAAGGAATATAGGGATGAAAATGTCTTTCTTTTGTGTTTCAGCCCTTGGGATATATTCTAAGAAGCATAGTTCTTGGGCCAAATGAAGGCTTAATTCTTAGATATTTTATGACTGTCCAGGGGCTAGAGCTATAACAGAGATAAGGCATTTGCCTTACATGCAGCCAAAACAGGATGGACCCCGGTTCAAATCCCGGCATCCCATATGGTCCCCGAGTCTGCCAGGAGTAACCCCTGAGCACCACTGGGTGTGGCCCAAAAAACAAACAAACAAAAAGAATGTCCTTATGGGCCCGGAGAGATAGCACAGCAGCATTTGCCTTGCAAGCAGCCGATCCAGGACCAAAGGTGATTGGTTCAAATCCCGGTGTCCCATATGGTCCCGTGCCTGCCAGGAGCTATTTCTGAGCAGACAGCCAGGAGTAATGCCTGAGCAACACTGGGTGTGGCCCAAAAACCAAAAAAAAAAAAAAAGAATGTCCTTACTGTTTTCCAGAAAGGAAAGTTACTATTCCCACCAGTAGTGAATGATAGTCCTTTTTTATCCTAATTCCATGCCAGGACTTGTTCTTTCTTTTTGATGTACGCCAATCTCTGAGGTGTGAGATGTCTCATGGTTGTTTTGATTTGTATCTCCCTGATAATTAGTGAAGCAGAGCATTTTTATTTGCCTTTGAGCATTTGTATTTCTTTTTTGAGAAAATTTCTCTTCATGTCTTCTCTCCATTATTTTTTATGTATTTTTTCTTATAAACTGCATTATATATTTTGATATTAACCCCTATGTTTGGTGGGTAAATAATCTCTCCAATCCATGGTCTGTTGTTTCCTGGTCATCATTTCCTTTGGGGTACAAAAAAAATTTAATGTAATTCTTTTTTTTTTTTTCGCCTTTTCCCCCCCACCCAATTTAATGTAATTCTGTTTATTTATCTTTGCTCCCACTTTTTTGGTCAGTGGTATTTCATCTTGAAAATGCCCTTTGGGGGGCCGGAGAGATAGCATGAAGGTAAGGCGTTTCCCTTTTATGCAAAAGGATAGTGGTTCGAATCCCAGCCTCCCATATGGTCCCCACCCACCCACCCCCACCCACCCCCGTGCCTGCCAGGGGCGATTTCTGAGTGTAGAGCCAGGAGTAACCCCTGAGTACTGCTGGGTGTGACCCAAAAACCAAAAAAAGAAAAATAAGAAAATGCCCTTTGGGGCCGGAGAGATAGCACAGCAGCGTTTGCCTTGCAAGCAACCGACCCAGGACCTAAGGTGGTTGGTTCGAATCCAGTGTGCCATGTGATTCCCCGTGCTTGCCAGGAGCTATTTCTGAGCAGATAGCCAGGAGTAACTCCTGAGCACCACTGGGTGTGGCCCAAAAACAAAAAACAAAAAACAAAAAACAAAAAAAAAAAAAGAAAAGAAAAGAAAATGCCCTTAGCTTCAATGCCATGGAAAGTTTTGCCTATGTACCTTATGGATTCAAGTGTGATATCAAGATCTTTAATCCATTCTGATTTGACTTTTATACATGGCATAAGTAAGATGTCTGAGTTCAATATTTTTCCACGTAGCTGACCAGTTTTCCCATCACCACTTGTTTAGAGATTTTCCTTACTCCACTCCATATCTTTTTATTCCTTTGTCAAAGATAACTGAAAGTCTCTCTCAGGATATTTAACTTTATTCCATTGATCTGAGGGCTTGTTCCAATGCCAGCTTTTTAAATTACTACCACTTTGTAGTACAATTTGAAGTTGAAAAGAGTGATGCCTCCCATCCTAATTTTTTCTCAATGATTGCTTTAGCTTTTGGCAGGGGTATGTGTTTTGTAGTTTTCTTTGTAGTTAAAGTGATTCTGAGTTTTTGATTTTCTAAGGCACAGTTGTGAATAGAATTTTGTTTTAAATCTCTCTCTTCTCTTGTGTTATTTGCACATAGGAAAGCCATGGACTTTTGCATATTAGTTTTGTAGGCTGCCACTTTACAAATCTATCATTTCAGGAGCTTTTTTTCTTTTTTGTAATCTTTAGAATTTTCTAAATATAGTATCCTATCATCCATAAACTGTCATATCTTGACTTCTTTTCTTAAAGCAGTTTATTTATTTTTTGTTTTGGGGCCACACCAAAGCCAGTTATTCCTGGCTCTGCACTCAGAAATTGCTCCTGGAAGGCTCTGGGGACCATATGGGATACCAGGATTGAACCAATCTATTCTGGGTTGGCCACATGCAAGGCAAATAAATGCCTTACTGCTATGCTATCTCTCCGGCCCCTCTTGACTTCTTTTTACTCTATCTGAATGCCTGTAATATCTCCCCACCCCACTAATAGTTATGATAAGTCTTACACTACTATATTAAATAGAAGTAGCAACCTTGTCTCGTGCCTAAGTTTAATGGGAATGCTTTTAGTTTTTCTCCCTTGAACATGCTTGCTGTGGGCTTGTGGTAAAAGGCTTTGGCCAATTACCATTTTGTTCAAAGTTTTTATCATGAATGTGTGCTGAATCTTATTTAAATGTTTTATTTGCATCGATTGACTGGTCATATGATTTTTATTTTGAGAAGGTACTTTGTACAGTTTCTATATATGTAAATTTATGTATGTTTGAGCTATCCCTAATATGTGATCTTGCCTGAAAAACTTTCCATGAGCACTAGAGAAGAATGTGTATTCTTGTTTTGGAGGATGAAGAGTCCTGTATATGTTCAGCAATCCCAATTCTTTTTTTTATTGTAAGAATTTATTCAAGAGACAAAATTGATTAACATATTGAGGTAAACTGACATAACATAATATAGTAACATTACATATAATTAATATAATAATGCATGTAAGTCAAAGAACATTTCTAAATAAAACACAATTTTTTTATCATAATGACTTACATATCTTTCACAGTAGTATTTTAGGTACATATTAACATTGAATCAGGGGAATATCCATCACCCCCAGTGTTGTCCTCCCTTCATCCCTGTTCCCAAGCATATATCCCTTTCTTCCTCCTTTATCCCCCAGATTCTTTGAGTGCCTCATTTAGAGTTCTTATCTTTTTACTGACACTCTGTCTGATTGATCTGTCTAGTGGCAAAAATGGGGCGTTAAAGCCTCCCAATACTGGAGCTGGAGAGATAGCACAGTGGTAGGGCGTTTGCCTTGCACATAGCTGATTCAGGACAAATGGTGGTTCAAATCCGGCATTTCATATGGTTCCCCAAGCTTGCCAGAAGCAGGTTCGGAGCATAGAGCCAGGAGTAACCACTGAGCGCTGCTGGGTGTGACCCAAAAACCAAAAAGAAAGGGGCTGGAGAGATAGCATGGAGGTAAGGCATTTGCCTTTCATGCAGGAGGCCATCGGTTCGAATCCCGGCGTCCCATATGGTTCCCCGTGCCTGCCAGGAGCATTTTCTGAGCCTGGAGCAAGAAATAACCCCTGAGCACTGCCAGGTGTGACCCATAAACCACAAAAAATAAATAAATAAATAAACAAACAAACAAAAAGAAAAAAGAAAAGAATTGAAGTGTAGCTATTATAAAATGTTCCTACTATAAGTGTATTTCTCTCATAATTTAAAAAAACATTCTAAACAGTTTGTATAAAACATAATAGCATGGGGCTGGAGAGATAGCATGGAGGTAGGGCATTTGCCTTTCATGCAGAAGGTTATTGATTCAAATCCCGACATCCCATATGGTCCTCGAAGCCTGCCAGGAGGATTTCTGAGCACAGAGCCAGGAGTAACCCCTGAGTGCTGCTGGGTGTGACCGAAAAAACCAAAAACAAACAAACAAACAAAAACATAATAGTATACACAAACCCTGGATACTAATGAATCATTTTAAATTTGAATTTGATGAGTGTGCTCTTTGCTCTACAGAACAGTAGTTCTGGCCCCTATTTCTCTAAGGCATTACCCCTGGCTCTGCACTCAGAAATCTCTCCTGGCAGGCTTGGAAGACCATATGGGTTGCTGAGGATCGAACCCGGGCCTGTCTGGGTTAGCAGCATGCAAGGCAATTACCCTACAGCTATGCTATGGCTCCATTCCCTATCCAGCCTTTTTATAGAGTAGTTTAGTTCACTGACATTGAGAAAGATTAATGATCTAAAGGATTGTGCTGCTATTTTTGAGTATTTGTGTGGAATCAAGTTGTTTTTGCAAGAGTCTATTAGGTTTTTTTTTTTTATATATATAGATTCCCTCTTAGTAATTCCTGCAGGATTTGTTTAGTTGTCACAAATGCTGCTAGTTCTTGTTTGTCAGCAAAGGTTCTTAGCCCTCCCTCAAGTTTAAATAATAGTTTTTCATGGTAGTGAAATCTGGACTAGAAGTTTTTTCAATCAGTACTTGAATATATCATTCTACTTTTTCCTTTTGCAAGATATCTAATGGAAGGTTTGTTTTTTCTCTTGTATTTGAGAGTTTTCTTCTTTCCTGCTGCTTTAAGGAGTCTGTCTTTGTCTTTTGATTTTACCATTAATCAACGATGTTGATTACTATGTATTTTGGCATCATTTTATTTGAGTCTATTTTGCTTGATATTCTTTGGGCCTCTTGAATCTGTATTATGCCTCTCTCCAGAGATCAGGGAAATTCTCAATTATTTCTTCCACTATCCATTCTTCTTCTTTCTTTTTTTCCTCTCTGTCTCATATTTACGTGATTCAAATGATCTATTATCTATTATGAGTCTGCCATTATTTTCTATTTGTTTACTTCTCTTTTCTTTGCCACTATTGGTGATGGCTAGTATTTTGTCTTCAGCTTCATAGATATGATCCTCCACACATTTAATTCTGTTTGCTGTGGCTTGCTATTGTATTTTTAACTCCTTCAATTCCATTTGTATGGATTCTTTGATACACTAAATCAGTTCATCTTTGAGTTGGTTGCATGTTTCTTCCAGTGATTACTTTATTTCCATGGTCATTGCATGGAGCATTGATTTAAGTTCCTCACCAGTGACGCTTGAGGTTTTATTTGAGCTCAGTGATCTGCCATGACTAGTGTTCCTGTCTGCCCAAGCAGATAAATATCTTTGTTTTGATCTTAATCTTAATCTTGTGAATGCTGTGATTGGAACTTCATATTCCCAGTTATCTGAGATCTGAACTTTTTTATTATTTTTCAGTAAGTGGTTTCTCCTTACAAGCTGTTAATCTAACAATTACTGTGTCCTTAAGATACTAATTAGTGGTCATGCAAATGAGTATCTAATATTCCCATTTATAAAGAGGGTTATTATGGCAATATTTAAGGATCAACAATGACGGAGTTGGTGTGGTTGAAGGCATGGAATTTTGCACAAACATGATAGCAACTGCTCAGTTTTGTATTGAATAACCAGGCAGTGGGGGCTTCCTCAGTCCACAGGACTCGGAAAGTGGTCACAGTTCATAGGTAATGGGTTGAGAAGAGGTTTGGTGCTCTTTGTGCTCCTTGAAAAGCAATTTTCACCCATGAGTCTCTACCATCTGAGACCACAGTGAATGGTAGTATTTAGATCTTTACAAACAGAGTCCATCTGGAGAGCAGATATGCACAGACCAGCCCAAAGAGCCCTGCATCTTTGCCTGGGAGAGGGCACTGTCCCTCCTCCTCCACAAGCTGAGAGTTTCAGACTTAGGGAGCAGATTTAGATTACTCCATGAATGCAACTTCTAATCTGCCTTTGTTCTTCTGTTTTATTTCCAAACAAATCTGTTTTGTTGTTGCTCAACTGATTGCTTTTGATTGAAGGTCAATATTGTTCAAGTGTGAGAGCAGAGCATTCAGGTGTAAGGGACTCTAAAATCCATGCAACACACACTCATTAAAAAGACAAGTTTAGGGCTAGAGAGAGCACAGCAGTAGGGTGTTTGCCTTGCAAGCGGCCAACCCAGGACCAACATTGGTTCAAATCCCGGCATTCCATATGGTCCCCTGTGCCTCCCAGGAGCAATTTCTGAGTACAGAGCCAGGAATAACCCCTGACTGCCACCGAGTGTGTCTCAAAAACAAAAACAAAACAAGAAAATCAAATAAAAAAGCGAGTTTTTGGGGACAGCTGTTTGCATTGCAAACAATCACTGTCAACCTAGATGGTTCTCTGAACCCTCCGAGGAGTGATTTCTGAGCACAGAGCCATAAGTAAGCCTTGAGTACCATTGGGTATTACCCATCCACCCACCCACCCCCCAAAAACCAAGATATTAGTAAAGAGGAAGAACTATTCAATAATATGCCCTGGTAGTCTCTTATGTCACCAGGCTCTATCTTCAGTGTTACTGGCTGGAGCATTGATAGAAGTGTGCCTCTGCCACCCCACCCCAAAAGTAGGAAAAAGAAAAGAAAATTAGAATAGGAACATTAGCAACTTTGAGCATTTTTTCATTTGTTTATCTGGAGGCCATACCCAGCAATGCTCAGGGCTCACTACTAGCTCAGCATTCAGTGGTCACTCCTGCTGGGACTAACCCCCTCGCCTATGGGGTGCTAGGAATCAAATCAAAAGCTGCTGTATGCAAGGCAAGCACCCTTCCTACTGTACTATCTCTCCAGCCTCCCAAAAAGAGTATTTAAAGAAAATGTCCAGGGGCTGGAGAGATAGCACAGGGTAGGGCATTTGCCTTGTATGCAGCCGACCCAGAATTGACGGACGATGGTTCAGTGGTTTGAATTCCAGCATCTTATATGGTTCCCTGAGCCTGCCAGGAGCGACTTTTGAACACCAAGCCAGGAGTAACCCCTGAGCACTGCCGGGTGTGACCCAAAAACCAAAAGAAAAGAAAAGAAAATGCCCAGAAGATGGACATGGGGAAGGGTAGTTAAAAGAGGAAGGTTGGAGTTTCAGATATCCATCGTCAGAGCTACTAGTCATAGTTGATGAAATGAGAAAAAGAAAGTGAATTTGTAACTTAAAGTACCAATTGACAGTTACCTTCAACTTATTTAGAGAAACTAAATAAAAATGATTGTATTTCATGCTGGGAGGAAAGAAGGCTGTTAACTGGTGATGTATGTGAACTAAATCCTCACCAATGTAGGATGACTAAATCAAGGTACCAAGAAACAGCAGCATCAGCACATTTAAAGATGTAGAAGGCACTCCCAGAATAAAGAGCTAAAAATGTTGGAAGCTGTTCCTTAAGGGAGCAAAACTGGGAACGGTGGAGGGTGGCTCCCCGTGGGTCCTCTGTCCTATATTATTTTTAACCATGTGCACAGACTTCTTTGATATAAAAACGTTCATATATAAGAGGAGATAGTGAGAGCATTGTGGCATGGTGAGTTCTGGGGGCAAGTTCAGATATATATTAAACTCCAGAACCAGGAATTTCCTTGCAGAGAGAATAAAAAACAACCCAGATAAATGATGACGACTTAGACATGAAAAAACATTCTGATTTTCACAGAGACAGAAGGAAGGTATTTCTGGAAACTACAGGCCAAACGACTCAATATAGAATCCTGGCAAAATCCTAGCACAGATTAGTAAACAGATGGCTTAGGAGCACTTTGTGGTTTATCTATTTCTTTATACCCTGCCTCCTTCTAAAAGAAGGATTTGCTGAGGCTTACAGAGACACATACGATTTTTTTAAATTAATGAGAAAATAATCATAAAAAGCCAAATTTTACCATATGACCCAGCAAGAGCATTGAAATATGCTCAGATAAAACTTACACATGGAACTAGGGAGTGAGCTCACATCTGAACTCCAACTCCACTGCCTTGGAGCATCACTAGTAGTGAATGGCCCCAATAAACCAAAGCAAAGCAAAACAAAAAAAAAATTTTTTTTATCTTTGGACCACACCAAGCAGGACTTGGGAGACTACTCCCTATGGGAATTCTCCTAGCTTATTCCTTGCAGCCCAGGGAACTGTGTGGTTTAAAGGAGTAAACACAGTGCTCCCACCTTCAGAGAAAACATCCCAATTCTTTGAGCCAACTCAGGTGACCGCACTTAAAAAACCTTGTATAAGAATGCTCATAATAGTGAAAGAAGTGGAAGCCAGAATGTCTATATGGAAATATAATGTGATATATCCATCCAATGGAATCATAGTATTCAGCCATGAAAATAAATGAAATGTTGACATATCCCTCCAACATGGGCCAGTCATTAAGGAGCCAGAGTGATAGCACAGTGGGTAGAGCAATTGCCCAGATTGATCCCCAGAATCTCATTTGGTGCCCCCGAACCTACCAGGAGTGATTTCTGAGGGCAGAGCAAGAAGTAACCCCTGAGCACCTCTGGGTGTGGCCCAGAGACAGACAGAAAGAAAGAAAGAAAGAAAGAAAGGAAGGAAGGAAGGAAGGAAGGAAGGAAGGAAGGAAGGAAGGAAGGAAGGAAGGAAGGAAGGAAGGAAGGAAGGAAGGAAGGAAGGAAGGAAGGAAGGAAGGAAGGAAGGAAGGAAGGAAGGAAGGAAGGAAGGAAGGAAGGAAGGAAGGAAGGAAGGAAGGAAGGAAGGAAGGAAGGAAGGAAGGAAGGAAAAAGAAAAACATTACATTGAGTGAATAAATACAAATCTAGTCACAAAAAACACACATTATATGGGTTCCATTTATGTGCACTTCTGGGGCAGAAAAGTCTTTAGAGGTGGAAAGTAGACCAAAGACTGTGGAAAGAGGAATAGGGAATGATAGCTGTGGCTAGAGTTTTTTTTTTTTTTTTACTGTTCTCATTCTCCTCCTTTTGTTTTGTTTTATTTTGTTTTGGTTCTGGTCACACTGCAGTTCTCAGGGCCTACTCTAGTCTCTATGCTCAGGAATTATTCCTGGAGGCTTGAGGGACTATATGGGGTGTCAGGGGATAGAAACTGGGTTGGCTGCATGCTAGGTAAGTTCCTTACCTATTGTACTATAGCTCTAGCCCCGAGTTTCTTCTTGGGGGTAATGGAAATGTTCCAGAATGTGGGCCCCTGTAATCACTGAGAACACCTAGATATGGCCCACAAACTAAAACTCTCTCAAATAAAAATGTTCCAGAATTTGGTATATGTGATGAATATAATTAGATCTCACTTATCTGTCTACTTTTATTTATGTTGTTACTATCATTATCATTATTATTATTAGTGGTAGTTTTTAGGCTACACCCTAAATGCTCAGGGCTTACTCCTGGCTCTACACTGAGGGATCACTCTTGGCAGGGCTCAGGGGACAATAGGGGGTGCCTTGTATAACCTATATATGTCACTTGCAAGTCAAATGCTGTACTATCTCTGCAGCCCCTGATCTATGTGCTTTGTAAAGTAAATTTTATGTTATACAAATAATATTGCTTGAAGAGCATTATTAAGGGACTGGACATATGAACCAAGGATGAACACATGCTTTTCAATCCCCAGCTCCACAAGATCTCTCAAGCATGCCAGGAGTGATCCCTGAGCACAGAGCTATAGTAGTTCCTGAGCACTGCTTAATATAGACTTTAAACCAAAGAAATGAATAAAGAAACACATAGAAAGCATTGTAATGGGCCAGGGAGGGTCAGTAGGAAGGGTCAGTAGTGAAAGAATAAATGGGTCAGTAGTGAAGTTCATGCCTTTTCTGAATAAGGCTCTGGGTTCATTCCAGACACCAAGGGAAACAAAGCATTGTCTGGGAAGAAACAAGGAAAGAGGTAATTTCAAGAAAAAGAGCCAAGCCCTCACCATAGCATGTGCACCATAGCATGGCAGCCCCATGTCTGTGACTTTGCTCCCAGTCTTATCAGCAGATACATCAGTCTTAAAAAATAGGGCTAAACAAAGGGTCATTAGGTTGTGTACAAGAAACAGGAATTGGTTGCATGAGATATTCCTGCATGATGCCTAAAGAAATCTCTCCTGTGCAGCTTCAAAAAGGGGTCCATGGGCAACACACCCTCACCATAACTCTGGAAACATCTTCAAGTTTCTCAAACAAGGTATAAACACAATTGAAGCTGAAGAGACACTGCATGGGCAAACAGTTCTCTGGCGGGGTTTCTGAGACTTCAGCTCTCAGCAGTGACTGTGCCGAGAGAGTTCTTGCCAAGTGCTAGTGGAGGATTCCAACAACTGGGCATCTGACCTTTCGGAGCTTCCAGCTGATCTATATATGAGCCCATATTCAAATAGTCTATATCCCTCCTGTACATATTTTTTACATAACAAGTTCTCAGAAATAAATAGCTAATATTTTCTGAGTGGCCCATGAGTCATGTAGGTGCATGCCAGATCCCTGAGAAACAGGACTCACATGTGGCCCAACAGCCAGACCCAAAGAGGGTGCCAGCACCCCTGCGAGGGAGGCCAAAAAGGGATAAGTGAGGACAGGCAGAAATCAAGGTGGGCATGTGGTGGCCCTGGGTGAATGGGGAGTTCCCTGCAGAATGAATAGCTCATCTGATCTCTGAAAACACTTGATTAGAAAAAAATAAAGGAGGATAAAGGACAAAACTACTATGTTCATTATTTTTCTCCACAATTCTGATAGTAAGCCTGCTGTGTAGGGTTGTTTTTTTTCTCCCCTTCTTTTTTAAATGTATTTAAATTTGGACATACCTCAAGATTCTCAGGGGTTACTCCAAGCTCAGTGTTTGGAGATTGTTCCCTGGCAGTTCTGGGGGCTGAACCTGAGGCCTCTTGCATGCAAAGCCCTATTTCCTCTCTCCAGCCTAATCCTGCTTTAAGAATGAAAGGTTCCTCTCTCATATCTGAGGTATACAGAAGCTTAGTAAGGGAATGACAAATGCTCAAAAGCAATAGGACCTGAGACCTACAGAACTGAACTGACCACATTGGGGAGATGTGAGGAAGAAGGGGTTGCAGTGGGCACTGGTGGAGGTTGTGTTGTTGGAACACTGTGTTCATGAAACCCTGCCATTAACAGGATTGCAAATGACATGACTGAAATGAAATTTGGTGCCCTTCTGGCTCCAGGGTGCTTCTGCAGAACTGGGGGTGGGGAAGAGGAAGACTGCTGAGAATGAAGCAGGGCCACACGACTGCCCCATGGAGGGCTACATGCTCATCCCACAACAGAGAGAATCAAAAAAAAAAATTTCAGGACAACTGGGCTTTTTGAATTCACAGTGGCTTTCCTGAGCTGGCATGGCTATGTAAGAAGCAGAGCAAATCAGGCTACCCAGCGCCAGTCAGTCCTTTTTGTCTTTAATTTTCATTTATTATTATTATTATTTATTCTCAGGGATTACTCCTGATTCTGACTCAGGAGTCATCCCGGCAATGCTAGGGAACCACATAGGCTGTCAGGGTTAGAGTCATCCACATGGAAGGCAAACATCCTCTCCACTATGCTCTGGCTCTGTCCCCTCTCAGGGCAGGTTTTCTTGAGTCTATGAATCTTGCCTATCCTCGGCTCAGGCCACCTGCTATGGGTATGGGTTGACGAAGTGTCAGGGAGAGTGGAAAAGCCAGCTGTATATTGCAGGAGAAAGTGGCTACATATAGTGAGCTGCATGGTTTAGGAGCTGGTCCTGACACCTAAATTTGGGGGACATGTGGGTAGGTTTAACAAGAAATGTCAGTCCCAACCGCCACTCCACTCAGGGTCCTAGTCTTTGTCTTTGTCGAAGAAAAGAATTTTAGCACCCTCCCCCTTCCCAGAGTCAAGCTGAGTTTGATCTCTAGCACCCCATATGATTCCCCCAGCACAACCAGGAGTGATCCCTGAGTGCAGACCCAGGAGTAAACCCTAAGTACTGCTGAGTGTGGCCCTCAAACCAAGTAATAATAGTAACAATAATTTCAGGAAAGGGACCAGAGAGATAGTGCAACAGGTAAGGTTGCATGAACCCACCCAGATTCTATCCACAGCACAGCATCACGAGGCATAGTCCCTAAGTGCAGAGCCAGGAGTAAGCAATGAGCACAACTGATTATACACCCCCCCCCCACACACACACACACACACACGCAACCCAGAATTTCAGGAATGGGGTCTTGAGACAGTTTAATTAAGAGAAAGCACATGCTTAAGAATTCTAGAGAGAAGATTCCTTAAAGGAAAAGAAAAATAGACCAAACAGGATGGTTTTGGCAGCTGATTCTCTTTTCCTTTTACTGTGTTTTTGAGTCACACCTGAAGGCATTCAGGGGCCATTCCTGGCTCTGTGCTTGGGAGTTACTCCCAGTTGTGCTGGATGACCATGGGGCGTGGGGGGCGGGGTTTGCCGCTGCCTTAGTCTCTGTACTCTCACTCCAGCTCTGGGTAGCTGATTCTGTAGAAGTTTCCCACCTATCCACCTACCGCCCCAAACCCCCCACCCAATGGCCTCAGCAGGGTTAAGGGTCATTGCTAGGGGATGTTACAGAGAAGGATTTAGCTCAGAGGGGCTTTTCATCTTTAGTCTTACCAGGATATGACTCCTGCCTGGGAATTATTTCTCCATCGGGCTGGCATTCATCCTGATCTAACAGCAGAGGACTCCTTTTTAGAACAGATCTCACCTCTACAAATAGTATTGGTGTACCCTGGAATTCATTTTCAGGGCATCCTGTTACCTGACTGCCCGTCTCAGGTTAGGAAGCAACCTAAGCTAAGCCGACTCTGGGGTCTTGCATTTTCACGTTTGCATATACACACATATTCTGTCTGCTAAATGACAAGTATGAGAAAGCCTTAGTCTTGTTCTTTTTTCACAGCAGCTTCATCGATATGAATTTACAGCTCCAAACTACAAAAAAAAGCCCTCTTGTTATGTGGATCAGTATCAGAGTATGGCTGAGGGAGATGAGAAGGCTGGGGTTCTGAAACAAGGCAAGTGAGGACTGGCTGGGATGGTGAAGATGGTGCTGGAAAGCTTAAGAAGATAAAGGGCTGGGAGGTGTTTCAAAAGTCTGGAGCACATGTTTTGCTTGTAGACCTGGGTTAAGTCCCAGCGCTGCATGGGGCACTGTGTCCCACTGGAAATGGCCCCTGAGCACTGCTGGGTGTGACCCCAAAACAAAGAAAAATCTTCCATTCTCTATAAAGAATGGAAATTGGATTGCTCTTTTGTGGCTTCAGAGCTGGGTCTTTTGTTCTGCATGTGACTCTCTGGAGTGCTTGTTAAACAGATAACTGAGTTGCATCCCAAATCTTTTGGTTCCACAGAGCTGGGATAGAACCAAGGACCTGCCTTGCTAGCATGTCTTGAAGCTATGGTGATGTTTCTGGGGCTTAGGCATGTTCTGGCACACAGAACAGGAGAGTGGAGAGTGGTTAGAGCAGCAGAACTGCAGTCCTGGTGGCAGCTCCCGACATACCTGCAGCTGCTCTCAAGTGGAGAGGACCACCACTCCTTTCCTCTCTACCCCCATAGGTGGGAACTGAATTTTCTTCTCCACTCTAACTGCCTGGACAAGAGGCCACCTTTTAATTTAAAGCCTGGATTGTGGTCTCTCAGATAGGGACCAGGGTGGACTGACTAGAGATGGAATTTGTGCTGAATAAGAGGCTTCTCTGGGTGCTAGTCTCAGTCAGGACTCTGTCCTTCCCTCCACTGGTCCATATTTGATGGCCACCTAAGGAGCAGCAGCTCAGTGCCAGCTGCTCAGCAACTCTCACACGGCTGTTTGCACGAAGCTGCTGATTGATCTCCAAGACCTTCGGGCCTTCTAACTTGCCCCATCCCTCCTGGCACCTTCAGGCCCATGTCCTCACCCTCCAGGTGGAGAACTCAGCTCACCCAGATATTTGATAAAGGAAGCTTTGTACACACAGTCTCCTCTCTGTGTTTGCACTCTTGGGTAGAGGGCTGGATCATCCGGATGCGGTTGTTGGCATCAAGCTGTTTGCACTCCACCCCATGCCAACTGCCAGACAGTGCCTCAGGGCAAGGGAGAAGACAAACGAGTGTGGGAATGCCTGACACTTCACCCCCTCCCCTATGGCTGGGGCACTGCAGGCTGTAGTATTGATTAAGCTGCCTGCCCAGGGCAGGGCCATGGTCTCTTATAGGGTCCTGCCAAGAGTACTGAATTAGGCAAGTCCTAGCCACTCCCTCTACCTTTCAATAATTTTTTTCTCTTGGGGCTTCTTTCTATTTAAGTTTTCAAGTTTCTGAGAACCCAGAGTATGTAACAGGATCGTGAGGGAGCTTGCTTTTCTCTCCCTTGAGACTACCTGATCGTGTTTTCCTTCTCCTGGTGATTTCCAGGATGCAGATCATCTGTCCATGCTGAAGAGGTGAGGCAGATTTACTGATTACCCAATTGTCAGAGTCAGTGCAAGTATCTCATTCAGGAACCTGTAACCCCAGCACCAAGACTGACTTGGAAGAGCAGAGTAAATAGACCATGAGTCATAATTGAGGGTGGGAACCCTAGGAAGGGCCCTAGGATGGCCAGAGAAAGCTTCCTGGAGGAGGTGGCCCTTGACACCAGTGATTAGACTCCAGCCTTGAGAATCTATCCTTCCAGTAGGTGCCATTTACAGCGAATTCCACCCTCTAACTTTGGAGCTTCTAAACTGCTTTTCAGAGCACTTGAGGGATGAGATCAGGGGAGTAAAGCGTTGAGCTTTCCTGTGTTGAAGGATGACTGAGAGCCCTCAGGCTGCCCACACAATTACACATTTAAAACCCTAGTGCAAAGGTAAATCAGGAAAACCTGTGTTCAGACTCACTGGCACATCAGACCCCTACACAGTTATAAAGGTACAGGACAAAGACTTCAGCACCAAGGTGTTCCCCAGGGTTTGCCCTCTGCTGCATTGTGTGCGGCTAATTGATTTGACAGGGCAACAGCAGTGACACTGAGAAGTTTGGGGTTGGAGGGAATGGAGTGAGTGATCAGAAGTGACTAGAATTGGAGGTTGAACTTACTGAAGAAGTTTCTAGAAGACATGGAATTTGTGAGGGTACTCAAAAGAAAGGATCATTCACATTTAATAGGATTATGCAAAATGCACTCTCAAAACACTGCTCAGGGTAGCACTTGTCTCCTTTCTTGTTTGTCTCAATTCCAGGGCCCCCACTCAAGAAAGAAACAGAGAAAGGGAGGAAGGAAAACAAAGAAAAGAAGGAAACTTTAACTTGCAAGAGGCGGGGACTGCACACAGCTCGCATAGCCCCTTCAGTTTTGTTGGCTTTTCCCTACTGATTGTTTTTTTTAATTTAATCGCTGTTAATTACAGTTATGAGAATATTCACGATTGAGTTTTAGGTGTGCAATGTCCAACACCAATCCCTTCGCCAGGGTACACTTCCCTTCACCTCCTGCCCCCCAGCCTGCCTCTATGGCAGCCACTTTTACTTTCTTTCAGTACTTGCTCCTCTTCCAGAGTGAACCCACCCCTCTACAACTGTTGTAGTGGCCCCTTCCTGACCTATCTGCCCCTTGCCCCTGTGGCAAGCTTCTTACTGAAGGCTAAATTCTCATGCTTTTTCTTTCTATTGTCTTTGGCATTTGTTATTCCCCTTATTGTGTTAGTTTGTTTGTTTGTTTGTTTTATTTTGGGGCCACACCTGGCAATGGTCAAATCACTTTTGGCTCTGAAGGTAGGAGTCATTCCTGGCAGTGCTTTGAAGAGCAGATGGGATGCTGAGGATCAAACCCAGGTCAGCCTTGTGCAAGGCAAGAGCCCTACCTGCTGTACTATTACTCTGAATCCATCCCATAATTTTTTATGTCCCACATATAAATGAAATCATTTCTGTCCCTCTCCCTCTGATTCATTTCACTCAGCATGATACTCTCCAGATCCATCCAGGTAGTGGAAAATTGTATGGTTTCATCTTTCCTTATGGTTAAGGAGTGTTTCATTGAGTGTATGTACCATAGTTTCTTGACCCAGTCAAGTGCTCTTGGTCACTTGGAGATATTTTCAGATCCCACCTTCTCGAAATCTAGCATATACAGCAAATCCAGCATATACAGCACAGATCATAATGTCTAGCATAGGTAATTATGTGCATGTTTCTGCCCTGTGTCCACCATCCAGATGAAGCTAAGGAAGTTCATGGCAGGCAGAAATGGGGAACTGTTAGCTATAGCAAGGTCACTGCCATGTGGCTGGAGCCGTGGAACCAGTGGGTCATGTAACTACTCTTCTAAAGACTTTAAGAAAGTCGAGGCTGGAGCAATAGCACAGTGTGTAGGGCATTTGCTTTATACGTGGCCAATCTGGGCCAATATGTGGGTCACTCTGTGGGTAAAGAATGGGCATGCACATGTAAACTAGTTCTCTGGGAGAGAGTGGGGAACAGCTACAGAGAGGGATACCTTGGGTCAATGGAAAACTCTTCCTATGACCAAAGCTGACCTACATTGGAAAAAGGCAAAGGTGAGTTCCTCTTGAGTAAGAGGTCTCTGTCAGGAACATGACTGATAGGTACTTAACAGCCATGATAGAAAGGAGAAGGAGATGGGAGATGGGAGATTGCTCTCATTGACTCGGAAGTACTCTTGCCCAGTTTGTTTCTGCGTTGCTGGGCCCTGACCAGGCCTCACACATGTAAGGCATATGCTTTATAAGCCACGTAACAGTTTGATTCTGGAATTCTAGCAGGCAACCCCAGCCAAAGGTTATGACTATGAAGAATATCTTTTTCTCATCACATGCTATGGAGACTCCTCCACTGTCCCCATGCCCGACATGCCAGCTGAGCCAGAGGGAACCCCAGACTCCACTTTTTTTTTTTTGGGGGGGGGGGTTGAGTCACACCCGGCTGCGCTCAGGAGTTACTCCTGGCTCTATGCTCAAAAATCGCTCCTGGCAGGCTCGGGGGACCATATGGGATGCCGGGATTCGAACCACCGCCCTACATACAAGGCAAACGCCTTACCTCTATGGTATCTCTCCAGCCCCCAGACTCCACTTTTTGCACTCACGATCTGAGGCGATCTGTGGCGCATAGAGCAGACTCTGGGGCTTGGAGAACTGGTGCCTCATCTTATGTCTGGCCTTGGGGACGCCATGGCACCTTCTCAGCCCTGGATTGTCATAGTTCCTGCCACTCCTGGAGCCCACGACAGACATGATACCCTGGGTTTTCCTCCGGGGCCCATGCAGCCAAGATGCCCCCTCTCTCAGAGCCAGCAGCCTCAGACACAGGGAAAGGACAGCCCCTCAAAGGAACCCTCTAGACTCCACCCTTCCACTGAGACCCCCCCCCCCCCGCCTGTCGCTGATTCTGCCTTTTACTAGGGGATTATTTGTCAGTTCCTCGGGGCACGCGGACACCATCGTCACCTCGCTCCATCCTGCACCTGTTCAGGAGCAGGTGCGCCTCAGCACCACCAGCGAGTGGAGCTGGGAGTGGAGGTAGGGGTGGAAAGGGGGGTGTTCCTGGTCGCCTTTTTTCAGAGCTAAAGCTGGGGAAAGGGTCAAAAACCCAGGTATGCAGGAGACTTTGCCTTCAGCCCCGACCCCTGGAGCAGCCCCCCCACCCCCAGATCTATCTGGGAAGCCCCCAGGCTTGAGCGGGATGTCTGAGCGGCTGCTGGGGCGCACGGTTTGCAGGGCAGAGAAATAGGCGCTGGCTACGGGAGGGAGCAGAGCGAGCAGCCGGGCTCTGGGACCCGGGCGCGGAGGCTGCGTGCGGGAAGCGAGGGGAGGCCAGCGGCTGGCAGCGGCCCCGCGCGCCCCGCACTCCCGGGCCCGAGGGCGGGGCGCTCCCGGGCCGTCCCGCCCCGCCCCGCCTCCCCGGTGTCGGTCTCGGCCTCGGGCCCGCCGGCCTCCCGCGCTCACAGCGGCCGGCCATGGGCTGCGACGGGCGCGTGGCGGGGCTGCTCCGCCGCCACCTGCAGCCCACGCTCACCTACTGGAGCGTGTTCTTCAGCTTCGGCCTGTGCATCGCCTTCCTGGGGCCCACGCTGCTGGACCTGCGCTGCCAGACGCACAGCTCGCTGCCCCAGATCTCCTGGGTCTTCTTCTCGCAGCAGCTCAGCCTCCTGCTGGGCAGCGCCCTCGGGGGCGTCTTCAAGCGAACGTGAGTGCCGCGCCCCGCCCTGGGCCCCGCGCACCGCTCCCCGCGCCCCCGGGGGGTGGCCCGCGCAGAGGGACCACCGGCCACCCCGCAGCCTGGCGCTGCTGGGAACTCTCCAGACAGCCGGAGACAGCAGGTGACTTCTGGAGGGTTCTTGGCCTCACTCGCCCCCCTGTCAGGGGGAAGCCCAGCTCCCCTGCTGCCCAAGCCCCCCGCTGCCGGAGGGAGAGAGGGCCGCTCCAGAGTTGGCAGAAGAGGGGTTTCCACCCTCTTCACGAGCAGGGGTGGCATTGCAAGGGACCAGCAGAGGTGGCATTGCAAGGGAGGTGCTGGTGGTGAGTGGGAGTGAGTGTCACCTGGGGGCCCTGCCCGCTGCCAGCGGGTGCCCGTCGTCAAGTCCCGGAGCTGCCTGGGGCTCCATGCAATCGGCTGACACAGGCCAGCTTGTGCCCTGACCCGGTCCACCTGCCCAGGTCTTGCTTGCCCACCCACCCACCCCCAACCTCTAGCTGTACAGAACAGAGAGGAGTCCTGAGGGTCCCACTCTCACAGGCTCCTCCCGTCAGTCACTCCCTGGCCACCTGGCAGTGCCCACTGGAGCTGGTTCTCCTGGCAGGCCCCTCCTTTCCCTATAGCAGCAGTGGGGTCCCTCTCCTAGCCAGCAGCAGCAGCTCAGGCCTCAGCAGTGGCCACTGATCCCATTTCCGGCGGGGGGGGGGGGCAGGGGACTTGGGGACCAGATCTCCTGGGCCCTCCCAGAGGAGTCCCAGGACTGTCCTGGGCCTGAGCTCCAGCCCAAGGGGTCACTCCTGGGGTTCCGCCAGATGGAGCGCATGGAAAGAACAGGGACCTGCTTGGTCTCCAGCTGCTGCTTTGGGAGCTGCGGGTAGCCCCTTGCAGCCTCTCCTGAAGGTGCCGGAAGCTGGTCTCCTCGCTCTTCCTGCTCTCCGGTTTTGTGTGGGGTCTGGGTAGGCACAAGGGATCTGAAGCCAGGATTCCACACCTGCTCTGAGTCAGCCTAGAAGGTGTCTAAAAATCTTTTTTTTTTTTAATTTAAGTATTTGACTTGCAACAGCTCCCTTGTCTGGTTAATTTTAAGAACAGGAGTAGCACATATAACAGGAAGGGCAGAGAATCTTATTCTAAGTGGAGTCTTGGCAGGAACATGAGCCACTCAGCCTCACCTACTCTGTGCTTTGGCCCTCAAGTGGGTAGTGGGAAGGGTCTTCAGCAGGAGACCCGCTCACAGAAGAGAAAGGCAAGAGGGTGGCAACAGTCACCGACTTAATACATGATTTAATAATTTACTCAGTGCCAGGGAATTGTACCAAGTTTCAAACCCAGGCCTGTGCTCCATAGCTCAGCTCTATCCCTGGCACCCAGGCTCAGTTTTGTTTGTTTGTTTGTTTGTTTTTTACCGGAGTGCTTCCAAGCAGTGCTCAGGCTTGATCCTTTGGTTCAGTACAAGGACTGAAAGATGAAAATATGTTTGGACACTACGATTCTGGGCCACTGAGCCACTCCAGCAGTGCGGAGGGCCCCAGGACCAGGTGCAAGGGACCATGTAGTGCTAGTAATTGAGTTCAAGCTATATACATGATAGGCATGTGCCCTAATCACTACATTACCTCCCTGTCCCCTGGATTCTGTTCTTAATACTTCGTATATATCCAGTCATTTTACCTTCACTTTTTACCTTACTCTGTAGAGTACTATATAATAGCCTTTTTTTTTGGGGGGGGGGGCACACCCGGCGGTGCTCAGGGGTTACTCCTGGCTGTCTGCTCAGAAATAGCTCCTGGCAGGCACGGGGGACCATATGGGACACCGGGATTCGAACCAACCACCTTTGGTCCTGGATCGGCTGCTTGCAAGGCAAACACCGCTGTGCTATCTCTCCGGGCCCTTTTCTGCCTCAATAGGCAATTGAGGCACAGAGAGGATTAGAAACTTACTGGAGTTCACAGCCTCCTGTGTGGCTCAGCAGCTTGTATATGCCTCAGTTAGGAGGCCTACCTGGCTTTTGAATCCAGGCATTTATTTTGGGACCAGGTACCCTGGAATGCTTCTCTTTGAGAAGACAGCATCAGCTGTCCAAGGTATAAGTTGACCTTTATTCTTGGGGCAGAGGCATGGCATGTGCGGCCCAGTGTGTATTCATGAGCTGACACTTTGGGAAGGAAGTTGGGCCTCTGGAGCTTCCTGCTGGGACCCAAGCCGTGGTGGCTGGGCAGGGGGCAGGGACAACAGGTCCCATCAGTGATTCAGACTTTATATCCCACACCCATGACACATGGCACTAAGGACTCTCCTTTGATGACAAGCAACCCCAGTAGGAATGGGGGTCTGTCCAGTAGGAGTGGCTCAGTCTGTAACCATGACTAAGCCACTCCTCCAAGCAAGTCAACCCCCAATCCAAAAATCATCCCACCAGCCCAAGACCAGGCTGTCAAACTGGACTCTGCAGACTCGCATTTCAGCTGAGAGGCCAATTCCCCTGCAAGTGCTTTTCAGCTTAAGTGATTACTCAGAGTGCTTGGAGCTGCTCTTGAGTGGGGGATCAGGAGGCCAGCTGTTGTGGGGGAAGCGCTGAATGACAAGTTGAGCAGAGCCGTGGGATGGTGCCTCTTTCTTTCACAGTCCTGCTCGAGTCCCACCCGGGGCCCAGTGCTCCATCAGATTTCCTGGAGGGTCTGTGTGTAGAGACTTGGATACTGGTGATGCAAGGCACCCTCTCAGCAGGCCTCAGCAGCCTCTCCCATGCTTCTGCCCGAGATCTGAGCATTTGCAAGTCCGGAGGGAGAGAGTGTATACACTTCTTGATCTTCCTCTGCCTATCTTTATAATCCAAACACATGGGAAAAGGTTGGAAGTGAGCATGCTAGTTGTTGAGCATGCCTATCACTCAGACACAGTACGATACTGTCGACCAAGGCCCTTCCATCTCCCAAGGGAAGCAAGACCTTGACCCTGCATGTGGCCAAAATCACCTCTGTCTGCCCAGCCAGCCATGGATATTTGGCCTACCTGCACTCTTTGGCTTTGAGCAGAGCTCCACGCACATATACTTTTGGTGTGGATTTGTTTTCTATGCTTTGAGGCCCACACCTAGATGGATAAAGAGTTATCAGATCAAATGGCTATCCATGAGAGATGGGTTTTGAAAGTAAAAGACCTGTGGGATCCAGGCAGGCTCTGGAGATGGGATGGGGGCATTATCTAGACCAGATGCCCTCTTCATATCATGCTGGGAACTGTAGGGTGTAGGGGAGTGGCTAAGAAAGTAAGTGTAGAGTGGTTAGGGAGGAGCATGGAGCACTGGGGCTCACTCACTGGCCTTAGGGAGCAAAATTGGGTTCTGATCAAAGCAAGACTCCAAGAAATTTTAGAGGGGAAAAGGAAATAGAGAAGGAAACTGGTGCTAGGGCAAGGAAGAACTCAACACCCTCAGTAATGAAGGTGTGGGCCCCTGAGAGGCAAGAATGCCTGAGTATGTCGGTGCCCCCAGATCCTGGGGCTACAGCAAGCTGAGTTTGACTCGGCGCCAAGCACAGGGACAAGAGAGGCAGAGTAAGACCAGTCTAGGGGTCACATGTGCCCTCTGGATAAGTCTGGACACCTTGGTCAACATGTGCTCAATGTCACGCAGCAAACTGGCAGGGCAGGTACCTCAAGCGGGACAGGGAGGACATGCTGTCCCCCATTTGTCCTTCTGTGTGTAGCTATTAATAAATAACCAGGTCAGGTCTCAGCTTCATGAAGAAGGGGACCCCAGACTGTGGCGTACCTGGGCCTACCTGGATACTTGGGTCCCAGTTCGCTGATACACAGATGGCCTTGCAGGCTAAGTGCCTTCTCTCATCCTTTGGGGGGCTGCTTTCTGCCCTATAAAGTGGGGTCACACTCTCAGGATGTTGTGGGTAAGCAGAGCGCTCCCTTTAGCAGTTTCAGAGTCTCCTGAACATGTATCAGGGACATCAGCAGACCTGGGGAAGCCTCAAAGGGAGCCTCCATCTTGGCTCTGCTGCTGATGAGCAAGATTCTAGGGTCTGACAGAGCCAGCAGGAGGGATGAGCATGGGGGCTACAGGTAGCTTCAGAGGACTCCAGAGAGAGAGCAAAGGAAGATGGATCTGAAGACCCATTGGGCCACATAGCAACCTCAAGAGCAGGCTCTCTGTGTCATTGAGGCTGGAGAAACTGAGGCTCAGAGGGGCTGAATGTCAGTGCCTGGCCCTAAGTCCCACCTCTGGGAAATGCAGAGGAGCCTTGGCTAGTTTTCTGGAGATGAGCCCATGGCATCTGCACCCACGCAGATGGTTTTGACATTCTTATTCTATAAGAATTTCTATAGTTTTTAATCCCCACATTCCTGGAAAGGGCTGTGGACGAAACCATTAAGTGACCAAGCCAGTTAGTACTTCATTCTGGCTCTGGGATGCAACTGGGACTGCCTTGTTCTTGGCAACAGCATGTTATTTTAAAGAAATTGGTTCAAGCTGCTGTTTGGTATCCAGGCACAGCTGTCCCTGAGTGTCGGGGGAGGTCAGGCATCCTGCAAGCCATGCAAGGTTTCCTGCGAGCCAGTGGTCCAGGCCCATTTGCCGGGTTCTAGGCAAACTCCCCTCTGTCAACTCACCACCCCCTCTTCTGTCTTTCCCTCCTGTCACTTGGCCTAGGCCTATGCAGTTAGTGTCCTTTGCAAGCAAAGTGATGAAAGAAATAGGACAGAGGAGGGGCCTGAACAGGATGGACCCTGCCTCCCCACTCCCGAGCCTCCTGCCAGCAGGTCTTTCCCTGTTTTTGGTCTCTCCGCCTCTGTCTCCCTCTGTGTCCCCCAGGGCTCCTTTCAGCCTCTAGCAGTCTCTAGCCCCCTCAAGGTTGTGTTGTGTAGACAGGCTTCACAGACATTTCTCCCACTTCTGCCTGGCAGGGCCCAGCAACCAGCAGGCTGCAGCAGATGCTGTGAGCTTGTGATGGAATTGCACGTTGAGTCTGAAGTGGGGGGAGCCCCATCGCGCAGATAGCAGGACATGAGGGGCTCATGTTCTAGCGAGAACAGTGGTGCCATCTCCCAAGGCCCTGCCTCTGGGCTCCCAGAGCAGAATCTGCTTCCTGCCAGCCACACGCCCCTCCCCAGCCTGGCTGGGCTTGTGTTCCGGTGCCTCCCTTCCCCTCGAGCACACACACAGACACAGACATACATCATGCACACACCTCACATATGCACTTCACACACACACCTCTTATATACCTCACAATGATTTACATTAGTTCACGCACAGCATGCCACGCATGTATCCCACACATGCCATGTTACACACATGCCAGATACATACACATACATCCTTCCAAGCACCATGTACCTCAGGCCAGAGTATACTGAGTAGGGCATTTGCCTTGCACAGCCTGACCCAGCTTCACTCCCTAGTACTGCCTAGAGTCCCTCACTACTGACTACTAAATAGACCCCAAAAATTGACATATATCACATCTCACACTATACCACATGTATATACATCATGTACCAACAAAGTCCACACATACTCCTCACATACACATATGCCTCCCAGACAGCCTTCGGTAAGCAGGCACATAACAGATCAAGCCAGAAGACCCAGGTTTGACCCCAAGCTCTGCAGTGACCTCCTTAGCTACTCCTCGGTCAAATAGGTACCAATTCAAAGTGAATTACAGTGGTGTCTTGCACAAGTATGTGCACAAGTCTTGGCCACTGTATTTGCTGCTGTCGTGTCAGATGAATGTGCACTGCTGCTCTTTTCTTCCCACACCTCCTTCAGCTCCTCCTCCCCAGGTCTGCTGGCCCCCAGGACTTGGCCTCTGGACTGATTTAGCCATTTGCATCCAGGTTGCTTCTAGGGCAACATGGACAGTGTGCTCATTCTTCACGTGAATTGGTCCTGGAATGAGAGTGGTGACAGGTGATGCCTATGTCAGCGAGGGGAGCGAGTGGCCCTCATCCGTTCCTGAAATGCACCCCGGGGTGGCTGCTTCATTTAACTTCTGTAGGGGAGAGGCTGTTTCTTCCAGCCCACAGAGGTGGGGAGAGAAACTCGCACAGCTAGCAGCCAGGACTATCACTGCTGGACACAGATGTAGTCTGGGGGCTTGAGAGAATGTAATAGCGTCCTCACAACTACACCACATCCTCATCCTAGAGGCAGTGAAGTAGGCGCTCCTCTACACCCACACCCACAAAGCTAAGCTGAACAGGCAGGATTATGGTCAGTAACTGTCCAGCTGGTCAGCCTGATGAGAAGAGAGAAAATAAGGACTTGTGTCCCCTCTATGTTGGGTCTCCTTGCTGCTTGTTTCAGCTTCATTTCTAGATCCTGCAGCCATCCTGCTGAAAGCCTGAACATTCCTCCATAAGGAATGTTCCTGCTGGCAGAGAGAGCTCAAAGGGCTGGAGCGTGAGCTTGGAGCAGGGGAAAACCAGGTTTGATCCCCAGTCCCTTAAGCACCACCAGAAGGACCCTCAAGCATTATAGTCAGCTCTGTGGTTCCTCCATAACCTGTCCCTTCCAGAGCCTTCTCCCTGCATGAGGAATCTCTTCCTTCCTCAGAATCTGGTTGTGGGTCCCAGTGCATCAGCATGTCTCTGACATGCTGCCTTTCTTCACTCACTCATGCGGTGCCTCAGCCCTCCTGCTTCTGGTTCCTGTGGGGGAAGAAAAGTCCCTCTCAAGTCGCAGGGTCTCCCAACTACACTCTGGCCAGCAGAGATGCTAAATACCTCGACCATGGACTTCAGTTTGGCCTGATGCCTACAAGGCATCGGGCAGCTTTTCTGTTGCTATGGGGACACCCACTGCAGCTGGCTCAGAAGTGAGGGTTCAGACTGTCTCCTGGGTCCCACTTCCAGTTTCATGCTGTGCCCAGATCCCTGGAGAAGCTAAAGCAGATTTGTCTCCTCGCTTCCCTGGTAGATTGACATGTCTAGGCAGAAAGCCTGCAAACCATTGAAACAGTGTGTGAGGGAGGAAGGAGTTAGTCAGGGCTCCCCACTGCCCATGGCGGCCATACCAACTCCTTCTCCAGTGCTTTCCAGCGCCCCTGAGGATGCTGAGGAATTGGGTTTCAAATATGAGCCAGGGGAACAGCTGCTCCAACCATAGCCAGAGTGAGAGCTGCTTGTCCATATGCCTCCCCTTCCTATCACAGGCTGGCTTCCCCAGCCACCCAGTAGTGGAGAAGGATGAGGGAACCTTCATTTGAGGGCTGACCTGCTTCCCTCCCACCTGCAGCTTGGCGCAGTCACTATGGGCGCTCTTCACCTCCTCCCTGGCCATCTCCGTGGTGTTCGCTGTCATCCCCTTGTGCCACAATGTGAGGGTGCTGGCCTCAGTCATGGCGCTAGCGGGCCTGGCTATGGGCTGCATTGACACGGTGGCCAACATGCAGCTGGTGAGGATCTACCAGAAGGATTCTGCCATCTTCCTGCAGGTGAGTCTCAGTTTGGTGTCTGCAGACAGCTGTGTTTGCAGCTGCAGACAGCTGTGCTTGCAGCTGCGTGGGAGCCCTGAGCTGCCCAGGCCAAAGTGCATAGCCGGCAGAGCTTGCTCCTCCATCCCCCGTCTCCCTTTTCCCTCCTTCCAGCTCCCAGCTTCTTGAATTCCACTCCCTGTGGTGCCTCCCTCTGGAACCCAACAGGGCCACCCAGCAGGGCTGCAAGGTGAGGGGGTCTGAAGCTTGAGCAGCTCCCCACTCCCTCCTCTCCTGGCAGGTTCTCCACTTCTTTGTGGGCTTTGGCGCTCTGCTCAGCCCCCTCATCGCCGACCCCTTCCTGTCTGAGGCCAGCTGCTTGCCTGCCAACGCCACGGCTGGTGCCCGCATGCTCCACGCCTCAGGGGCCCTGGGCCAGCAAGTGACCCCTCCAGTCAACCAGACGCTGCCCCCCAGGACATCCCCCCAGAGTGGGACAGGGATTCGTGTGTCCTATGCCTTCTGGATCATGGCCTTGATCAATGTGAGTGTCCACTCCGGGCAGCCCATCCACCTGCCCCAGATCTCCACACCAGGCAGACACATGACCCTCATAGCCCACACCTGCCCCTAGGGAGCATGGACCCCCATTTACCTGAGCCTTCAGTGTACCCTCATGGGAAGGCAACCCTCAGGGATGCTGCACAGTGAGTATGTTCAGTGACTAGCGTGGACAGAGGTGTACCCAGAGCCCTGTTTGCAGGGGTCCCCACCTCTCTAAGATTATCCAGGCCTAGTGAGAGGAGAAGGGATGGACAAGATGAGCTCCCGAGGTTCTGCCCACCTGGGCCCTGTGGTCAGAGCAGAGCACCCCAGATCCCACCTCCCTGAAAGCCTCCTGAGGACTTTGTACCCAAGAAGGGAGAGGCGGGACACTGTAGTTCTCCACTGCAGTGGAAGGGATTGTAGGCCCTTCAGCTGGGCGCCATACTTTCTGCCCCAAAATCTCCACACCAGACAGACGTGTGACTCTCACCATTACCTCGACCTTTTGCCCATCACAGGCTAGGAAGGACTGGTAGGAGGCAGTGTAGCCAGAACCCTGCATTGCCTTCCAGCTTCTGAGTCTTTTCCTGCCCCTGACCCAGAGTCCTCATGGGGTGCTCCCAACTACATACCCCTCTTCACTATGTGCCACTGTTGGGGAAAATGTACCTGGGTGGTACATTTGCACTGCTGGAGCCAGTACGCCAGTGTCCAGGCTGAGCCTCCAAGATGCAGAGTGGGTTCCGAAGCCCTGGCTCCTTGGGGTGCCCTGTGCACTGCTGGATTTTTGGAAATTTTATGTTGGCTTTTGTCTGAAGAGAAATAGCCCATTATGGAAGGATGAGGCTGTGCAGGCATATGAGCATTGGTGAACACAGCACACACACACACACACACACACACACACCCCTATATACTTAATCATACACACGTGCATATCCCTATATGCTTAATCTCACATACACTCACACTACAAGCTCACACACAACTCACATATTCTCATAGACCACACATTTATACACTTACATACCACACTTACGCACCTTGCACAGACTCTCTCACACACACACACCACCCTCACAAATACACATATACTCATGCACTCGCATCACACACTGCACCCACCACACAGTCACAAGAGCACATGCCCCACATGCCCTGGCACTGCCTGTTAAGGTGGCGCCACCTTTCAAGACCCAGTGAGCTCTCGTGGGTGCCAGCATGCCCTCAACACAGGTCCCTCTTCCCAGGGAAAGTCCCACCTGACAACGCCCCTCTGACACCTGTTTCCCCTTGGCCTTCGCCCAGGCATTCAGCCATGCAGTTTCCTGTTTCTCCCGACTAAGGGGAGACTGTCTCCCTCCCTATCAGACCCCAGGCTCCTGAGCCAGGCCTGTGTCTCTTCCCCAGGCCCTGGCCCCATTGTGGGTGACTGTATGGGGCTTCTTAGGGATCCACAGGGCATATGGAGGTGAGATCTGGGAGGGAAGCTGCTGCAGGCAGGGATGGTCTCCCCAGAGCATCCAGCTTTCCATGTGGAGCCCAGGAATGGTAGCCTGAGCTCCTCTGCAGAAGCAGCAGCAGGTGGCTCTGGAGCAGGAGCAGCTGATGCCTGCGGGAGGTGGCGGCCACTTCTCCAGGCAACCTCAGATGCAAGAGACATTATCATTACTCTAGAGATTCCACAGAAACCTTAGCAGTCTGATGTAAATAGCAGCGAACACAGAACAGCGTTTTAAAATCAGGCATCTGCGTCTGTTTTCCAGGTTAGACACCTCAACCCCAAGCAACCTCTCCCCTCCTCCAACACTACCCCAGACCCCTCATTCCCAGGACCTTATGTCTAGCTCCAGCTCCTTACAGTATCTGGGCTTCTGGCTTACCATGTACAATGATAACCACATCTCAATTACCCATCTGCAAAGTGGGAGTAACAGCCTTCACACACACACACACACACACACACACACACACACACACACACACACACACACACACTTACTTGACAGAGCTATGAACTGGAGCAAATGTATTTATACATCTGCCAGTCTGAAGGGGTAGATGAATAAGGTTGTTAGAAGGGTTTTTCAAGGGGTGCAGAGCAATAGTACACTAATAGGGGGCTTGCCTTGCATATGGCTGACCCAGGTTTGCTCTTTCTAGTATCTGATCCCCTGAGCACTGACAGGAATGATTCCTAAGTGCAGAGTAAATCCTCAAAAAAGACAAAAAAGGGGGGGCCGGAGAGAGATAGCATGGAGGTAAGGCATTTGCCTTGCATGCAGAAGGACTGTGGTTCGAATCTCGACATCCCATATGGTCCCCCGAGCCTGCCAGGAGCGATTTCTGAGTGTAGAGCCAGGAGTAACCCCTGAGCACTGCCGGGTGTGACCCAAAAACCAAAAAAAGACAAAAAAGTAGTTTCTGAAGCTGTGAAGATGGCTGGAAGGGCTGGAGCACATGCCTGTGAACCCCACGGCTGCCCAGTGTGAACTCAGGTCCAGCTTCGCTTGTGAGGAGATGACTATGGCATGGGGTGGGCAGCAGTTCCAGCCCCCCATTCCCACAGCACAGGACAGCAGACGCCATGCGTGGAGGTGTGTGCGGTGGGCAGTCACATGCCTGAGGGGAGCCTGACTTGTGCCCACCCTCCAGCTCCCGGTGCCCTTGGCTGTCCTGTTTCTGCTGTCCAAGGAGCGGCTGCTCACCTGCCCCCAGCGCAGGCCCCTGCTCCTTTCGGCGGATGAGCTGGCCATGGAGACGCAGCCCCCGGAGAAGGAAGACGCTTCCTCCAGCTCCACCTCCTCCTCGCTGCCCCCCAAGTTTCAGCCACACCCAGGTGGGGCCCTCATGGCCTTTCCAAGGCTCCCTGCCTGTCCCTCCCCCAGCCAGTGGACAGAGCTCGAAGGCCTGTGACCCTCACTCATCTCCCAGGGCAGGGTTTGGAGCCACTGACTCCAGCTCAGCCTGCGGTCCCTAGCGGCTTCCTGAGCTTTTGAGCGGCCACCAGAGAGAGCAGGGGCAGGAAGCAGTGGCCCCATCTGGCAGTCCGTCCTTAGGCACCTCCGGAGAGGGGAGGCCTGCCGTCACCTTGTTCTTGTGTCTCCCACACACAGACCTGTTCAGCTGCTGTTGGAGGAGGAACTGCAGAGGGGCCCCTTACTCCTTCTTTGCCATCCACATCTTGGCAGCCCTGGTACTGTTCATGACTGATGGGATCACGGTGAGAGACTTGGCCTGGGGAGGGCGAAAGGAAGGGGTTGTCTCCCTGGCCTGTGCTAT
The DNA here is from genome assembly GCF_024139225.1 of Suncus etruscus. Taxonomy (NCBI): domain Eukaryota; kingdom Metazoa; phylum Chordata; class Mammalia; order Eulipotyphla; family Soricidae; genus Suncus; species Suncus etruscus. The sequence continues at coordinate 87,102,166 of NC_064850.1, forward strand.
GAGCTGGATCCAGGTCTGGGGAGCCAGTTTGGACAGCAGCTTGTCGTTTGATTTGGGAGTTCTGATGGGAGGTGTCTGCTGGCCAGTTAGTAGGGGTTCCAGGTAGAGGATGAGTCAGAAGTTGTGGGTACTAGCTTTCTGACCCACTTCCTGGGATGCCCGCCAGGGCTGGAAATGAACTTGGGGCAGCATTGGGGTCCAGTTATTCCAATAATGACCCCTGAGGTGGGACTTAGTGTCTGTTAGGCACTAAGAGAAATCTCTTAGGATTCAACCAGGACAGTCTTACGTGAGGGGCTTGCCCAAGCACAGGCCTTGAAAAGCTTAGTAGAGCTCTGTGCTGGGGACACGACTCAGTGTAGATCACTTGACTGCATGTGTAAGGCCGTAGGTTCGATCCTGCATCACAAATGAAACCTCAACGTTATTCCCAGAGAGAATCCAGTGGACAGGGTGCTGACAGTTCTGGGGGCCTGACTCCTTGAGCTGGTCACTTCTCTGCCCTTCATCTGCCACCGCTTCTCTAGCCACCCCATTATGGTGGGAGGGCAGAGCCCAGGTCCCCACATGGAGAAATGTCTCTAGACCTCTCAGCCTCAGCAGGAGCTCGGTAAGCTGAGTGAACTCCCCCTCACTCTGGCCCCCACTGCAGGCAAGTGAGCTCAGGGCATCTCTCCGCAGGGGGCATACTCGGCCTTTGTGTACAGCTATGCTGTGGAGAAGCCGCTCTCTATGGGACACAAGTCAGCTGGTTACCTGCCCAGCCTCTTCTGGGGCTTCATCACCCTGGGCCGACTCTTCTCCATCCCCATCTCCTCCAGAGTGAACCCTGCCAGTATGGTCTTCGTCAATGTGGTACGTCAGCACCCCTGGCTTTCCAGAACCCGGGAACTGGACCCCCAGTTGGCATGAATGTGGGCAAGAGTGGAAGATGCTGGGAGAGGGGGTTGTCCATTGTCCAGGCAGTTCTTAGTCAGCTTGGAGACATCCCTCTGAGTTTGTTGTCCAGAAGGAAGAGGTGCGTGCTGTGACCACTGCAGTGTGGAAGCAGATTCCTAAGAGGTGACAGGAGGTGAGGGGGTGCCAGCAACCTGCCCTGAACACCAACTGCCTCCTGCCCCATGCCTTTCGGCAGGCTCCATCTCCAGCAGGGCTCTCTTTTGCCAGGACATGGGGACCTGAATTTTGGAATTCCTCTGGGGGTTGTTTTAAAGGGGCCACCTCAGCAGGCATGGGGATGGCCTAGGCCCAGTTCTTGGTGCTTTGCCAGCTGAGGGAGCCACGAGTTAGTTCAGTGACCAGGTTTCTACTCAGGGCCACTTGGGCATACTCTGTGTGTTCTGGAAACTGTGTGGTTTATGGAATGGAACCTAGGACCTCACACTGTTGGGCACATGCTCCACCTCTCAAGCCACATCCCCAGCCCTCATGTGATTCTCAAGTTCCTATACGTCACATAGGCTCTCAAGGAAGCCACTCTGAGCTCCAAGGTTGGGGTGCCCTTGGATTTGGTCTTGTGCTTGTTGGTGGCCTTGAAGAAGGGATTCCTGAATTTAGGATGTGGCTCAGCAACAATGAGTACACTTGCCTTGTGATGTGGTTGAGGTCTATAGGTGACTTAGGTGAAGTGGGGAGGTGAGAGGTGGCAGCTCTGAGGAGGATCTCTCTCTCTGTGTCTGTCTCTGTCCTCTCTCGGTGTCTGTCTCTCTCTTTCTGTGTCTATCTCTTTGTCTGTCTGTCTGTCTCTCCCTTTCCTTCTCTCCCTCCCTCCCTCCCTGGAACACCTGGGAGATCTAGATCACTGTAAGTCTGCAGTTGAGTCCCTGCACAGCACAGACCTTGAGTCCCTGCCAGCCCCACTAGGTGGCTATCTAACCACACCTGACATCCCCTTGGTCTGCCCCGCACAGGGGTTAATCTCTGCCACCAATTTGTCAGTGAGCCTTGGACTCAGGCTAGAGCTGGGTTTTGCAGGATAAGAAAATTGGTCCTAGAGCTTACCCAGGACTTTCGGGTTCATCGTCTTCCCATACAGAAAAGAATTGCAGGAGATAAGCAGTGAAGTAAAAACAGGTGTGGAGAGAGAGGAGAGAGAGGAGAGAGAGAGAGAGAGAGAGGAGAGAGAGGAGAGAGAGAGAGAGGGAGAGACAGAGAGACAGAGAGAGAGAGAGAGAGAGAGAGAGAGAGAGAGAGAGAGAGAGTTAGTTAGTTGCAGGTTTCTTTAAAAGTGGAGACATGGGGGCCGGGCGGTGGCGCTGGAGGTAAGGTGCCTGCCTTGCCTGCGCTAGCCTAGGACGGACCGCGGTTCAATCCCCCGGTGCCCCATATGGTCCCCCAAGAAGCCAGGAGCAATTTCTGAGCGCATAGCCAGGAGTAACCCCTGAGCGTCACAGGGTGTGGCCCAAAAACCAAAAAAAAAAAAAAAAAAGTGGAGACACACATTTCAGTGTTAAAGTAGGAAAGGATAGAAGTTAACTTCTCTAAAAGCAAGATGTGAGCACCCATGAACAGCACTGGAACTTGGCCCAGGGAGCACATGTGCGTGTTCCCTACATTCTAATTTGGCTTATACTGGGTTTCTCCCAACCTGTCCTGCATGGGGCTCTCTACCTTGGGAAGAGTCCTGTGTGATGCCAGGAAGGAGGAAGGTTGGGATCAGTTGATCTCTGACCATCCTTTCCTGGCTTTTGTTTCTGCTGGAGTTTCTCTTATCAATATCCACAGAATGTGCCCTGGCAGCCTTTGGGCAAGGACAAGAATAACTTCTTTAAATTCCTCTGTGTGTGTGTGTGTGTGTGTGTGTGTGTGTGTGTGTTTGAATGTTCCAAGAATTTTTATTACAGCTCTAGAACTTATTGTCATGGGGGCCCTTTCCTGTTTCCCTGCCTACTTCACTTGCTTGTGTGAGGTCCTGAGTCAATCCCAGCGGAAGGAAGGAAGGAAGGAAGGAAGGAAGGAAGGAAGGAAGGAAGGAAGGAAGGAAGGAAGGAAGGAAGGAAGGAAGGAAGGAAGGAAGGAAGGAAGAGAGGGAGGGAAGAAGGAAGGAAGAGAGGGAGGGAGGGAGGAGAGAGAGAAGGAAGGAAGGAAGGAAGGAAGGAAGGAAGGAAGGAAGGAAGGAAGGAAGGAAGGAAGGAAGGAAGAGAGGGAGGGAGGGAGGAAGGAAGGAAGGAAGAGAGGGAGGGAGGGAGGAAGGAAGGAAGGAAGAGAGGGAGGGAGGGAGGAAGGAAGGAAGGAAGAGAGGGAGGGAGGAGAGAGAGAAAGAAGGAAGGAAGAAGAAAGAAAGAGAGAGAAAGAAGAAAGAAAGAAAGAAAGAAAGAAAGAAAGAAAGAAAGAAAGAAAGAAAGAAAGAAAGAAAGAAAGAAAGAAAGAAAGAAAGAAAGAAAAGAAAGAAAAGAAAGAAAGAGTGAGTTCTGCTCTAGTAGCTGGGAAGTAGGAAGGCCACGAAGCGGGAGTGTTCTTTCTAAGTAGAAGGGAGTTTGGTTGGACTGAGATGAGAGGAGGGGGTAGAGCAGTGTCAGGCCCAAGCCTGGGTCTGGGAACGAAAGCAGCTGGAGGGACCAGTGCGGGTGGGGACACAGTGGCAGCCTCTGCAGGACCCCGGGAGAAAGCAGCGAGCAATGAGGCTTCCTGCAGACCAGCTCGCTGGTCTTCCACAGGACCCAATCCACACTCCTGTTCTGAGTTTCAGAGTGTGGACATGCCCGGGGCCCTGCACTGGTCCCTCCAGCTGCTTTAGTTCCCAGACCCGGCGTGGGCAGTGCCCGGGCTACCCGCCGGCAGCGGCATTGCCTCACCGGGAAGCCGGGGAGCCTCCCGCAGCAGCTCAGCCCGGAGCCACTGCCGCGCTTCCTGGGAGTCGCCGGTCCCGGGCGGTGCAGTCCTCACACGGCCCACAGGGGGGCGCTCCGGCCTCGCAGCTCTCAGGTGCAGGCGGCCAAGTCAAGTGGAGGTGTTCCTTCCCCCTGCTTCCCCATCTCTGATCGATTCCTCCACCTGCACTGCCACAGGTTGGCGTGGTGGTGACGTTCTTGATGCTCCTCGTTTTCTCCTACAACGTCATCTTCCTGTTCGTGGGCACAGCCAGCCTAGGCCTATTCCTCAGCAGCACCTTCCCCAGCATGCTGGCCTATACCGAGGACATCCTGCAGTACAGAGGTGAGCGCGCCTGCACCACAGGGCCCTGCAACCAGCCAGTGCTCAGGGAGTGGTGCTCGCACACACTGTACTGACCCGAGCCAACTCAACACATGGCCCACCTGGAATTGCTGCCAGGCCGCGGAGAAACAGAAGCTTCTCGGCATCTTCCCTCTAGGTGGCACCTGGCCCTCAGCTGCCTCGGTGTGATACTCACACCGTGAGCTCCTGTTCAAAGGAAGCAGAGTGGCCACGAGCCTGTATGCGGACTCTGCTCCCTGCCTCGGCCGTGTTGGACCAGCCTGAGCTCCTGAGCCGCCCCTCTCCCCCCAAGGCAGGCTGGCAGCGGCCCTCTCTGATACCAGGACCCTAGGGGCTGGGCTGTCTCCTTTCTTCCAAGTGCACAGGACAAAGATCTTTGCAATGAGTTCATTTAGAATAATTATGTTTTGAGTACTGACAGTTACCCTTGGACATAACTAGGGACACCCCCAAAGGGTGGGGGGAAAGCCTGGAGATGAGCACCTGTGAGAGGCAGGAGCCCAACCCTGAAGTGAAAGGGAAAGGGCGAGGCACCAAATAGGAAATGAAGGCATGTGGCCCACACGGTGCTTGGGTACCCAGACAGTGAGCGAGGAGTGATGACAGGGAGCTAGCAGAAACGATGCCAGTGGCTTGAGTTTTCCTCCGTCCCACCTTCTCTCAGCCCTTATCATCACAGCCTGCTTGTCAACACTCCTCCCCCATTTCTGCCGCTCCACTCTTCAAGGCTGTCCCCTTGCCTATGAATCTGCCATCATCAGAGCCCCATATTAAAGCCAGCACAGCCCTTGTACTGCAGCCTGCTGTGCTCATTGCCCAGAGTTTCTGGATGATTTAACCTGAGGATGCTATTGCACCTAGTGTCACCTGCAGTCTCTCTTCACAGCACGTTTGAGGCCCAGAGCATTTGGAGCCATGGAGACCCTCTGTACTGCTTCAGGGAGGGGGCGTGTAGACCCTACACAGTGTGATCTCACTCCACAGTCTGTAGATAGTGCCATTGCTCTGTAGTGTCCCATGTCTTGGTGCAGTGTCTGTGCATGTCCTGGGAAGGTGTCTGAGTAGAAGGATAAAATGACCACCAATGTTGCAGGAGTTCAGAGGCAGCTCAGAGGAGAAATGGGGCAGGAGCTGGCTCAGGATTTGTAAAGGTGGAAGAGAGAGAGAAAAGCATTCCTGGGGCGGGAGGGGCAGCGCCAGGAGCAGCCAGGGCCAGAGGCAGGTACAAACAGAAGCGAGTCTCAGGAGAAACTGCAGCCCAGGACAGACAATGATAATCAATGGTGGCTGCCCTGAGTGGCCGGCCCACAGTGCTGAGGTAAGCATGGTCTGAGCTGGGGCTGTTAAGGTCAGGCACATGCACTCTTCTCACCACCAAAGGGACCGACAGCAAGGGAATTGAGACTAGACCTTACTGGGGAGGGGGGTCGAAGAGCGGTTACCCCACCCAGGCAGAGTGGGGGTGAGGTGGGAGTGGCGCTGGAGGCAGAAAGAGAAGTCTGGAGAGAGAAGTCGGGAGCAGAACCTGGATGTAGAAGCTGTGGGGTAGGCACCTAAGACCAGTTGGTTCTCTAGAGATGATGGAAGTATCTGAGCTTTGTCCTGATGCCTAGGGGTGGCTTCCAGTGTGCCACCCTTTGCTAAGCATTGGCATGCCTGTGCCAGCATCCCACACTGTGGGGTCTGCTTTGAAGCAAGGAGAGAACTCGCCTGGGCTCACCTGGCTCATGGGTCGCCAAGCTGGGCCTGGAACCAGTACCTGAGAGGTGATGCCGGGGCCATGTGCTGCTGCTCCTGTGAGACTGAGGAGCAGAGGGGTGGGGCACCTAGGACACCAGGCTCAGTAGCCTCAAGCATGCTGTAAAGAGAGACTGCAGGTGACATAGGTGCAATAGCATCCTCAGAAGGAGGACCCAGGCGTGAGAGGTGCTGGGGAGTAGAGGCGCCATATGATTGTCAGGGGCACCCCAGACTGGGATTGAGCCAGCTGCATGTCCCCTTTTCTTTATCAACCCGCTTTTCTCGGGCAGGCTGTGCCACCACCGTGCTGGTGACAGGAGCGGGAATTGGCGAGATGGTCCTCCAGATGCTGGTCGGCTCGGTATGTGGGGCCTTAGCAGAGTGGGGGGTGGCTGGGAAGGGGTTCCAAGCCCACCCTCTGCACCCACACTGCCCCTCCCCGCTTGTCCCCATGGTATCTGGAAGCATCGCCAGTTTCCTGGCCAGCCTCAAAACTGAGTCTCTGTGCTCAGGGTTTCTGAGCGGGATACACACCTGGGGGTGCAAGTCCCAGGTTTGTCAAAGGTTCTATCTACTCAGCCCACCAGTTCCTACACCCCCAGAAATGTGGTCCAATTTTCCTAAGGGCCCTCACACTGCTTAGGGTCCAACACAGTCACCTCCCCTGTAAACACCGGGTCTCTTTCACTCACCAGGCACACGAAATACTATCAGCTACTGTGCTCTTTATTAAGACTCTGGTTTTGGGGTCTCACCCAGAGTGCTTAGGGGCTTAGGAGTCACCCCTGGCTGTGCTGGGTAACCAGATGTGTGTGCAATGCAGGTGCCTTCACCCTTCTCGAGCCCTTTATTGAAGATTTTACAAAGGAGAATACTTTAACTCAGAAATATGAAGATGTAGAGGCCAGAGTGACAGCGCAGCAAGTAGGGCATTTATCTTGCACTCGACCAAGTCAGGTTCGAATCCCAGCATCCCATATGGTCCCTTGAGCCCTCCAGGAGTAATTCCTGAGTGCAGAGCCAGGAGGTACCCCTGTGGCCCCCAAACAAAACAAAACCAAAAAATAAATATGAAGATCCCTGGTATTTTAAATGTTGTGCAGCTGATCCCTTCTACCAATATATTAATAGAAACCAAAAAAAGAGAGAGAAAATAATTATGAATATACTGGGGGGCTGAAAGATAGTTTGTGACTTTGGCATATTTTACATTTTGTGTAATGAAAGGTTAAAACATCCTCTACAAAGTTGTGGTTAGGCTGGTGAGTAGGGAAACACCTACAACATTTTAGTGAAGATAACCGACATTTTTCAGGAGGTTCCAGAGACCAAGTGGAAGGGACTAAGGGGCTTTGCCAGGTGTGGCCGCCTGAAGCAGAGCTGCTGCCTCCTGCAGAGGTGGCCTGAGGGGTCTGTCTGGTTCTGTGGGAGCACTGGGCCTCCACCCATTGCCGCCCGCTGTGTCCCATGCCAGGTCCTGACAGTGCTGTCTCTTTTCCCCTTGGCAGGTCTTCCAGGCACGGGGCAGCCACAGTTTCCTGGTCTGTGGTGTGATCTTTGGTTGCTTGGCTTTTACCTTCTATATCTTGCTCCTGTTTTTCCACAGGATGTACTCCAGACTCTCATCAGGTAAGGAAAAAAACCTGTTTCTACACAAGAGGAGAAAAACAGAGCTTGTGGGGAGGGAGACGTGGGAGACGCCGGTTGCTTACACGCCACGAATGTACTTCTGTTCCAAGGAAAATACAAGGAAATGTTTATTTTTTCTACAGCTTCCTTTTCCCCTCTTCCAGCTGGGCTGTGCAATTGTCTGTGTGGGACGGGCTGACTCATGGGTTCTCCATGAGGAGAGAGGCAGGGCCATGAACTTGGCTTCCTCCATCCCTTCATGCCACGGTCCCATGGGCGAGAATCTCCCTGCAGCCTCTCCAGCACTGGAAGGCAGTGCCTGCCTCCTGTGCTGTAAGCTGGCCCACAGCCTAGCTGGCGTGTCTCTACAGTTGCGATTTTGTCCCCAGTCCAGATTTTCTTTTCAGAAAGCAGTCCCCTGGCCAAGCTACTGTGGGACAGACCTACGACTAGTTGCTCCTCAAGACCCCGAGCAGGGGACCCCCAGCTTTTAGTGCCCATCATATAGCCACTGGATAGATGGCATTCTCCAGAGAAAGCCAAATGCTTGCAAAGTGGTCATTGGACTCCACAGCACTCTCGAAGGTGGCTGTGTGTGTTCACCCTTGAGGCTGGGGATTGGATGGGGGACACTTTTTTCTGCCAAGGACCCTTTGGATATTATAAAATCATTCACAGGCCACACAATGTGGGCAGGTGGGCTGCAGGCAGCTGACTAACACACATCTGTCCCACGTGTATCAGACCAGACAGCAGGATTCTGTGGGCAGACGCCCCCCCAACCCTGCTAAACCCTGTATGGGGGTCCCAAACACCAACTGTAGCTTTGTTCCCCAGCTTTCTTTCTTTTTTATTTAAACCTTTTCCACTTGAGACTCCTTTTGATCTGAGAATTACAACACAGTGAGTGCTGCAGAGACACCTCAGATCTGTTCGACCTTCTTTTTTGTTTGCTCAGAAATAGCTCCTGGCAGGCACGGTGGACCATATGGGACACCGGGATTCGAACCAACCACCTTTGGTCCTGGATCGGCTGCTTGCAAGGCAAATGCCACTGTGCTATCTCTCCGGGCCCTGTTCGACCTTCTTGCACTCAGAATCCTTTTACTGTTGCTGAGTTTTCTGAGACACCCCCCAGCCCGCACGCACACATACACACACATAACCACCCCACCTCTCCATTCAGTCATAAGATTTAGTATCTAATCCAATTCAGCCCTAAGCTTCATTTGGCCCCATATCAAAAAATATTGATTTTATTCCTCTTCATGGAGCAAACAGACACCAAACCCTGATAGCAGCCCATAGTCCCACCAGCAGTTTGCTAGGACGCTCCTGAAGGGTGTAGATTGGCAGTAACTCCAGAAGCCCAAGGCACTCTCTGGAGGCATTGCCACAGCTCATAGGAGCTGCTGTAACATGCTGCTTCATTCCTCCTTGTAGGTCCTACTCCAGACAAGCCTCTTGGATTGGAAGACTTGGAGTTCTACCAGAGGTAAAACTAGGCAGCAGCGGCAAGCGAAGACATTCAGGCTCTCAAGCACCAGCACAGACCAAAGGGTTCAAGGCAGCTGGGCTGAGATGGAAGCACTCCCAACTCTGGACACAGCATGAGACAGCTGGCAGTGTGGTCTGCTACCCTGCTCCTTCCTGGCAAATCATTAGTTAACCTGCGATTCCCATTCCCGCTTCTCTCTGGCTTGGACACTGCTCAGAGCTGGCCAGGTGGGAAGGAAGAAGACAATTCAGAGCCTCCTCCACCTGAGTTGCTACGTGCACCAGCCCTGCATGATCGTGGGCAAGAAGCACGTTTCCTTGAAGTTCGAAAATAGGGATTAATCATAAATTCAGTGACCAGCTGCTCTGTGTAGATATATTTTAAATGAATCCCAACAAAACCCAAGTTATTTCCAGGCATGCCTGAAGGATGTATGTGCTTTTTATTTACTAATAGTCCAAAGTCCCTCAAATTCCTGCTGCTGAAATGCTCATCTGTAAGACTGCAAAGAGGAAGCAGGATCTTGCTTTCTTTGCAACACTAATCAGGGACACTCATTCCAGTGGCAATCAGGGCTAGCTCACACCACCAGCTTATGACAGCTGATGGCTCAATGTTCACCTGGAGAGCTGGTTGTTAAATGAAGCCAGTATTAAATATTAGAGAGAAGCTGGAGGTATAGTCCAGGGATTAAGGCACTTTGCCTTGCATCCTGCCAAACCTGGCACTGAATTTGGTCCCACTAAATACCACCAGGGTCATTCCTGAGCATAGTCAGGAATAACCTCTGAGCACTGCCAGGTGTCACTCACAAAAAATAAATAAATAAATAAATAGAAATTTATTCAATTTATATAAAAGTTGTACTACTGAAGTAATAAATATTTGAACATATCAGTTCTGGTCTTTTTCGATCTCCTTCAGTCACTATTGAGATCTATTTTATCTGTCTGAAGGAAACAGCCCAGAGAGGTGTGCTCTCCAGGTCTTGATTAGTTCTGTCAATGAGGATTTGGTACCCACAGACCAGCCATGATGGGAATATGGAAGCTAAGAAATGGGCAAGGCATCAAGTGGTGGTTTCCCCTCTCTTGAGAAAAGCTGCCAACAGTTACCAGCACATCACTGCTAGTAACCCATGCTGATTGCTTCAGAAGCTGCAGAGAGAACAAGATGTATGTTCTGTTTTTTCTTTACTGATAAAAGACATAGAAACTAAGTGCTTATTAATAAAATATTTTATTTACATTTTTTATCTTCTCTAAAGGAAAAACTGTTAAGGTCCTTTTACAAAAATCTGTTAACTATGGAATCATCCCAGCTGCAAGTGTGTGTCTACACAGTATGTAGCTCCGGACTGGCAGGCTTGTGGGGACAGGAAGGTCCAGACCGGGTGCTCTTCCAGCCTCATTTCTGCCTATAGATGATGTGTCTGAAGGAACGGCACTCAGGCCAGAGACAGTATCATGCTGGGGTCTCAAACTTGCAGCCCACGGGCTGCAAACAGCCCTCCATACAACATTTTGTGGTCCTGCCCTAGAGGAATCTTTTTTTGTTTTGTTTTAGTTGTTTGGGTCACACCCCCCAATGTTCAAGGTTTACTACTGACTTTGCACTCAAGGATCACCCCGACTCTGCCTCCTGCGGCCCGCAGCAGGTAAATTGAGTTTGAGACCCCTGGATAGGGATTGAAGACACCTGGCCTGCACATGGCCAAAGGGTTCGTTTCCAGACACCACACTATGGTTCCTAAGCACTGCCTGGAGTGATCCCTAGATGTCGAACTAAGATTAAATTCTGAGCATCATTGTATGTGGACTTATTTTTTTCTTTGGAAGGGGATTTATTCTTTGTTTTTTTTTTGTTTGTTGGTTGGTTGGTTTGGTTTTTCGGGTCACACCCGGCAGTGGTCAGGGGTCACTCTGACTCTACGCTCAGAAATCACTCCTGGCAGGCTTGGGGGACCATATGGGATGCCGGGATTTGAACCACCGTCCTTCTGCATGCAAGGCAAATGTCCTACCTCCATGCTAATCTCTCCAGCTCCTGGAAGGGGGGATTTATTTTTTGGTTTGGGGGCCACACCTGGTACTGCTCTAACCAGTGGTTGGCAAGGCGAGCCGCATGCAGCTCTTTACACTTTTTAATGCGGCTCTTCTGTGTGCCGGGCGGGCCGCTCCAGGAGTCAGGACTCTGCTCCTTAGCACTGACAGAGGCTAAGCTAACTAGTGGCTCTGTGCTCAGGGATCAGTCTTGGCTTGGCTTGGGACTCATATGTGGTACTGAGAATTGACCCAGGCTGCATGCAAAGTAAGTACCCTGCCTGCTGTCCTATCTTTCCAGCCACAAGGTTCTATATGTGGTGCTGGGAACTGTACCCAGATTGTCTGCTTGCAAGGGAAGTGCTTTCCCCTGATAGGGTTTTAGAGCACCTTTCAGTTTCAGAGTGAGAATCATCTTTTAAGCAGTGACATTCTGGAGTGAGTTGCGGTGGCCTGATCCGATTCCCCACTAGCCCACTACAAACTCATCAGAGCACTCCTATAAATTCTTTCACAAAGGATTCATTTATGAATGAATGAGACCAAGCACACCTTCAAGGCACTGCATTCTAGGAGCACAGATACATTAGGACAGGAATTGGGAGCCCTGTGGTTGAAGATAGTGTGTCACTGAAGATAACTGAGTGCCATCAGCAAACAAAAGCAGCAGTGAAAGGGCTGAAAGACGCACTGGCAGTCTCTCTACAGGTAATTTTTGTGTAGAAACCTAAGTAATACGCAGGACCAATTGTTTCAATAGCCTATCAGGCAGGACCCAGTAAATGCAATGGCCTTGGACTAAGTGTGCTGGGGTATAAGCAGGTCAGTGTGAGTTATGAGCAGGCAAGTGGCATCACGTGGTTGACATGTTTAGGAGTACCACTTTGATATGAAGAAAAGATGGTTTGCTGTGTTAAACACTTTAGGATGCTACATCATGATGCTATCTTGGATGTCAAGAAGGCTGGCACAGGGTCTGGGGAGGTGGCCTAGTATTAGACCTGAGCCAGTGTGGGGTCGGAGCTAGCACAGTGGTAAAGCATTTGCTTTGCATGCGGCCAACAGACAATGGACCCCAGTTCGAATCCCGCAATCCCATCTGGTCCCTCAAGACTGCCAGGAATGACTTCCGAGCACAGAGCCAGGAGTCACCCCTGAGCACCACCAGGTGTGACCCAAAAAACAAATAAAGGAACTGAGCCAGTGCGAGACCTGGGGTTGATGCCCTATATATTGGTACTCACTGAGCACTATAAAGTATTGTGGCTGTGTGGCCCCCACAGGTTAAGAGTAAAAGGAGGCTGGTATATGGAAGTTTAGAATAGTAAAGTCTGGGCCGGGCGGTGGCGCTGGAGGTAAGGTGCCTGCCTTGCCTGCGCTAGCCTAGGACGGACCGCGGTTCGATCCCCCGGCGTCCCATATGGTCCCCCAAGAAGCCAGGAGCAACTTCTGAGCGCATAGCCAGGAGTAACCCCTGAGCGTCACAGGGTGTGGCCCAAAAACAAAACAAACAAACAAACAAACAAACAAAAAAAGAATAGTAAAGTCTGAAGATTAGAGCCAGAGAGAAAGCCCAATGATCTGAACACAGGCTAAACATAAGCAAGAGTCCTAAACTCAGTCCCCAGCACCACAGCATCCCCTGAGCACTGCCAGAAGCAATCCCAAACACAAAGCTAGGAGTGGCCCCGGACAACCACTGGGTGTGACCAAACAAACAAAAAGGAGTCTGAAGATCTAAGACTATATATGCAGATTATATAAACCCTCAGATTTGAAGGGAATGATAAAGGGAGTGTGTGTAAACAGAAAGATTGAGACCTAGAATTCAACATCTACAAGTTTGGAAAAAGCAGCAGAACAGATGTGATAAGTAGGGCAGCAGATGTGCTAGAGAACCATGGATCCTAGAGGCCTTGAGGAGGGGTACTCAGCACTGCTGCAAGCGCACGCCCACACAGCACCTCAGGGTGTGTACCAAGGAAGCTGGTCTTGATCAGTGAGGTGATTCCTCAACTCAGTCCATTCCAAACACAGGAGAATCATAAGATTCACACCCGCACTGACCATGTTTCCCACCGACTTGAGCAACAGTTAGAAATTATCCTGTTTCACTAAACACTGCCGCATCGATGTTTTCAAATGAAGCCATGTCCATAGGCTCCGATCAGCTTGCAGGTATGGCCCCCAGCAATGGAAATCAGTGGGAAATATGGGACTACTAATGACTCTCCATCCTACAAAGTCATCTTAGAAAATTACCAAACGTTAGGGCTTGAGTTTGCCATTAAGTGCATCTATCTGTAAGACAGTGATCGCAAAACGGGCATTAATTATACCTCATGAGAAAATTTATCAGCAGTTAGGACAGTTAGAAAATGTGCAGAAATAGGCTTTTTTGTTTTGGGACCATACCAGGCTGTGTTTAGGATTTATTCCAGGCTTTGTAGGCAGAAGGGCTGGGGGGATTACAAGGAGTGAGAGTGATTGAACCTGGGTAAACTGTGTTCAAGGCAAGAGCCCTACCAGCTGTACTCTCTCTCTAGCCCCAGGCTTTTCTGATTTCAAACTTTAGTCTTTACAATTCTAAAATGCATTGGAATCTCCAAGAGCTGATGACTTCCCTGACATCATAAATTCTATTCTAGGGATACCTCCTGCATGAAGATTAGTGCTGGACACTGCAGTCCCTTTGGCAGTCACCAAGGGTGACTATAGGTGGTGGGAAAGACCCCTAGATCCTCTTGCTCAGAGAACCCCAAACCAAGTGGGACTACTGCCACTTTCTAAGGAAAAAAAGAAAAACAAAACCACTTAAGCAACCCCCTGGAAATTCATCTTTTAAGCAAACAAAACCAAAGTGGGTTGTAGGGCCAATATCAAGAGAGGCTACTAAGGTCCAGAATGTCCCAGCAGCCCAAGGGTGGGGGATGGGGTGGGGGATGGGGTGGTATCTCCTGTTTGGGAAACATTAGCTAGGTTTTACCTTGGGCCATGAAACAGACCTCTGGGCATTTAACCACTTAATTCATACCATTTTACTCCCCACTGCCCCAAACATCCCCAGTATTATCAAGCCAATTCTGAAAAGGCCTGATTTCATTTACTAAATAAAATGATCTATTGGTTTCTTTTTTTCCCAACCCCCAAATCTATTGGTTTCTAATATCAAAACTTACATGAAAAAATAAGCTGAATTGTTTTCTTATAAAGGGTAGAATATTATTTTTAATTTTAACTTTTAAGAATGGTGAATACATTTTACTTTTTTTTTTTTTTTAATTTTTAGGCATAGGAACAGAGACAGAATAGCAGGCAGGACACTTGCCTTACATATAGTTAATCTTGGTTCAATCCCTAGTACCTGACGTAGTGGTGTCCCAAGCACCACCAGGAGTGATTCCTAAGCGTAGAGCCAGGAGTAAGCCCTGAGGGGTGGCAGGTGTGATCCCCCCAAAATTATTTTTGGTTCTGTGGTTTATGAAATTGTTATTGCTGCCTTCCTTCCTTCCTTCCTTCCTTCCTTCCTTCCTTCCTTCCTTCCTTCCTAGGTCCTTCCTTCCTTCCTTCCTTCTTCCTTCCTCCTTCCTTCCTCCTTCCTTCCTTCCTTACTTCTTCCTCCTTCCTTCCTTCTTTCCTTCCTTCTTCCTCCTTCCTTCCTTCCCTTCCCTCCCTCTTTTTCTTTCTTTCTTTCTTTCTTTCTTTCTTTCTTTCTTTCTTTCTTTCTTTCTTTCTTTCTTTCTTTCTTTCTTTCTTTCTTTCTTTCTTTTTTCTCTCTCTCTTTCTCTTTCTCCCTCCCTCCCTCCCTCCCTCCCTTCCTTCCTTCCTTCCTTCCTTCCTTCCTTCTTCCTTTCTTTCTTTCATTAATTCTTTCTTTCTTTCCGTTTCCCAAGCCTCTTGGTCACTTTATAAAGGAAAAAAATTATGAGTGGCTCCTTGTTATATATGCCAGTCCCCTCTGTACACCAACTCTTCTTGTGGCTCCTTCCATTTTTAACTCTGAAGGTATTTCCCCTTAAAATCAAAATTTGATTTGATGCCATATAAGAAAAATTTTAAACAAATACTAATTTGTATGTGGGAAGGAAAACTTTGCCTCTTAACTGTACTATTCTGGGGACCTGCCCTTACTTTATTTTCCTGGGGTAGAGGGTAAAATAAAGACTCTTCAAGTAAAAAAAAAAAAAAATAGAAATTGTTATTGCTATGGTTTTCATACATAAAACATAGCAACTCCATAGCCTATACTTCCCTGGAGTGTCTACTTCCCTCCACCATTATCCTAGTGTCCCCCCTCTTCACCCCACAAATCTTCCTATTGAAGAGCAGTCCTCAAGTTGTTGTTACTTTTCAGCATTTGTTATTCTCTTATTGTTTCTTTAAACCCCATATATGAGAGAGTATTCTTTTTTTTGGGGGGGTCACACCCGTTTGATGCTCAGGGGTTACTCCTGGCTCAGAAATTGCCCCTGGCTTGTGGGGACCATATGGGACGCTGGGGGATCGAACCGTGGTCCTTCCTTGGCTAGCGCTTGCAAGGCAGACACCTTACCTCTAGTGCCACCTCTCCGGCCCGAGAGAGTATTCTATGTCTCTCTCCTTCCAACTAACTTCACTAGCATTTTATTCTCCCACTATATCCATGAAGCAGCAAACTGCAAATTTGCTGAGCCCAGGGTACGGGGCTAAGGGAATCATACATGCTACTGGGGGTTGCCCTACCTGCACTATCTATCTCTCCAGTCCTGATTTCATCTTCTCTTAAAGCTGAGGAGTAGCCCTTGTGCATATATACTACTTAATCCAGTCAGGTTTGGTCTGGGATACTTGGATAGTCTCTAGATTTTGGCTATTTGAATAGTGCTTTAACAAACTTGGAGTGCATTTCTCAATAGAGATAGTTCAGGTCCTTGGGATAGATGCCAAGAAGCAGAATTGCTAGGTCATATGAAACCTCAATTCCTAGTTTTTTCGAGAAGTGTCCATATTGTTCTCCAAGAAGGTTGGATCAGTTGACATTCTCACCAGCAGTGAATGAGGGTCCCTTGGCAGCATTGGTGTGAGATATTTTACTGCTCTCTTGATTTTCATTTCCCTGATAAGTGATGGAGAACATTTTTTCATATACTTTTTGGCCTTGTATAGTCTTCAACCAAGTTTCTGTTCATTCCTCCCCCTCCCCCAATTTAAAATTTTAAAATTTAAAATTAAGAATTTCACATAACAAATAACTTTTCTATGTTACCTTTTTATTTCTTTTTATAAAAAGTGTTTTACAATCCCCCACCCCACCCCGCGCGCCTTTTTCCATCTTTTCTGCCCAGGCTTTTAACACAGTAAAGGAGATACAGTTGAAACAGCTACAGGCAGGTTCTGACGGTCCCATGAAAAGAACTAACTCCTCCTCCCTGACCCTGTTTGTAGAGAGGAGAGCACTAATACAGAGACAACCTCAATGGATACAGGGGGGAAATAACCAAGTCAGAAATTCTTTCTGTTAAAAATATTTATTTAAAAAAATACAACTGTTCATGTCTAGTTGCACATATATCTATTAACATATCTATATAAGTTTTGAATGAGTAAATTGCTAGAGTGCTTTTGAAAGCTAGTTTGCCATTATACAAAGCAAATTCCTGTCAGTTCTTACACAACATATCATCTTTCTTAAAAGGTGCATGTAACCACTACAGAATTGAAAATAATTTTTGTATGAAACTTGAAGTAACAGAAAAATGATCACCCTGATTGCAAATTCTAAGCAGTCCTTCACTGTGTATGGGAACACACTGAGTCACGACCGAGCATTTTTCTCTTTTAAAATCCCTAAAAGTGCTAGGCATCCTAAATTCGGTATACTTTCAAGACGCTCATTAATTCTTTTCATCAATCTGACACAGTACTTCTTCATTTCCCAACAGTAAGTCAGACAGCCTGGCTAGAAGATATGGCAGTTCCTCTCCAATTACAACAAGTAAAGTGATTTTATTTGTTTTTGGGTCACACCTGGCATCACTCAGGGGTTACTCAACGCTCCTGCCAGGCTCGAGGGACCATATGGGAGGCCGGGATTCGAACCACTGTCCTTCTGACATGCAAGGCAAAAGCCCTATCTCCATGCTATGTCTCCAGCCCCAAGTAAAGTGATTTTAATAGCAATTACTTTATAATGGCTTTTTTAGAAAAAAAATATATGGAGGCCAGAGCAATAACACAGCAGGTAGGGCATTTGCTTTGGACATGGCTGACCTGGGTTTGATGCCCAGCATCCCCCAAACCTGCCAGAACTAACTTCTGAGTGCATTGCCAGGAGTAACACCTGAGCACTGCTGTGTGACCACACCAAAAAAAAAAAAAACCTACAAAAAAAAAAAAAACCCAACAGGAAAAGTATTTTTAATACTCTGAACTATTAGAAATTCTTCCTAATATTAGTTACACTGAAATTAAGATATTACTAATAACACTTTAACAGTCATTCATTTCTTTGGGTGGCTGTGCAATTGCATCACATGGAAGTCTTCTATTCACACAGAGTGATGGATGTGAAATATGAGAGATTTCATGAAATAATCAGAGGAAAATACACTGTAAAGTCACACAGAGGTCTGAGGAAAGCCTCCTATAGTTTCACCACTTCACCCAAACCAAGAGCTGGAACAATCTGTCTCAGGCTGTTCTCTGGAATCATGGCCTGGGTGGAGAAGAGCCCCCACAAAATACTGCAGCCTTATTTTCAAGAGAGCACCACATTTGAAGACCCAAGTAGGCTCACAAAAACTTTATTTAAAGAAAGTTATAAACTTTCTTTTAGCTAATTTGGTTCTCTGATGAATGGTGTTTCAGTAGCTATACATGGCTGGACTAGATTTCACATTTAATCTTCCTGAACCACAAAAATAAATGACACTGCTAAAAGGTAAGGGTGAAATGGATAGGATTATGGTTGAGAAGGTGGAATGGCCAGACTGAGTAGACTATGAATTAAAAATTAATCGTCTTCACGTCTTCCCTCACTCTACATATATGCACCTCAGTTAGTTTCACTAATAAAGAGAAGTTTAAAAAACATGCCGCTTTAACACATAAGCAATGAACATAATGTACATACAAAGGCCATTGCTAATACTGCCCTCAAAAGCAAAATACATGAAATGTCTTAGAAGGGATTGTATCATTATATCCCTCACATAGCTGACATACATAACAATGATGAAACAAACTTAAAATGAGACAGTTTACAAAATGAGTGTAACCGTAACTAAAAATCATTCAGAAAGTTATGGTTTTAAAAAGCACAATATTGAAAACTTACAAATGACTTAAGTACATTCCATCCATTATAGATGTATATTATCCCTTATAGATCCTAGAAGAATGGCTTGTTCTATAATCCACTTTTTATCCCTTTGCCAAAGTCTCAAGTTCCAGAAAATATAAACAAGAAAGAAGCCTACTTCCCTCACCTCTTACTATGCTTAAGTTGAAATTAAAACACAACAACAATTATCATTAAGTGCTTCCAGTTATTAAAACAAAACAGTGCTGCTGGGGACAAGGCCATTAAATTGCCTGACATGTATGAGCACCTGGGTTCAGGTAGCATCAACACAGACTCTCACTCACACTCTCTCTCTCTCTCTCTCTCTCTCTCTCTCTCTCTCTCTCTCATCTCCTCTCTCTCTCTCTCTCTCTCTCTCTCTCTCTCTTTCTCTCTCTCTCTCTCAGGTAGCATCAACACAGACTCTGACTCACACTCACACTCTCTCTCTCTCTCTCTCTCTCACACACACACACACACGCACACGCGCGCGCGCACACAGATACACACCAGTGGAGATGGCTCCTAAAGACTGGAGTGCATGCTTTGCCTCTGAGAGCCCTGGCTTTATTCCCCAGCACCACATGGTCCCTTGAGCACTGCTGGGCGTGCCCTCCAAAAAAAACAGTGCTAAAATGGTGCCCTCCCCCAAAGTGCCAAGTGATTTCATGCCAGTATGCATTCCTAAGCCTGAACATAGACTCCTGAACATTCCCACTCTAGACATACATGAATGATTCCACTGGCTAGTATCTGGGCCCCTTCCCCACCCTGTCCAGAAGATCCCAGGTCTGTCATAGCATGGCTCATAATCCTGGGAAGAGACAAGACCCAGAAGGAGCCACTTATGAGATGGGAAAGTAGACAAACATATTCTCAGGTTTCTGATTATATGTGGTGCAAGAGAAAAAATGACTGTAATGCCAGAGTTTGATTGTTTTATCAATCCTCAGTGAAATCTGTATTTTAAAAATGCTATTTCTAGTATAAACTTCCTCTCTGGAAAACTTAGCACCAACAACAGTAAGAATTTTACACAAAAGCAAAATGTTTTTTATGAAGATACAACTTTACTTGCTAAAAGACATGAAAAAAGAGAATAGTTTCAGATAACTGTTTAAGAGACTAGAGAGATAGTACAGTGGGTACGGCACTTGCCGTACATGCAGCCAACCCAGATTCAAAACCAGGCATCCTATATGGTCCCCTGAGCACTGCCAGGAATAATTCCTGAGTGCTCAGGAGTAATCCCTGAGCACCACCAGGTATGACCAAAAAAAAAAAAAAAAAAAAAAAGACTGTTTAGAACGTATCATATGTACTGTATTTCTGCAACACGAGCAAGCAATTTAACTTTAAGGCCAATGAGTCTACATATTTCTTAAAAAAGCTGAAATGTTCAAGGTACTGATTTTTTAAAAGGGAATACTGCAAAGTGCAGCAAAATTTTAAGTTTTAGTATAAAATAGCCCATAAGCCATCCTAAAGGCTGAGTACTCTATGCTCCCTCTGAAAAAAATACTCATTTTATACAAGAACAGGAAAATATAGTCAATTTATCAGTATATATGTACTCAGCCAACAAATCAGAATGACTTGGAAAGAAATACTTTAGTCTAACAATTAAATACTTAAAAATAAAATCCTAACCCTCATACAAGAAATTACCTGAAGTGTACTACACTGAGAAAGAGTATAGAGTTCAACAGACTGACTCTGATTGTATTTGTCATGAATTTTCTAGTAGAGGCTTTCATTTAAAATACTGTTAACAGCTGGAAAGCCCTGGATGCAGTGAAAGGAAAAATCTTAGAGCCAACATCTCGCCACTTACACACACAAACCACCCTGATATCTAGCTCTACTGTGATGGCAATCCCCTAAAAATTACTGTTTCCTGGTCAATTTTCCTTTTTTTTTTTTTCTTTTTCTTGTTTTCTCTCTACCCCAGTATTTCCCTCCCAAAAAAGTAACTTGAAGAAGGCAGTTCTAAAGGGTCATTTATACCAACAACACAACTTCCAGATGGCTGTTTACAGGCCCAAACATGTCTCTCATGCTAACAGGTTCCACCAAGTATGAGAAATGAAGTCAAACCACCTCTTGCCTAAACCAGTTACACCCACACAACTCCTAGCATTTAAAACTAAATCTTCAGCTTGAGGGAGCGGGATCTTGCACACACACACAGGACTAACAGAGCACCTTGCTTCAGGCAATGCCAACAGTATGGTAACAAAGCGTTTTTTTCTGCTAACCCAAATCCGATGATAATCAAGGAAATACTTTGCGCATCATCGGTCTGAGTAACTGCTAAAGACAACTATGGCTGGCCTCCAGAAAAGCACCTTCTGTTCATCTCAGAAATAACATATTTGGTCAGACCCTTACAAAACAAACTATGTCAGGAGGAATCTTTTCACTGTCTAGTTTCCAGTGGTTTGGCACATATGTGCATGCAAGAGAGACAAACACAGAGACAGAGAGGAGAGAAACAGGAGAGAAACACAGGGTGGGGAGAGAGAGAGAAAGGAGAGAAAGGGGAGAGAGAACACACCCAACAGAATGGCCTCTAGGACAATCCCAGATGTCCCATCATGCCAAGGAAGGGAATAGCACAGAAGACCTTTCAGATGCCAAAATGCTATGAATTGAAAAAGAACCCAAATAAGGGCCGGAGAGATAGCACAGTGGTAGGGCGTTTGTCTTGCAAGCGACAGACCCAGGACCAAAGGTGGTTCAAATCCCGGCATCCCATGTGGTCCCTTGTGCCTGAAAGGAGTGATTTATTTTTTCCAAAAGCTTAAAAGTAGATATTTTCATTTGATATATACAGAAGTGATTTCTGAGCAGATATCCAGGAGTAACCCTTGAGCACAGCCAGGTGTGGCCCAAAAACCAAAAAAGAAAAAAACCCAAACAGTAATATGGCAGGAAAGTCGATGATTATATATTTAAAATAAAACCCAATTTATTGGTACTACAGAATACAACGTGCTTTAAGAATTATGTAAGCAGACTAACAATCTTAATCACCTTACATGATGAGGACAAAAACCAGTAAAGAATGAGTGTGTGAAGTTCTAGAAAAAACAGATGGGTCATTTAGCAATACATGAAAAACAATTTCAAATGAAAATTCAGAAAACTGAGACAATTTTTCCTGAAAAATTCCAAATGTCTGAGAGATTATACATGAAAAATTGATTAAATATGTAAAGGACTTCTTATATGGCCTCACCCACAATTTTACCCCAAATTAAACTGAGTATCCTGAGTCAATAGTGTTTAGAATAGAGTATGCTAGAATAAGTGTACTTGGTTAAAAAAAAAAAAAAAAAAAAGGGCCCGGAGAGATAGCACAGCGGTGTTTGCCTTGCAAGCAGCCGATCCAGGACCAAAGGTGGTTGGTTCGAATCCCGGTGTCCCATATGGTCCCCCGTGCCTGCCAGGAGCTATTTCTGAGCAGACAGCCAGGAGTAACCCCTGAGCAATGCCGGGTGTGGCCCAAAAACCAAAAAAAAAAAAAAAAAAAAAAAAAAGACGAGAACTCCAGATCTGCTTTACATGGCACCCTTAATGACCATTGTAAATGTCTCGCCATGTGCATACTGCTTAGTATAGGGGTACATAAGAGCATACAAAAGCAAAAGCTAAAATAGAGAATTTGTGTTAAAAAAAAAAATCACGATGTTCATAGTAGGTTTGCAGCTGTTTTCTGACAGGCTGAGTGCCTGCAATGTGCTTGAGTCTTTAGGAACCTACCAAACAGCCTTCTCAAACTTTAAACTCAGACACAGATTGATTGAGAGAGGAACAGAGTCCAGGCAACTGGGCAAGTGTGATGGACCAAACAGAGACAGCAGAGTCTTCACTGTCAGCGCTCCACCAGCAGTCTCAGCCTAAGAGGCGTGCTCACGTGACAGTACCAGCAACTGTGCCGGGAAACAGAATCCACAATCCATCCTGCTTCCGCTCATCTTCTAAAATAGCAAAGGTATCTTCAAAAGGGTTTTCCAGTTTTAAAAAATATCCAGTACCTTTTACTATATAGGCTCACGACTTAACTTTCTTCATCAAAGAAAAAGAAAATTGGGGCCAGAGAGATAGCACAGCGGTAAGGCATTTGCCTTGCATGCAGGACAATGGTTGAAATCCCTGCATCCCATATGGTCCCGGAGCCTGCCGGGGCAAGTTCTGAGTGTAGAGCCAGGAGTAGCCCCTGAGCGCTGCCGTGACCCAAAACAAAACAAAACAAAATAAAAAAAAAACAAATAAAAGAAAAATAAAAGTATTATAGTTTCACTTTAAAAAGCTTAACATTGCCTGTTGTGTGATTGTTGTAATAATGTTTTTGCCTGTCATCCCACCTGGATCTTCCAGGTGGGGGTGGTTAAGGAAATAAATAAATAGCTTGTTGGGGAGGCATAGGGAGCTCTTTTGCCAGAACTGACGGCTTGTTCAGTTTGCTTTTTGGAGCTGGCTGCAACTGACAAAAGACTTTCTTTGCTGAACCTTTGGTCCCCTAATCTTTTGCATTCGTTGATTATTCACGTCGGATATTATTATCAAAGTCTCCCCCAAAAGGGGGGACGGAAGAATGGGATTCAATTTATCATTCTGGGAGTCATTCTTTGACTTGGAGACCATCAACAAGGGGTTTGACCTCCCCCCACAATTGCCCTTTTAAAAAGGATTTTTGGTGGGGCCTGTGAGGTGGCGCTAGAGGTAAGGTGTCAGCTTTGCAAGTGCTAGCCAAGGAAGAACCGCAGTTCGATCCCCCAGCGTCCCATAAGCCAGGGGCAATTTCTGAGTGCTTAGCCAGGAGTAACCCCTGAGCATCAAACGGGTGTGGCCCGAAAAACCAAAAAAAAAAAAAAGGATTTTTGGATTCTTCCACTATATATATATAAATATATATATATTTTAAATCCATGAATGTTTCCACCTGTGTAGAAACATAAACTATGCCATGAGACACATACCATCACAAAAGCACTGTGAAAAAAACATGAAAAGATGAATAAAGTCAAATATCTGATAATAAACAAGAGAAATGGTTTCAGCAACATTGTGCAAAGCCTCTGGAGACAGATATGGTGGGCCTCCGGGTGTGTGGCTCCCTGCTCAGGTCCAAGTGTGGGCTTCAGAACAGCCACAGGGAAAGGGTCAGCATCATGGAAATCAGAAAATGCTAGTTTCAGGGCTTTCCCCCTTTCAGAGAACTAGTTGTTAAAACTCTTTCCAGCCAGGGATCAGAGCAGAAGACAAGGGATGGCAATCACAGCAGATACTTTATACAACTCATTCAATGTGCCCTCCTATTTGAACTGAGGCTCCTATTGCTCAGAACCTCTTCATGCTGGCCACATGGTAAGTGATAAATCCCAGCCATAGTGCCCAATGCAAGCCTCTCCAATGAGTATGGATCTAAAGTGGTGTATTTGTTACTACCTTTCTATGCTGAACTGTAACACAATTTAAAAAAAAAAAAAAGATTAAACGGAGACTTTTCCAAGAGGTAGTTTACAAACAGAATGGTCTGCCTCATACACTGGAACTAAAGTTGTAGACTTCCAATTTTTTTGGGTGGGGGGTGGTCACACCCGGCAGGGCTCAGGGGTTATTCCTAGCTCTATGCTCAGAAATATCTCCAGGCAGGCTCAGGGGACCATATGGGATGCCAGGATTCAAACCACCATCCTTTTGCATGCAAGGCAAACACCCTACCATCCATGCTATCATCTCTGGCCCCAGACTTCCATTTTAAAAGGGAAATAAGCCAACCTAGGTTAGCTGATCTCAAAAACAGCTGATCACACTGCAGCCTGCTAAGGCCTTACCTTTCTCAGAGAAAGGGAAGTAGAGAGCCAGTGAGAGGGAACACCAGTTCCTAGGAAGCTACTCTGCCCAGAGTTCCCAGACAGCCCTGAGCCCAGATAATCATCAAAACATCATCTGTTAAAACAAACCAATGGCTTTCTCCTTCAATTACAAAAGATAAATACTTTTTGTGCTTTCAAAACGTTAAGAATCTAGTTAAATCAAGTCACCAAAACATTTCTTTAATGTACAAAATGTTAATTAACCTAATTAACTTAGAACAATTCCAAAGTGCTGCTGAGAGGTTTAATTACAAAGAGGCAAACAAACAATTTAATATAGGAAAAAAATCCAAGAGGTCTGCTCCCCGTCGCTATTCAACACTACCTCTCAACATTAGTATTGCACATCTTAGGAACAGAACTTTAGGCTGATAACCACAAATAAACTAGGAATAGGTCTCTATACACTAAAAATATAAAAGCAGTTCCCTGAATATTGTCCCTCTGCTACCACGTCTCACTTATCTGAAAAATTCTCTATACTGCAAATAAACAAATCGAAGCAAATATTAGCCAGCCGGAAGATGCTGGTTTCTTTCAGTGTCATTTTCAGCCCTCAAGTCCTTATTCTCATTCCATTTAGTTCCTGTGATTTAAATGTATAAACTGTTTCCAGAGTTCAAAGACTAATTTAATGGAGAGGGTGTGGTGGTGCCACTCCAGCAGCATGCAATCCCAGGCTTTAAAGATCAAGTTCCTGACGATTCCAACGTGTACCAATATCAATTCAGCTTTGAGGAAACAAACACATCTCTGCACCTGGCACTGATTACTGATTGGCGAGGAGCCTATCAAGTTGGTCCTGCAGTAGTGAAGGCCCATATTCATCAAGGCTAAGGGCCACAGCTCATTCTGACACAAGAATTTCCAAGGAACACTTCTCTCTCATTAAAAACAATTTGCTTTACATTGCTTTTCATCTCCCTAATTACATCTCTGAAATTATCACAACCTCTAATTACCTTAAATTTAAAAGAAGATAAGTATATAGTAGAAAACAGGGTAAAAGGAACGGAAGGAAAGTCCTTCACACGGGGTATCTCCTAACTGGGAAAAGCCCATGTGCTGTTTGTTTCAAGTTATCCAGCTCAATCTTTTTTTCTGAGATGCCTCAATTGTTCAAAACCAAGGCCCACCCTCTAAAGAGCCATCATTTACCATATTGTCACCTACCACCCAGACATCAGACATTATTGTGCTAGATATGGGGTCCCCATACCCATGGGTTATTCCAAACACTGTCTTTAACCCTCAGTTTCACTTCCTATATTGAGATGGACTAGCTCCAAGCTCTGTTAACAGGCTTGAGATGAGTTCACACATACTGTTGAGCACCCCACCCTGAATAAGTGTGAAAAGGGGTCATCTTGCAGAATTACTTACATATGTTACAGCTGACAATAGAATCTGCCTCTTTTCTGCATTTGAAGAATAGAAACAATACTATTTCACTCTTACTCTGTATAAATGGAATGACTTTTTCCTCTTTTTTTGCTCATACAGCTCACTTTTACACAAGAGTATGACCAATTGGTCCTAAAGATAAGACACCAATTTTACTTGAGGCATAACTCTTTCCAGGTAAAGTGTTCAAATAAGGCAGGAATAATTTTGTTCTTGACTGCTCGTGCAAAGCACAGTTGCTAATCCCACCAAACATTTATTTAAAATAAAACTCAAAATATTTTTTAAAAACAAAATAATTGAGGAGGACAATGGAGATGGACTCCAGTAAGCGCATTTTTATACACAGTTCAACTCGAGTTCTACTCAACAGGGAACCCTATAAAGGCATTTCAGTGGGAGCAGGCCAAATGACTGTGATTCATTATCAGCACTATAGACCGATCAATCACTCACTCCAATGCAATCCTGCTGATGTCTCTGTTTCTTTAGTCCTTGGTTCTCAGAGATTATGTTTTCTGAAGATCTGGAGAAAATGGGCCAGGGGTAGAAGGTCCATCCAAGCCAGATAGAGTGAATGGCCCATGACTGTTCAGCACAGAAGGAAACTGAGAGAGAGAGAAGAGAAAACATATAATAGTCTCATGACTCCACTTCCAAGTTTTCACTTTCTGTTTGCACTAGTCTCTAGACCGACAAACAGTCACCTGCAGTGGCTCACAAGACAAAAGCAGTAACTAATTATTACAGAAAAGGACACTGTCCTAACAGAACTCAAGAGAGAAAAAAGCTTTTTTTTTTTGGGTCACACCCAGCAGCACTCAGGGGTTACTCCTAGCTTTATGCTCAGAAATCACTCCTGGCAGGCTCGGGGGGCCATATGGGATGCCGGGATTCGAACCACTATCCTGAGTTAGGCAAATGCCTTACCACTGTTGCTAATCTCTCCGGCCCTGAGAAAAGCTTTCTTAACAGGGCAGGAGCAGTAGTAGTAACAGTGGGGTTTTTGTCTTGGCATGTACTGAGAAGGGTTAATATCTGGTACCCCAAATGGTCCTCCAAGCCCACCAGGAGTAATCCCTGAGTGCAGAGCCAGGACTTAGCCCTGAACAATGGTGGATGTGTCTTCCCCTCAAAAAAAAATCCTCTTTAGGCCAGTGGTTATCTCAAGTGGTAGAGCATATGCCCAGCATGGACAAGAACCCGAGTTCAAGCCCAGTCCCTGCATGGCCCATGAGCAGTACTGGGTATAGCTCTGATGAACCCCAGCACCCATAGAGAATAGCTCTGAATATTTAAGCAGTCTGGTCTTAGAAAACCAGCACTAGGGGCCGGATGAGATAGCATGGAGGTATGGCATTTGCCTTTCAAGCAGAAGTCGGTGATTCGAATCTCGACATCCCATATGGTCCCCTGAGCCTGCCAGGAGTGAATTTCTGAGCATAGAGCCAATAGTAAACCCCTGAGCGCTGCCGGTGTGACCCAAAAACCAAAAAAAAAAAAAAAAAAAAAAAGAAGAAGAAGAAAAGAAAACCAGCACTGATAAAAAAAAAAAAAAAAGAAAACCAGCACTAAGAACTTATAGAATAAATCTAAAGATTATTTAATTAAATAATGTTTTCATACTAATGTAAAGCTGCAGTTAGAAAATGCTTTCTACTTCTTTCTCTGCTTCCCACCCCAAGTTATGAGAACAGGCCTTCATGCTACTTACCTGAAAAAGCGTGTTAGCACCTTGCAGCCTGGCAGGACTCAAAGGAGCCACAGGGCTGAGTGTGCTCCAGAAGTGGATGCTGGAGAGTAGGGGACTCGGGGTCAGCAGTATGGGTGTCTGGAACACACAAGGGGAAAGGCTCACCATTGACTCACCTTGTCAAAATACATAAGCTCAAGCCCAAATACTATAGTTTACTCTCTATTCCACAGCACTCCAAATCTGAAATTTCATTATGAGGGGAAACTCAGCAATTATATATATATTATATATATATATAATATATATAATAAAAATATAATGGACATCTATTTTCTAACTGGGTTGAATTCAGATAGAAATAATGGATAACTGAGTCAGAAATGTTTTTTCCCTAGTAATAGGTCTAGGAGTAATTTATTAAAATGTTATGTGTCATATGCAAGCTAAGTACCTGATATAACTGTACAAACTTGTTACTCAACATCACTTAAGTAACTTGTTTGGGGGCCACACCCAGCAAATGATCAGGACTTACTGCTGGCTCTGTGTTTAGGAGTGATCTCTGAGAGTGGCTGGGGAACTATATATGGTTCCAGGAACAGAATTTGCATTAGAAGCTAACAGGACAAAGGCCTTAGCCTCTGTATAATCTCTCTGACCCCACAAGCAACTTTTCTTAAGGTTCTCAGATATATTTTGATTTAAGGGTTTTTTTTTTAGGTAACAACCAGCTTCATAAAAAATAAAGAATACTTTTCCTTATTTATTTTTACTTTCGGACCACAAGCAGTAGTGTTCAGGGCTGACTCCTGGCAGGACTCACGGATCTATATGTTGTGGTGCTAAGGATCAAACTTGGGTTATCCAAGGGTAAGGCAAGCATCCTGCCTGCTAACCTATAGCTCCAGCCCTTGAGATACATTTTTTTTTTTTTTTTTTGGTTTTTGGCCATACCCGGCGGTGCTCAGGGTGACTCCTGGCTGTCTGCTCAGAAATAGCTCCTGGCAGGCACGGGGGACCATATGGGACACCGGGATTCGAACCAACCACCTTTGATCCTGGATCGGCTGTGCTTGCAAGGCAAACGCAGCTGTGCTATCTCTCTGGGCCCTTGAGGCTACATTTTTAAAGAAAAGTAGAGGGCTGGAGAGATAGCACAGCATAGGGCTGTGGCCTTGCACACAGCCAACCCAGGACAGACCTGGGTTCGATTCCCAGCATCCCATATGGTTCCCTGAGTCAGGAGCCTCGCCCCCCCCCAAAAGAAAAGTAGAAATATCAAATATCTGTGCACTTATAGGAACAATGCATGTTGGGTTTTTGTTTTTGCTTTTTATCGGTTTTGCCTTTGTTGGGGGGGGGGAGTTGTTTGCTAGGGATGGGAATCAGGAAAGTGCTCTACCACTGAACCACAATCCCAGTTCCAGAATAATGCATATTTAACAAATGCCTACTCTATTTTAGCAATATTACATTGATGTGAGAAACTGGCTCCTGCCCCCACCACCTGGGTTATATATAACCTGAGACAAACCTACTGTTTAAGTTCTGTATTTGTTTTCAAAGGGAAGAAATGCAAAGTTGGTAGGCACTAAGAAGCAAGTGTTACCTGTGAAAAGAGGGCCGGGTGTCAAAGAGGCAGTGGGAGTGAGGGACTTAAGATTCCCAGTTGGACTCGGATCACTGCCTGTGATCACCAAGGTAGGCGCCAGCTCTAACCCTTTTGGGCTTCTTGATCTTGTAAGAATTATCTTGTTTGTCTTTTTCTCGCAAAGCCGAGGTCCTGTTCTGTAAGCTCCAGAGACAAGTTCTCAGGAAGTTCCATGGGCTGAGATGTCACGGAATCAATGTCTGTGTCAATGTCTGGGTTGGAACTCAGCTGTGGGGAGGGTGTTCTGGGGGACTCCTGCAAAGGAGATACGGAAGAAGTAGGAAGTGGTGTGGGAAAGGCAGGAGGGGCACTGGGGATCGAGACTGGGGCATCCAGAGAAGGCAGTATCGGGGAAGCCAAAGTCTCCAAAACTTGGATCGTTTCTGCAGAAGATGGAGAAATACTTGGGCCAGTGGGAATGGCAGCAGCAACAGGCTCAATGGGCGGCTTTTTGGAAGGAGTTGTAATAAATTTGATGACAGAAGATGTTGGCTCCTGAGATTTTTTTCTCTGCCAACCCTTCTGATCAGCTGGATTTTCATTCTTTGAAGGCATGAAAAGCTTCACATTGAGGATTTCAAAGAGTTGAGAGTAAATGAAGAATACAAGCCCGAGTGTATAAGTCATTGCGGCTGGATGGTCTTGGCACCCAACTGAGGGGGCTTCTCTCTCCCCCCACTCTCCATCTCTTTCGAGCTGCCACTGACTTCGCTGAGACTCAAAGCTTCACAGTCACCCTCGATCCTACCCACTGTCATGGGGTCCATGCTCAAAATCTCCGGGTAAGAGACAAACTTGTACACAAACTTCTGACCATTCACCTTCTTTATGATATTCTGTAGATAAGCAGAATAAGTATCTTTTAAGAATCCTCATAAACAGGGCTGAAGAGAATAAAGAGATAGTGTAGCAGTAAAGCATTTGCCTCGAGTGAAGCCAACCTGGGAGGGGACCCAGTTCAATTCCCGGCATCCCATATGGTCTCCCAGCCTGCCTGGGGAGATTTCTGAGGTGCAGAGCCAAGAGTAACACCTGAACACTGAGGGGCGTGGCCCAAACATCAATCAATCAATCAATCAATAAAGTTTTAAATTAAAGAAAAAATCCTTGGGGCCGGCGTGGTGGCGCTAGAGGTAAGGTGTCTGCCTTGCCAGTGCTAGGCAAGGACAGACCACGGTTCGATCCCCCATGCGTCCCATATGGTCCCC
Organism: Suncus etruscus; assembly: GCF_024139225.1. Lineage (NCBI taxonomy): Eukaryota > Metazoa > Chordata > Mammalia > Eulipotyphla > Soricidae > Suncus > Suncus etruscus. The sequence continues at coordinate 87,132,416 of NC_064850.1, forward strand.
CAAGCCAGGAGCAACTTTCTGAGCGCATAGCCAGGAGTAACCCCTGATCGTCACCGGGGTGTGGCCCAAAAACCGAAAAAAAGAAAAGAAAAAATGCTTATAAACTTACCACCCATAGCTCTTAAAAAAGCTGACCTGAGTGTCTTAGTTCTCTATTTGACATTTATTTAGAAGTTCAAAATCATCTCACTTATTTAGCCATAATAAGCAGTCCCTACTCCTAAGCTAATATGTTACATAAAAAGCTGAATGGAAAAAAAAAATAGCTGAACGAGGGGCCAAAGTGATAGCACAGCGAGCGGTAGGGCTTGCCTTGCACAAGTCCAACCTCAGACAGACCCCGGTTTGATTCCCAGCATCCTATCTGGTCCCCTGAGCCTGCCAGGAGTGAGCACAGAGCCAGGAGTAACCCCTGAGTGGTGCCTGTTGTGACCCAACCACCCCCCCCCCCCAATCTGAATGATGCTCAGGGAAGTATATGCAGTGCCAGGGATTAAATCTGGGTTGTCCTAAGTAACCACATGCAAGGCAAGTGCACTCCCTCCTGTACTATCTCTGTGGCCCTCATATCTCTATATTAAATAAGGAACTACTAAACCGAGATCTCTGTTAAGGTACTTTCTTCCTTCAGAAATTTCAGCTGTTTCTGACCATCTCCACACAAGACTGCTAAAATTTCCCCTTAAAGGTGAAAGAAATTAAAATCACAAGTCTCAATCTATTCAAGTCAATTTCTTGTATCTCAGTGCCCAAGAATGTAGTGAAAATGCATTAAAACCACAAATTTGTTTGCTTTGTTTTGGGGCCACACCTGGTGAGTGTTCAAGGGTTACTCCTAGCTCTGCACCCAGGAATAACTCCTGGCAGGCTCTGGGACCATATGCAATGCCAAAGATTGAACCTGGATTAGCTGTGTGCAAGGCAAGCACTTTACCCACTGTACTATCACTCTGGCCCAAAGCTAAAATGAATGCAATTTTGACTAAGAAAGCAAATATATGTATTGGAGCTATTCCTTAAGCTATTCTTTTTTTTTTTTTTTTTTTTTTTTTTTTGTTTTTGGTTTTTGGACCACACCCGGCAGTGCTCAGGGGTTACTCCTGGCTGTCTGCTCAGAAATAGCTCCTGGCAGGCAAGGGGGACCATATGGGAAACCAGGATTCGAACCAACTACCTTTGGTTCTGGATCGGCCTCTTGCAAGGCAAACGCCGCTGTGCTATCTCTCCAGGTCCTCCTTAAGCTATTCTTATCTACTTTTTCAAATTTTTTTTGGTCCACACCTGGCAGGATCAGAGGATAATATGGAATGTTGGGGATCAAACCCAGGTCAACCACATGCAAGGTAAACACCCTGTCCAGTGTGCCATCACTCTGGTCTCTAAATTTGTGTGTGTGTGTTTGTTTATTGGTTTTGAGACCACACCCAGCTGTGCGTAGGGTAACTCCTGACTCTGCACCCAGGAATTACTCCTGCAGGCTCAGGGAACCATAAGGGATGCTGGAGATCAAACCTGGGTTGGCCACATGCAAGGCAAGTATTCTACCTACTGTGCTATTGCTCTGATCCTTTATACTCACTTTTTCTTAAAAGAAACAAGTTTTTTATTTGGTTTTGGAGCCATATTGGCAGTGTTCAGGGCTTACTTCTGGTTCTGCACTGAAAGTCTGCTCCTTGCAGGGCTTGGACCATATGGGATGCCGAAGATGGAACTGAAGTCACCTGTAAGAAACTCGTTACTTGCTATACTATCTCTCCAGCCAACAAGTTCGTTTATTTTTTATTGGTTTTGGGCCACACCCGGTGGTACTTAGGAGTTACTCCTGGCTCAGCGCACAGAGCTGATTCCTGGAGGTGCTGGGGGCAGCGGGGAACCATCTGGGATGCCAGAGAGCAAATCCAGTTGGCCACATTCAGGGCAATCGACTTCCATGCTATGCTATGGCTCCAGCCCCATGACAAGTTCATTGTTAAACTTAGCCAACATAATTAGCCTAACAATTTCTCCTTTTTGGAGGGAGTTCCAAGCAGTGCTCTAGGGGTTGGGGATCCACTCCATGGATACTAAACTGGTATTCATGTTCAGTGATGGGTTCCACCAGAGCAACCCTGCAGTATTTGGGAGTCTCCAGAGCCAACCCAATAGGTGGCTACTCATGGACCCTGGAGCATACCTGGAGATACTTGGGGCCCTTTGGGCTACCCTTAACAATACTGGAGAGGTGCTGTGGTGCTGGAATCAAACTCAGAGGAAAGCGGGGGTGGGGGGGTGGCACTCAAGATGTACCCTAACCCATTATCTCCCCTGCCAAGATCAAGTCCAGGTCACAGACATACAAGACTGCTAAATAAGGCCATACTCCACCCTCTTTTTCTTTCTTTTCTTTTTATTATTTATTATTGTTTATTATTTTAGGACCACACCAACAGTGCTCAGGGCTTACTCCTTGTGCCTCTAAGCTCAGGAGTCACTGCTGGTGGGGCTTAGGTGACCATATCAAACTATCATCAATCCTGGATGGGCTGCTTGCAAGCAAGGCAAACTCCTTCCTTACCACTGTGCTCTCTCTCCAGCCCCCTGGTTTTTTTGGTAAAAATTTTCTAACATACTTTTTCCCTGAAGAATTTAGGAATATAATACTTAACTAAAGTGGAGCAGTAAATAGGGTTTTCAAGAATAAAACTAGAGGGGCCGGAGAGATAGCATGGTGGTAAGGTCTTGCATGCAAGTCGGTGGTTTGAATCTCGGCATCCCATATGGTCCCCCGAGCCTGCCAGGAGCGATTTCTGAGCATAGAGCCAGGAGTAACTCCTGAGCGCTGCCAGGTGTGACCCAAAAACCAAAAAAATAAAATAAAATAAAACTAGAGGGGCTGGAGTGAAAGCACAGTGGGTAGGGCTTTTGCCTTGCATGTGGCAGACCCGGGTTTGATCCCAGCAACCCATATGGTTCCTGAGCCTGCCAAGAGTAATTTTTAAGTAAAGAGCCAGGAGTAACCAGAGTGCCGCTTTTAGGTGTGGCCCCAAATCAAACAAACAAACAAAAAAACCAACAAAGAATAAAACAAGAATATTCTTCTCTTTCATCCTAATCCCCAAATAAAAATGATAAACTATCAGGTTAAAAATAAAACAGGATATTAGAGTCTATATAGTCTAGATAAAAGAGAAGAAAGACTTTTTGTTCTGAAGATCTCTAGATAGCTGTAACCTAAGGGTGTGTATTACCTTTACATAATAATATCTGAGGGCCCGGCTGAGCTTATCATAATTCATGTTAGGCTTGTTCTTTCGAATGCCCCAGAGACGTGCCACCTCTTCTGCCTGTAAAAGCTTGAACTCCCCATCATTCGAGGTCCAACAGATGGTGTTCTTGTGCTGAGGCTTCTGGAGGAGCTGCAGGAGGAACTGCCACAGGGTGATAGCGTTGTCCATAGCACTGAGCTGAAAGAGGCGCACAGAGAAGCTATACTATTATATCAGCAGCAGGTATTCCTGAGGCATGACGCACATGCTCTAAATGTAGGACTTCATTTCATCCCCACAGCAAGTCAGTTTGCAAGTCTGATACTAATACCCAAAAATAAAAAAATAATACTTTTTTTTTTTTTTTTTTTTTTTGGTTTTTGGGCCACACCCGGCGGTGCTCAGGGGTTACTCCTGGCTGTCTGCTCAGAAATAGCTCCTGGCAGGCACGGGGGACCATATGGGACACTGGGATTCGAACCAACCACCTTTGGTCCTGGATCGGCTGCTTGCAAGGCAAACACCGCTGTGCTATCTCTCCGGGCCTAAAAAAAAATAATACTTAATAAATAAATCTATGAACAGGATTGAGTCAAAATCACACGGGAAACAAATGAAATGAAAAATGTGATTCATAAATGATTTAACTAATCTAAGATCACAAAAAGAAGGGCCAGAGAGCTACTATAGTGGAAAGGTAATTAAGTGCCTTGCACACAGCTGACCTGGATTTGATCTCTGGACACAGATGATCCCCCAAGCTGTCAAGAGTGACCCCTAAGCAGAGACAGAAACAAGCCCTGAAGCTCTCTGTGTGGTGTGGCCCGAACCCCCTAAAGGGGGGGGGTCACAAAAAAAAAAAAAAAAAGGAGGGAGGGAGGGAAGGAAAGAGCTAAGTTTCATTTTGGATCCAAAGGTTCCTTTTGTTCCTGGATCCAGGGACCTGGAGTCACATCTGGCTTGAACTTTGGCTTACTCTTACTCAGGAATCATTCTTGGTGGTATTTGGAAGACCAAATGTGACGCTAGGGATCAAACCAGGGTCAGTACTAGTCCTATCCCTCTGGCCCCACTTTTTTTTCTCTCAAACCTATCTTTTATCATACCCATTCTATTGCTTTATTGTATGTGATGATGGGGATCGAAGTCAGGCCTCACACAGTGGTCTACCAATGACCTACATTCCAGGCCTAAAATCTAAACTCTTCAACATTTCTTTTGTCTGTTTTTTATTTTGGGGGACCACACCCTCGGAGCTCAGGAGAAAAGTCTTGGGGCCAAGGAAAGAGAGACGGTGCAGTGGGGAAGGCACTTGCCTTGCAAGTAAGTGGTCCACCTCCGTTTAATTCCTAGTACCTGAGTACAGCCAGTTGAGGCCCAAACCCTCACCCCTCTATAGTTTTGCTGAGGAGTTGAGAAGATGGCTCTATCCCTGGCGACACACAGCCCCCTAAGCACCCACCACGAATGACCCAAGTTCAGAGCTGGGAGCAGCACTGAGTAACCCTGGGTTGGCCCACAAACAAATAAACATGCCTTGTAAGCCCCTAAATGCACTTAGTTGAAAGTACAAATGGGTGTGTCTCCAGGTGACCTGGCTGTAGGAAATAATCTACCTTTGCTCCATTGGTATTTCTCCTGCAAATAATTTCCATTATCATAAATGTATTTGCATACAAATTGGCAGCATTGTAAATTCATCAGAATGGTGTCCGATTTGATTTACTAGTTCTGTTACCATTCTGTCCAGAGATTCCATATACAAAGATCTTCCTTTTACTTAATTAGCAACCATTATTTGATTATCAAGGCATCAATTAAAAAATCCTCCAATACCTCCAGTTTTAAAATTTCTCCCTCGATTTATCAGGCCAGCTGCTTAATTTTGACTCTATTTTTTGGGCCAGATAATTCTGTTCCTGAAGGTTCTCCTGTGCAAGGGAGTTAATTTAATAGCATCCTTAGCCTTTTGCCACTAAATACCAGTACTATCATCAACTTAGGATAATAAAAACTGTCTCCAGACATTGCCAAAAGAATTCCCAAGAGACACAATTATCCTGGTTGTTAACTATTGGACTTTAGACAAAGGACAGCAAGAGAATATTCTCAAAAAGCTGTATTTTCTTCACAAAACATGTTGTTTATTCCCAGCACTTCATAGTTCCCCAAGCACTGATCTAGGAAGATTCCCACTAGGAATGGCCCAACCACCACAAAACAGACAGACAAAGCAAGCCACCTTATTTATTAGAATTCTTCATTTCTTTTAAGGTTCTAAGAAGTATTAACTCAGGGCATCTACCCTAGCCTCAAAAGAGTCCTTCAGAGTATCAACTCTGGTCTAATACAGATAAATACATCTTAAGAAGCCTACAGCTGAACTTTATACATTAAAAAAAAAAAAAAAAAACCTTGGGAGCCTAAGCATTAGTATAGCTGGTAGGGCACTTGCCTTGAATGTGGCCAACTGGGGTTCAATCCCTGGCACCCCATATAGTCCCCTGGGCCCCACCAGCAATGACTCCTAAGCAAAGAGCCAGGAGTAATCCCTAAATACTTCTAGATATGGCCCAAAACACCCAAAATTTAAACAATAAATGAAAAAATCTTGTAGATAAAAATGGAAATTTAAGGGGTCAAAAAGACAGTAAAGTGTGTAGGGTGATTGCCTTGCTGCAGTCAACTCACGTTTGCTTCTCAGCACTCTATATGGTCTCTAATCACAGCCAGGAGTAATCCCCAAATACATAATCAGGAGTAAGTCCTGATATGGGCACACCTGTATTTGAGCCATACCGCTGGGTGTGGCCCAAAAATAAAATAGGATTGAAAACAAATTAAATTAACTGCATAAGACTACCACAAAAATAGCTAAATTGAACATCAAAATTTCGAGCTTCTATGCAGCAAATAATACAATAAGTGAGAAAATACTTGAATGCAAGAAAATATTTTCAATCAAAGACTTACATCAAAAAATATCTATAAAGAGGGGCCGGAGAGATAGCATGGAGGTAAAGCGTTTTTGCCTTTCATGCAGAAGGTCATTGGTTCGAATCCCGGCGTCCCATATGGTCCCCCATGCCTGCCAGGAGCAATTTCTGAGCATGGAGCCAGGAGTAACCCCTGAGCACTGCTGGGTGTGACCCAAAATACACACACACACAATATATATATATATATATATATATATATATATATATATATATATATATATATATATATATATAAAGAATTATAGTGCAATGGTGCAGTGGTAAAGTGTTTGCCTTTCACGCGACTGACCCAGGGTGGACCTTGGTTCAATACCCCAGCATCCCATATGGTTCCCCAAGCTAGGAGCGATTTCTGAGTGCAGAGCCAGGAGTAACCCCTCAGCATCACTGGATGTGACCCCAAAACCAAAAATAAATAAATCACAGCCAGGATAAATAAAAAATACTATAAAATATGTGCCATAGCTATAGTATAGCATCTTGTCTTGTACACAGCCAACCCAGATTCAACCCCCTGGCATCCCCTTAACTCTACAAGAAATAATACCTTAGTGCAGAGTGAGGAGTAACACCTGAGTATCACCAGGTATGGCCCCCAAACCAAAAATAAATAAAAATACTATCAAGAGGTAAAGGATATGTGGAGTAGGAGGAAGATAATCTAAGGGGGCTGGGAAGCTCTGCATGTAGAAGCCCAGACCTTGCTGGCTGGCACTAAATAGTCCCTGCCCTGCCCTCTTGCCACACACTGCCAGGAGTGGCCCCAAAACAAAAGGTCAAACATTCTTTTTTTTTGTTTGTTTTTGGGCCACACCTGGCGGTGCTCAGGGGTTACTCCTGGCTGTCTGCTCAGAAGTAGCTCCTGGCAGGCACGGGGGACCATATGGGACACCGGGATTCGAACCAACCACCTTTGGTCCTGGATTGGCTGCTTGCAAGGCAAACGCCGCTGTGCTATCTCTCCGGGCCCAGGTCAAACATTCTTAATATATTTTTTAAATGTACTGAGGTAATAATAGTTTACGAGTAGGTTTTAGGGGTACAAAGCCTCCACACCACACCCACCCCCAAAGTGCTGATCTTCTACTGCTGTTCCTTCCCTCCACTATGCCCCTTCTCAGTAACCTCAGTTCTGCTGTCAGAGTCTATTTGTTCTCATTGTCTATTCGAGTCTGTTTCTTCAGACTACCTACGACTGAGATCACTATATCTGTCTTTGTCCTTCCAACTTACTCCACTTGGCATGACACACTCTAGCTCAATACAAATTGTAGCAAACAGCAAGACTTCAGATCTCCCCATAGCTGACCAGTATTCAGTGCATGTGCGCATGTGGTCCATACCCATTCGTACGCTGCTGGGTCCTTGAAGTGTTTCCAGATATTGGCTGTTGCAAATACAACTACAATGAACAGTGTGCCTATTTTGACTTCTTTTTGAGCTCTCTGGATAAATACCTAGAAGTGGCATTCCTGGCCATATAGAGGTTAGTTTTACTTTAAACTTTAAAAAAAAAAAAATCTCCAAACTGTTTTTCCAGAGATTGAACCAGTTTACATTCCCAGCCACAGAAAATGAAGGTTCCATTTTCTCTGCTGTATTCATCCCTGCCAGTGTGTGTGTGTGTGTGTGTGTGTGTGTGTGTGTGTGTGTGTGTCTGTCTGTCTGTCTGTCTGTCTGTCTCTCCTCTCTCTGTCTCTGTCTCGTTCTCTTTCTTTTATGCTGTGCCAAGGATCAAACCAACAGTCTCACATGGTTTCTGGGATTTCTGTTTTTGTTTTTCTTTTTTCCGGCCCTGCCCAGATACCCAGGCTATTCCCAGACCAGGCGGTGCTGTGGCTCAAACCAGAGTCCCTCCACATGTGCTCCAGTTCTCTGAGCCCTCTTCCTGGAAGGGGGCACTCACTGACGTGAGGTGAAGTTTTGTTTGAAAACTTCAAAACTTATTACTTTAAATCAGATTTTCTTTTTTGGGGTTTGTTTTTTTGTTTTGTTTTTGTTTTGGTTTTTGGGCCACACCTGGTGATACTCAGGGGTTACTCCCGTATATGTGCTCAGAAATTGCTCCTGGTTTGGGGGACCATATGGGATGCCTGGGGATCGAACCATGGTCCATCCTAGGTCAGCAGCTTTCAAGGCACTGCTTGAGCCACCACTCCAGCCCCCGAATCATATTTTCTTGATAGTCAGCAATGGTGACTATTTTTTCACGTAGAAAAGAAGTAATTGGGGCCGGAGAGATAGCATGGAGGCAGAGAGTTTGCCTTACATACAGAAGGGCGGTGGTTCAAATCCTGGCATCCCATATGGTCCCCCGAGCCTGCCAGGAGAGATTTCTGAGCGTAGAGCCAGGAGGAACCCCTGAGCGCTGCCGGGTGTGACCCCAAAAACCAAAAAAAAAAAAAAAGAATATAATTTCTCTAATTTCTAATACTTTCTGATTTCTATAATTTCTCTTCTTGTATACATAGCGAATAAAGCACCCGAAAATATACTATATACTAACATTGTGAGCTGGTAGGAAAATGAAATCAAAACCACATTAAGATATTGCTTCAGGGCCGAAGCGATAGCACAGTCGTAGGGCATTTGCCTTGCACACGGCCAACATAGGATGGACCCCAGTTCAATTTCTGGCATCCCATATGGTTCCCCAAGCCTGCCAGGAGCAATTTCTGAGCATAGAGCCAGAAGTAACCTCTGAGCGCTGCTGGGTGTGACCCAAAAATAAAACAAACAAACAAAATATATTGCTTCAGAGGTTTGGAGAGACTGTACAGGGATTAAGACACCTGCCTTGCATAACACTCAACCCCAGTTCAATCCCCAATATAATGTGTGACCTCCCAAATAAGCATAGGGTCAAAAGTAAGCCCTGAGCACAGCAGGGAGAGACATCCCCCTGCCCCGCGCAAAGAGACTAGTACAATAGCTGTAATGGAAAATAACAAAATATGGACTCAGGGAGATAGATCAATGAGCACATGCCCCACATACAAGATGGTCCAGTTTCAGTACCTGGCACTGCCAGGAGTTCCCTCAGAGCATCAAGATAGAAGAAACCCCTGAACACTGTCAGATGTGGCCCCCAAACCAAATAAGTGAATAAATTTAAAAAAGAATGACAAAAACAAGTGCTGGTGAGTCTGTGGAGAAACTGACACCCTCCTACAGGAATGGCAGGAATGTATGATGACATAAACATTTCGGAAAAGAGCTTGACAGTTTCTCAAAATGCTAAATACATGGCTCAGTAATTTCACTCTACTGTAGGTAATACCCAAGAGAGATAAAAGATTACACCCACACAGACACTTATGTAGTAATGTTCTGGGCAGCATGATTCATATCCCCAAAACATAAACAACTCAATAACCATCAACTGATAAACGGAAAACCAAGATCCGTGCATGCAGTGGAATAGTATTTAGCCAGAAAGGCACAAAACCACAGATTGTATTACTGCATTTACAGACTGTGTCCAGAGTAAGCAAATCTATTAAAGTATAAGAATAGCTGCTTAGGGGACAGCGGGTGGGTAGTGGAAAGGTAGGAAAGGAGAATGAGAGCATCAATGTGAGGTGACATTTAAATTTAGGAGTGTGGTAGTGGTTACACAACTCTGTGAAGACAACAACAACAACAACAAAATCCCTGAAGTAACCTTGAAACATAACACATTTGGGCATGGGGGTTGGGGGGCATGTGTTCAGGGATCACTCACTCCTAGCAGGCTTGGGGCCATATGGGATGTCAGGGATCGAACCTGGGTCAGCCATAAGACAGGCAGGCACTCTACCTGCTTGCTCTACTATCACTCTGGTCCCAAACTAGAACACTTTTGTGATATGTGGATGATAGTTCAATAACAGTGTTAAAAACAAACAACTAACTCCCCAAAGCATTATACAGATTTAATGCGATCCCTCTAAAGATACCCATGACATTCTTCAAAGAAGTGGATCAGGCACTTTTGAAATTCATTTGCAACAATAAACACCCTAGAATAGCAAAAGCAATCATTGGGAAAAAGAATATGGGAGGAATTACTTTCCTCAACTTTAAACTTTACTACAAAGCAATAATTATCAAAACAGCATGGTATTGGAATAAAGACAGGCCCTCAGATCAGTGGAATAGGCTTGAATACTCAAAGAATGTTCCCCAGACATATAATCACCTAATTTTTGATAAAGGAGCAAGAAATCCTAAACGGAGCAAAGAAAGCCTCTTCAACAAGTGGTGTTGGCACAACTGGCTAGCCACTTGCAAAAAATTGAACTTAGACCCCCAGTTAACATCATGTACACCCAGGTCCACCATCATTAATTATTTGATTCTACACGAAGATAAAATCCAAATGGATTAAAGACCTTGATATCAGACCTGAAACCATAAGATATACAGAACAACACATAGGCAAAACACTCCAGGACATTGAGACTACAGGCATAATTCAAGGAAGAAACTGCACTCTCCAAGCAAGTGAAAGCAGAGATTAACAGATGGGGAATATATTAAGCTGAGAAGCTTCTGCACCTCAAAGGAAATAGCGCCCAGGATACAAGAGCCACCCACTGAGTGGGAGAAACTATTCACCCAATACCCATCAGATAAGGGGCTAATCTCCAAAATATACAAGGCACTGACAGAACTTTACAAGAAAAAAACACCCAATCCCATCAAAAAATGGGGAGAAGAAATGGACAGACACTTTGACAAAGAAGAAATACAAATGGCCAAAAGACACATGAAAAAACGTTCCACATCACTAATAATCAGGGAGATGCAAATCAAAACAACTATGAGGTACCACCTCACACCACAGAGAATGGCACACATCACAAAGAATGAGAACAAACTGTTGGCGGGGATGTGGAGAGAAAGGAACTCTTATCCACTGCTAGTGGGAATGCCATCTAGTTCAACCTTTATGAAAAGTGATATGGAGATTCCTCCAAAAACTGAAAATCGAGCTCCCATACGATCCGACTATACCACTCCTAGGAATATACCCTAGGAACACAAAAATACAATATAAAAATCCCTTCCTAACACCTATATTCATTGCGGCACCATTTACCATAGCAAGACTCTGGAAACAACCAAGATGCCCTTCAACAGACGAATGGCTAAAGAAACTGTGGTACATATATACAATGGAATATTATGCAGCTGTCAGGAGAGATGAAGTCATGAAATTTTCCTATACATGGATGTACATGGAATCTATTATGCTGAGTGAAATAAGTCAGAGAGAGAAAAATGCAGAATGGTCTCATTCATCTATGGGTTTTAAGAAAAATAAAAAGACATACTTGCAATAATAATTTTCAAACACAAAAGAGAGAAGGGCTGGAAGTTACAGCTCACCTCATGAAGTGCACCACAAACAGGGATGAGTTTAGTTAGAGAAATAACTACATTTTGAACTATCTTAATGAGAATGTATGAGGGAAATAGAAAGCCTGTCTAGAGTACAGGCGGGGGGTTGGGTGGGGAGGAGGGAGATTTGGGACATTGGTGATGGAAATGTTGCACTGGTGATGGGTGGTGTTCTTTACATAACTGAAACCCAAACACAATCATGTATGTAATCAAGGTGTTTAAATAAAATATAAAAAGAAAACTGTAAACAACTGCCAGTTGGGCCAGAGAAGTCTAACTATACCAACATGTAACTCTCAGAGAGGATGGGGTTCTTTGTGGATAACTCTGTCTGCTCCCAAACTAAGTAAATGAACTTAAACCTTTCCAACATAAAACTTTCCAACAATAAAAATGGTCTCCAACGTCCTCACAATGAATGCTTGGACATTGCTATGCTATTAGAGCAGGGCAGGCACTGCTCACAGTACTTGAGTGAACAGAGAAACTGAGGTTTCAAGTGCCTTTCTGAGGGCTGGACCCCTCAGAAAGTCCCTTAGAAAAAAGTGGCCTCGTCACCATTGGTTGTAACTGAGTCTAACAAGCCTCAGCCCAAAGGTGCTCACATAATTTAAATATCCTGCACATGGCCAGCAAGGGCTCTCAAGCCCCTGAAATCCATCCGGCAATCCATGATGCCCTGAGCACAGAGTCTCGAAGAATAACCTGAGCACTTCCAGGTGTGACCCAAAAACCAAACATATGCATAAATACCAGAGCCCTTTAGAAATTAATGTTTCCCAATGGAATACTATGCAGCTTTTAAAAAGAATAAAAAAGATTGAACTAGAGACTATCGTGCTGAATAAAGAAAAGTGGAAACAGAATGACCTCTCTCATATGTGGGCCTCAAAGATAACGAGCAAGGTAGCAACAAGGGGCCAAAGGGAATTAAATCACAGAACTGAGTTTATGGGGGGTGGAAAGCAAGCGCACCAGCATGACCAGTAAATCTCAGTACCTCAAGCAATGAATGAGTGAAAACAGAAAAGAAATCAGTGTTTCCATGGCCTAACTTAAGTGGATTAAAAGACTAGTTTTACATTACATACAACAAATATTGGGCAGAGGGAGTGTCTGTCACGTCTGACTTTTTCCTTAACCTTTCTTCTGGTAATCCTGCTCAAGGCAAGAAAATTAATAGGTAGGGTGGGCAGTGGAGTGTTGAGCCACCCCAGCAGTGTTTAGGGATTGTTCCTGGTACCCAAGGGACCAAACCAACTAAACCCTTGGGAAGTAAAGCATACAGCCTGGGCTCCAGCTCTTTGCACCATCTCCCAGGCCTGGGCAAGTTTTTAATTACCTGTATTTTCTACTTAATTGATTATTTGGCCTGAGGACAGAACACAGTGCACAGTGCTAAGGCACATGGTTCACATAAGCCCTGGTATTACAATGAAAAAAGCTGGGTAGGGATTACTTGATAGTATAAACCTCTAATTACTACTCCAGAGTAGGTTTAACTCTAATAACCTAATCACCACATTTTCAGACGTCCTCTCATCTCCAGGCAAATGTACACAGGTAGAGACATAAATGTACATACATGGAGGGGGGTGCTGAGGGAGGAAGAGGATGACAAAGGAGAAAAGACAAGGAGAAATGGAAGAGGCAAGAAAGGAGGGAGGAAAGTCAAGCCAGAACTGGAACCTCCAGATCCCTACAAATTTGGCACTTATAATACCAAAGACTCTTTATACCAGAAGAAAAAGTTCCTAACCAAAGGCTAGTTATAAAAGAATACTTGAGACCTGTAAGCTTATAAAAATTACAAGTTGCCTCCAAAATGACAGCGATATCCTTCCACATCCCCACCACGTGCACAGAAACGCATAAGAACAAAGCAATGAATGTTCTCACTATGTTGGGCATAGCAGAGGTTAAACCCTTTTATTGAGGGGAGGGCAGGGAGCTGGCACTTCAGGGTAGAAGCATTGAGGGAGGAGGGCTGAGTGACCAGAGTCCAAGCCAGGGCTCAAGGGAGGGAAAGCTGTACAGCATGAAATGAGGGTACAGTGGCTTGGGGTAGAAGGACTACAAACTAGTGTTGTGGATGGGGGACAAAGTCAAAACATTCATCTTCGGGGTCAGAGTGGTGGCACTAGAGGTAAGGATTCTGCCTCACAAGCATTAGCCTAAGACAGACCTCGGTTTGATCCCCCAGCATACCATACGGTCCTCCCAAGCCAGGAGCAATTCCTGAGCACATAGCCAGGAGTAACCCCTGAGCGTCACCGGGTGTGGCCCAAAAACTAAAAACAAAAACAAAAATTCATCTCCACTGGATACTCAAAGGAATATTTTTATTAGATTTTTTAAATCAAGTTATTCTTTCAAAAGTTAGTAACTTTCTTTTACTGGAATACCAATAAATGAAACCTATTCACTCTATTCCATTATTTGTTCAATTATATGAGAACTAAAGGAATAAAGTCAGCAGCTATTACGAATTTATTATAAATAGGGGCCAGATAGTTCAGCTGGCATGACACTTGCCAGGCACACACACTGCTGACCTGAGTTCAATTCTCAGTGTGACCCAAAAGACAAACAAAAAATCACATAAGTGAGATGAAGTTAAAACAAACAAAACCACTTTGGAGCTGCAGACAGAGCAGGTCAGGCCCGGTGGTGCTGAGATCTGAGTTGACCACAGGATCCCATCCCCCCTGCTCTCCCACAGGAAAAAAAACAACAATTTTATTTTCCTTACCATGAAAAATCTCGTTTTCCATTTAGTTTTAAGAAAGATTTTAATAGAACAATGGTAGGTAAATGCTTAACTGGCCCCCAAAATCATCTGATTTTTTTTTTCAGCAAGTATAAAAACTGAATAAAATTTTCAGAGGGCCCTGGAGCCACCCCCAAGACTTTCAGCCAACCGGGCCAGATGGTTTCTACACAAGATCCCGGATGCTGGGCCAGGGAATCCCGGCAGTGCTGTGGAGAATCTGATTTTCACTACTGGGAAAATAGTAAACAACTTCAAGCACCGTGAAAACGGTGGGTGAGTCCCTGCGCTAGATTGAAGGAGGTGTATTTTGCAATAATTTATTAGAGGAAAAAGTCTAAATGAGATTTTTTTCCATCCTAAACGTGTTTATAATAAACAGTCCAGTTGCCGTGGAGACCACAGCTCAACTATTTTTCAGAAACCGTAGGTAGCTAAGACCCAAAGAATCCAAATTCAGAGCCGGAGCTATGATAGCACCGTAAGTAGGGCGTTTGCCTTGCACGCGGCCCGCCCTTGACAGATGCGGGTTTGATTCCCTGCGTTCCTCATGGACCCTGAGACTGCCAGGAGCGATTTCTGAGCACAGAGCCAGGAGTAACCCCGGACTGGTCGCCCAGTGCGGGCCCCCTAAACAAACAAACAAACAAACAAAAGCGTCCAAATCCAGGGTGCATCAAATAACATCAAATAAAACTAAGTTATGAAACAGAGTGAGACTGATTTCGAATGACACCGCACGCACTAGAGGCCCGCAAACAAGCAGGGGTCCGTTAAGTGCAGGTGGGAGGCGGTCACCCGAAGCCCGGGTCCGAATGTGGCGGTAACTTGGCAGTCCTGGGCATCGCCTGCGCACCTCAGCTCCGGCTGCACCCCGCTTCCTCTCGGGCGGGGAGAGCGAGGGGGGGACAGATGAGAGAGAAGATACTGCGGCCGCTGGGGACCACCGGGGTCTGGTTTCCTGGCAGAGCTACTTCCCACGGCCTGATGCAGATGCAGATCGGGCCCTTCCCGAGTGTTGGGGAGGGGAGGGTGGCTGGATGGACCGGTGTGTGTACCAAAGTGTATGTGTGTGTGTGTGTGTGTGTGTGTGTGTGTAGTAAAGTGTGTGTGTGATAAATGGATGGACCCCGCCAAAAAGTGAAGGCGGGTGTGTGTGTGAGTGTGTGTGTGGCAAAGTGTGTGCAAGCTCGAGAGTGTGTCAAGAGGAGGGGAGAAGGCAAAACATCAGTTCTCTGCTCTCCTACACCTCACTAAAGTGTGTGTGTGTGTGTGTGTGTGTGAAGTGAAGGCCGTGTTTGTGTGTGGTGGGTGGGTGGCGGCTGGATGGTTTGTGTGTGGAAAGTAATGGCGGTGTGTGTGTGTGTGTCAGTTGGATGGACCTGTGTGTGTACCAAAGTGTGTGTGCAGGATCGTGTGGTGGATGGACCTGTGTGTGTAGCAAAGTGTGTTTGTATGTGTAGCGAAGTGTGTGTTTGTACCAAAGTGTTTGTGCAAGATCGTGTGTGTGTGTGTGTGTGTGTGTGTGTGTGTGTGTGTGTGTGTGTGTGTGTGTGTGAGAAACACTGAAAGCTGACACCGGATGAGCCAGACGCGTGGGGAGAGGAAGCGAGTCGCACGCCCGAGCCCCCGAGGATCAAAGTTCGGCCCAGCCGCGCGCCCCGCTTTCGTTTTCCCACTTCCCGGCCCGGCCTCCCCCGAACACTGGCCCGGGCCGGGCCGCCGGCCTCGGGGAGCGGCGCGACACCCGGGGAGGCCGGGCGGGAGGGAGGGAGGGAGGGCGCCCCCAAGGGCCTCCCCCGCCCGGGGACCCGACGGGCGCTGCGAGCGAGGCTCACCGAGGCCGCGCGCCGGGCTCTCCCGCGGTGTCCGCCTCCTCGGCTCGGCTCGGCTCGGCTCGGCTCCTCTCCGCCCGCCGACGCGCCGCCGCCTCACGCCGGCAGCCGCACCATCGCGCGGCGGCCGCGCCGGACCAGGCGGCCACGGCCGAGCCCAGCCCGCCGGGCGCCCGTCGCCGCCCGCATCTCCCGCCGCGCAGGGCCGCTCGCTCGCTCGCTCGCTCGCGCCCGCCCCGCCCCGCCCGCCCGCCTCCTCGCGCTCGCGGGCCACTTCCCGCCGGGCGCGCGCTCGGCCGTCGCCCGCGGCCGCCGTCACTCTCGAACCCCCCGGCGGCGGCGGCGGGGCCCTTCCGGGAAGCCCCGGCCGCCTCCGCGTCACTTCCGGGGCGGGCTCTCGGGGCCCAGTGCGGAAGTGGGCGCCCGCGCCGCGGCGCCCCCGCGGCCTTGGGCGACTCCCCGGGGCCTTCCCGGGGCCCGCCGCGCGCCCGGCCCGGCCTGGTCTGGCCTAACCTTGCGGGACTTCGGGGCTCGCGAAGCGCCGCTCTGAGGCTCCCCCTCCCTCCCTCCTCGCAGGCCCGCCTCCCCTGAAGCAGCCCACGCTTGGCGAAGACTGTTTTGTTTTGTTTTGTTTCTGGGTCACACCCGGCAGCGCTCAAGAGTCACTCCTGGCTCTGCGCTCAGAAATCGCTCTTGGCAGGCTGTGGGGGGGACCCTATGGGGGGCCATATGGGATTCGAACCCCCGTCCTTTTGCATGCATGCAAGGCAAATGCACTACCTCCGTGCTATCTCTCCGGCCCTTGCTAAGACTCTTGGCGGGACTTCTGGCTCTCCGGCCCGGGGACTGATTGACATCCGGAGGCCTCCTCCACGCTCCCGGCTGGCTCAGCCTCTCCATCGCCTGCAGCTTTCTTCCTCACCCTCCCCAGTTAAATCCCCGCAAAAAACGGAGCGAGAGACCCTGGCTCAGTTGCTGTGACCTCAAAGAGGCGCACGGTGCCTAAGTCACCCCGCGTTTGGCCGGTATAGTCTCAGTAGGTCACATCCTGATTGAACTCACCGAAGGGAAGAAGAGTCGTTAGCAAGCAAGGATCTGCTGAACAAAACCTGTCAGAACTACTTTGTTTTCTTCTTTTGTTTGTTTTGTTTATTTCTTGCTTGTTTGTCTATTTTCTTTATTTTTTAAAATACTTTATTTAAACACCTTGATTACAAACATGATTGTGGTTGGGTTTCAGTCATGTAAAGAACATCCCCCATCACCAGTGCAACCTTCCCATCATCAGTGTCCCAAATCTTCCTCCTCCCCACCCAGAAATAATCTGTTTTCTAAATGCCTACACTTTGGGGCTGGGCACTGTTAGGGACAGGATTCCAGGGCTATCCATACCTCTGGATATGTGTGGATATGGATAAATGTGAGTGCCCAGGCAACCAAACCCACCTTGGGCATTTGCTAGTGCCCTACGTCCTGTACTCTCCTACGCCCTTCCAGAGCAGATTCAAGGGAAGCCAAAGCCAGGCCCATGTCTGAATTGCTGGTTGTTATGACCACTTTTTGCTTGCTGAGTGACCTGCAGTGACTTACTTACACTTCTCTGAACTGCAGTATTGTATCCTCACATAAAATAAAGATAATGAGCAAACATCGCATAAGATGCAGGCTATAAAATAATGAGTGAATTATTAGGCACAGTAGACACCCAGTAGATGATGACATCATTTATTTTTGTTTCACCTTCACAATTGTAAGTTGATAAGACTAGATTCACTGGAAAATCTGATTCTATCATCCTTTTACACGTTTTTGAAAAAGAAAAATCACTTTATTTGATCTCCAACCTCCTTCACCATAATTACAAAGTACAGAGCCCTTGTAAAAGCAACAGTACCAAGGAATATTAGCTTTTCTAAAATCATTTTCCCAGATGTAGACATCTTTTCATCAACAAAAATGTGTTTTAAAAGATGCAACATCTGAAAAGCACTATCTCTCTAATAAAAAAAAATCCTTTGTAACAACTTCCATTTTAGAAAGCAAGAAGAAAAACAAAAGAATTGCTATTCTTAAAATATACCCTTTGGAAGCATTTGTTTCTAGAAAGGTTCCCTTTTAAGGCACCATATTGAGGGCAGGTGAGGATTGCAGAGCTCTTATAGGGTTTGCCTGACAGTACTGTCAATTGCAATGTATTTTGGGAAAGAGGCTTACTTTGGGAGTCCTAAAATTAGTCACAGCAAGTCTATCTGCTTTTAAATGAACTGCTTTTGTTAAAAGAAAAATTACACACTGACAGTAGAAAATTAGAAAGTTGATTTAAGATTAGTGAACAGGAGTTTATTATTGTTCCTGATTTTTCCCACTCAGGACTCTATAAATACAGAATTTCTCTCCATGGTCCCTCACACAACAGATGGTTCTGTTTTTGCAAACTCCATAGTGATTGTGTTGGTCAAGAGAAGAAATAGGGGCCGGGCGGTGGCGCTCGAGGTAAGGTGCCTGCCTTACCTGCGCTAGCCTAGGAGACGGACCGCGGTTCGATCCCCCGGCGTCCCATATGGTCCCCCAAGCCAGGAGCGACTTCTGAGCGCATAGCCAGGAGTAACCCCTGAGCGTCACCGGGTGTGACCCAAAAACCAAAAAAAAAAAAAAAAAAAAAAAGAGAAGAAATAAACAGCTGCTTTCTTATCTTGTTTGGTCATTTTCCCATCAGATAGATGAATTCTTAATCTTAGCTTTAACTGCTCAGGATTATCTAATAAAATGTGCCAATTTTGTGTTTAAATGTTGTTTGTTTTGTTTTGTTTTGTTTTGAGGGGTTTTTTTTGGGTCACACCCGGCAGTGCTCAGGGGTTACTCCTGGCTGTCTGCTCAGAAATAGCTCCTGGCAGGAACGGGGGACCATATGGGACACCGGGATTCGAACCAACCACCTTTGGTCCTGGATCAGCTGCTTGCAAGGCAAATGCTGCTGTGCTATCTCTCCGGGCCCTGTTTAAATGTTTTCTTACCTGCACTGCTCTAGAAAAATCATTTCTTTATCAGTGTGATTATCCCAGACTGCAATCTCCTTATCCTAATTTCACTACATTTTCTATCCCCAAATGTCTAGTGTAAAATGACACCTAACTATTAACTCAAAGGTGTTTCCCCACCTTCCTCTTTCCTTTAACTCATCTCTTTGAAATGGAAAAGCCCACCTGGATCACTTCCCCTCCTGGTGGTATGGAACTGGGAGAATAAAGAAAAGTCAGTTTTGGCTTGACATACACACGAGATTCCACTAGTGAAAAAGTCACTGACTCCATAACTCCCTCCTAACTGGCTTGGCTTATTAATTCTACGCAGCTACCTGCCTCCATCAGACCCATCCACCTGGGGTTAGAAACATGGCATGTGGGATGATTTCACAGTCTAATTATGATAATTTCTCCTCAAAACAATTTATTTTACCTTCTCTTCTATTTCACTGCTTTGTTCAAGTTGGGGGGGCACATCTCTTGAACTCAGGGGCTACCCCTGTGTGGTGCTCCCCATTGCTCCTAGTGGTGCTCAAGGGACCTTGTGGTACTAGGGATGGAACCCAGTCTCCAACAGGCAAGAGTGTGCTCAGCTCTGCTCTAGCCCCAGGCTTGTTGCTTTGTTCTTGTTATCTTTTTTCCTACAGAAATGTTTCATGAACTGTGATGCCTTGAGAAAAACTGGAGCCATCTGATGCCCATTGTCTTTCAGGTAATGTTTGGCAGCTCATGAAGTAAAGAGATTATTCTGGTAAAAAGAACCAACACACTTGTATAGAGATGGTTGTGGAAAAAAAATACCACATGATGGAAGAATAAAAATCACAGATTCTCACTTTGTTTTACCTCCTATTTCTATGTCTTTCTACAAATTGAAAAAAGAAAAGGAAAAAAAATGGGGGCCCAGGGGCCAAGTGGTTTCAGGTGCATTGGGTGGGGAAAAAAGGTCAGAAGTAAATACCTAAGCCAAAATCAATGACAATAGAATCAAGAGACCCAAACTATAAAAAGCTAAACACAAAGTGGACCTGTCACCCTCATAGTCCAGGGGCTAAAAGTGGAGGAATGGAATGCATGCTGGGAACTCTGGAGGGAGGTCAACACTGGTGGTGGGAATGGCCCTAATTCACTGTTACTTTGTGCCTGAAATACAAGTGTGAAAGACTTGTAATTCACAATGGTCTCAATAAAAAATTTTTTTAAAAATCACAGATTCTAACATTTGATTCTCTCTAAACTCAAAGCTTGAGTCTCCTGAGAAAATACATATAATTTAGTCTTTCTACCCCTCACTTTCAATGTCTTTAAAATAAAAAGAGGGTTGGAGGAAAAACGAGACCTCAATGGGCTGAGTAATTGCTTTGTATGAAAGAAGCCTGATTCCCACCAGAGCCACCCATGATCAGATATCCTGTACATGGCTCAGAATCATATTTCTTATGCCAAATACAGTTTATAAAAGAATAAAAAAGGCAGTTGAGGGATAGTAGGGTGCTAATCTTGCATGTAGCCAACTCAGGACCCTATATGGTACCCTGAACCCTGCCAGGAGTGATCCCTGAGCACTATCAGGTGTGGCCCCCAAAACCAAAGAAAAAATAAAAGCAATTGAGTTCTTGTCAGAGATCTCTACAGTTATATTTATGGGGATTAAAATCTTAAACAGTAAATTATCTTTGAGAGTAAAATATATGGTCATTGTATATTGAATTTAGTAGCATTTTAAGCCTGTCAACATCCTGAACACAAACAATAAAATGGTTAATGATTTCTTTACATTCTGAACAATAATTTGATTATTCAAAGGGCCAGAGTATTCAAGGGCCAGAGAAAACCCCATGAAAAGATCCTAAATGAGATGCTATGGCTTATCTCTTGATGACATGAGGGCAGGCAGCTTGTGGCAACATCTTTCAGATCTAGCTGTGTACAAGACATGCTTTTCCTGGAGAGGGCATGATAAGACATGTTAATGAAGTCACATGCTTGGCACATAGCCACTAAAGCAGTCACTGACCTGTCGCAAACACAATTCACTAATAACTTTATGTCATTTCCATCTTTAGAATCAACACCTCATTTACTTCTTTCCTCCTCCACTAATATTTTTAACCTAAAATGATCCTCTTAGTCTTTGAAAGTACTTATTCTGGGTGTATGAATGCTAATAGAAGAGGAGGAGTTGGTTGATTTTCCTTTAGAAAATATGTGAATTAATTCACAAAAGTGGATGATATCCACCATGTGAAACAATATAAGATTCTGGATGATGGGGCTGGTGAGGTGGCACTAGAGGTGAGGTGTCTGCCTTGCAAGTGCTAGCCAAGGAACGGACCGAGGTTCGATCCCCCGGCGTCCCATATGGTCCCCCCAAGCCAGGGGCAATTTCTGAGCGCATAGCCAGGAGTAACCCCTGAGCATCAAATGGGTGTGGCCCAAAAAAAAAAAAAAGATTCTGGATGATGTTAAAATCCTTATAAAATACATATTGCACTGAATTTTAAGCCATAATGCCTTTTGTTTCCTCTCAAATATTTTATAATTGGCTAAAATATTTATCAATTAAAATTAATTCAGAAACCATCAATGTATAATACTTTGCTGTTCAAAAATAATAAATCCAAGAAGCTTCGTTCTTGGTTCTAAGAATTTGTCTTTTTTTTTTTTAATGTTCTTTTTGGGCCACACCTGGTGGCGCCCAGGGGTTACTCCTGGCTATGCGCTCAGAAGTCGCTCCTGGCTTGGGGGACCATATGGGACACCGGGGGATCGAACCGCGGTCCGTTCTAGGCTAGCGCTGGCAAAGCAGACACCTTACCTCTAGCGCCACCACGCTGGCCCCAAGAATTTGTCTTGAACTGGGACACTGACAATGTCTGAGAGGGTTACTCTCTTTGATCCCCATCATGTTTTTGAGATCTTTTCTATGACCTCTTTTGACAGTAGTGAGTCCGGCTGAGGACTCAGAAATGAAGGCCTGGGAAAGCAAAGCTAGCATATGGGTTTCTTCTGGGCAGAGTTTAGGGCTCCCCCAAAGACGGTCTATTCTGTGAAGAGGATCCGTACTGTGAGGAAGGTCTGTGGAGGGGGTTTGTGCTGTGGAGGGGGTTTGTGCTGGGATGGTCTTGCTGAGGAAGGTTGGAACTGGAAGATGAACTCAGAACGCCTTCCATTATATGAAGGACCATTTCCTGGTAGAGATGGAGTTTTGAACACTTGGTGATAATTCAAAAATGTGTACCAACTCATGGCTCTGAGTTGTACACAGTTCAGGAAGACTCTGCTTTCCCCTGAGGGGGGGGTGGAGGTAGGGTGAACAGGGGCATCTTGGCCTGTAGGTGCCCTGAATGGGAAGGAAGGGTGTTAGGGAGGAGCTCCTCTCTCTCTCTCTCTCTCTCTCTCTCCCTCCCTCCCTCCCTCCCTCCCTCCTCCCTCCCTCTCTCTCTCTCTCTCTCTCTCTCTCTCTCTCTTCCTCTTTCTCTCTCTCTCTTCTCTCTCTCTCTCTCTCTCTCTCTCTCTCTCTCTCTCTCTCTCTCTCTCTTCTCTCTTCTCTCTCTCTCTCTCTGCCTGGGGTCAGAGCCAGGGCTTCTCTGTGGAAGGTGTGTACCCCTCAGAACCTTCCCCCAGTGTCTGGGTGAACTTTGCTGCCAGTAATGGTCCTTGAGCCCAAGAATATTTTGTTTAAAAATGTTTGGTTGGGTCTGGAGTGATAGTGTGAAAACCTGGGTTTGATCCCTGGCAACCTATATGTTCCCCCTGAGCATCACCAGGTGTGATGCCTGAGCACCACCGGGTGTAGCTCTCCCACAAAAATTTTATGTCACCCCAAAAAATGTGTGGTTGGGGCCACAGTGATAGAACGCAGATAGAGTGTGTGCTTTGCTAACAGCTGACTGGTGTATGATGTGGGAGACCAGCAGGGGTGCTCAAGCTCCACCAGAGGATAGATCAACACTCTTTTGTGGCTGGGACTTAGGGTTGGAGAAAGGATTTCAGGGAACATTCTGACTGGAAAGCCTTCTCCCTTCTCCTTTAGATCTACGGGGTCACTTCTTCCCAGGTGCTCCCCTAAAAACATCGGTTACGTCTGTGGCCTCCAGAGCCTCCTGCCCTGTCTGATTCTGCCCGTTTGTGGTATCACCACACTGACCTGCTGTTAGATTACACTTTATTTTACCCAAAAAAAAGATCATCTCTGGCTCCTTTGTATCTGTTTGTTTATAGCTTGGTTTTATCCCCCAAAACAGAGATTGTCTTGCATGTAAACCTGGGCAGGACTGGCTCAGCCTGAGCTATCTTTCCTTACTCTGTTTTTACTGCCCCACCCTGGGGTGGTCTCTGAATTCAATAAAAACGACAGTTCTGGCAGGCAGTTTGCACTTGATACAAGGTAGATTGCCAGACTACATGTGTTTCACCCTCAGCCTGGCTTGGATTTTGTGTGGTGACTGCTCATTCAGGGTTGGAAATATGGTACATGGGTGAATTTACAACCTGCATTTCTCTTCCATTCACTGGTCTGGATCCTAGACAGTCATTACTAGACTAGTCTCATGTAGTTTCACACACCACATGTTCCTCCCCTAGAGCTATTCAATGTTCTGGAATGACTCGAACATTTAGGCAAGAGCAGAGCAGGGCCTGTAACCAGAGCTTATCCTCCCACTTCCTTGTAGGCTTGCTTTGTCCACGGTCACCTCTCGGTCCAAGGGGTGCCTCCTTGCATCTTCTGTGTATCCTGGAATTCCTTCACAGGAAGCCTCCCATTCTCCGTTCATCCCTCCAGTGACCTGCTTCAAAAAACAATGGTTTGTATGTGCTACCTACACTTCCTGCCTTGCATTTCAATCTATTATGTCTCCTAAATGAAGTTCTGTTTTGTTTTGGTTTTGGTTTTTGGATCACACCCAGCAGCGCTCAGGGGTTACTCCTGGCTCTCTGCTCAGAAAACGCTCCTGGCAGGCTCGGGGGACCATATGGGACACCGGGATTCAAACCACCGGCCTTCTGCATGCAAGGCAAACGCTTTACCTCCATGCTATCTCTCTTCGGCCCCATCTTCTTTCTTTCTATGCTAAGGAACAAAACCTGGGTGGTACACATGAGTCAGGGGCTGGACCATTGAGCCACACAACCAACCACTCCATCTCAATTTTATCTAAAGTCATTACCCAGAGGGGCTGAAACTATGGCTCAGTAGCAAAGCACATGTCTTGTATGTATGAGATACTGGGTTGGATCCCCAGGTACATTCCCTCCCCCCCCAAAAAAAAAGAATAGGAAAGTAAGAGATCCAGAGTGATAGTATAGTAGGCAGAGGATGTAACTAACATGAATTGGATTCTCCAGCACCCGATATGGTCCCGCAAGCATCACCAGGAGTGATCTCTGAATGTAGAGCCAGGAGTAAGCCCTGAGCACTGCCGGGTATGCCCTCCCCCCACCCCCCACCCAAACGATAAGAAAAGAAACAGAATTTCTCTCAGACACCTCAGTTATCTCTAACAGTAGAAACTGGTCCCCATGATCCATCTTCTCTACTCTCGGGTGTCCTCATAGCTCCATCCTTTCTCCTTCGGCCCAAAAGGCTTCTATGACCCTGTCTTGGAGCAATTCTAGCTTCTTCCTCATTGCCCAGCCTCCACACGCTGCAAGCAGCTTCCCAAGAGGCACAGAGGCTGCAGTGCTCCTCTGCTTTCCAGTTCCCTGGGTCTCCTGAGCTCTCAGACCTGAGAGATGCCTCTGCCTTCTGTAGCCCTCTCAGTCTTCTCTCCAGCCTCTCCATCCAGGACTCAAATACCTGAGTCACTCAACTCCAGCCTTTAGTTTTTGTAGGTCCCTTTGCCTGCCTGGTATGCTCCACCCCATGGGCTTCTTAGAAGCAAGTATGTGTCCATCAGTTATCTTTGTACATCCCGTGTGTCCTGGCCCAATGCCTGGACCCTAAACGGTATTTAGTAAATACTGAATGAAGAACTCCTGTTTCCTATTTTGGGGATTTCTTGGGAAGGGAGGGCACAGTATGGTATTCAGGGGCTAATACTGACTCTGTGCTCAGAAGTGACCTCTAGTGGTACTCAGGGGACCATACCCAGTACTGGGGATTGACTCTGGGGTCAGTCATGTGTAAAGCAAGCTTCTCAACACCTGTACTCTTTCTCTAGCCCTGACCTTGCATGGACATAGCTTAGTGGGATAGCCTATGCTTGCAAGTACTACATTTGATGTCCAGCACTAAGGGGTGGAGTATGAGGGGAGAAATCTAAAATCTACTCTACTCAGCTCTCAAATCTACTCTGCTTCCCATGACCACCCTAGTTAGATGTTTTGTTTCACGTTCTACTGTTCACTCACTCAGCAAATATTTCACAGGTTCCTGTTATGCACAGGTCCTGTGCTAGGAGAGAGAGAGAGGAACACGATGGTAACTTGACTCTGTAACGCTGAGATTAGTGCTAAGTGGAGGGTTCTTCTTTGCTGCATTCTTTTCTATGAGAAATTAGCGTGCAGAGCACAAGCGCAGCCAACCTGTTATTCAGCAGGGCAGTGCTCTGCATGACTCAAAAATTCCTTAAGTAATGCCTTAAGTCTGGTCACACTGCTAGAGCAAAGCCCTACAGACTGGGTAGCTCATAAAGAACAAAATTTCTGTCTTACTCTCACGGAGGTTATGAGGCCCAAGCCCAGATGTGGGTGGCACGCCCTGGCGAGGGCCACATCCCTTGAAGGTACACCACTTCTTTTCACCATCCTGCCTCATCCTCTTGCTGTATCTTCAGATGGAGAGCAGGGCAAGAGTTCTTGGGACCATTTTTATTCCCATAGATCCTTCAGGAAGCTTCTCACAGGATCCGGCTCCAGACCTTGTTATCTTTGGGATCAAGATTTCAATTGAGGGCCCGGAGAGAGCACAGCGGTTGCCTTGCAAGCAGCCAATCCAGGACCAAAGGTGGTTGGTTCAAATCCCGGTGTCCCATATGGTCCCCTGTGCCTGCCAGGAGCTATTTCTGAGCAGACAGCCAGGAGTAACCCCTGAGCAATGCCGGGTGTGGCCCAAAAACCAAAAAAAAATTTTTTTTTTCAATTGAAGTCCAGAGGGAATGGGGCTGAAGCAATAGTACAGTGGAAAAGGGTGCTTGTTTTGCATGCAGCCAATCCGGGTTTGATCCCTGGAACTCAGTATAATCTTCCGAGGATCGTCAGGTGTACCCCCTGAATATTGGTGATGACAAAAAACAAAACAAAACAAAAAAAAACAGCGAATCCAGAAAGCATCAACATTCAGACCTTCACATGAAATCTGCATACCCAGAACAATGGCTGCCAGAGAGGACAGACCCATGAGCCAGGCTGCCACCACTGCTCACTCCCATTTTCTGTTTCCCGCAGTTTCCCCAGTTACCTTGCAATGGTGTGGCCCTGCTTCCTACTCAACTCTTCCCCATTCCAGTTTTGTGTGTAGCAGGAGAGAAAGGAAGGTGCACACCTCTTCCAGACTCTAACATTCTGTATGGATTTTCCTCATTAGCATCCTCATACTGGGCTTCTCTAGCTGGCCGCAGGGCTCCATACACAATAGATGCATTTTGGTGGGATGACTGGAAACTTCAACTTCTTTAGACCCACTCCCAAACAACCAACCACTGTCTGCCCAAAGCCTCAGAACAGAGAATCTTGGGGTTCATGATGCAGTTAAGATGTGTGTGATGAGTTAAGATGCAGACCAGTGTTCTTCAACCCTTCTTTGCCAGCATTCTACAGAATGGCATACATAGTCCATTGGTTTTTTAGCCTTCCTCCATCTGTTGCCATGGTGTGTGGACCATGGTTGAAGCAGCGCACCATCTCTCACCATCCTGCACACGTGTGCACAGCACAGAGCTCCCTCCAATGGTGGCAGCTACTCACCTGTCCTTCTGATCTCCTCTGTTGCATTCTCCAGAGGATGCAGGCAGCCTCTGGAGAAGCTGATTAGGCACTCAGTCCCCTGAGACATCCCTCCTCTGCCCAGCCTTCTCCCCACTGCTTTCACCCCTCCTCACACCATTTTCCCCATTGCTTTTTCTCTAAACAGGAAGCACAGTCACAACAGTGACCAGATGGACCCTCTTGTTCAACCTACTGACCCAAACAGAAAACTCAATCATAAGCTCCATGAAGCAGAAAGCTGAACCATTTCCCATCAGGTTGGAAAATAGAAGGTTGGTTTCCTCTGCTCCAAACACACTGCCGCCCACTCCACCACAGTCCATCCCTCCATAACACAAGGCAGACACTCAAACTGCTATTTTAAAAGACGCAGCCACCACTGCTCCAAGCCTGTATTTACAGAAATGCTCTTCAGGCTCAGAAAATTTATGGATGGAAAACAGAAGATCTGTAAATTAAGGAGCAGGCCTCCTCTGTCTATTCACAGGTCACAGCAGAAATAAGATGAGGCTAGCTACTTGCCCTTCACATGACTCATCTATTTCATGCTCCAAACACCCCCTTCTTCACTGTCAAGAACCAAACAATGTCACCTGAGCATAGTTAGCTCCCAATGTACTTCACTAAAATTCAAAGTGGGCCTGAGAGATAGCATGGAGGTAAGGCATTCACCTTGCATGCAGAAGGTTGGTGGTTCGAATCCCGACATCCCATATGGCCCCCCAAGCCTGCCAGGAGCGATTTCTGAGCATAGAGCCAGGAGTAAACCCTGAGCGTTGCTGGGTGTGACTTAAAAAAGAAGAAAAAATAAATAAATTCTAAGTGATCAAGGACCTCTAAGAGAATTCTGTCTCTCACTCCTGCCTTTCCGTTAGCTTTGTCCTATACCCATCTATGCTCAGGAGTTACTCCTGAAACTGTGCTTAGGGATCACCACTGGCAGGACTCACAGGACTCATATGGGGTGGTGAGGATAAAACCCAGGTCCACTGGATGCAAGGCAAAACACCCTGTCACCCTTGTGCTATCTCTCTGGTTTTACTTCTGCCTTTTTCCATAAAAAATGCTCTTAGGTGCCACTATGTACCTTGAATATTACTGTGAAAGATTCATAATTCACTTTGGTCACAATAAAAATTATAAAAAAAAAAAAAGGCTCTTTGGCTGGTCAAGGCAATAGCACATTGGGTAAGGCATTTGCATTGCACATGGCCAACCAGGGTTCAATCTCCAGCATCCCATATGGTCCCTTGAGCCTGCTGGAAGTAATTTCCCAATGCAGAGCCAGGAGTAACCCCTGAACACAGCCGGGTATGGCCAAAAAAAAAAAAAAAGAAAAGAAAAGTTCTTTGGGACCAGGGTGTTTGCCTTGAACAAAGCTGTCCTGGATTCCATTCCTGGTACTAAAAGGTTCCCATGAGTCCTGCCAGGAGTAAGTGCAGTCAGGAGAAAGCCCTAAGTACCATCAGGTGTAGCACCCCGACCCTTACCCCCAAAATGCTCCTCAGCCGGCATCTTATTGGTCATGAATGATGGGCCTGGTGATGCATCCTACAGTCATTCAGGCCTGTGCATGACTTTTCCAGTTCATGAGAGGACAGGCATCAACCCTGAAGTGAGTGTGGTTGGTGTGATGTGAAGTGGAAACTTCATTTTGGACTTCATCATCTTTCTCTGTGATCAAGGTGGGTGTTGGATCCCAAGCACTAGCAGCTGTGAGTCAGAGATTTATTTGGTGTGAATAAAGCCTCATTATATTATTCAAGGTCCTCTACAGAAACAGAACAGGATGAACAGAGAAAGATGTCTTATAAAAATTTGCTCACATCATCATGGGGCCTGACCAGCCCACAATGAAAGGGTTAGCTGGCAAGCAGACCTAGGAGAGACTGTGAGGCTCTCAGCTAAGTCTGAAGGCAGAAAACCAAGAGTACTAGGTTTGTAGCTCCACCATGAAGGCTCAGGCTCAGGCAGAGTCCATACCTGGAAGGATTAAGGAGGGGAGTTTGTGTGGCTCTGGAGTATCAGCATTTTGTTCCCTTCCAGGACTGTCTCCCAGCACTGGAGAGCATTCTCTTCAGTCTGCAGCACAGTCATCTCATCCGAAGAGGCCCATGACCTATTTGACCACAGATCTGGCACCCAATAGCCTGGCCATGTTGACACATGAAACTACTGACACTCAGAGGTGAAGGATAGTCAGACGAGAGGTATCAGATGGAGGAGGCCTGTTCTTGGGCACGCACAGGTTACTATATCTGGCCCACATCTTCCTTCTGTCCCTGTACATACCCACAGAACTTCTCATTCCCACTTCAGAACTTTACAGGTTTGCTTCTCTGTCTGTCTGTCTGTCTGTCTGTCCGTCTGTCTGTCTGTCTAACTGTCTCTCCTTTTGTTTTTTGAATCACTCACACTCAGTGGTTCTCAGGACTGGCTCCTGGCTCTGTGCTTAGGATCACTCTTTTTTGTTGTTGTTTTTGGGTTACACCCGGCAGTGCTCAGGGTTACTCCTGGCACTGTGCTCAGAAATCACTCCTGGCAGACACAGGGGACCATATGGGAGGCCAGGATACAACCAACAGTGGTCCTGGGTTGGCCGCTTGTAAGGCAAATGCTACACTGTGCTATCTCTCTGGCCCCTTGGGATCACTCTTGTTAGGCTTAGGGAGCATATGGGATCAAACTGGGATCAAACCCAGTTGGCTGCATGTAAGTATACAGTGTATACTTTTGCAGCCCTCCGTACAACATTTTGTGGCCCTGCCCTAGAGGAATCTTTTTTTGTTTTGTTTTGTTTTAGTTGTTTGGGTCACACCCCGCAATGTTCAAGGCTTACTACTGACTTTGCACTCAAGGATGACCTCGACTTTGACTCCTGCGGCCCCAGGTAAATTGAGTTTGAGACCCCTGGTATACACTATCTGTAGTACTATTGTGCCAAACCTTGGTTTTATATTTTATTTATTTTGTTTGATTTTTGTGAATATATATATATATACATATATATGTATATATACATATATGTCCAAATTAAGGGGTTAGAGAGATAATATAGCAGGTAAGGCACTTGGCTTTGCATGTGGCCAATCTGGGTTGGATTCCTGAAACCCCAATGGTCCCCAGAGTAATACCAGGAATGATTTCTGAGTACAGAACAGAAATAAGTCCTCAGCACTGTTGGATGTGGCCCTCAAACAAAATAAAACAAGAAAAAGTGAAAAGACAGAGGTAGGGCATTTGCCTTGCACACAGCCAATCCAAGACGAATGGTGGTTCGAATCCCAGCATCCCATAAGGTCCCCCGAGCCTGCCAGAAGAGATTTCTGAGCACAGAGCCAGGAGTAGGCCCTGAGTGCTGCCGGGTATGACCCAAAAAACAAAAAACAAAAAACAAAAAACAAAAAAAAAGGAAGAAAAAGTGAAAAGAACGTTATGAACTGACAAAGTTGAAACCTATGCTGCATGGGTGAGGTCCTGGGTTCAGTCCCTGTTACTGACTGACCCCCACCACCAGTTCTGCCAGGTGTAGCTTGACAGCAATAAAGAAATCTTTAGAAGTATCTTAAGGAAATATTATCCATAAAATTTATGGGCATGATTAAATAAAATCATTCTTTAGCACACTGAAACGCATTTGTTTTTAAAAAGGAAACTACTTACCACTGAGGCAGTGAAACTAAACCAAACTCTAGCTTAAAAAAGACAAGTTGGGGCTCAAAGGGCTGCTGCATATGTCCTGTGATGCAAAGAGTGGCTCCTCATCCCCAAACACTGATGGCGAGAACCCCATCCTAGAAGCACTGAAGTGAATAAGTACTCTGCAAAGACAAGGACACGGCCTCCAGGCCAGTCAAACATGAGAAGCTGAGGTGTCCACTGCTCAAAAGCAATATGTTGTGTATCAGTCCTTGCATTTTGTTGACTCAGAGTCAGGTCAAAATTCATATCAAGTCAAAATTCACAAGCCCCTGTTATGAGATAGACTTGGATTAGGGTAAATCAGCAGTGAACAGGTATAAATTTGCCCTGTAAGAACTGGATGAGGTGCTAGAGTCTAGAGGGTAAGGCACTTTCAAGGCAAGTAGCTGAGCCAGGTAAAATCCCCAACGTTCCATATGGTCTCCTGAGCACTGCCAGGAGTGATTACTGATTGCAGAGCCAGGAGTAACCACTGAGCATAACTGGGTATGGCCCCAAAACAAAAATAAATAAAACTGGGTAGGAAGTGGACCATACACCCCTGCTTGGTCTTCAGAACTCACTGTAGCAATGTCTCCCGAAGCTCTCCCTGATTTCCCATCCACCACTAACTTTCTCCCAGGCCCCAGCCCACACTGGATGGCCCACACTGACCCAGCACTATACTTGCTTTCATACCCCTCACCAGTCTGGATCCTCCATGAAGACAAGGTTGCACCTCTCCTTCTACCCACCCCAACCCAGCATGGATCATAGAAAAATTGATTAATACTCATCTATGGGAAATATCAGGACAGCAAATAAAATCTCTGAAAATGCATGAGCTACAGGAAAAATTTGCCATGGGAAGATGGCATGTGCTGAGCTGCAGGAATAAAAAAAAAAAAAAACATTTCAGAGCCAAAGAAGTGGCTTTCCAAGAAGATGGGGCAGCCACTGCCAAGACACGAAGATGCCTAGGAGCAAAACAGGCCAGAGAGGGCAGCAGCTTACTCTAGCTGAGGCTACTTTGTGGGCTGCTTTGTAAGGGGATAAAGAGAGGAAGGAGCTTCAAGTGCAGGAGCTGCTGGCTGAATGCTGGCCAGTCTGCAGAGGAACCAGGGTCACAGGACTAGGCCATGAGCTCAGAGGCTGGGGTGGTCCAGCACTAGAGACATGGGGATCAAGAGGTCAATCAACATGTTAGTTCTTAAGAGGATGACTGTTTTAAAGCCCTGCACTTAAAAAATTACTAGTTCGGGGCCGGTGAGGTGGCGCTAGAGGTAAGGTGTCTGCCTTGCAAGCACTAGCCAAGGAAGAACTGCAGTTCAATCCCCCGTGTCCCATATGGTCGCCCCCCCCCCCAAGCCAGGGGCAATTTCTGAGCGCTTAGCCAGGAGTAACCCCTGAGCATCAAATGGGTGTGGCCCAAAAAACCAAAAAAAAAAAAAAATTTACTAGTTCCTGGGGCTGGCAAGGTGGCGCTAGAGGTAAGGTGTCTGCCTTGCAAGCGCTAGCCAAGGAAGGACAGCGGTTCAATCCCCTGGCGTCCCATATAGTCCCCCCAAGCCAGGGGCAATTTCTGAGCACTTAGCCAGGAGTAAACCCTGAACATCAAATGGGTGTGGCCCCAAAAAACAAACAAACAAAAAAAAGACCTTGTCATTCTGGAAAAAAATTATTTGGGGGAGATCACACCCAGCAGCGTTCAGGGGTTACTCCTGGCTCTATGCTCAGAAATCACTCCTGGCAGGCTCATGGGACCATATGGGATGTCGGGATTCGAACCACCTACCTTCTGCATGCAAGGCAAATGCCTTACCTCCATGCTATCTCTCCGGCCCCTGGAAAAACATTGCTTTTGAGAAAAATGCATAGAAATATTATAGAGACTTTCCATACACCCTTCTGACTTTTCCACCTGGTGAGTCTGGGCCAGGGAGATGACTAGACCTTGAGACTGAAGATGTGGTTCAGCTGCAAACTACAGGCCTTGCATGAGAACTTGGGTTGGATCCTAGAACCCAACACCTTCCCAAAGAACCTTCTAAGAACAAACCTAGTCTAAGAACAAACCTAAGAACCTTCTAAGAACAAAATTACAAAATTACTCTTTTTTTTTGGGGGGGGGGGGGTTTGGGTCACACTCGGTGGTGGCAGCGCTCACACTCCTGGCTCTGCACTGAGAAATAGCCTCTGGTAGGCTCAGAGGACCACATGGGATGCCATGAATCGAACCACCATCCCTCCGGGGTTGGCCGTGTGCAGGGCAAATGTCCTACCACTGTGCTATCTTTCCAGCCCCAAAATTAGTCTTTCTAAGAACCAAACTAGCGTAGCCAGTATGCCATTACATCTCTCACTTGTGGACTTGATTTCCTGAGCACCACCAGGAATGATCCTTGAGCACAGAGCCAGGAATAAACCCTGAGCACAGCCAAGTCTTACTGCTCACTGGCCACACCCCTTGTTTCCCTTGGAGCCAGGGCCTCTCTAGGAAGTCAGGCCTGGGGTGGGAGGGAGGCAGTCTCCTGCAGCCATCTACACCTCTGAACTGTGGTAGCATCTCTGGTGCCCAGATTCAGCTTTGAGAAAAACAGCAAAGGAGAAGGGCATAGAATAGCCCAGAGCCAGGCACACAGAACCATGGAGCAGGCCGAGGACAAATCCTTGTATCCCTGCCCTAACATGCCTAAGGAAAGCCTACAAAAAGGGCATGGCAGGATGACTGGTGCCAAGGACTCCACCAGGGTGCATCACACTACCTCCTCTGTGTGAAAAGATCAGCCAGGGCTGAGGTTCAGAAGGTGGTGTTTCTAAGCATCCACACTGCCAACTGCTGGAATCCAATCTCACCCTGGACACAAAGGACTTTTTCCAGTGGCACAAAAGGAAACCTGAAAGCTACACTGGCCCACACCTCTCCTCACCAGGCCTCACCCTGACTGTGGTTGAGGGGAGGAAGGGCCTTCTCTGTTCAAGCCAGTCCCAGGGAAATTTTGCCTGCAGAGTTGAGGTCCTGAAGCTGTGAGAACTTCAGGGAGACTCTCAGACTCCTAGAATTCCCTTCCTCTCTTCTCTCTGGCCCTGCCACACTACTCAGGGCTGTAACCCGTGACTTCCGGCCTTCAGCTGCTGCAAGTCTGTTCTGCATGTTCTGTCATGAGAGCATATGCTGGAGTAGTGCCTGAGTTCATTCCAGTCTCTGATCTGCAGGACTTTTATTTTTATAATTTTGTTACTTAAAAAAAAAAAAAAAGGCCGGGGGCCTGGAGAGATAGCACAGCGGTGTTTGCCTCGCAAGCAGCCGATCCAGGACCAAAGGTGGTTGGTTCGAATCCCGGTGTCCCATATGGTCCCCCATGCCTGCCAGGAGCTATTTCTGAGCAGACAGCCAGGAGTAACCCCTGAGCACTGCTGGGTGTGACCCAAAACAAAACAAAAAAATGCCGGGGCCGGCGAGGTGGCACTAGAGGTAAGGTGTCTGCCTTGCAAGCGCTAGCCAAGGAAGGACCGTGGTTCGATCTCCCGGCGTCCCATATGGTCCCCCCAAGCCAGGGGCAATTTCTGAGCGCTTAGCCAGGAGTAACCCCTGAGCATCAAACGGGTGTGGCCCGAAAAACCAAAAAAAAAAAAAAAAAAAGCCAACCCAGCAATAAACTCTTGAAGATGGCTATCTTTTCTTACAAAAAGCAATCAGAGGATCAGAGAGAGAGTTCAGCAGACAAAGCACTTGCTTTTGTACACCACTTACCTGATTTCAATCCCCAACACCCTTTCTGGTCCCCCAAGCCTGCCAGGAGTGATCCCTGAGTGCAGAGCCAGTAGTAAACCTTGAGTACAACCAGGTGTGGCCCTAAAACCAAAAGCATAAATCAAATATTTTCCTTTCTGACTTTAACGAACACTATCCATAAAATACAGAGGCACTGGGGACCTATGAATGCTCAGCACAGGATGGGAATGCACTCAGTAAAATCCTTTCTCTCTGAAGGACAAGTGAAGAAGATTTAAGGGTTTCCTGACAGGTTACAAAGGCTTTAAGAGACACCAGAACCCACTGCAACGTCTGGAACTTTACTTAGATTTCAAGTTGAGCAAAACCTGTAGACAAAACTCAAGAGAACTGTGGCATGGATTAGATGTTTGCTTACACTAAGAAACTGTTTGGGAGTCTGATCACAGAACCATGAAAACATTCAACAATATCTTATGATTCCTGATTACCTAACCCATGTACAAGTTTCCAAAATCAGTAAGACCCTCATCTTTGAGAAATACATTATGAAATGTTTAAGAATGAAACTGATGTCTGAAATCTGCACTGTGATTGTGAAATATGTTCAATAACCCTGTCCTGTCCTTACCTTGTGGCTGTGAGGCAGCACTTGGCATGTGTTTCTATCATACAACCTCATCTGCAGGGCAGGTGCTCCAGCTCAACACATCCTAGGGTCAACACAGGACAATCAACCTAAACAGACCTCTAATTACCAGCTTAAGGAGAGGAAGGAGGAGTGTCAACCTTCAGATAGAGTCAAATATAGAACACAGCAGGCAAGAGCATCTTTTAAACAAAGGGAATTGGGTACTAGAGATTAAGAATTGCCTGAGAGGGACTAGAAATAGTTCAGCCAGTAGAGTGCCTGCCCTGAAACCGCCCAGCTTTGATCTGCATCATCCCATATAGTTCCCTGAGCTTCATAAAAACAAATAACAACAATAACAGAAAAACATGGTTCCCTGAACACCATGAAAAACAACAATAATAACAATAACAAAAAAGGGGGCGGAGTGATAGCACAGCAGGTAGGGCATTTGCCTTACATACTGCTGATCCCAGTTCAATCCTGGTATCCTGCCAGAAGTAATTTCTTTTTTGGGGGGGGGGGAGTCCCACCACCCGGCAGCACTCAGGGGTTACTCCTGGCTCTATGCTCAGAAATTACTCCTGGCAGGCTCGGGGGACCATATGGGATGCTAGGATTCGAACCACCTTCCTTCTGCGTCTAAGACAAACGTTTTACCGCTGTGCTATCTCTCTGGCCCCAGGAGTAATTTCTTGTCGCATGCAGAGTAACCTCTGAGCAGTGTAACTGGAAAAAAAAAACCCCAAACAGAAACAAAAACAATGAGAACATTCACAAAAACAAAGCACAGGACAAGGTTTATGGTACTGGCCTCTCTCAAAGCAGAAACCATAAAAGTTGGGTGGTTGAGTGGTCAGGGAAGAAAGGTGAGCAAGGCTGAGCTTGTCCTGAGCAGAGGAAGGTACAGGAGACCAAAGACATTGGTGTCCTGATACCAGCTCCTTTAACCAGGCATGCTCTGGCCGCCATTGGCTGGTGTCTGTCAGAAGGAAAACTCACTCCCACACCTACATTTCCCTAGACTTCCAATGGGGAAACACAACCACACCCCACCAATGGGACCAGCCGGAGCTGTCCTATGGCTCCACCTACTGGTAGCACTGGGAAATGAGCGCCCTGGTCCAGCTGCCTCCAAAAAGAGACACAGGCCAAACAAACATAAAAGCTTTTAATTTCATTATCATAAACATTCTGATTGCTCACATAAAGTATAAAATATTTACTCCACTAAATAAATAAGACATTACATTATTGCAAACGGCACTTAGCCCCCCCCCAGAGAGAAAACCTCTTGCCCAGGCAGGGGGTACTCCTGAGTTTCTGTGCAAGTCTCCCCAAGCACAGATATGCCTGGATGAAGGTCAGTGACCCATATCTGTGCTTCTGGTCCATAAAAGACCAAGGCTGGGAAGCTGGTGGGGAAAGGCAGGAAGCAGCTCCATTGCCATCCCTGACAGGTGTGGGGGAGTCCCACAGCCTTGAGTGATAGGATATGGGGAATCACGAGGGGTGAGCAGAGCTTCCAAACTCAGCTGGGCAGTTTGAGGGCTGGGGAGAATTCTGGAAATGCTCTGCCCACTTATCGGATCTTTCAGGAATACAGGCACCTGGGGGGTGGAGTTTAATGTCACCCAACTGGAACCTACTTAGCAGAGCTGGGAGTCGGTTCCTTTGACTTAAATAAGTTAAATGACTAAAACGCCTGGGCTGGAGAGATGTACAGCGAGTAGGCCAACCCAGGCTCGATCCCTGGCATTCCATATAAACCCCCCAAGCACCACCAGGAATAGTTCCTGAGTGCAAAGCCAAGAGTAACCCCTGTGCATTGCCTGGTATAACCACCCCCACCCCCCAATGTAAAGGCCCATGTCCATAGGTTAGTAACACAAGGGCCAGCAAGTCAATTCCAGACAAAAAGGAAAGGGAGAGCTGAGGAAAGAGGCAGAAGGGCACAGCACTGAGTGCCAAGGACTCTCCCTCCTAACCTCCATATTCTGGAATCCCATAGAGAAAGGTTTCAAAACTCCTACACAAGACCAACAATGAGGAAACTGTGAAAGAGGGACTTGGAAGTGAGGGATGCTCCCAAGTTCCTCCTCTGGGTCTGTCTTACCAAGACACTGAACTGGTAACCCTGAGCCTATAATGCCCCGGCCTAGTGTTGCATACCAGTGCACCGTGCCAACCAACGTTCTACACTCTGGCCTCCCTGTAGAGAATTCCAGATTGCAGCTCACTTGGAGCCACCATCCAGTTCTAAAAACTGGACACGAGGGGTGTAGGAAATCCCTTACCCTGTCTGTGCAGCTGTGCACCTCACGGTGGCAGCAAAGAGCCACCTCACTCTGGCAGCAACAGCCTCAAAGGTTCACAGGCCCGAATAAGGTCAGTGACCCCAAGGCAGGTCCTGTTCTGGACAGAGAAACTTCTACACGGAGGATTTGGTCAAGTCGCTTTTGTCAAATATCACCTGTGTCGCAAAGTAAATGGCGACCAGCCCCAGGCCGGCGGCTGATACCATATAGGCCGTGACAGACTGGCTGAGCTGAACGATGGAGCCCATGAAGAGGGATGGGGCCACCTGGGACAGCAGGAAAGCACTGTCCAGAATGGCCAGGTCAAGGCAGATGCCCCGGCCTGGAACAATCCTGGCCTCGGGCTGCTCGCCCACCACCCCCCTCATTGAGATGTCACAGGCAGAGGCTCCGCAGAGCGCTGGGGAAGATGGGAGAGTGGCACCCGAGTGTCCCTTGGGGAAGGGAGACCCAGTCTTGGGTCCAGAAAAACTGGTTAGCAGGCTGTCGTCGCTGACACCACTTCCAGCATCGCCACGGGACCTGGACAGGAACACCTGGAGAGGGTGAGATGGGAAAGGACAGATGCAGCCCCATGCCTGGGATCCTCCAGCCACGAGACCAAAACGGGCCTTTGTCCAGGATGGCAGGAGCCAGGCAATAGCCTCATGTGAGAAACCATAGGGAGGTGGGTTGGTGGGGCCCTTATCAGGATAGGTCAGACCTAGAAGCAGAGGGTGAAGCTTCCAGCCTCTCCTACAACAGCTGGTGGGCTGCAGGCACACCATAGGCCAGGGAGAGCACAGATCCCCCAAGGAAAGAAAAGAATGAAAAGTGGGACAGCTGAGAGAAGAGAAATGCCTCAGAGGAACACAAAACCAAAAAGAGAAGCCCTGCCACATCCTTCCAGTCTCTCCTGATCCTCCTCTTGCCTGCCCAGTGCAGGAAAAATACATGATGCCACTGCCATTTTCCCCCTGGGTCAGAAGTGCTGGCTCTGAACTACAGTGTGTACCACAGCCAGTTTGGGGCCAGGAGGAAGAGCCCCCAGGCTCAACCCTCAACCCCAAATCCTTCTCCCCATCTGCCTCAGACCGCAGTGCCCATGTGAGAGCACCAGGCTGGCAGTAGGTGCTGGCATCCTCGCACACCAGACAGGGCAACAAGGACCTCGGAGGGTGGGTGACTGCAAACAAGCTGTGGTTCAGAACAGGGTCCAGGACTGATGGCCTGCCTGCCTGACACTCCCGAGAGCAGGAAGGCTTTGGAGATAGTTTGGGGGGCCAAACATGGGGCATCTCTCTTCCCTCTCGGGCATATCTCTTCTTTCTCTCTCTCATCTGGGGGGCCAAGCACGGGGCATCTCTCTTCTCTCTCATCTGGGGAGCCAAGCACATGGCATCTCTCTCTCTCCCCCCCTCTCGCACTCTCTCTCTCTCTCTCTCTCTCTCTCTCTCTCTCTCTCTCTCTCTCTCTCTCTCTCCCTCCCTCCCTCCCTCCCTCCTCGACCCAGGGAGGGGACCAGCTCTTTTGCTCCTGACCTTCTCAGTAGACTAAGCACAGGGCATCTCACTCTCTCTCTCGCTCGCTCTGTCTCTCTCCTCGACCCAGGGAGGGACCAGCTCTTCTGCTCCTGACCTCAGTAGACCAAGCACAGGGCATATCTCTCTCTCTCTCTCTCTCACTCCCTCTCCTCTCTCTCCTCTCTCTCTCTCTCTCTCTCATCCTCTCTCTCTCTCTCTCCTCTCTCCCTCCCTCCCTCCCTCCCTCCTCGACCCAGGGAGGGGACCAGCTCTTTTGCTCCTGACCTTCTCAGTAGACTAAGCACAGGGCATCTCACTCTCTCTCTCGCTCGCTCTGTCTCTCTCCTCGACCCAGGGAGGGACCAGCTCTTCTGCTCCTGACCTCAGTAGACCAAGCACAGGGCATATCTCTCTCTCTCTCTCTCTCTCTCTCTCCTCTCTCTCCCCTCTCTCTCTCTCCTCTCTCTCTCATCTCTCTCCCTCCCTCCCTCCCTCCCTCCTCGACCCAGGGAGGGGACCAGCTCTTTTGCTCCTGACCTTCTCAGTAGACTAAGCACAGGGCATCTCACTCTCTCTCTCGCTCGCTCTGTCTCTCTCCTCGACCCAGGGAGGGACCAGCTCTTCTGCTCCTGACCTCAGTAGACCAAGCACAGGGCATATCTCTCTCTCTCTCTCTCTCTCTCTCTCTCTCTCTCTCTCTCTCTCTCTCTCTCTGTCTGTCTCTGTCTCTCCGTCTTCCTCCCTCCCTTGACCCAGGGGACCAGCTCTTCTGCTCCTGACCTCAGTAGACCAAGCACAGGGCATATCTCTCTCTCTCTCTCTCTCTCTCTCTCTCTCTCTCTCGCTCGCTCGCTCTTGCTCTCTGTTTCTCCGTCTTCCTCCCTCCCTCCCTCCCTCCCTCCCTCCCTCCCTCCCTCCCTCGACCCAGGAGACCAGCTCTTCTGCTCCCGACCTTCTCAGTGGACCAGCCCAAACAAACCACATCACTTGGCGCTGTTCAGTGTGGGGCTGAATGGCAGTAGGCAACCGGGCACCCATTACCATTACCCATGCTTGCAGCATTGGGGTCAGGGGCCACTATGCATGGGAGTGAGGGGCAGGCAGAGAACAAACGAGAAAGGCAGGAAAAGGTTGCTGGAGACAAAAGACAGAGAGCGAGGGTAGAGGGAGGAGCATACTGCTGAGCAGACCTGCTGCAGATATGCATCTTCATGGAAGCAGCAAGGAGCAAGGGGGTCCACAGAAGTGAGTGCTCTTCCTGCCTCATCTGCAGGGGATCAGGGTCCTAGCCCCAGAAAGTCGATCCCCAAATCTCATGAGTGCCCCATCTCTGAACCCTGGGGTCAGGATGGTCTTCCTCTCCAACCAAGCTAGCTAGCCCCAATTTCCCTGCCCAGTGGTGGCCAAGGAGTACCTGCTTCTCCCTGTGGTACAAGGAGGCCAGGGTGTAGGGCAGGATCTGCAGGGCAGAGAAGGTGAAGCCGGTGAGGGCGGCAGAGGCTGTTACTACAGCCACGCTGCGGGACAGGCACATGGCACCTGCAGCCACCGGGAACGCCACCACGCTGGCCAGATACACGGTGCGGGTGCCGAAGCGCTGCACCAGCCGATCCATGACCAGAGAGAAGAGCAGGGAGATGGTGCACTGCAGAAACAGCCCCAGGCTGCCCATGCGGACCCCTGGAAGGAAGAGGTGGGGAGGGGATGCAGAATTAGGGGTCAAAACCTACTCCCAGCACCCCCACACGAGTCCCTGGCAAGGGAATTGAGCTGTTTTTGCTGACTTCGGGAGTGTGGCCAACACAACAGGTCAGGGAACCAGGGGTTGGTGAGGGCAGAAGAGGGGGCTGACACCAAAGCAGCTCTGCCAGAGCCATGACCAGGGCAGGTCAGGAAGGGCACAGGTTTGAGGCTGGCCTGAAACCTGGCTGGAGAGCCTGAGACCACTCAAGGCTTCAGCCAATGCAGATTTGGGGCAAAGACAAGGCGAGGCCACTGTGCCCTAGAGAGGCCCCTGGTAGATGGACTCTGGCACCTTCACCCAATTTGACTGGGGCTCAGAAGAACCACTGCCAGCACAAGAGCGACCTGAACAGCTGCCACCTTTCCCCAGGCAGTCTCACCTTCATCGTAGTGCCTCCGGGCTTCTGTGCCCGGCTCAGCCCTGGGCACGCCCTGGTACAGCCCCTCGCCCACAAAGTCTGTGTAGAAGAGCGTGAAGGTCATGAATGCTGTCCAACTGCACAGCTCGGCCACGAAGAGCCGGCGCAGGGTACGGGGCACACGGCAGCAGAGCTGGTGCAGCCAAGGAAGCAGGGCACCCAGGTTCCGCACAGCCAGGCGGGTACGGCACGGGCAGCAGTGGGGCAACAAGGAGGACACTGCCAGCCCCTCCGCGGGCTCTGGTGGGCTCAGGGCAGCCTCCTCTGTCACAAACAGCGTGGCCACCATGCAGCTGAGGAAGATGAGCGTGAGCAGACCAAAGAGACACTCCTCCTGCGTGCCCAGGTAGGGGGCCAGCACGCTGCTGTCCCAGTCGATGGCTGGCAAGAGGTAGCCCAGACAGCCCCCGAGGCTTATCATGAAGGCATAGACGGAGAAGGCCTGACGGCAGTGGTCCGGGTCCCGAAATAGGTCAGAGAGCAGAGCCTCCAGAGGGGTGAAGCACACCTGGCCGCAGAAGTCCAGCAGCCCCACACCCAGGATCAGTAGCGCCAGCTCCAGGGGACGGGGCTCAGCACACAGCAGCGCCGCCAGCCAGCCAGCTCTCGGGATGAGGAAGAGGCTCAGCAGGACGCCCAATGACAGGGCCCAGATGAAGGGCCTCCGGCGACCATAGCGCCCACACCAGTGGTCACTGGCTGAGCCCAGGAGAGGGACCGAGACTAGGCCCAGAACTGGACCAATACCTATAAGAAGGACAAGTCATATGAGCCAGGGACTGGAATGCTAGGGAGGCATTCTCCAGGAGAAGGAGCAGAAGAGGGCATGGAGGGCCCCAACTAACCCAGCATCTCGTGATGCTCACACCTCATGCAATCTCTCAGCCCTATCAAAGTGGCGAGAGCTCAGCTGGCTGAGCAAAAACTCTGCCCACAGGAGGCCCAAGTTCAAACTTCCAGAACCTCTCCATCCCCTGGGCACTGCCAAGATTAACCCCTGAGCACCTCTGGTTATGCCCAAAAAATAAAAAGAGGGGGAAACAAACATAAACCAACAGCTTTGACCAGACACGGGCATGGCGTTCCGGCAGTTGTCTGAGCTCAAGGCCAGTCCCCCTGCCTCTATGGGGGCCTGGTGTAGAGTTCTGTCCTTGGTGGCAGCTCAGAACTCACCTGCAGCTGGAACCCACCCCATTGCCATGCTACTGGCATGTAGCCCACTCCCCTGTCCCACTATTGTCTTCTCTGGAAGGAGAAGCACCTGGAAGGTGGTGGACAGAACTGAATGTGAGGTGGGATGTTAATGACAAGGGCTGCACAGATGTGACATACAGATTCTGCAGTGTCTTCTGGGGACCCTGTACTGTGTGGGCTCAAGACAGCAAGCAGGGCTCGTTCCTGTCCTCTCTCTCCTCCCTCCCTCCCGGACCTCTACCCAGTAGGTTCAGGAAGACCAGAGTTGCCCGTCCCAGGTGAAATCTTTGGGGAGCAGCAGGAAAGGAGGCCGGTGGCCTGACCACTCACCCAGCACCATGGTCATGAACTTCTCTTCCACCCCGACCTCCAGCAGCAGTGGGGGCACGTAGGTGATACCAGCGGCCAGACACACCTCCAGGCCGAAGGTCAGCAGGTTGACCAGCAGGAGCTGGGTTTTCCGATGCCGAAGCAGGCGGCTTCCCCACAGTCTCTGGGCCATGGGGGAAGGGCAGGCAGGGCTCCCTGGCTCACGCATGCCAGCACAGTCTGCTCTCGGCCCTGTTCCAGGTGCCCAGGCTTCTCCTGGCTGCCCCTGACTGCTTGAGATCCAGCCAGGAGCCCATTTCTGCCTGCCTGTGTGCAGGTCCTGCGTCTCAGCCCATCCTAAGCATCTGCCATCATGGGGCAACTTGGTTGGGCCATCTCTTGTGGCTTCAGCTCCTAAAGGGACATAACATGCAGAATGGTAATCCTGGGCACTGGGTCTCCAAGATTTGTTTCAATTCACCCAGTCCTGCTCACTTGGAATGGGTGGACTCATGGAGCTGCCTGCCAGGCCCCACCCTGCCCTGCCCAGCCAGGAAATGCACATTAATGTTAGCCTAAGGTTGGCATAATTAATTATGATTTTTAAGCCTCAGTACACTCTAGAGTCAAACAAACATGGCTTCTTCTGTATTTTGGAGCCCCTACAATTTTGCTCTTGCCTGCTAGCATGGGAAAAAGAACCAAATCCACGTCCCGTGGCCCCCCAAGGTCTGTTATCAAGGTGCCCCTCGACCTTCAACTCACTGGGCCTGTTTGCCTTTCCCCCTTCACTTCCTGAAGCGGGGTTGTTCAATTCCCCTTTGTCAAGAGAAATACTTCCTAGTCCAAGCGGCCTGGCCCCCAGCCATGTTGTACCACCCAGGAAGGTGGGCGAGGCTGGGCTTTGTGGGTGTCACCGAAACCTTTGGCAGAGAGAGAACTCCCCTGAACAACCAGGCCTGAAAGCCTCACACAGGGTCACTCCCACGCCAATGCTGGCCCTTCCCAGGCTCCAGCTGCTCAGGGCCACGAAATTACTAGCTTGGTATAAACGTTGACCCCTGTCCAGTCAGTAAGTCCAGATGCTTCCTGGCAGCCTTTCTCTGCTCTCCGGAGAAGTGCCTATA
The DNA here is from genome assembly GCF_024139225.1 of Suncus etruscus. Classification (NCBI taxonomy): domain Eukaryota; kingdom Metazoa; phylum Chordata; class Mammalia; order Eulipotyphla; family Soricidae; genus Suncus; species Suncus etruscus. Next base: position 87,176,265 of record NC_064850.1, read on the forward strand.
GCAGTGCATTGGGAGCTAGCCTGCAAACCCTCCCCAGGCAGGGTCCACAGGCTTCTGACAACTACCTGCACAATCCCACTTCACTTAAAAGTGACCCCTGGTTGGCCATGGAGAAGAGCTACAGGAGAAAAGGTGAGGGCCCTGAGCTGGGAGGGACATGCCTTACCACTGCTAGAGTTAAGCTCCAGGGGGGCTGGTAACTGACGGGGCTAGGTTCTGTTCATGCTGTCTGACATTCCCCTGTTCATGCTGTCTTACATCCCCCTTCTTCAACCTTATGACCTCTTTGACGCACATGCAAGGGCCCTAAAGCAGGGAGCAGTGTGCCCAGCGCTGCAGCACCACTGGGTTGGGTCTGTCCCTCTGTCCTGAATTGCAGCCAGGCTTTGTAGATGGTTAACCAGAAAATGACAGTGAACAGCCTGCATCCAAAAGCTCTGCTCGAAGCCAGGCCATTCTGTGGCCCAGGGAGAAGTGTGGACTGTGGACCACCTTTCTCAGTTGAGCAGCTGTGGGTTCAGCCTGTGGGTACACTGACAGGGTGATCCTGGCTGTAAGCTCGCAGACACTAACTGGGATGGTACTACCATGAGGAGGGGTCCATGCCCATTCCAGCCCACCCCCTCCCACCCATTCTGGGTTTTGGAGGACTTAAAAGACCCAAGTTCCTTATAATTGGGGCCTTGTCTGTTATTTAAACCATGGTACCCAGAAACCATCATACCTCCTGCCTACCTGCCTCCCTAATCCAGCTCTCTCCCTGGAATAATAGGAATAATAGTCCAAAGTACTGGACGAAGGGCTGGGCCAGGAGTATTTCTCTAAAAGGAGCTGGGCAAGAAGTGGGCAGGCCCTGCTCTTATGATGATGAAGCCCTTCTGCCTCTTGATTTCTTCATGTCCAGGTACCAAGACACTCCTGCCACTCCTAGGATTCATCTTCCTAGCCCCAACCTTCCCCAGGAATTTCAAGCTCTTGGGCATTCTCTTCTCACCAAAGTTGCCCTTCTCCCCCCATATGCCTGGGGATGATGAAAACAGTCCAGGACTCCCAGAACACTGACTCCAGCACCCTCACCTGCTCAGTGTGACCTCTCCACCCCAGGCTCCAACTAGTTTCCAGGGTTGTGGTAGGGATAGGGATATCCCAGGCTCCACTCTGAGCTCCAGGGCCTGTTCCTTTCCAAGGCCAAAGTCTTAAAGTGACAGCTCCCCAGTTTAAGGAGCTCCCCACACCCCAAGCAGGATCACAGGGTCTAATTGTTCCCCATCAGTCTCAAAACCCGCCTTGGTCCCTGGCACACAGAGCAGAGGCTTCCTGCTCACCTGGTGCTGAGGGGCACAGAGGGGACAGGAACACAGCCTTGTGTATCCTTCCAAGTTCCAGGTTGATGAGGGCCCCAGAAAGAGGGAGAAAATGACAAACTTCCAGGCACCCAAGCTTGCCCCGCCCCCCAGGCTCCTTCCAAGAGGTTGTAGAAGCCAATCAGGAGAAATCAAGTTCTGAGCACTGGGATTCTACCCACCAAGCTTCACAAACCAGAACCCCAATATCCAGCACATGGTCCTCATGGCAGACTCAGATGCGAAACTTCAGGGCTGAGCCCCAAAAGGAGCCCAGAGGTAAAGTTGGGGTGTAAAACTGAGAGACCTGAGGGCACCTCCTTCCCAAATTCCAAGGGATTTCTAGCAAAGTCCAAAGTATCTGCTCCAAAGGGTACAGAGTGCCTAGGGGTATCTGCCTACCTCATCCCACCCTCTCTGGGCTACAGCTCGGGCAAGGGAGAAGTCCAGGGACAGGAGACTGAGTGACAGGAACACACTTGGCCTGAACTTTCTCCCAAACTCAAAAGACAGAGGCGGCAGCAGCAAGGCCACCAAGCTTTCTCCCGGTAGCTCCTGCAGGAAGGGCGGGTCAGCGATGGATAAAGAAGCCTTTGAGGGCCTTCAAAGGGGCTCCCTGCCCCCCACCCCAGCTGAGGTGGAGCTGGGGGCCATGCCCTCTGCTGACAGAGGCCGCAGGAGTAGCGCAGGGCAGTGACCGGCCAGTGCTGCAGCGATTCTATGGCCTCTTTATGCAGCCATGCTGCCTGCGTGCATCAAAGGCTACGGAGGGGGGGGCAGGGGGACTGACCCACACAGCGACCCTGCTGTCCCCTCCTCACTCACAAAGCCTGTGAGGCTTTTGCTCCCAGGATCTTGCCTTCCCAATAGAAGAAGGAAGCTGGGCTGGGGAGGTGCCCTGGAGGTGTGGGGATCACTCCCTCAGCCCCAGTGGGAAGACCCATTCCTACAACCGGAAGCAGAGCCAGAATCTTGTTGGAAGTTAGGTTCTTCAGGGGCTCTCAAGGCGGGGGGCAGGGACAGGTCCAGGGCTTCCTTGTCAGTCCTGAGATCAATGTCCATAGACTCTCAGACCCTGCCACAGCTTAGCCTTATGCACTGCCACAATGGACAGACAGCCTGAAGGGGCCTGCGTGCCAGTAGGCTGCAAACAAAGCCACAGAGTCCTCCCACCACCCTCAGGCTGCTCCCCAATCCCACTGTGAGGCCTGGCACAAAAGCTGAGTCCTCACAGGGTACCCCAGCACCCCCAGGATGGCACCTCTCCACCTGCAGGCTCTTCACGCCCAGCACAGGGATTTAGTGCCCGCCCGCGGTGCTGGCCTTTCTTCCAGGGCCTGGAAGCCTTCTGCTTAGCAGCTTGTCAGAGAGAGTGAGGGGCTCGGGCAGAACACAAAGGGGGATTAGGGGGAACCTCTGGGCAGCAGAGTAATCCATCAAACTCTCTCTCTGCTGCCAGCCCCTTCCAGCTGCTGTGGCCCTGAGCCCTGTCACACAGGGCTGCAAAGAGAATCCCAGGATGGGAGGGGGGAGTGTCAGCAGAGGGGGCACAGGCAGACACTGGGAAAAGGACAGCTCTCCCTCCCTTTCCCCCACAATGTGTGAAAACTCAACAGGTGGCAGTGGCTTCAGCAAAGTTGCTTTTGTTGCCCTGTCGGAGCCTAGGAGAGCCCAGAGTGGGTCCAACTTCTGAATGGAAACAAATGCCCTGTGGGCTGGGGAGGGGGCACAGCGGGGGGCCTGGAATTGGCGCTCACAGTCCCCTCTTCTGCCAATCCAGTGACAGGGACAAGGCTGGCCTGACCCTCACCTTGGCTAGTCAGTCAGAGCCAAGGGGACTCCCTTCCTAGGGTACCCCCACCAGGGAGATCAGCCCCCTGGGAGATTAGCCCCCTACATATCTGACTCCATCCCCCCTTCCGCCTTCCACAGAGGCACACTGGCTTGTCAGGCTCCTTCCACGGCTGGCAGCACCAGCATTCCACAAGGATCTAGATCTGGCTTCCAGCTGCAGCTGGACTTGCACAAACTCTACCATCTCCTAACTGAGCGAGCTGCTCCTTGACCCTGTGTGCCTCGGTTTCCTCATAGGTGATTCATACTAGCAGCTACAGCTGATGTCACTACACACCTGACTCTCTTCCTAGGGTTCTTCTCCCCACCAGTGTGTAAGGTGGATGTGAGCAGTACAGCCCAACAGACAGGGAGACAGAAACCAGACAAATACCGCCACTTGCTAGCTAAGTAACTTTGCATGAGGTCCATGGTCTTCCTCATGGTAGGCCCTAGTGGGGGCTACTCATCCCCAAACAGGAACAGCAGGTCTGGTCTAAGGGACTAGCCTGTTCCACCTCTCTGCTCACCATTACCCCTACACTGGCACCAGCGCTGTGGCCCCCAGAGGCAGGAGAAATGCCAGGAATGCCAGAAAGCCCAGGTGCTGGCCCCGCAGGTAGAACAGGTCTCCGTGGCAAACTTGCAGCAAAGGCAGCTGCAAAGGACAGCCACAGGAGATGGGGAAACCTCCACATGCCACCACCTCATAGCCTCTCATTCATGCTGCCAGCACACCCCTCAAAGCCAGGGTCTCAATCCTCTTATGTCTAAGGATTGAACCAAAAATTTCATCTATTGGGGCTGGAGCGAGAGCCTCTCATTCATGCTGCCAGTACACCCCTCAAAGCCAGGGTCTCAATCCCCTGCATGTCTAAGGACTGAACCAAAAATATCATCTATGGGCGTTTGCCTTGCACACGGCTGACCCAGGACGGACTTCAGTTCTATTCCCGGTGTCCCATATGGTCCCCCAAGCCAGGCCAGGAGCGATTTCTGAGTGCATAGCCAGGAGTAAGCCCTGAAAGTCATCTGGTGTGGCCCAAAACCAAAAAAAAAAAAAATTTTTTTTTCCATCTATTCAAGAATCTGGGAAAGTGCTCTGGGCTTCAGGGTGAGTGGAGTTCCACCTGGATGCCACTCACCTGAGGAGCTCAGCTGACGCACACTAAAATGTGAACTCTTCTTGCCCCTCTTCCCCTCACCGATTTCATGGAGTCCCCTCAGTGTTCACTGAGACTCCTCAGTGCTCATTGACAGTGGGTGTGGTTCCTGGCCCTCCACCAGTGAGTCAGAGAACCAGGTGCCCAGGACACTCTAGGACGAGGGGTGTCTGAAGCCAACAGTCACCTGGAACACAGCCAAGTAACCCAGACATCCTAAGGCAGAAGTACCTCCCTTCTGTTCCCCTAAATGGACTCTGCTCCTGGCAGAGTTATTTCTGCCCTTGGCCACAATACCTGGACCCTACAAAGTGGGGCAGCAGGACAGAAAGCTGAGAGCAGAGAGAAAGGTGGGAGGAGACCAGGGTGGAGCGTGGCCCAATCTCAGGCCTAGCACTCTCCCCTTCCCCTCCTCTTCCAGTCCCAGTAGAGTGAAATCTGAACACCTGCCCTGTGAACTTGAACTTGGCTGGGCAGTTCTCCCACCCCCATCCACCCTCAGTCACCCTTCAGGTGAAGGAAAGCTGAAGGAGAGAAGAATAGGGGAGCTGAGGAGCAGAGCCTGGGCTGGGGGTCAGATGGGCGTACCCCATACCTCTGGGGGAAATTGTCTATAGGTGCCAAGGCCACTAAGATCTGTCTGCTAGCCTGGATAGAGCTACCCACTAGTAGCAGAGTTGCTTCGAAAGCAGAAAACAGTCACTCAGGTGAGCAAGGTGAGAGTTCTCGGAGTCTAGAGCATGATGCAGGCGCTCAGGTTCCAATCCTAACACTGCAAGTCCCTCCAAATGGCCCCACCAAAAAAGCAAGAGATTCCTGATTAAAGAGCCTGGCCTGCCTGCCCTGGGAGGAAGCGCGCCTCACTGCCTGCAACCTGACCTCCCCCAAAGGAATGCAGAGAACTGGGCACCCATCACCCATCCCCCAGCCGCTGGCCAGCCTGGCTCTGCCTGGACCTCAGCCTGGGAAGCACTGGAGGTGCAGCCCCCTCGGTGGAGGGAGCAAAGGCAGTCAGTGACGGACTAAGTCACAGAGCAAAGCAACTTCAGCTCTGAGAGCTTCCTGAGGCAGTGACCACATGGCTGAGCCTTGAGAGACAAGCTTCACAAGAACTAGGCAGAAAAGAGTAAAAGCCTGCAAAGCACAATGTGCTGAACCCTAAGTTTCCACAAACACCAGAGCCCTCCCCAGGAGGGTATGTCGAAAGATGACCCAAAATCATGAGATTGGGGTTTTTAAGATCTGCACCCAAGAAGGGAAATTCATCAACACTGGGCTTCCTTTTGCTTCACACAGTCAACATGGGCTGGGAGGGAGCACAACAGGTTGGAGCACAAGTTCTGTATGTAGGAGGCCCAGGTTTGTTTCCCGTATTGCACAGTCCCCCAGCACCACCAGGAATATCCCTGAGCACCAAGATGGCAGTAACCCCTAAGGGCTGCCAGGTGTGGCTTGTCCCTCCCTGCCTCCTCTCCCCTATCCCATCCAGTACAGGTCCCCTGCTCCTTCAGCCTGCACTGCTCAGGGTTGGCTGGCCTCCTGGGCTTGGGTTGGCAGCCCTTCTGCCTCTAAGCAGGGGGGCTCCCCAGAAAGCCTTACCCTGGAGGCTGAGTCAAGATTGCCATCTGCTGTGGTCTCACCCGTGTACTGTGGATTCCAGCAGCATCTGAGGGAATGCGGGTGCTGTGCGTGGCTAGTGGCAGGAGTCAGGAATGTTGTGAGATTGCCACATCCGCAGGGATGGGCAGGGCACTCCCTGCCTGGACACTATTTGCCAGCTCAAAGTACGCTGGCGATGGGGCGGGCAGGGGCATGACTGCAGGCACAGGGAAAGAGGGGCGCAGGCACTGGGCCACTCAGGAGGGCTTCTCTGGCTGTGTGTCAGGGCAGGTCTAACTCCGGTGACAGAGAGACTGTGGGCCTGGGAAGTTGGTCTCCAAACCCCCTCTCTGCTGGTTTACCCGTCTCCCAGGAAGCGTGATCTCTAGAATTCACAAAGAAAGAAAAAGGAGGCCCGGAGAGATAGCACAGCGGCGTTTGCCTTGCAAGCAGCCGATCCAGAACCTAAGGTTGTTGGTTCGAATCCCGGTGTCCCATATGGTCCCCCCGTGTCTGCCAGGAGCGATTTCTGAGCAGATAGCCAGGAGTGACCCCTGAGCACCACCGGGAGTGGCCGAAAACCCCCCAAAAATCATTAAAAAAAATAAAGAAAGTGGCACTAGTCTATGTGCCACTTGGCTAGGCACCCTGTCTTGTCACATCCTGCAAGCGATATCTCCACTGGCTTACACGGACGTGAACACAGAAGCAAAAGGCCAGGTAAGGGGGCACCACTGTCAGAAGTCTGTTCAAGGTAGAGGCACAGCTGAGTATCCTTTCCAGAGAGGATAGAGGTTGGGCTAGGAAAAGGGACCAAACACAAAGGGTGGCCAGATACCAGGACCAATCGGGATGGCTGTCACCAGTCCCTGTCCTCAAGAAGGACCCTGATGCCCTTGGACAAAGCCTCACACTTCAGCTTTCCTGCCAGGAGTCAGGTGGTATCAACTCTGCCCCACTGGTCCTGGCACCGGCTGGGCCAGCCCCCACCCTCACTGTCTAGCAAACAGGGCCACTGAGTGTTTGCGGAAAGCCGGCTGGCAGCAGAAAGCACCCAGGGTTCTCAGGGGAGGTGTCAGGGGGCAAAGAAGAGCCCCACTTTCAGGGTTCCCCTTTCCTCTTGTACATACCCTAACAATGAGCAGAAGTAACTAACTTCTCTGCATGAAAGACCCCTCCTCTGTCAGCACACTTGTCCCCAGAGTCGCCAGCCTCTAGGTTCTAGACTGATGGAAAAACAAGTTCCAAACAATATGACAGGGACACCAGTCTAGGGGTTTCTGGCACAGGACAGGAGTTCAACTGCAAATATGTCACAACTGGCACAGCCATAGATGGTCTAATCCCATCATGAAACCCAATTTCTATGAGCAAACCACAATGATCGGATCCTTTGTCACCGAGTCGCAACAGCTGACTCTTCTCACACTGCCCTTCCTTGCAGCTGGTGTGCCCTGTGCTTCCCAGCCTCAGGCTCCTTTAATCCTTGCAGTACTGGGACAGGGACTGCCACCTCGGTTTACAGAAACCAGGGTGCGGAGGCGAAATGACCTGTGCAAGAGGAAGTGGAGTGATGCCCCACAAGTGGCTACTCGCCTTGTCTCTGGTGCCAACTCCCCAAAGCTCAGAAGACCTTATTCTCAAAGAGCAGGATTTCAGCTGAGTTCTTTCTTTTTTTCGGGTTGTTTTCAAGAGTCAGACCCAAGAATAGAGTTTTATTCTGGGCATATCTGCCCCCTGGGTCAGAGGTGGCAGATACATACAATTAAGCGTAGCTCTGAGTAAGGACACACAAGGCTCCATAGATGATGGGTTTTATGCATAATTATAAGGTTATGAGTATGGTACTAAGTAAGAAGAACTTAGGATCAACACTGCTCTCAGCTCCAGTTTGCAGCCAGCCAAACTAAGGCAGAGAAACTGAGTGAACAGCCCAGCTAGGCCCCCTCTTTCCTGACCCTCAGCTCATCCACAGTGCCATGGTGTCAGGGGAAACCTCACCACACCCCATGCCCACCTTGCAGCTTTTTCTCCCTAGGCTGAGGGGAGTATCCATGGGCCCCTCCGCGTGCATCCCAATCCTGGAAGGGGTTCATGGGTACCAAGGATCGCCTTCCAGTGCCTCTGAAGCAACTTGAGAGGCAGGTGCTCACTATACACTTCCTGAGCACTGTGAAAACGCCTCCTCCACATCCCCCTAAACACGCTGCTGTGTCCACAGCTGTATCTTTATCTTCAGCCTAGCCTGCTGACTCAAGCTAATAGGGAGCAGTTTCAGGACAGCAGAGTCCTGGCTGGGGGACAGGCCTGGGGGGAGGAGATAAGGGAGGAATGAGGGGATGAGGCTGGTCCAACACAAGGGCCAGTGACCTCATTACATCCCCCTCACTCCAGAAGGAGGGCTGGGGGGGCTGCCCCCTTGGTCCCTCAGCTCCCTCACTGCATCCTGGGTCCCCCTATGCCCAGCCTGCACCCCCACTTCCACCCCAATCTGTCCAGCGCTAAGAAAAGCAGCGCTCTGAACAGGGAGACAAGGCCATGAGTCCCCAGGAGTCCTGCTGGCCCTAGCTCAGCTTCCAGCAGTGGGTTCCAGGAGCCCCTCAAATCCTCTCCAGGTACCCACGAAGCTGAACCCTCCTAACCCCACCTCTGCCCCTGGGGAAAGAGGAAGCAACAGGAAGCAACACCCGGGGGTGGGGGTGGAGAAGCTGGGCAGTTCCTCAGTGGGGAAAGGACCAGAGCAAGAAGAGTCCACCCACCCCACCCCCGGGTGGCTTCTCGGGGAGCCTCATCACACCTGTTGGGGCTCCAATTCCCTTCGGAGCCCAGGCTGAGGGGGCAAGCGCGTCCCTGCCAGGCTGCAGTTACGGGCAGGGGGTGGCACCGGCCCCGACTCCCGCGCGCGCGCGCGCACGGCCAGTCTCCATCCAGGGCAGAGTCCGCGGGGCTCGGCCATCTATCTATCCAGCTCCCCAAGCCCGGGAAGCCCTCGGTCCTCCCCTGCCGGGCCGCGCGCGTCCCGGCCGCCAGCCCTGCTCGCGGCTCGGGGTGACTCATCCAGCCCCTTTCCGGTGAAGCCGAGACAAGGGAAGAAAATAAATGCAACTTTCCAAAGAAAACTCCGCGCGCGGCGGGCGGCTCGGCGCGCCCGGGGACCCAGGGGTGGCGAGCCTGGGGGGCCCTGCTCCCCGCGCCACAGCGCCCGGCCCGGGACAGCGGGGAGGGGGATGCCAGCGCCCCCGCGCCCGGCCCGCTTGGGGTGGAAGAAAGAGCCCAGCGCGGCGGGCGGCGGGCGACGCGGGTGCCCCCGCGGCGAGAGCGGGCCGCGTCCGCGCCCGGGGCGCTGCGCAACCGGCCGGAACGGAGAGGGGCGCTGCCCCCGACGGCCACCACCCCCCATCCCGCGGGGCGCGACACGCGCGCCTCCCCGGGGCTGCGACCCCGCCCGGCCGCGCCCCCGCCAGCCCCGCCGCGCCCCGCGCCCTTACCTGGCCGAGCGCGCGGCTGTCAAGCGGGGGCGGCGTGCGCGCGTCCCCCCCGGCGCCCCCACGCGCGCCAGCCGCGGCTTTTAAATCTCCAGGTTGCTGGGCAGGGGGAGGGAGCATGCGCGCTGGGGCCGCCCGGAGGGGGCGGGGCGAGGCGAGGCGAGGCGGCGGAGGTGGGGTGGGGTGCGGGGCGGGGGTCGGAGGGTGGGGCCCGGACCCCGGGGGCGCGAGCCGGAGGTTCTCGGGCCGCGCCGGGCAGCCCCCGCGTGCGTGGCTCGCCGTCGCCCTGTCATTACCGCGCCGCCCTCCACCCAGCATTCGGAGCCACGCTCCCTGCCCGGGCGCGGGCACCTCCCCACCTCCCCTCCCGGAACCAGTCTGCGACCATGACCCCCGCGCCCCTGTTCCAGCCCAACGCTGCACCCCACCCAGGCGCCCGGAGGAGATGCCACAACCCACCCCGCCTCCCCCAAACACGAACACGCCCCGCGCCTGGCCGGCCGAGGCCGAAAGAGCTTTCCAGTGGGATAAGCAGTGAGTGCCTCCTCCGGTACTTCACTGCCACATCCCAAGTGTTGGCCCATCCTGGAGGAGGTGTGTTGTGGGGAGGGTGCAAGGGGGTGCCCTTTGTCAGCAGCAGTTCCCAGGCTTTACCATCTCGCAGTGCCTTTGACTTGAAGAAGACAATGCAGGTGGAAGTCGGCCTCTTTGGAGTCTCCCAAGGCGGAAAGCAATGCCACACTGTGCCCCGTGTGCTTGAGTGGCATCGAGTCCCAGGAAGGCACCTGTGAGGGCAGGGCTACTTGGCAAGGAGTTCGGGACAGGGCACTGGGGCACCCCTGTTCTGGCATGACCCTGCCACCAACCAGATTTGCTGTGGAGCAAGCCCCTGCTGGGTCCTGCCTTCTCATCTGTCCTGCTTTCTAGAGTACCTCCAGCTGGAGGCCAAGAAGGAAGGAAGCAGAGAAACAACCTGGCCCTAGGTGTTGGGACTGGAGAGTAGGCAGAGCCAACAGAAACTACCTCAGCTTCTCTAAAGCTTCTCCCACCAGTCCCTTAGAGCACTCCCTTTCCAGCAGGGACACTCAGCCTCACTGTTCCCCAGAGTCCTTAGCTCCTGGGGCCAGCAGAGAGCTTGGTGGAGCCCAGGTTCCTGAGCTGATGACCCTCTCCTTCAAAAAGAAGGCAGGAGTCAGAGGAAATTTCAGGTCAGCTGGAAAATCAGAGGGGGGAGAATGGCCTGTGGTATTTTCCAGGCCAGGGATCCAGCCCAGAGCAGGACAGTGCTGTCCCACCTCAGAGCAGCAGAACTCTCAGCTTCACCCAGTTTTCTGGCCTCTCTGCCTCCTGAGATGACAAGGGTGGGATAAGATGCCCTCAGAGGAGTGAGCAGACAGTGTGGTGTGTGCTCCTGGACTACCCCGCAGCCTGGCCCAGGGGAAGTGTAGGCTCACATGCATGTGACCTTACTGGGCCATAGGTACATCTTCCTGCTCCTGCCCCAGACTGCACAGGCTGTAACAGTGTGCCAGTCAGGTTTCTGCTGCTAAGGCCTCACAGAATAACTATAGCTATTGTTATCTTTATGCCAATTATCTTCACATTATAGATAAACATAATAGTGAATCTTTAGTGCAGTTCAGATAATAGGAACCAGTTTCAAGTGAGGAAACTGAGGCTCAGCAGAATCATTGCTTTCCAATCGGACAATCTCACTCATCTGTAAGTCCCAGAAACAGGCCAAGATAGTGTCACTAGCCTGGTCAGTGATTTCAGAGCTTTACAAGAAAGTCTCACGACCTTGTACATACCCACAATGGCACGAGTAGCCTTCAGGCCTCAGAGCACACTAAGTAATAGGAAAGCCACCAGGCCCTTTCTCTTCCTCTTTCTGCCCTCCCCCACCCTACTATCCAACTACTTCCCATTTATAGGAAATGGGGTGACGTGAGGAGCAAGGCCATCCTTGGGGAACCGCTAATAGTCTGACTGGATATTGAAGCAACCAAAGACGCTGGCAGAAATGCATTAGCAGTTTCTACTCCACCCCTACCCCAACCCCTTCCCATTATCCTTGGGATCCGATCAAGTATCTTCCTCTTTCTACAGAGAACACAGCTGTATGAGCTGGCTAGGCAGAAGGTGAAAAAGCCATAAAGATTAGTGAGTTCCCTTGATATTGCCCTCTCCTTTCCTTGCTTTCTCCACCACCCAGAGACTGTGTTTCCTCTGCCTGCCTGAGGACCCCACAGTCTCTTCAAGCATAATGTTCACGGACAAACTTGCCTGTGGAATAAGGGGGCAAAAAGCAACTCCATTCCTGAGATTTCTCTTGTAACAAAGTACTCATAAACGTGTTCATTATAAGCATGTAAAATATGTTCACTATTCTTTATCATAGGGCAGATTAGAAGAAGTATAAACATAGGATAATAAGCTATTTATTGGCTAGATAAATTGTGACAAACCTATGACATGAAATATTACTCTGCCAATAAAAGTGACAGTGATACACAATTGAAAGGGGAAATGTTTGTGATATAGCCAGAGATTAGCCCAGAGAACTAGTGCTGTAGCTTCATTCTTTAAACTTTGACTCCTGTGGGCTGGCACCTGTCCTACTTACTGTTTCACTGATAGTGATAATCAAAGTGGTAGACCAGAGATTTCCCAGCCTTTCTGCTCCTGCATACCACACTGTTCCACAGACCAGTGATCGAGGAATGCTGGCTCGAGGAACTGCCTTGGAAGCTCATGGTCACAAGCTCAAAAGTCCCTGTTGCCCATATGCAAATGTACATTTTTCTGCCTCTGCTCTCTGCATTGCCAAGAACTACTAATGATCTCCAATTGTACCATAGCCAGGTGTGTGTAAGTATCACAAAAGTCACACATCCCCTGAGAAGCAACAAAAACAAGTGTGAGGGACTACAAAGAACAGAGGAGATTTGCCTTGCATGAGACCAGCCTGGATTCGATTCCTGGCACCACATAGGGTCCTTGGAGCCCTCCGGAAGTAATCCCTGAATGCAAAACCAGGAGCAAGTCCTGAGCACCGCCAGATGCACACAGTCAGAAAGTGTGGCCCCTGACAAGCATGTGTGTGTTCACTGCAATGACCCTCGGCAGACACCACACTTATAATTTGTGTTCCTCAACTAAAAGTGCAGCCTCAGAGCCTAGAGCCACAGACTTAGCCTGTCCTTTGCATGTAGGATACTTGGGTTCAATCCGCAGCACTGCATCAAGTTTCCTGAGCACCATTAGGAGCAACTCCTGAGCACAGAGCTTGGAGTAGCCTGTGATCAACCTCAGGTGGGGCCCAGGAAAAAAAAAAAAAACAGTGACAAAAGGAGTGTTCAACTCTGGCAAGGATGTGTGTGAGCACATCTAAAGGAGTGCAAACCTCAGTGAGCTCTGCAGCAAAGTATGTGGCCACTGTACCAGCAAGTACCACAGCCAAGCCTGTGTGGGTACCTCAAGAATATTTAGGGGCTGGAGAGATAGCATGAAGGTAAGGCGTTTGCCTTTCATGCAGGAGGTCATTGGTTCGAATCCCAGCGTCCCATATGGTCCCGCTTGCCTGCCAGGAGCAATTTCTGAGCCTGGAGCCAGGAATAACCCCTGAGCACTGCCAGGTGTGACCCAAAAACCACACACACAAAGAAAGAATATATATGTGTGTGTGTGTGTGTGTGTATTATATATATTTATATTTTTTTCTGGAATGTCCTTGTGGTTTTTTTAAGCCAATAGTAAGTTAATTGAGATGATACAAACAGCACAGCCTTCTCACCCAAAGAAGGAGCCACAATTCCAGTGAGATGCTCATGAGTCATTTTCATCTTTGTTTTTGTTTTTTGTTTTTTGTTTTTTTTGGTTTTTGGGTCACACCCGGCAGTGCTCAGGGGTTACTGTCTGCTCAGAAATAGCTCCTGGCAGGCTCGGGGGACCATATGGGACACCGGGATTCGAACCAACCACCTTTGGTCCTGGATCAGCTGCTTGCAAGGCAAACGCCACTTTGCTATCTCTCCGGGCCCTCATTTTTATCTTTGGCTAGATTCTTCCTCTTGGATTTGCCAAACTCCTGGGTCCCCCACATGTAGACAAGGTACAAACTATAAGCGGCAGTACCACTCAAAAGATGGATGCCTGCATGCCGTGCAGCACTTTGGGAGCCCCTGGCTGAAGTAACAGGAAAGCTGGAGGCTGCCGGGAATCACATTCAGATCCATGCCCTGCAGTCTATTGTGGCAGCAGCCAAGGATGCTATGTTTTTTTTTTGTTGTTGTTGGTTTGCTTTGTTTTGTTTTTGTTTGAGGACCACACCTGACAGTGCTCAAGGGCTAGTTACTCCTGGCTCTGCACTCAGGAATCACTCCTGGCAGGCTCAGGGGACCATATGGAATGCCAGGAATCAAATCTGGGTCTGCCACATGCAAAGCAAATGCTCTACCCACTGTGCTATCTGTCTAACCTCTGGAATGTACATATTTTTAAAATTGATTGGTCAGAGTGATAATACAGCTGATAGGGCACTTGTCTTGCATGCAGCCAATCCAGGTTGGATCCCTGGCACCAACCTGGCCCCTTGAGCACTAATAAGAATGACGCCTGAGTGCAGAGCTGGGAATAACCCTGAGCATCACTGGGTAGGTGACCCAAAAATAAAATTGCTGATGCAACTTGATATCCCGAGTTGGATCTCAGAATATAAAAGGATATTAGTAAAAAACTAGAGAAAACTGAACCTTAACTAGAATGACAAATTTATTAATGAAAATAATAACTAGAGAAATCTGAATGAAATCTGAAGTTTAGTGGATGCATGTCCCCAACACAGTTTCTTGGTTTTGTTCATTGTGTGTTAGGCACGTGCTATAACCAACAGGACAAAAAGGTGCAGAGTTCAAGTGACACTTTACCTTACCACCAGCCCAGTGGGCCAGAGCAGTTTTTGGTTTTTGCAGGGGAGAGGGAGTTTGGACCAAATCTGGTGTTGGTGTTCTGGGCTACTCCAGGCTCAGGGGTTTCTCTTGGCAGACTGGGGGAATCCTGTAGTACTGGAAATCAAACCAAACCTCCAACATGCAGTTTATACTCCAGCCCTTTGAAGCATCTCCTGGACCTGATTGGAATTTTAAAGGCTGAAACCTTTTTATAATGTTTTTATACATCTAAACTTCTTCCCTAAAAGAATGTAAGCATTTAAGTATTTATCTATAAGAATAAGTTTATGTATTAAAAAAGATACAGCCATAGGGTGGATGCTGGTTTTCTATGAATGAAAAGGTGGTTTTGATTTGGGGAGGGGAAATTTTGTTTCTTTGTTGATTTTTTCCTACCTCTATCCCTGCTTCCCTTTCCTTCATGTTGTGGTGAGGAGCAAGATTGCATTCATGGGGCCGGAGAGATAGCATGGAGGTAAGGCATTTGCCTTTCATGCAGAAGGTCGGTGGTTCGAATCCTGGCATCCCATATGGTTCCCTGAGCCTGCCAGGAGCGATTTCTGATCGTGGAGCCAGGAGTGACCCCTGAGCACTGCCAGGTGTGACCCAAAAACCAAAGAGAGAGAGAGAGAGAGAGAGAGAGAGAGAGAGAGAGAGAGAGAGAGAGAGAGAGAGAGAGAGAGAGAGAGAGAGAGAGAGAATATGTTTGCTGTGGAGGCCATGTCTGGCAGTACTCAGATTGGTGGTGTGGCACAGTGCTCAAGCCCAGGAACTGAATAATTTATGGCTTCACACATGCAAGGAATGGACTCTAGCATCTGTGTCATATTCCCACCTTGAACAAAGCAAAGAATAAAGTAAAAGGAGGAAAGAATGAGAGATGAGGAATTTTCTGTCTATTTCTGTTCAAAGAGTTTGAGGGTTATCAGGGACCTGAGCAGTAAACTTGTAAAATCCTCCTGATGGAGGGATTCATAATGGTTTGGGTGATGAGCTAGGTTTGGGAAAGGTGAAGAGAGGGCTTGGACACTTTGGTAGTTCCTGTACCCCCAAGAAGGGATGCACCCCAAAAGGACAGCTGCATCTTTCCTCTAAAGAGGTGATGGCTCTGGATTCTGCAGCCACATACGCCTCATCTTGATGTCTCATGGGGAGGCGGAGCCAGTGTAGCCCTGGACACACATGGGCCATCTGCAGGTGGAGCAGCTCCCTTTTGGAGAAGGCTTTAAATGTCCTTCTCCAAGAGAACTCTCCTTTGGAGTCCAGCCTTCTTCCGAGTTCTCTCACACCCTGTGGGTGAGTAAGGCCAAGCCTGAACCCTCAACCTGTAGAGCTGACCGCAGAGGTAGGTCAGAGAGAAGCCCCTGCCCTGGAGAGATGCTGCTTTTCCATGGGGGATAGCTAAGTCACAGTCAGAAGAGAACAGCTTCATAGGCCTGCCCAGAAAAGTTGGAGCGTACAGATGACCCCACATGGAGCAAGTCCCAGCAGATTAAGTCTGAGAGACATCACACAGCAGTCCAGTCCTCTGCTCTGAGGGGCGGTGACATCATCTCAAAGGCCTGAGTCTCTCGAATACACAGTGCATCAGAGAGCTAAAGTCAAAGTGACCTTTTCTTTAAGGGGACGTTGGGGCACACGCAGTGGCACTGGGAATCATTCCCACAGTGCTCAGGGGCCATGTGGTAGCATCGATGGAACGAGTTTGACATGTTCCAGGCAAGTGCCTTAAATAGCACATAGGACTCCAGCTCCAGTAGATTTAATTCACACCCACAAGCAAACCACCCAAACTTAATATCCCTTTGATGCAGAAACATGTTGAGAAGAAGCAGGCAATAGGAGAAATGTTTAGGGAGAGTGAGGTCACGGATTTGCTTGTGATGTAGCTGGCTGAGGTGGAGAACATTCGAGAGACATCTCTGCCTTGTGCTATGTCCAGTCACTGTGGGAACAGAAAGGGGTGTGGAGCTGTGGTGTGGAGATGTGATTCGGCCACCTACCAAAGAGGCACAGAAGTACAGGTGCAGTCAAGGCTGAGTACGCATGCCCAGGGGCCCATGTGGGATACCATGTGCCTGGGTCAAGGCTGGTGCTTATGCTGGTGAGGGCTGCTTTGTTTCTGAGTTGCCCCCAATTCATGCAGACTTCCTCAGACAGACTCAGGCTGGGTTCTCTCCAGCAGGTGCCACCTCTGAGGAAGTGAGGTCCAGTCAACTTGTCTAAAGTGGCAGAAGAGAGAGGAGGTCCATGAACTGAAGGTGGAGCTCTGCACCCTGTAGGGTTGCCCTACCTCATTCAGTGTCCCGTGTGTTTGTAGCAGCAGCAGCAGGCCCGAACAGAGCCCAGAGCAGGAGGCCCCAGAGCTCAAGGGGATTTAGTTGGCAGCTGTGATGCGGGTGTCTTGGGAATGGGGAAATAGAGGGGTCAGGCAAGGGGCATCCCACCCTCCCTCCTTCACCCAGACAGAATGAACATGTGCCTTCCCACTATTGGCTGCTATGTCAGCAACAGGGGGTCGGTCGACAGGGCAGGCTGGGGCCTTTGTGGGGCCTCTGGCTCTGTGTGGACTGTCCTTTCCCTCGAAGTCCTTTCTATCCAGAGTCCAGGAAGCCAGGAAGGAATGATGGGTGAGATGACTGTGTGGGGCCCATCTTAGGGATATGATGATATTGGGGTTCTGATGACTGGTTTGAGTGTGCCAGGGAGCTGGTATTGGCTTTGGGAAGGGAACTGTACCTGGCCCTGTGGGGAGGTGGGGAGAGCTGGGGGAGCTGATACTAATTTAAGTGGCTATAAAGTCATTCTCACGGTCCTGATGCAATGTTGCGATAATAAGCAAGTGAGTAATTAATAATTAGTTTGCGAACCAGTCTCTCACCTCAGGGCATGGTACTGCTTTGCACAATCTCTGCCTTTAGGAAGGATCTAAGGGACAGCCCCCAGCTCTGGACTGTGGCACCCAGGATCAGAGGAACTGGTGAGAGTGTCCCTCTGCAGAGATTCTGGACACAGCAGGGCTGCAGCTCCCTGTCCTGTATGCTGGCTAGAGGATGCTTTGGGGTTCAGAGAAGAGAGAGGACGCTAAATCTTCATCCCCACCTGTCTAGATAGATCCTGCAAGGGAACAGCATCAAATCGGCCAACTCAGGGGTGCCTCCAACCAGACAGTTCAGGATACTCCCAAACCAGCCAGTGCAGGGGTGCTCCCAAACTGGCCAACCCAGGGTGCTCCAACGTAGCCGCCACAGAGCTGCACCCAAAGGACCTAGGTAGGCAGTCCAGTCAAGCTCCATGCCTGGCACCTCCTTGGACATGCCTCTCATCAATATGTTCTTTCCCACATTTCTTCTTCCTTATCCCCAGCTCCTCCTGGTTCCTCAGCCCTAGTCCCTAGATTTTATGGGTTTCCTGAAGCTCATTTCTTTTTGGGGGGAGGTTTGGTTTTTGGATCACACCCAGCAGTGCTCAGGGGCCACTCCTGGCTCTACGCTCAGAAATCGCCCCCAGCAGGCTTGGAGACCATATGGGATACCGGGATTCAAACCACTGTCTTTCTACATGTAAGGCAAACACTATTTCTCTGCCCCTTGAAGCTCATTTCTGGGCCTCTCCCTTTTTCCCAAGCTGGAGATACTGTGGTCCTGTCATTTACTTGATTGTGCAGTAAGAAGGCCCTTGGCATGTGACTCTGCTTCTAATCAGCCGCATGGGCTGCAGGAAGGAGCCTGACGTGTATGCACCAGGCACTGGTCTTTCTCAGCGATGCCCTCTCTCTCACTCACTCTCTCTCCTCTCTCTCTCCTCTAGAGGAGAGAGAGAAAAAAAGAGGAAGAGAGAGAGAAGAGAGAGAGAAAGAGAGAACAGGAAGTTCTCAAATGCTTGTGTGAGTTGGATTTGAGCTTGCTGTCCAGCTCTGCCCTTACTAATGGTCAGGTAAACATCTGTGACTTACCTTACAGAGGCCTCCCTAAAGGACTGTGGTTCCTGAGTAACCTCTGGCCATGTCCTGCTCCTGTCCCCGCCCTTGGCTCTATATATGTTCTCTGGACCTCAAAGGCCAGGCTATGTCTCTCCACCACTGTGTGTGCACCTTGGTCTGTCCCTTCCGAGCTGCCACAGGAGAGGCCCATGCTCAGTCTCATGGGCATTGGTCAGGTTAGTGGCCTCAGAGCGATGGAGCTGGACTGGAGCCCACTCACATCCTGTTGTGTGGTGCTCCCTGGGATTACACTGAGGCTTCCAGCATGTCACCAGGACCTTCCAAAGTAGAGGAAAGAGGCAAGCACCACTGCAGTCTTTGTGCTGGAGTCTGTCAGGTTGGCAGATACCTGGCTGATCTGTGAGTTGGGTCCTGCTGTGACAGATACCCAGAGCAGACAGCAAGGGTGGGGATGCATGTGTGGAGCCTGCAGTGCCCTGTGCATGCAGAGAAGAAAAGGGCCTCTGTACCCCATCTGTGCTCTCCGTTAAAGCTTAGGTGGGCTTTCCCCACAACCTGCTCAGCGCTGGGACCACTCACTGTGAGAATGGAGCCCTTCTCTCTGCTTGCAGGACAGTGGGGTGCAAAGATCATAGTTTGTTTCCAGGAACCTGGTCTTCAAAATAGTTTTGTGACTCACATGTCAAGGGTCTGTCATGACCTTGGCAGGGAGTTATGAGTTGGGAAGAACTTTTGTGCTGTAGCCTGAGAAGCCTTTGGTAACTGGACCTTTTCTTCCTAAGGGCCAAAGCAGAGTCACCAGAGAAGCCTGAAGACAGTAACAGGGAATGCTCATTCTTGCTGTGTCTAAGCCTGGGGGAGGGAGGCAGGCAGGCCCCATCCTCAGCTCCTGTTTCCTCAGCACCTTCTCTGTTAGACCAGTTTCTGCACTTGAGCGTGGATTTTGTTTTAAAAGGTCCCTCCTTGAGATGCTAGGCCTGTTTCCACCACATACTCTCTGCTGTCACTTCCCTCACAAAGTTCCAAGCTCTCACTGCCTGTACTGCCTTGCGAATAGGGAGCTTCATGGTTAGAGGTACTGAGCTCTGGGAGAAACCCTGAAGCTGCTGCTTCCGTTTTTCTCAGATCTTCCCTCTTTTCCTGGGTTGATCTCTGCCTCCTCCCCACGTGCAGCCACTCCCATTCCTGGAGCAATGAGTTTCTTCCTGGCGCAGTCACCTGTACTTGAGAACTGGTGTTCCAGAGGCTGTACCAAGTTCACCTCCCAGCTTGAAGAAAAGCTAAACTCTAGGAAAAAGCTACCAGGCTCTTTCAAATTCACTCTGGGACTTTCTTCTGGGGCACTGTCCTGAACCTGGGGATGAAGCAGGGAACCTTGAAAACTGTCTCCACAGCCAGTGCCCCACAGGGCCCCACAGCCCCTGGCAGACCAGCCAGGCCTTTGCACCTGTGTGACCCTTTATCTACACAGAGTCGCAGAGCCATGGCTGTAGGGGTCAGTATGAGAGTCTGCCTTGTGGCACAGCAGAAGCAGCTGCAGACACTGAGGAAGAGGCATGGCTGTGCCATATTAAACTTTGTTGGCAAACAAACCGTATAAATATGAAAACAACTTACCTCGCTGAAGATCTAGTACAAAGGGAAAGGTGCTTGTCATATACAGCTGACCAGGTTCAATCTGCAGCAAATTATAGGATACACTGAGCTCCTCCAGGAATCCTAGCAAAGCCATAAGAGTGACTCAAACAAACACACAAAAGTCTTTTACCATTTACACGTGACAGAGCAATGGGGCCAGCTGCGGTCTCTGGTGGTGGTTTTCTACTGACTCTCCATGAGAGATGTCGAGAATGTCAGCTCCTGAAGAGAAAAGGTGGAGAGAGTTAGGAGGCTTAGGGCACCTACTTTGATTGTGACCAACCGGTCTTGAATTAGTGGCACCACACAACCATCTGACCATCACTAGGTATAGTCCTGGGGCTCTTGAGCACTGCTTCGGAGCATCCTCCATAGGATGTCTCTAAGGAAGTGACATTTGAGTCATAGAGACATAGAGTCTCTGAGGAAGTGACATTTGAATTGCATCCTGAAAATTAAATAAGAAACTATTGCAAGGGGCCGGAGAGATAGCATAGCTATAAGGCGTTTGCCTTGCATGTGGCCAACACAGGACGGACCCTGATTCGAATCTTGACATCCCATATGTTCCCCAAGCCTGCCAGGAATGACTTCTGAGCACAGAGCCAGGAGTAATCCTGAGTGCCACTGATTGTGACCCCAAAACAAAAACAGAAAAGAAGGAAGGAAGGAAGGAAGGAAGGAAGGAAGGAAGGAAGGAAGGAAGGAAGGAAGGAAGGAAGGAAGGAAGGAAAAGGAAGGAAGGAAGGAAGAAAAAGGAAGGAAGGAAGGAAGGAAAAGGAAGGAAGGAAGGAAGGAAGGAAAAGGAAGGAAGAAAGAAAAAAAGGAAAGAAAGAGAGAGAAAGAAAGAGAAAGAAAGGAAAGAAAGAAAGAAAGAAAGAAAGAAAGAAAGAAAGAAAGAAAGAAAGAAAGAAAGGAAAGAAAGAAAGAAAGAAGAAAGAAAGAAAGAAAGAAAGAAAGAAAGAAAGAAAGAAGAAAGAAAGAAAGAAAGAAAGAAAGAAAGAAAGAAGAAAGAAAGAAAGAAAGAAAGAAAGAAAGAAGAAAGAAAGAAAGAAAGAAAGAAAGAAAGAAAGAAAGAAAGAAAGAAAGAAAGAAAGAAAGAAAGAAAGAAAGAAAGAAAGAAAGAAAGAAAGAAAGAAACTGCTGCAAGAGGTGTGAGGGGAAAGCTGAGGATGCCGGGATGGCTTCCTCTGAACACCCAGGGCCTTCAGGGGTTGGGAGAAGGTGTGACAAGGTCTGTTCACATTTGCTTCTCCTTCCCTTTGTTATGGCTGCAGTGATGGTAGGCAGAGGGCAGCATACTTTAGTGCTCGCACATCTATAGTTGTGGGCACCAGGCCACGCCTTTGTAGTGGCACATGCCAGAGCCACCGGGATTACATGGGCCAGGTGTGGTAGTGCTAGGCATCCTACTCATAGTCTCATGCCCTATATAGCAGGTGTTCTACCACTGAGCAATGTCCCTGGTCCCATAATTTATCGTTCTAAAATCAGTTTGGTGAAATTAAAGAGAGTATATGAAGTAAGGCTTACTTTGCACACACGAACTCCAGTTAAGATTCCTGATTGCAGAGTAATCCCTGAGCCAGGAGTCAGCACTGTGCACTGCTGGGTGTGGCCCAAAGCAACAATAAAATCAGTTTGGGGGCTGAAGAGATAGCATGGAGGTAAGGCCTTGCATGCCTTGCATGCAGAAGGTTGGTGGTTTGAATCCCAGCATCCATATGGTCCCCTGAGCCTGCCAGGAGCGATTTCTGAGCATAGAACCAGGAGTAACTCCTCAGTGCAGCTGGGTGTGACCCAAAAACAAAACAAAACAAATAAAATAAAATCAGTTTGATTGGAACATCAATCAATCCTATGTGAAAAGATGCCCATCACCAAAATTTGGGGACAGACTACTTCTAAGACCTCTATTTTCTGAGGCTGGAGAGATAGCACAGCAGTAGACGTTTGCCTTTCACATAGCTGACCCAGGACAAACCTGGGCTCGATTTCCAGCATCCCATATGGTCCCCGGAGCCTGCCAGAAGTGATTTCTGAGCACATTGCCAGGAGTAACCCTTGAGTGCTGCTGGTGTGGCCCAAAAACAAAAAGCAAAAAAGACCTCTATTTTCTCTTCTTCCTTCCCTGCCTTCTCCACATTGGAAGCAGACTCTCTGGGTCCACAAGAGAGAAGTGGAGGAGGGAGAGAAGGGCACTGCTGACTTCAAAGATCAGGGCTCTTTCTCACCACATCACTGGGCCTGCCTGGGGGAAATGGGGCTGGGAAGTGGGCGTGGAGAACCTGTGGTCTGCTGGTGTCTTCTAAGAGAGACCCCAGGGGACTTACTAGAAACGAGAAGGGGCTCTATTTTTCCCTTCCTGTGGCCAGGGCAGATTAACAATCTGTGATGGAATCAGACGGTTAAGAATCTTGGTGAGATCAGAGACATGACAGGCCAACCAGTGGTTTCTGGAAGGCTTTGGTGGTCCTCATGACAAAGCTGGGGTTGGAACTGGTCTGCATGTACCTGGTGGGGAAATGACTGGCACAAGTTCATAAAGGGACACTCAGTGCCCCATGCACCCACCCCCGGCCTCAGATAAAGCCAGAAGCTTGCCTTAAAAATAAGAAGGTCGCTTGGCAACTAGGCAAGTGGCAGGGTGTGGGTGACCCCATGGTGGAACCCCTCTGTCCCTGCGAGGGCTCTGTGGCACAAGTGCCTCAGGGGGACTCTGAGTGGTATCCCAGGCTCCTTCCTGAGGACTCTGGGGGCAGCCTGGCTCCTTTTCCGAGGAATGTTCGGGAGATAGATCCTTCCTTGGGCCCCGACACGAAAGCTTCTGTGAAGATTAGGAAGCACCATGGTGGGGCACTTGTCCACCTTCACTGTCATGGCTCCCTCTCCCCACTCCTAGAACTGCTTCAGCCTCCTGTGGCTCCTGCTGCCACACTGCCCCCTGCCCTCCTCACCTTTTTGAAAGCACCTGAGCCAGGCCCTTTCCCTGCCCAGGTCTGCTGTGGGCTCACACACATTTTCTGTCAAAGCCAGGAATTCAGACTAGCAGCCCCCACCTGGCCATTGGCACTAGCCTGGCACCTTTGTGCAGGAAGCCAGGCCCGGATGGGGTTGGGAGACTGTCATGAGGTCAGTCCCTAGGGTCACAGGCCAGACTGTCCCTTCTAGAGACATTCAGAATAAACCTGAGGCACGAAGCCCAGAAAAGCAATTGCTGAGAACTGGGAAAGGGGTGCCCGGGCAGGCCCCCAAAATACTGCCCTCAGAATCACAGTGAGCCAGGCACTAAGGGGGCAGCAGGCTGAGGATGCTGCTGTGCCAGTCTCCTCTGTGGGGGCGTTGTGTGTGTGTGTGTGTGTGTGTGTGTGTGTGTGTGTGTGTGTGTCAGAGACAGAGAGAGAGAGGACTCTGTTGGTGTCTGTTGGTGTTGAATGGCCTTTCATGTCTCTTTTCTTTCTTCTCTCTCCTCTTTCTTTTCCTCTCTTGTCTGTCTCATCTCTCTCTTTCCTCTCTCTTCTCTCTCTCAGTGAAGAGGAAAGTCATGGAATCTGCCTCATAAGCAAAAGCCACAGTGCAGCTGTTTCCTGATCCCCTAACTTCTGCCCCAGGTCCCTCACCTGTGTTCAGGGCCTTCCTCCAGCCTCCTCTAGGACTGTCCTGATGGAAGCAGGCCCTGAGGGCAGAGGAAGCCTTGCAGCCCTGTGGACTGAGGCCAACCCCCCACACTGTGCCCCATCCTCCCCCCCTCAGCCCCCTGCAAGTTCCCAGCAGCCACTGGGTCCCCAGCAGCTGTGCACAGCAGGGTGGGGACAGTCATAGGCCTCACTTAGGCACAGCTGAGGGGCTGTGGATAAACAATTGGGCTTCCTCGGGGACCCTCTGGCTCAGTCTCTCCCTTGTGGGGAAGTCCTCGGAGGAGGCTCCTGTGGGCGAGGGCACATTCAGTGCCAGGTGGGCTGGATACTCCCAAGGAGGAGGCAAGGCCAGAGGACATGCATCACTGCTACTTTTGGGAGCCTCCCATGATCCTAGGCTAAGGGACTTCCGGGTGGGTTTCCCAGCTTGACTAGGAGTGACTTCCTTTCATTAAAGAAGCATGTAATTAGGGAAGATGGGAGGGCGGGAAGGGGAACACAGCCCTCTCCCCTTCTCCCCAGACCACACATCTGGAGAGACAGATGGGCCCTCACAGGTCTGGACATCTTGAGGATCTGAAATTAGGGTCACATTATGGGAAGATGTGATGGGTACAAACTCAAGCCTGGACTCTTCTGGATTTGGAAGGTGCCATTGCAGAGGTTTCTTCCTGTTCCCTTCCTCTTACTCTCAGTAAGACATCTTCCCAAGTCTGAGAGCCAAAGGTCTGTATGAGGCTGTCAGCTGTCATCTGGAGCTAGGTGGGGCATCATTGCAGGCCTGCCCTGCACCACTCCCTCCTTAGATGGTGCCCCAGCAGCATTGGGGAAGGAGCTGGGCCGCAACCAGCTGTGATTATAGTCCTATCTCCCAGGCAGACTCCCAGATTAGATGTTTCAGGCTGGTGCTAGTTTCCACCCCCGCCCCTAATCAGCAGGATTGGAGCATCCAGGATAATGTTCTCTTCCAGGCCTGGCTGTGCCTTTCCCCACAGAGACCCTTGTCCGACTCCATTTGCAGGTATCAAAATGACAACAAGAAGTGTGTTGTTCACCAAGGACTTTGCATGGCAAGTATAAATAAACAGATAGTGCCTAAAGCGAGGCCCGGGCAGGAGTTGTGAGCACTGAATCCAGGACTGTGTAGTTCCAGCCCTTCCTCCCAGCCCCTTGTTTACCTAGATGGCATCATCTCCTCACCCTCCAGAGAAAACAGGGCAGAGAAGGCACTTCCCACTGCCACAAAAATGGAAGGACTGTGATCCAGCAGCCCACAGCTCTGCTCTGCCAGCGGGGTGGAGTGGAGGCCTACGGAAGGCTTCGCCAGCCCTTCCACTGCCCATCCTCCAACAGCTCCAAGAAGTAGATGTTATGTGCAGAGTTGACAGGCGGAGAAGTGGAGACTTGGGGAGGGAGGTCTCTTGCCAAGGACCCAGCTGGACAGCATAGACTCTGAATAAAAACTCAGATCTCTGCTTGCCCAGAGGTGCTTCCCCTACCACATAATATAGTTGTTCTCTTTCGTAATTTCACAATCATTTGCTATATTGACTGGGGGCTGGATATTCTGGGAGGCAAGGAAAGGGAATCCTATTGCAATTGGCAACATTTGTGAAAGGCTGTATGTGTGGAATCAGGCTTCACTCTGTCCGATGGCCTCAGATCCGCCCTTTTTCCTATATGTAGATTTTATGGGACTTTTGTGAGGATTCAGTGGCAGGTGCATGGTGAAGCTTTGAGACCTTTCTTTTGAGTTAAACATAAGCACTCGACAGGAGCTGCCGTTATTATTACCACTTAATGTTGGAAGATATTCAAGTAAACAGACCACAGGAGTTTCCAGGCTGAGGTGTTGATTAGTAAAGGATGTGACCAGGCACATTCTCTTTGTACCACAGTTGAATATGAACATCTGTGGCTCCTCAAAGACATTTTCCAGGCCTTGTTGTTTTCAAGAAAGAAAATTAGGGTGGGATAGATGGCTTAAGTGGTTGAGTCCATGCTAGCCTGTGCAAAACCTGAGTCCAATCCCGAGCACTGTGGAAATACCTACAGAAGCTGAGCTGAGCTCTGATTCACTGATCCTGCACCACTGGGCCAGAGTCTGCGAGGGACCCCAGATCAAGAAAAGGGAAGAAAAAGAAAGAGAAAGAAGAATTAGGAACAAAATAGCCCTCAGAACAAAGGTCCAATAGTAGGCAGGACCAAAAGCAGATGCAGAAGAGAGGACAATGGGTAGGGCAGTGAGATCCAACAGGGAGGAAAGGGCTGATAGTTCATAGGTCTGTAATATCTAGAGACCCAGGATGAGGAAAGGCTTTCTGGAGAGGCAGAGAAGGCCACAGCTGCAGGACGTAACTGACAAAGAGATACCCTGCATGGCCAGTGGGTGAGGCCACCACAGTGCAGCTGCCACTACCTGCAAGAAGTAAGGGGCTTGGCTTCGGAGCAGATCACGCTGCAGCACACAGGTGCTCCTCACACTTCAGTGTGCATCAAAGTCCACCGGAAGCTTGTTAAACTCAAACTGCTGGGTTCCACCCCCAGCATTTCTGATTTAAAATGTCTGGGATGAAGCCAATGATTTTGCATTTCAAACATTTCCAGCTGACGCTGAGGCTATTGGCCTAGGATTTATATTTTGAGAACCATTACATTAAAGCACTTTTCTTTCTGTTTGTCTTTTGTTTGGGGGAGGAGGATTCATTTGAATCCAGAAGTGTAAGGGATTGGGGGGGGGGTGTTACTCCAGGCTCTGTGCTCAGAGATCACTCCTGGCAGAACTTAGAGATTAGTCCTAGGATTGGAAGAAGAGTTAGCCGAAGGCAAGGCAAATTCCTTAATTCTTTTTTTGTTTTGTTTTGTTTTTTTGGGCCACACACCCCCCCCTCGTTTGATGCTCAGGGGTTACTTCTGGCTAAGTGCTCAGAAATTGCCCCTGGCTTGGGGGGACCATATGGGTCACCGAGGGATCTAACCGAGGTCCTTCCTTGGCTAGCGCTTGCAAGGGCAGACACCTGACCTCTAGCGCCACCTCACTGGCCCCAAATTCCTTAATTCTTGAACTATTTTTCTTTTCTTCTTTTTTTTTTAATTTTTTAATTTTGGGGGGGCACATCTCGTGTTGCTCAGGGGTTACTCCTGGCTCTGCACTCAGAAATTGCTCCTGCAGGCTTGAGGGACCACATGGGATGCTGGGGATTGAACTCAGGTCTGTCCTGGGTCAGCAGCATGCAAGGCAAATGCCCTACCGCTGTGCTATCATTCCGGTCCCTCTTGTACTATTTTTTTGACCCAGTGATATAACTACTTTTCTATAGCAGCCAGACTATATCCAATTGTAGAGCCTTGCTTTTTAAACATGTAACATTTGAATGTAATTTTAGCTTATTTTACTTTCCTATTGCATTCATTATTATTATTATTATTATTATTATTATTATTATTATTATTATTATTATTTTGGTTTTTGGGCCACACCCGGCGGTGCTCAGGGGTTACTCCTGGCTGTCTACTCAGAAATAGCGCCTGGCAGGCACGGGGGACCATATGGGACACCGGGATTCGAACCAACACCTCTGGTCCTGGATTGGCTGCTTGCAAGGCAAACACCACTGTGCTATCTCTCCGGGCCCTTAATTATTATTTTTAAATGGAATCATGCTAAGTTACAGAGTCACAGAAACATGATTGAGTTTCAGGTGTACGATGCTCCAATACCCATCCCTTCATCAGTATTTACTTTTCTCCACCATTGTCCCCAGTTTGCCTTGCACTCCACAGTCTGCCTTCATTTTTTTCCCCCTTTAGACCCTGTGGTTTACAATACTGTTACTGAGAGGATATCCATATCCTTTTACCTCCTTTCAATGCCCCATCCTCCTGAGTGACTTCCCTTCAACATCCTCACAGTCCTTGACCTATTCTACATCTCCCAGAAGCAACTTTTCCACCAACTTAGATGCCTTCTGTATCTAAGTAGAAAAAGAGACATGACTCCCAGTGAAGAGTCATTAGTCTTGGGGATATGACTGGCAGCAGAATAAATGCCTGGTAGGCATTGTTGTGTTAAATAATTAACGATGGGGCTGGATGGTGGATGATGCCATCCAGCCCACATGGCTTTGCAACCTCCATGCAGCCGGCGAGTTCCAGGCCCAGGTGAAATTACTCACTCACACGCAGGCTTCAGGAAGAATCATCTTTATTCATGCCCTAGCCACCACAGGTGTGTGGCCTATGTCAACCTTTCAAGCATTCAGCAATGTTTTGCTAGCCCTGCATCTTATCTCCTGTTAGCCATCTTCCCTTTGGGCTCCATGCGGCCCAAAGATCCAAAAGCCAGGAAACCAAGCCGGGCCAAAAGAGAAACGGCAAAAGGGCCGAATCCCCTGGCTCAGAGGTTTATCTATCCTTTTCCAGACCCCTCCCAGAAATGGGAGGTCTTGCAGGTAGTTACACCTATTATCCGGTTCCCAAGACCCCTCCCAGATATGGGTGGGTCTTAGGGTCTTTGCACCCAACTTCAGGGTTTTAGCTAGGTACACCAACAGGCATGAAGCCAAATTCAAATTCTTAGCGTTGTCCATCCACGTGGCAAAGCCATTGAGATCCCTGGCATCCCAGGAAAGTGTGTTTTCTTAGGACAACAGGATCAAAGGAAGGGCAGGGGCATGAACACTGAGCTGAACTCTTGGCCTGAGCACCATCTTCTTAGAAGTCTCAGTACCAGGAGCCTAGGGAATGAAAGTGATGGCACAGAGTAAAGAATCTGTGTGTCTAGAACTTGACTCAACTACTGATCCCTTTGACATCACTGAGGGATGTCCCTTTATTTACTAAAGACTGACCCTTTGTGTCCCTGTGACATATGGGATTAGCTCCACACTATTTAGGGCTGAATGAGACTCATGTACTAGAAGCATGCTTCTTCTCTCACACAAAACTAGGGCGAGAAATGGTCTTAGGAAGCTGGACTGTGTGTGCTAGGACTGGCTTGTTCTGTGGCAAGAAGGGGCCTGGAGGGCCCGGAGAGAGAGCACAGCGGTGCTTGCCTTGCAAGCAGCCGATCCAAAACCTAAGGTGGTTGGTTCCAATCCCGGTGTCCCATATGGTCCCCCGTGCCTGCCAGGAGCTATTTCTGAGCAGACAGCCAGGAGTAACCCCTGAGAACCGCCGGGTGTGACCCAAAAACCACAAAAAAAAAAAAAGAAAAAAGAAGGGGCCTAGAAGCCAGTCTGTGTCCCAGATGGCCCTGCCCTGAGTGACTTCCAATAGCAAACCTGTGTGTGAAGTGGCCAGCCCAATAGCTCAGTAGTGGGCAGAGGCCAGCTCTGGAGCAGCCATCCATCTTCTGCTAAGTTTCTTCAAAGGGAACAGAATGCAGCTTCTCCATGACCATACATGTTAATACTCATCCAAATACCCAATGAGGGGAAGCATGTGTGCACATTAGCTGCATTCGAAGTTTGCTAAATCCAAATAATGGGTGCCTCTGTCTCCTCAGCCAGATAATGTGACCCCAGGGACTTTCTTCCCCTGGGACATATCTTGACAAAAAGGCGCAAATGATGTTTTTCAAAATCTGATAGAAAAGATTATTTTACAAGATAAGAGGCCTCTGAGCAGAAGTTCAGTGTTTGCATGGAAACCGTTACTCAACTGACATAGATCAGGCTTTGAAAGAAAGGCCTTCCATTATCTGTTACTTGGGCTTTTCCTTCCTCAAGATTAAAAAGAATTTGTGGGGGGAAGGAGGCATTTGGTTGAAAACTGCTGTTCTTCTGTAAAAGGGTCTCCTGACTGGGTGTCTCCAAGAAAGCACCAGTGTGACAAGAACCTAGGGTGTCCTGGGGTGGCCATCCTGGTCAGGGTCCCATCTAGCTCTGGCGGTTCCATTTCTCAGTCTACCCTTGAAAGATCAAGATACAAAAGTTTGACTTTTTTATACATGACTAAAACACAAGTACTGCCATCAGTTTTCCAGTCTGAATGAATTGAAATAAATACCCCACAATAAAGAGTGCAGTTTTTTGCCATTGAATAACATCTTTCCCAGGAGAAGCAAAGGAAGTATTCCAAAGCTACTCAACAGTTCTCACTTTGAAAAACTGCTCGAAGGACCAGAGAGATAGTATAGCAGCACCACATATGGTGTGTCCCCCCCACCCCACCACCAAATGGCAAGGAGTTGGTCTGTGATCACAGAGCCAGAAGTAAGTCCCGAAGCAAAGTTCTGTGTGACCCCCACTCACCTATCTTCAAAAACCTGCACACAATTTGAAAAACTTTTTTCGGGCCCGGAGAGATAGCACAGCAGAATTTGCCTTGCAAGCAGCCGATCCAGGACCAAAGGTGGTTGGTTCGAATCCCGGTGTCCCATATGGTCCCCCGTGCCTGCCAGGAGCTACTTCTGAGCAGACAGCCAGGAGTAACCCCTGAGCACCGCCGGGTGTGGCCCAAAAAACAAACAAAAACAAACAAACAAAAACAACAAAAACAAAAAAAAATACAAAAAAAAAAAAAAACTTTTTTCATGCTGGAAAGATAGCTCCAGTGGTGGAGCTCAGGCCGCGTGTACCAGTTCCCTGAGTCCTCATGCCTAATCCACCCCAACATTGATAGAGTGAGGCCTGAGCCTGGGTTCTTATTGAAAAAGCAAACAGGGAGCTGGAGAGATAGCATGGAGGTAGGGCTTTTGTCTTGCGTGCAGAAAGACGGTGGTTCGAATCTCGGCATCCCATAAGGTCCCCGAGCCTGCCAGGAGCTATTTCTGAGCGTAGAGCAAGGAGTAACCTCTGAGCGCTGCCGGGTGTGACACCCCTCCCCCCAAATAAAAAGAAAAGAAAAAGCAAACAGGAAGACTGGCGTGATGGTACAGCCACGCATCCCTTGAACACAGCTGACCCAGGTTCAATCCCTGAGCCCTTCCAGAAGTGACCCGAGTGTAGCATAAGCCCTGAGTACCACCAGGCATGGCCTGAAAAATCAAACAAATAAACTAAAAAGCAAGCAGCGCAGGTGAGGTAGGAGCCTGTCACTCTCCCTGTCCTCTAAAGTGGCCCATGCTGGAGGCTGCTGGAACGCAACACTTTGGCAAGTGTTTTCACTGGTAAATAACTTATTTGTCCTTCAAAGACAAAGCTAAAAGGATCGGGGTTGTATAGGACTGAGGTTCTCAGCAGCAAGGCCCTGGGCTGGGAAGAATTGGTGCTTTTGTCAGAGGCCAATTGGTCTCCAGTGCCAATCTCACTCTTTGCCAGGCACGAGGTACACAGGCTGGCACTCACAGTGTCCCTTACAAACTGAGAATAGTCCCTCCCCATCTCCATTATATAATGAGACTTGAGCATACGTGATGGGGGGCAGGTAGGTGACTGGCTCAACATCACCTTTAAACTGGTCTCTTTGTTCATAGCCAGCCCCAAAGTTTCTATTAGTGGGTCTCACCATGGGAAGATGATGGGTGGGTCTCACAGTTCAGCTGGTCCACATGTGCTACAGCTTCTTCTGCCCTCAGCTGTATCTTTCTCTTATACCAAACTGGGATAATCCACTTAAAAATATTCTGCACTTTGGCTGGAGGGAGTGTTCTTACCTTAGAACACTGCCAACGTGGGTTTAATCCCTGATACTGAATATAGTCCCCCAAGCACAGAGCCAGGAACTAGTCTTGAGCACAGGTGGGTGTGGCCCCAAAACAAAATAAACTTCTGGCTTTAGTTTCTTAATACTAAACTAATCACACAGGTGCTCATATTCTAAGGCCCCAAGTCTATCGCAGACTTTTTCTGCTGGGGTCGAACTGAGCACTCTATTTTACACAGATGGCTTGGGCTTGAGTGTAGTCATCACCATTTTCATCATCAGTCGAGAGTTTTGTCTAATTTAGAGGGAACTCTACAAGCAGCAAATGCCCTAGAAACCCCAGCATGTCCATCTGATATTAGTGTTCTCACTTAAACCTCAACCTCCCAGAATCCCTTCTCAGGAACTACTGAATGGCGTTGACTTCAGGGAGAGCCAAGCAGGCCTCGCCACCTCACTGGGGTTGGGGAAACTAAGGGAAAGCAGAGGAGGACAAGCTCTGCTGATGACCCAAAACCAGCTCAGTGTGTGAGGATTAGATAATAGCCACTCTCTTTAATGAGGGGCTATGGATAGCCTCTCTCTGCAGCCTGCTATGAAGTTTTGGCTTCAATGCTCTGCATTGTCCCAGGATTACCAGGAAATGCTATTTCTCTTGTACTCAGGCCAATGTGTGGTTCTCTACGGGAAAGCTGGTTTCTCAACCACTTCTAGGGCTACCTGCTTCATCTATAAACAATAAATTTGCTGAAAAATTCTGACCCCATGGTAACTGTTCTTTCACAAAAACAAGAGAAGGAAAAGAGAGAAAGCGGTCAAGTAGGTCAGAGGCAAGAGGAGCAGAGTGGTCAGGTGAGCTGGAGTTTGTAACCGAGATGTGTGTGCATTAGACATGAAGCCCCAGATTCAGTTCCAAGATGCTAAAGACATTTACTGTGTCATTGCCCTTCTCTTTAGAAGTAAAACATGGGGCCAGAGAGATAGCATGAAGGCAAGGAATTTGCCTTGCAATCTGAGGGTCAGTGGTTCAAATCCCGGCATCCCATATGGTCCTCCTGAGCCTGCCAGAAGCGATTTCTTTTTTTTTTTTTTTTTTTTTTTGTGGTTTTTGGGTCACACCCGGCTGTGCTCAGGGGTTTTTCCTGGCTCTGTGCTCAGAAACTGCTCCTGACAGGCACGGGGGACCATATGGGACGCCGGGATTCGAACCGATGACCTTCTGCATGAAAGGTAAATGCCTTACCTCCATGCCATCTCTCCGGCCCCGATTTCTGAGCATAGAGCTAGGAGTAACCCCTGAGCGCTGCCGGGTGTGACCCAAAAACAAAACAAAACAAAAAAGAAAGAAAAATGAAAAACCATATGTAAATGTTTAGCATTGGGACCAGAGAAATAGTACAGCAGGTAAATTTTTGATCCCTAGCACCCAGATGGTCCCTTGAATTCTACCATGAGTGATCCATAAGCACAGAGCCAAACTGGGTGTGGATCCGCCCACAAACAAAAATGCTTAATATATTGTTCCATTAGTTTAAGTTAGTGAACTACAAGAAAAAAAATCAATTTTTTGTTTGAAACTTGAATCCAATGTAAGTCACCTTCTGCAATCTTTTGGGGAGAAAAACAACTGTTTCAAAATTGATTCTAGGTCTCATTACTATGTCATGTGACATCATTCTCACCATGTAGAGTTAGGAAGATTACCAATTTGGTAGATTTTGTTTGTTTTTGTTTTGGGGTCATACCTGGTGGCACTCAAGGGTTATTCCTGGCTCTGTACTCAGAAACCGCTTGTGGCAGGCTCAGGGGACCATACGGAATACTGGGGGTTGAACTCAGGTCAGTTGCATGCAAGGCAAATACCCTACCTGCTGTGCTATCACTCCAGTCCCTCATCATTTTTCTTGTGCCAAAGACATGTGTTTTGGATCATAACTGGCAATGCTCAGGGTCTACTTCCAGCTCGACGTTTAGGGATACCTCCCAGCAGCACTCAGGGACCATTGCTGGGGATGGAACCCAGGACTCCCAAAGACAAAGCATGTGCCTTGAGCCATCTCCCATGCTCTGCTTATTTTACCCCCTTCAGAGCATTTTCTGATCTTGTCTTAGTCTTGTGCAATTGGGAGGACTCATAGAGACTACATTTTCCAGGACCTATCTAGAGGCAAAGTAAATGTCAACCACACCACATTCCACATTAGTCCAGGAAGTGCTCTTACACATTCTACAGGATAAAAAGATTGTGTGTGTGTGTGTGTGTGTGTGTGTGTGTGTGTAATTTTGACTTAATAGCTAGAATATTAACAGCAGCAACATAAAATTTCCTTTGATTTCTCTATTCTTTAAGGTTAAATTCGCTGGGGGGGGCATACCTGTGTTTAGGGCTGACTTCCGATCTGCACTCAGTGATCACTTCTGTAAGATTCTGGGGGTCCAATATTGTGGGAGCAGGAAATTGAACTTATAACATTGGCTACATCCAACGCTAGCGCCCTCCCCACTGAACTATCATTTTTGGGGGATTGTCACACCCAAAATGTGATGCTCAGGGGTTACTCCTGGCTATGCACTCAGAAATTGCTACAGCTAGGGCCATATGAAATGCCAGGGAATCAAACTGAGGTCTTTCCTGGGTCAGCTGTGTGCAAGACAAATGCCCTATCACTGCCATCGCTCCAGCCCTCCCGCAACTATCTTACTGGTTCCAAGGTTAATTTTTTAAACATTTCTGGATATCAGCTTAAAGCAAATTAGATTTAACTCTTACCTCCAATACCTTATCATCATGTTTTTAAGTCATTATTTGCTTTACTGGGATGGAAACTCTAACTGCACCCTCTCACTCCCTGACCCCAGGATTAGCACAGCGATTATTTCACAATATTTGTCCAGAACTTCACGACTGCAATGGAGGCACACCCATGAATAATGATGAACTCTCCTGTTGATTACTCCACCGAAGAATGTCAAAATGGGGACCTGTCCACTCTCAGATCAGAGGGAAGGGAACATGCCACTAAGAGAAAAGAATACAGCATATTGCCACCCTGCAAAGACTCCAAGTTGGTCTCTATATGAGCATGCCTCATGACTACTTGTGCAACAGACAAAGCCTTGGTGGGTCTGGAGAGATATTAGAGGCCAGGGTGTTTGCCTTGTACACAGCTGATCTGGGTATGGTTCCCTGAGCACCACTAGGAGGAAGCTCTAGGTCACTGCTGGGTATGACCTATATAAACAAACCAAGGACTAAAGTTTTTGATTTGTAAGGAAATTTTAAAAAGCAGCATCTCGGGGGTAGGGGGGCAGAGAGATAGCATGGAGGTAGGGCGTTTGCCTTGCAAGCAGGAGGACGGTGGTTCAAATCCCAGCATCCCATATGGTCCCCCGAGCCTGCCAGTAGTGTAGAGTCAGAAGTAACCCCTGAGCACTGTCGGTTGTGACCCCAAAAAACCAAAAACCAAAAAATAAAATAAAATAAAAAGCAGCATCTCTTTCAAATAGGGCCAACAGTTCACAACAGCATTATAAAAGAGAGTATCAAGTGCTGGCACACCCTGGCCAGGGATTATAGGAATGAGAATGTGGTGGGGCGGGGGATGACACCAGCTGAGAATGAGTCAAAGGTCTTGAATGTTTCCATGTTTTATTTATTGATTTATTTTTGTTTTGGGGCCTCATACCCAGTGGTACTCAGGGGTTATTCCTTGCTCTGTGCTTAGGAATCTCCTGGAGGGGCTCAAGACCATATGGAGTACTGGGGATCAAACCCAGTTGGCTGTGTGCAAGGCAAGTGTCCTACTTATAACTCTGGTCTCTTGGGGGTTTGATTTTGTTTTGGGGCCACACCCGGTGGCGCTCAGGATTTAACTCTGATTCTGCACTCAAAAATCGCTCCTGGCAGGCTTGGGGATCGTATGGGATGCTGGGGATCAAACCAGGGTCCTGCCTGGGCCGGCTGCATGCCAGGCAAATGCCCTGCTGCTGTGCTATCGCTCCAGCCCTTAAGGGGTTGATTTGTATCAAAACCTGAGTCAACACTATTATAAGTGCATGACCTAAATTTCAATAAGTTGAAAAAATTTTTGCTAAGAAAGTGGGGTGGAAAGAGAGAAAAGCTTGGGATATTGATGGAGGGAAAGATACTGGTGGTGGGTTTCGTTTGGAGAGATTATCCACCTAGGCTTTGGGAGTTATAAACAAGTGGACAGATGTGTATGAATCAGTAGACCCTATGCCCACTTATAAACCAATAAAGGGTATGGAGAGATAGTATAGTGGGCAGGGCACTTGCCTTGCATAGACACTAGGATTCAATCCCTGATACCACATATGGTCCCCTTACACCTACTCTGGGTGATCCATAAGAACAGTGCAGAGCCAGAAGCCCTGAGCACTGTTGGTATGGCCCAAACCTTCCCCCACACTCTCCCCCAATAAAGGATATTACTGCTTCATATACTAGGATGGTAAGTGGGCACAGTGAATCTATTTTTTATTTTATATTTTTGTGGTGGGGGACACACCTGGTGGTGCTCAGGGATCACTCCTGGAGGTGCCTAGGAGAATTTATGTGGTGCTGAGTATTAAAATCGGGTTGGTTGCATGCAAGCCAAGTCCTGTATCCACTGGATTATTCTCTTGCCACCCAGTGGGCCTAATTTGAGTAAGAGTAGATTTTTTGATACAGTAGACTAAAATTAGATTCCTGCAGTGTCTAAAATTGAGTTTGGGGACTGGAGAGACCCTCATTGGCTGGAGTACATGCTTTACATAAAGGCCTGGATTTGACCCCTGCAATCACATGGAACTCGCCCTTTCCCAAGCACTGCCAGGTCTGGGCCCCCCAAAGCAAATACAGTGAAAGCACAGGACAAGCTCAATGTAAGGAAGGTAGACACTGCCCCCTTCTGGCCAGAAATAAAGCCTATGTAACAATAATCATTCTGTTAAGACATGACCAGAAAATAGTTTTCGGGGTTTTTCTGGGTCACACCCGGCAGCACTCAGAGGTTACTCCTTGTTCTATGCTCAGAAATCGCTCCTGGCAGGCTTGGGGGAACATATGGGATGCTGAGACTCAAACCACCGTCCTCCTGTATGCAAGGCAAACAAATGCCCTACCTCCGTGCTATCTCTGTCTATTTTTTTTTTTTTTTATTCAAAACTTCATATATTGAAGCCACAGGGACTTTTAATTTCCACATCTCACTGAAAATACAATCTTCCTGTGGTTTTAGGGAGATTTTTGACACACACACACACTTCACACACACATACACACTTCGGCAAATTGTATAAAGCCTACAGATTATGAGAAAAGGTAGCTAGCTAATATCCTTTATGAAGACTGTTTTGACCTAGGAGGAAAAACTTTTGAGAAATAAAATTTCTAAGTTTGTCACTGAGGGATGCATGCAAAAAGCACCTTTTTCCGGAGATAGTAGGCTTGCATATTAGAGATAACAAGAAAAAAATTTAAAGGTTGGAAAGAACCCTCAAAGCTATAAAATCATCCTTTCAAATTTAGACACATCTTGTAACATTTCCCCATCTTAGAATATTAAATTCTAACTTGTAAAATGGTGTGTGTGTAAACATAGTCTTTTTTTTTTTTTTTTTTTTTGGTTTTTGGGCCACACCCGGTAACGCTTAGGGGTTACTCCTGGCTATGCGCTCAGAAGTCGCTCCTGGCTTGGGGGACCATATGGGACGCTGGGGGATCGAACCGCGGTCCGTCCAAGGCTAGCGCAGGCAAGGAAGGCACCTTACCTCTTGCGCCACCGCCCGGCCCCGTAAACATAGTCTTTTATTAGTTATGTGACTGTTAAGATAAACTGCTCCCACACCTCTGGCCAAAAGTACTTCACCTTAGATGTGAACACAAAAATGCTGCCTAGGAATTCTTATGCACCAAGTCCAGTGCCCCCTTAAGCACAAGGCTGATTCTATTACCTCTTCAATCCTTACTCAAAAGTGCCATTTTTTTGGGGGTTGGGGGGCGGGGGGAGTCCACATACAGCTATGCTCACAGCTAACTTCTGGCTCTGTGCTCTTGGTTGATTCAGGAGACCATATGGGATGCTGGGAATCAAACCGGGGTCAGTCACTGTGTGAAAGGCAAGCACCTTGCCTGTTTTATGATCACTCTTACCTAGGCCCTTTGATTTGAGACAAAGTCTTCTCTTGTTACTAACAGTGTTAGTCACTGTTCCAAACGGAAGCAGGTACCTGATACTCTAAGTGAGGTTGGACTGGGTGTGAACTAGGCAAGGAATCAATCAGCTCTATTAAGAAATCAGCATATTTGCTTAAGAGTCTTACAAGAAGTACACAGAGCACACATCTGGGTTATAAAAGCCCTTTTATAAAGCCATTTTTAAACAAAACAAAAAAAGTTTACAAAAGAAAAAAAGATACAGAAAAAAGTATAACTTGCTTCATATGTCCCAAAAAAGAGGAAAAATAAAGGGACAATGCCAACATGCTCAACAATAAAGAATTCTTTTTCTTATTTTTAATATAAAATACAAGCAAAGGATACACATACTTCAAACAGAGCTCAGGAGCAGACACGCAGTCCCAGAAACCCTTAAAGAGAAAGCAGGAGTTTGTTTCCTCTTTGTCTATGCAGATACATACATAGAGATGGGAAATGTGAAAATCAGGGATCACAGAAGACCATCACACAAGTTTACCTATGCCTGTTGCATCCAAAATTCACGAACATGGTCAACAAAGTCATGTTCACGTCAACCCCATTACATTGAAATTTAAAAAGAAAAAACAGAACCTTTAAATAAAGTGGTTACATTCAAACCTTTCGTTCCTTAGTACACACTGCAGATTTCAGCACTGTTAAGGTACATTGCAATACCCAACTCTCTGGAGTCTGAATGTGTCAAGCAAAATTGCAATATTAAGGGATGTCCGGTTTCACCCCACAAATTATACACGGAAGCAAGCAGGTTCCTCTCTTTACCCTTCCTGCTCAGAATGTAAAAGATTAAGGACTAAAATCAAGGAAGACTGGGAGTCTTAGAGCTGGTAAAATGAAGTCTAAAAGATGAATCAAGGCAATTGCTGAGAAACTGGCTACCACTTATCCTGGCAAGTCTTAGGTTTTTCCTTAAAGCTGCAGGAACTAGGTGTAGGTTTGCTGCAACATGTCCATGGTAAACAAACTAAGTAGAGCTCTTATTTACACATTTTGTAACAAATACTTCTGGAGGGAAAGAAAAAAAAGAATTCACTAATTTCCAGAAGACAAGTTTAATTGCCAGACATATACAAACACACTCACACGCACATCCACACAATACTTCAGGGTTTTTATACACGTTATACAGGGCATAAGCTGAGAGTACTATACCCCTAACACCCCATTGCAAAGAAATAAAAACAAAAAAACCCCAAGTTTACCCCCCACACCCCTGTAATCTAGAAAACCCTCCCTTCACCCTGATGTACAAAGTGTCCACACACGGGGCACCCACCAACCACACAGCACGCTCAGACAGACGATGTCCCCGGCTCAGCCATCCCACTGGTTTACAGACTTTACTACTAGTGGTTAATACACAGCACCTCTGTCAATTTTGAGATTTAGGCTTTGTAAAAAAAAAAAAGTTACTTAAGATATGGGATTAAAAAAGAACCATAGTATGTTAAGTGTATCATAAGAAAATGGGTTATGGATTGAAATTTGCTAATTGTTTGATGTCAAACAATAAAATCCTTTCAAATATTCTGCAGTTCATGCAGACAAGGAATTGTCTGGCCTCTAGAGCAATTGGGCTGGCCTTTTTGAACCTGAATTTACTCCATTCCCAACTCCTAAAGGAAGAGGGCTTCTTCCAAACTCTGACAGTAGCTATTTCATAAAGATTTCCATGTTGTCCCTGGTATCAATTTTGCATTTGCCTTTCCAATACTTTCAAAGAACCTAAATTGGTTTATTTCAAGAACTACTCCCTTCCCAAATTCACTTGCTACTTAAATGTACATGCCAGAGACCAGAGCCTTGGACCTGGCCAGGGTTTCCTGGCCACACCAGGAGCAGCATCTAAGTACCAAGCTGTGTAACCCCTAAGCACAGCCAGGTATGCCACTCTGCCCAAAGAAGCCAAAACACAAAACATCCAAGTTCCATTTAACTGCCCATATCCACAAAAATGTCAAAAACTATACTGGATTACAACTTCAAATTTCACTCCCAATTAGTTTGAAAAAAAAAAAAAAAATGCTGTCTGAAGCAATTCCACAAATAGTAATTGTGGATCAAGTCTGGAGCAAACTAGTTATTGTGTGTGTGTGTGTGTGTGTGTGTGTGCGTGGGGGGGGGGGATCAGCATCCAAGATCTTTCATGGGAAACTATCAACATGTCTTGCAGGCTAAAACATTTGCCACCTGCTTCCTCCCTAAAGGAGGACCTGCTCACTGATTCTCATCAGGGACTCAGTAGGAAGGGATCAGGGAAATGTTTAAGAAAGCAGGACACATAACTAAAACTAAAATGTGTTCTTTGGGATCACACCACTGACTCCAATCTGAGATGTGGAGAGCTGGACGCAGCAGCATGTTAGAATTCATCAAATATGATCTTCTCGTTTCTAGATGTGTACGTAGGGTGAAGTCTGGAAAAAACGAATCTTATAAACTATAATGTAGTGTCAGTCAGCATAGCTGCCACAATTCAGGTTCCAGAGGTAAACTACAGACAACTTGGATAACAGAAACAAGCACCTTCAAGGCTAACGTCCCTCTTCCCAAGCACTGCGACCTAACAGTGAGTGCTGGTGCCATTTAAACCTGGGCACAGAGAAAGTGAGGGAATTTAGTGAGACAGTGTCAATGCCAGTCCCTACAGTTTACAAATCCAGACCTGAGAGCAAGGCTGACTCCTGAGCACTTGTGTCCAGTTGTGACCCCGCAGTTATCCTCCTATTTACACTCTTGAATTGAGAAGACTTAAAATATTTTATAACAATTAAAAAGTGGAGAAATGGGGCAAAAAAAGGTAGTACAGTGGGTCAAGCGCTTGTCTTGCACACGGCTGATCCAGGTTTGATCCCCGGCATCCAATATGGTCCCCCAGCACTGCCAGGAGTTAATTCCTGAGCGCAGAGCCAGGGATAACTCCGGAGCATTGCCGGGTGTGGCCCATAAACAACAAAAACTGGAGAAAGCAAAGGTTCTTCAGAGCTTCTCATGGGGACATAGATTTT
The DNA here is from genome assembly GCF_024139225.1 of Suncus etruscus. Classification (NCBI taxonomy): domain Eukaryota; kingdom Metazoa; phylum Chordata; class Mammalia; order Eulipotyphla; family Soricidae; genus Suncus; species Suncus etruscus. The sequence continues at coordinate 87,216,677 of NC_064850.1, forward strand.
CTTTTTGTCCAGTCTACTAGGAATATGTTTCAACCCATTGATATTTTTTTAAAAGATCCCAAACAAAAAAAGCCCACCAAGTGCACACAATAACTTAGAAGGTATGATTACTTCTAAAGTGTATAAATCAGATTAGTACAGTTCACTATACTAAGAGACTGTAACATACAATATTGAGGTGCAAATTTTTAAAAGCCCCCTTCCCTCAACCTCCTTGAAGCATAGTCTAAGAAACGCCCAAGTGTAACTAGGAATGTAAGACTTAGAAAGTTATAAATTCCTAAAAAGTAGTAGTACATGATAGAAACACTGATAGGCCTTTTACTGTAAAAACAGAAACCATGTGAAAACTTGGATACCTGAACCCACTGAAGTAAATAGAATATTCAATACTCTCCATACAAAGATCATGACAATAAATTCAATGATCATGAAAGATCCCATTGTTACATCCATTTTTTGCCAAGTACTGTCTCCCAATTCATTCTTTAACACACAAAGGACAATTGTTTGGTGTGTTTGTTTGTTTTTAATTACCAAATAAGGATATTTCTTATAGTGTCTTAGATATCAGAGTAAAAATATTCCTTAAATAATATTTTGACTAGGAATATCTGCAAGAAAGCCATATTGTCTGAGAAAACTGTGCTGTAGCTTAATAGAAAGGAAACCTCTTAAGATAAAGCAAATTTAGAGATAAGAAGTTAATTTTCAATAACAATAGGCTATTAAAAATTTGCTCCTAGTTTCAGCATATTGGCAAATCAAGCCCTCAGATCTATCCCTTAACTACTTTCATATGGCATGTAAAATATTTTAATTGTACACAGTCCTCTTAATACCTGGCTACTTTAGTCCTGCTGAACTGCTTAAATTCAAGCAATTTAAACCCATGATTTAAACATCATGAGCAGAAAGCAGGAATGCTAAGAAATAAAGGGCAACACGCACTGAGTAGTAGGGGTCGTGCATGCCCGTTACAGGAAATCAGACCAGAGCCAGGAGGAATCCTGTCCTGGGCACACTAGGGGTTTTGGGGGTGGGTGTGCAGTTGTGTTCTGTAGGAGCAGGAAGCCAAGAAATGAACTTTAAGTATGTTCCTATGAAGTAATGGGAAGAGAGGTGAGGAAAAGGAGAAAACTCTATTCTCAAATAAAAATAGAGTATTGAATATTAAGAGAATTTCAATTCTGTTTTTATAAAGGAAAAACCCCAAGTCTTTGTAATTGAGTTCCACATTAACTAACACTTTATTTTCTCAAGACTAAATATTGTCAGTTTGAGAAGAAATCCACTGTGATCTTGCCATTAAAATTCTAAAATTTGGACTGAGGGGGAGTCCTTGATAAAACTTTATCCAAGAAACAAAGTAGGTACAAATACAGATATTTTAAAACATGAACCATTCATTAAAAAAACAAATGGAAAATCAAGAGTAATTAGTTTTGGTGGGCCTCTTTTTTTTTAAGTTCCTTAACGACTGTAGCAGGACAAAAAAAGGATCACTGGCTACCACTGGCTCTGTGTCTTTTTGAAATAACAAGGGATAAACTTTTTTTTAAACTCATGAGCTAAAACAAGATCAATAAACTCCATTCTCTGCTTTGCCTCCTGTGGAAGTTATGAAAGCTCTGAGATAACAAATAAAAAATCATCTTTATCTTTACCTGCCCCCTCAGTGGAGGTTTAAAGTCATAATTATTTTTAGCTATCAATCTTTGTGTATACCGATATATAAACTTGTACTAGATGATAACTTTTTTTTTTAAGTCCAGGGCAAGGAAGAAACAATCATTTTAAAAACTTTTTATATATTTGATTATGGTTCCAACTTCCTACCATTTAGTGAAAAGCAAAATTTCCATAGTGTTCACCTCGATCTCATTGCAGTACGACTGTGGTACATCCCCCATTAAAATAAAAAGATGAAGCAGTCAATCCAGTGATTCATGACATGGCTTTCATTGGGAAAAGAGGGAAGAGGAAGTGTGGCAAAGGAACAACTAGCAGATAGAAAGGTAAACTAAATATACAATGGTTTCTTAAAAAGGGAAAAGAGAGAGAGAAAAGTTACTTTCAACAAAAGGAAAAAACATTGAAAGAGCCATTGCCAAAGCCACTTTGTATCTTACTTAAGTTTTCTCCCTCCCCCATTTTTTCTTTTTTTTCTTTTTTTTTTTAATAAAATCTCTCCCCAAACCATCAACATTTTAATCCTCCCCAGACTGGGCTTCATCTTCAGACCCTTCATCCCCAGACTTCTCAGGTGGTGGGCTTGCAGATGCTTTCTTTTCTGGGGGGCTCTCTGGCTCCTCATCTTCTTCTCTGGGAGAAGGAGTCTTTTCCTTTGATACCTTGGAAACTGTGGGGCGACCCACTTTCCCTTTGCCTTTCACTGGACTGGGTGTCACTGAAAGAAGAAAAATGTCAATTGGGGAATGAAAGAAAAAAATGTCTTTCTTCTGTTTTTTGGGCTATGTCCAGCTGTGTTTAGGGTTTACTCCTGGCAGGCTCAAGTGACCATATGGGGCACTAGGGATTGAAGCCGAGTCTGTGCATGCAAGGCAAGTTACTTACTGAACTAACCTGAAGAAATATTTTTTAATAAAAATACAAAACGCGATAGCACAGCAATAGAGCGTTTGCCTTAAGCGCGGCTGACCCAGGATGGACCTGGGTTTGATCTCGGGCATCCCATATGGTCTCTCAAGCCAGGACTGAGAAGAACCAATAATAAAACCAGGGCACTACCAGGTGTGGTGGCACACATCACACCACTTCGCTAAAATGTATAAAAAAACAAAAAACAAACTAAACCCACTCCCCCAAACCACAATTACCTGTACTGAATAACACTTATAGATAATAAATTACTAAAAACCAAAGTAGATAGTAATATTCATATTATCCCTAAGTAATATCATACAGGGCCAGAGATAGCATGTAGGTAAGGCGTTTGCCTTGCATGCAAAAGGATGGTGGTTCAAATCCTGGCATCCCATATGGTCCCCTGAGCCTGCCAGGAGCGATTTCTGAGCGTAAAGCCAGAGTAACCCCTGAGCGCTGCCGGGTGTGACCCAAAAATCAAAATCAAAACCAAAACCAAAACCAAAACCAAACAAAACATAAAAAAGCAATGCCATACATCATGTATCCTGGGATAACCCTATTCCAAATTCTAAAAAATTGGTCCTAAAATGACCCCAAAGTGGTCAGTTGTTTTTTTTTTTTACCAGCACTGTAACATTATGCTCAGAGTAATGCTTATAATACTTATAATAAAAATGGGGGGCCAGAAAATAGTTTAACAGTTCTATCCTTAGAATGACATGTGGTCCCTGAGTATAAGCTGGGAACAGCTCCTAAGCATTGCCAGGCAAGAGCGAAAAAATTAAGATGCTACTGAAATTAAACTTCATTCTTAGTAGTATGTGAAACTACAAGTTCTTTATGATTTAAAAAAGCAAGTCAAGGGCTGGAGAAATAATATAGTCCTATTTTTCATGCTTTTAAAAAATACATTAAAAGGGGCCAGAGTAATAGCACAGTGGTTGGGCATTTGACTTGAATGTGGCTGACCCAGGACGGACCTGGGTTCGATCACTGGTGTCCTATATGGTCCCCCTCACCAGGAGCAATTTCTTTTTTTTTTTTTTTTTTGTGGTTTTTGGGTCACACCCGGTGGTGCTCAGGGGTTATTCCTGGCTCCATGCTCAGAAATTGTTCCTGGCAGGCAAGGGGGACCATATGGGACGCCGGGATTCGAACCGATGACCTTCTGCATGAAAGGCAAATGCCTTACCTCCATGCTATCTCTCCGGCCCCCCCAGGAGCAATTTCTAAGTACAGAGGCAGCAGTAACACGAGCGCTACCAGGTGTGGCCCAAAAACAAACAAAAGTAACATTAAAAAACATCTGGCACAAATTGTAAGTGCTCAAAGAAAACGAATCCATGCATCACACCTTTCTGTTAGCACACAGAATGAGTGGTGCAAGGGGTCAGAACACAGAACTGAAATGCATTACTGCTAACAGCCGCGTTGGTGACCACTGTACTATGTCTGAAACAAACCATCCATTCCCAAATCCTGTTATGTAAAGCTACAAGATGGGGGACAGAGCTGAATACCAGACAAGGAAGGGGTGGAACTACTAGTGAGAGACAGTCTGTAGGATAGGATCCTTCAGAAATCTTTCACTACTAGCAAATGCGGAACCACTCTCAAGTCCTAATGAAGAATTTCTGTAGAAAAGGATTGCCAGCTTTGAAAATGTACAATGCTGTAACTAAATTTCACTTTTGCAAAGCTTACCTGTTGCCTTTAGCCTGGGTTTGGGCATTTTCTTTTCTTTTCTCTCAGGTTTGGACTTCTTAACCATCTTTTTATTTTTCTTTTTAGAACTGCCATAGTCACTATCATCATCATCTTCCATTAGGAAATCTTCATCACTTCCGGAATCTTCTGAGGGAAAGAAGAATTTCAACGTCCAACTTAATGTATATATCCTTCCAAGTGAACAAAGGGAAAGAGCACTAAGAATGACTGGTACAGGGCAATTGGGAATCAAATACTCTTGGACTTTATTTGTATCCACAATCCTAATTTGTTTGGTGCTATCACTGATCCCACCTTGAAGGTTATACCACTTGTTTGAAAAGTGGGATGAGGAGAAAAAAAAAAAAGTGGGATGAGAGATGGAGAGAGTTGGGACACTTGTCTTACATGCTCAATCCCTGGCTTTCCATATGGTCCCCCAAGCATTGCCTAGAGTGATTCCTGAGTGTAGAGCCGGGAGTAACCCCTAAACATCACCAGGTGTAGCCAAAATACCAAAACAATAATGGTTCATTCAGTATATCAAGAAATGATGGAGACCATAATCATAGAAATTTATTTCTATAATGCCGGGGCTCAAATCAAGGTCTCATGTATGCAAGGTACATGCTTTTATCCTCAAGCTACATCACTGGTTGAATAATTGAACCATTTACTTTTGGCTTTGGTGTCATTCCTGTGCTTATTCCTGGCTCTGTGCTCAGGATCATGCCTGGTGGTGCTGGGTGCAAAGCAAGCACCCTCCCTGGTGCATTATTTCTCTGATCCCTATTAAAATCTCTTAATAGCTATCTGATTCCTTTCTGTCTACTTAGCTCATTACCTAATCTGTCTACCAATCTATATTTGTTCAACTTTATGTATTTGGTACTTACGTCTGACATAGCTTGGTGCATCTCTCTTCTCCCTCCCTCCCTATGCCCCTCCCCTTTTGTAGGTGTCATATCCAGCTTGTACAGAACTGGGGTAAAACATGAGCTACCAGTAATACAGGTATGATAGCTGGGTGCTCTGCCAACTCTAGTCCTTGGGTCACCTGGGCTACTCCACCCACCTAGGAACGTTTTAGGGTGGTGTGGGGGGAGAAAAGGTAGCAAAATAATGGGGATTGATGACAGGGCCATGTACATGATAGGGATGTGCCCTACTGCTATAGCTCTCAATCCTGACACTAACATTTATCTTTAAGTTGGTCTTTAGGAGCCAGAGTGATAGTACGGTGGGTACCATTAACTGCCGTGGCACGTGGCTGACCCAGGTTTGATCCCCAAACCACAACCAGTTAGGAATGATCTTTGAGCACTGATAGGTGTGGCCTAAAACCAAACAAAAAATAACGTAGATATTTAATAGAAAAACTGTTGTCTCTTCTAACAATTGAATAAATAACTGAAGAATTTGGCTTCCGCATTTAGCATCCACAAGTAGCAATAAGGTGAGAATAATCAGTGTGATTTGTCAGCTCCACATACTCTCCTGGAATGGTGCCTCATCCTCCTCTTCCTGCTCTTCTTCACTGCCCACATCCTCCATGAGCATCTCTCTTTGTTTAGAAGCTGCTTTAGAGGCTGCCTGTCGTTGCTGGCGCACATTTTTATGATCTTCTTTATCATCTTCACTGTCCTCTGTAAAATACAAGTTGTGATGCAATAATCAAAGAGCTATATATTTGACAGGTGAAGAGAAAAATCCAAGAACAGTGACCACAATGAGCGAAAAATTGTAGCATTACTTAGTTAAAAATGGGTAAAATCTTGCCTTGAATGTGACTGATTCCGGTTTGACCTCAGCATATATGATCCCGAGTTTCTCCAGGTGTGATCCCTGAACATAGTCAGGAGTGCACTGGAATGTTGCCCAAACCACCAATCCTCCCCAAAGTTCCCACAATAGGTGCACCATGGCTACAGTTGAATATAACGCTGTTCTCAATATCTGAATTAGAGATCTCTAAAGTTCTCATCATTGGGCCAAGGATTGGCTCAAAGGAGAAGAGATGCTTTGTATATGGGAACCTTAGGTTTAATTCCTAGCAACCTCATGGTCCCTCAAGCAAGTCTGGAAGTGATCTATGAGCATCAAGCTGGAAGTGGTCCCTAAGAATTCAAATTAAAGTAGCTAGAATGATAAAGAATAAACTTTCAACTCTTTTTTGGGGCGAAGAAAAGGGGTCACACTTGGTGGTACTCAGGATACTCTGGGGACCACACGTGACACCAGGATCAAGCCTAGGCCAACCACTATTAGCTCACTGGTCTCTCAACTCTTAGAAAAGTAAAAACTTGGGGCCGGAGAGATAGCATGGAGGTAAGGCATTTGCCTCTCATGCAGGAGGTCATCGGTTCGAATCCCGGCGTCCCATATATGGTCCTCCCGTGCCTGCCAGGAGCAACTTCTGAGCCTGGAGCCAGGAATAACCCCTGAGCACTGCCGGGTGTGACCCAAAAACCACAAAAAAAAAAAAAAAAAAAAAAAAAAAAAAAAAAAAAAAAAAAGAAAAGTAAAAACTTTTTAAAAGGTCAACAGTAAGTAACCAGGGTTTATTTTATTGACCATACAGTCTCATTAATTATTTTGAATGAAAATTATTAGGAAAGGAGTTGGGGACATAATTCAAGTGGTAGAACACAGAACACAGGCCTTTTATTTAACACTGTGGTCCCCAGATCCTCAACTACCCAGAAAACCCTAAGTTTTCGCAACATTAAACACTGCCTATGATTACTATTTCTAAAGACTACTTCCCAGAGGCCAGAGAGAAAGCTCAATATCTAGCACATGCATCAAAGAGACCCAAATGAGTGATGGTGCTAAGGGCTTTCCAGCTTTTTTTTTTTTGTTTTTGTTTTTCGGTCACACCCAGCGGTGCTCAGGGGTTACTCCTGGCTGGCTGCTCAGAAATAGCTCCTGGCAGGCACGGGGGACCATATGGGACACCGGGATTCGAACCAACCACCTTTGGTCCTGGACCAGCTGCTTGCAAGGCAAACGCCACTGTGCTATCTCTCCAGGCCCCTTTCCAGCTTTCTAAAACAAACCTTTGCTTTTCAACCAAGCTTAATAATGCACCGTCCATGCCACTCTATCAATCAGTAAACTTTGTTTGATGCCTTCTTTGGATGAAAATATTCTTAAGTCTTGCCTACATGATAATAACCTGCAATGTTTCGCCTATAAATAATTTCACATTATTATATTAAGGGTGGGGGCATACCTGGCAGTACTTGGGCCTATTCCTGGCTCAGTGCCTGGGGAACCATGCAGTAACAGAAGCATCACATGCAAAGCATGTACTTCAGAAAATGAGCCACCTCCCTGGCCTTGTAGATTAATACTTTTCAATAACAAAGCTGTGGGGCCAGAGAGATAGTACAGGGGTTAAGGTGCTTGCTTTGCATGTGGAACTCCGTAAGCATTGCCAAGAGTGATCCCCTGAACACAGAGCCTGGAAAAACAATGAACACTGCCAGGTGGTTCCAAAACTAAAACAAAAAGCCTTAGAAACTAACTCAGACTCACTGAATCAGAAATGCCAAGGCAGGGCCCGGAGAGATAGCACAGCGGTGTTTGCCTTGCAAGTAGCCAATCCAGAACCAAAGGTGGTTGGTTCGAATCCCGGTGTCCCATATGGTCCCCCATGCCTGCCAGGAGCTATTTCTGAGCAGACAGCCAGGAGTAACCCCTGAGCAACACCGGGAGTGGCCCAAAAACCAAAAAAAAAAAAAAGAAATGCAAAGGCAATATTAAATCATCTTTTTTTTCTTGGTTTTTGGGTCAGAGCCAGCGGCCCTCTGTGCTCCTGGCAGAAATTGCTCCTGGCAGGCAGGGGGGACCTTATGGGATGCCAGGATTTGAACCAATGTTGGTCTTGTGTCAGCTGCTTGCAAGGCAAAGATTCCTCTGCTGTGCTATCTCTCCGGCCCTTTAAAATCATTTTTTTTAAACAAAAAATGCTGTATGGGTCCAAAATTAGCATAGCAAATAGGGTGTTTGGCCTTGTACAGACTGCCCGGGTTTTCTCCCCAGCATCTTATATAATTCCAAGTCCACCAAGAGTGATTCCTAAGTGCAGGGCCAGAGTAACTCCTGACCACCACCAGGTTGGCCCTAAAAAAACCCAACCAAACAAAATATAGCTCACATACGTTAGAGCTTGAGCTCAATACTCTTCGCTTAAAAACAGATCCATTAAGCAAAATTATACCTACTAGATTCAAAAAAGATTACTACCTGCTGAGTGAGAATCATCCTTCTTGGTCTTCACATCTTTTTCTTCAGAGTCCTCGCTATAAAGGACAAGGAAAAGGTAAAGTATATAAACATCTTACTTCACAAATGAAGTGAACACAGATCTCCAGAATCTTACTGGGAAAGAACACTGATCAATACCTTAGATACAAAATTTTAAACAGATGCTGATTAAAACTACATCTATTTATTTGTTTTTGTTGGGCCATACATGGTGACGCTCAGGGGTTAGTCCTGGCTATGCACTCAGATCGCTCCTGGCTTGGGGTACCATATGGGATGCAGGGGATCGAACTGCAGTCTGTCCTAGGCTAGCACAAGCAAGGCAGATGCTTCACCACTTGCGCCACTGCTCCAGCCCTAAAACTACATTTACTGTTCCCCTACTTTACTAAGATACTGGAAAATAAGTGTAATTTTACTACTTTAAAAAACATTCTTATAGGGACCGGGAAGGTGGCGCTAGAGGTAGGGTGTCCACCTTGCAAGTGCTAGCGTAGGATGGACTGTGGTTCAATCCCCCGGCGTCCCATATGGTCCCCCCAAGCCAGGAGCGATTTCTGAGCGCATAGCCAGAAATCAAACAGGTGTGGCCCAAAAACCAAAAAACAAACAAACAAAAAAACATTCTTATCAAAGAGCAAAAGGAAGTAAGCATGTCAGAGCTAGAATAAAAATTTCACAAAAATAGTAAGAAAAAAATTCTTCACTGTCAGATGCAGAGAGCATAAATACTAAAAATAAATTCTAAAATATATCAATGGCTATAAAGTAAAATAGGTACCAACAAAAACAATTACCAAAAAATCCCTATATTATAGATTATAACTAAAGAAAATCAGCATTCAACTATGGCATTTTACCAAGTGCCATACATACCATATATGGATAGTCCTACATTTTTCCAAAACAAAAATCTTTATTTGTTTTGCCCCCGTTATTATTATATGTGTGTGGCAGAAGTAGGGAAAAATGGTTTGGGCTGCAGATTGATCCCCGGGCAGCATGTATGCAAGATATGCACTAAGTTCCTTTCATGATTTCTATACATAAGAAGCATTAACTTTGTATCATGGAGAAAAATACTTTTGACCTCAAGAACACTGTACAATCAAAGAGTTAAGAGTTTCTAAATTCGGGCCCGGAGAGATAGCATGGAGGTAAGGCGTTTGCCTTTCATGCAGAAGGTCATCGGTTCAAATGCCGGCATCCCATATGGTCCCCCATGCCTACCAGGAGCAATTTCTGAGAATGGAGCCAGGAGTAACCCCTGAGCACTGCCGGGTATGACCCAAAAACCACACACACACACACACAAAAGAGTTTCTAAATTCAATAGCAAGGTTTTTTTGTTTTTTTTTTTTGGATTTTGGGTCACAACCGGCAGCACTCAGGGGTTACTCCTGGTTCTATACTCAGAAATTGCTCCTGGCAGGCCATATGGGATGCCGGAATTCAAACCACCGACCTTCTGCATGCAAGGCAAATGCTTTACCTTCATGCTATCTTTCCAGCCCCTAATAGCAAGTTTTAAAAAACAATTCTTGCCTAGCTCAGTGCTATGATTCAAAGTTTCACACACATTGAGCTATAGTCCTAACTTACAGAATAAATGTTAAGTCATAGACATTTGTTTTATACACACTTGTTTTTTTTGTTTTTTTTTTTTGCCACACCCAGTGACCAGCTATGCGCTCAGAAGTCGCTCCTGGCTTGGAGGACCATATGGGATGCCGGGGGATCGAACTGCAGTCCATCCTAGGCTAGCACTGGCAAGGCAGACACCTTACCTCTAGCGCCACCATGCCAGCCCCTACACACTTGTTTTATAGCCTTACAAATTTCAATTTGGGAAGCTGGATTCTAAATTATTAATTAGTTGTATATCACTTGGCATTTTTTAATGTTAAAATGTCATGATTCCATAAGGGAAGATTCATACATAAAAACTGCTTTCACTACCAAAAATCAATAAAAAAAAAACTAAAAAAAAAAAAAACAAAAAAACAAAAAAAAAAACAAAAATCCTGCTTTCAGGACAGTGACATGGCTCCAAGGGCTGGAATACATATTCTGCATGTGGGAACTCCCATTTCAGTCCCTGGCATCACAGTGTCCCCTGAGCACCTTCAGGCTTTCAGTTTTTTCTCATTTAATTCACAAATTTATTTAAAAGACAATTATAATCCTCACGACAGCGCTTTTATTAGTGGAGTTTATATAGGCATAATCCGTAAGCTTCATTCAACAAAGTCAAGTGAAAGCTGAACTTTAAATAGAGAACAGAAAAATACAAAATACTAATCTGGGAGACATTAGGGGTTTTTTTTGCCTTTGTTTTTCGGGACTACATCCCGAGGTGCTCAGGGATTACTACTGGCTCTGCGCTCAGAAATTGCTCTTGGCAGGGTCGGGAACCATATGGGATACCAGGGATTGAACCTGGGTCCCTCTGGGTTGTCAGTGTGCAAAAGTGCCTTCGCTCTGGCCCCACAAAATACGAATCTGGGGAACATTCAAGTTTCTTAATTCAAATAAAAATAAAAGCTGAGGGGCCGGAGAGATAGCATGGAGGTAAGGCATTTGCCTCACATGCAGAAGGTCAGTGGTTCCAATTCCGGCATCCCATATGGTCCCCCATGCCTGCCAGGAGCGATTTCTGAGCGTAGAGCCAGGAGTAATCCCTGAGCGCTGCCGGGTGTGACCCAAAAACCAAAAACCAAAAGTAAGAAAAATAAACATGAAATATTAAGATCAAGGAGCTGGTTTCTATAGAAAACATAATAAAGGCATATAAAGAAAGGAACCGTATTTTTTTGTACAATAAGACGCACCCCACCTCCCCCCATACGGGGAGAAATGTCTGTGCATCTTATGGAGCGAATGCAGTCTGAAGCTGAAGCCTGAGTGCAGGGGAGCAGCGCATATACTAACCACTTGACATCTGCAGTGTTATGTCCCTTTATTGTGCAGACATACCACATAGTACAAGCAATCAGATTAACTCAATTTCACCGTCACATATAAAGCTTTACGATTATTTGATCGCTGCTGAGAATTTTATTTTTTCTTGTTTTCCTCATCTAAAAACTATGTGCATCTTATGGTCAAGTGCATCTTAATAGAGCAAAACATATGATAAGTTGGGGCCCGGAGAGATAGCACAGCGGTGTTTGCCTTGCAAGCAGCCAATCCAGGACCAAAGGTGGTTGGTTTGAATCCCGGTGTCCCATATGGTCCCCCGTGCCTGCCAGGAGCTATTTCTGAGCAGACAGCCAGGAGTAACCCCTGAGCAACGTCGGGGTGGCCCAAAAAAACCAAAAACCAAACAAACAAACAAACAAAAAAAGGTGTTATCAAATAAAAAAACTGGGCTAGAGTGACCAAAGAACTCATGAAGCACATGCTTGTTGCAGAAGGCCCAGGTTTTATCTCTGCAAACAGAAGCCCTCCGAGCACCACAGAGTGTAGCCAAAAAAGCGGGGAGAAAACCTTGTATTTGGATAATTCACAAAATACCTATAATTACTATTATTTATCATGTAAGTGTGTTGAGAATTAAATTACAATGTACATAAAACAATGTGCACATAATAACCTTAATTGGTAACTCACCATCAATTCAGAGAATGATAGTATAAACAGAATCATGTTAACAATGCTTTTTACCTGTCTTCCTGTGAATTCTTTCCAGATCGTCTCTTATTTTTAGCTTCTCGGGGAGATGACCGAATTTTCTTAGCTGGAGGGCCTGAATCTCTTCCATAATCTTCATCTAAGCAGATGAATTCAAAAATTTAATGAACTATAATTTTTACATGTAGAAACAACCACTATTTATCAAAATAATTATCTATCATGCTCTTTAAATAGAAAGTGAGAAACATTTCCCAAATAGTTTCTCTATTTTTGAAAAATTGTTTCATTATTGAGGCCAGAGAAATAGCACATTGGATAAGACACTTGCCTTGCACAAGACTAATCCTTCAGTTTGATCACTGGGAACACATATGATTCCCCCGAGCACTGCCAAGAGTGATCCCTGAATGCAAAGCTATAAGTAAACCCTGGGCACAAGGCTTTTGGAGTGGTCCCAAAACACAAATGAATAAATCTTACCTCCTTTTCTACACATTTCCCTTTCTCGGTTCTACTTCTCCTTCCCTAACCCTCCTTCTCAGATAACCTTAGTTCCAAGTGGCTTGTCTTTTTAAAATTTTGTTCAACAGTTTATATCCTTACATTACACACATAGGTTAAATTATACCTATTTATTTTTGGTCTAGGCACTACACTATGCTTTAAAATACTGATGTTGGAAAAGTTTCACACAAATATTCCAGCACCATACTCTCCACCACCCAGTGTCATTCCCTACTCTTTTATTCTCTCTCACCATCCTCATCACTTCCTATTAAAGACCAGTTAGTTCTTTGGAGCATGTTATTTCCTTGTATTTCTTTATATCACAGACATGCAGGATAGCATTCTGTATCTATCCTTTACTCTTCAGATTCATCCACATAACACTAAATTGCACAATTTCATCTTTCCTTATATTTGATTAGTATTCTATTATGGATATATATGTACTCTAGTTTCTTTATGCAGTCATTAGATCTTGGATACTTGGGCCATTTCCAGATTGTGGCTATTGTAAATAATGCTGCAATGAACATAAGGATGCAAATGTCTTTGAATAAAGCTTTTGAGTCCTTGGGGGTAGATACTAAGGTGTAGAATTGCTAGACCATATGGAAGTTCAATTCCTAGTTTTTTGAGAAGTGTCCATATTGCTTTTCCTAAAGACTGAACCAGTCAACATTCCCACTAGCAGTGAATGAGGATCCCCTTTCCCCCACATCCACACCAACACCATTGTTTTCATTCTCTGTACATCTCATGGTGTGTGAGATCATATTGCAGCTTTGATTTGCATTTCCTAAGTGATATAGAATTTTCATATGCTGTTCAGTCATTTGTATACCTTGAGGTTTCTTTTTATTCATCTCATCCCCTCATTTTTTTAACAGGATTGACTGGATTTGTCTTGTAAAGTTCTGCCAGTGCTATATGTACTTTTGTCAGATTGTGATGTACAAATATTTTTTCCCAATCTATGGGGTGTCTTTTTATTCTGGTTATCATTTCTTTTGCAGTGCAGAAGCTTCTTAGAGTTTGACGTAGTTCCATCTAGCTTTACTCCTGTTTGCTTGACCAATGGCACTGTCATTGGAGAACCTCTAAATTCAATGTCATAAAGTGTTGTTTTCCTAATAGTTTATGGATTCAGGTCTGATATCAAGCAAGGTCTTTAATCCATTTTGATTTGACTTTTGTGCATACATTTTGATTCTTTAAGATTAACTGTTCACATACCTGAGGATGTCTCTGTAATCTCAATCTAGTCCATTGGTCTGAGAGTCTGCCCTTAATTTAAGTATCAGTGTTTTCTGGTAACTGCAGTTTAAAAGCATAATTTAAAACTGGGAAAAAAGAAGCCTTCTATCTTATTCCCTTTCTTGATTGCTTTGGCTATTCTGAGAGTTCTTACTGCTTCATACAAAATTCAAAGGCATTGATCTAAAAGTCTTTAAAAGTACAGCAAGTAGCCAAAGTCAACGATAATAGAATCAAGAGACCTAAACTTTAACAATCTAAACTTAAATAGGCCTGTTATACTGGTAGGCCAGGGGCAAAGGGTGGAGGTATAGGTTCATTGGTGGAAGGAGGTGGTGGTGGGACACTGGTGGTGGAAATGACCCTGACTCACTTATATATGAAATTCAACTATGAAGGTCTCTGTAAATCAAAATTGTTTCAATAAAACAAAAATTTAGGGTCCAGAGAGATAGCATGGAGGTAAGGCGTTTGCCTTTCATGCAGAAGGTCATCGGTTCGAATCCCGGCATCCCATATGGTCCCCTGTGCCTGCCAGGGGTGACTTCTGAGCACAGAGCCAGTAGTAACCCTTGAGCGCTGCCGGGTGTGACCCAAAAACCAAAAAAAAAAAACCAAAAAAAAAAAACCCCAAAACTTAAAGAAAATGTACAGCACACAGCCAACCTAGGTTTGAGCCCCAGCACTCCACGTGGTCCCTCAATTATTCCACCAGGAATAATTTCTGAGCAGTCAAGAGTAAGCCTTGAACACAGCCGTGTTCCAGAAATTAACTAAAAATAAGTCATGAGTATCTTGAAAAGGACTGTATTTCATCCATATTCTGCTTTGTGAAAGATTGTCATTTTCATAGTATCCCTCTAATCCATAATAAGGGATATGTTTCCATTTCCTCATGTACTCTTTCCTTCCTTTAAGTAGTGAATTATAGTTTTCTTTGTATCAGTCTTTCACCCCTTAATCTGATTCTTAGGTTCTTGATGTTCTGAGGCACAAAAGTGAATGACACTTTTTTACATTTCTTTTATTTCTATTTAAATATAGAATAACCATGAATTTCTGTACATTGATTTTGTAGTCTACTTTTTTTTTTGTTTTGGGGCCATACCTGGCAGTGCTCAAGGGTTACTCCTGGCTATCTGCTTAGAAATAGCTCCTGGCAGGCACGGGGGACCATATGGGACACCGGGATTTTAACCAACCACCTTAGGTCCTGGATCGGCTGCTTGCAAGGCAAATGCTGTTATGCTACCTCTCCGGCCCCTATAGTCTACTTTTAAGTCCATTGCTTCTAGAATCTTTGTCATAGTCTTTAAAATTTTCTAGGTATAGTATTAAGTCACTTCCAAATACTGAAAAATCTGACTTCTCCAATCTGGATGCCCTTAATATCTTGTACAAAGACAATTTCCTACATATTGAATAATAATGGTGAGAGTTAGCAACCTTATCTTGTCCCTGATCTTAGAGGGATGGTTTTGTTTAATCGTTATATTTGCTCTGAGTTTGTGATAAATGAATTTTAAGTGTGTTGAGGAAAGTAACTTCAACCCTCATCATACTGAGATTATTTTGTTTTTTGTTTTGTTTTGCTTTTTTGACTAAAGGTGATGCTCAGGGGTTACTCCTGGCTATGTGCCCAGAAATCACTCCTGGCTTGGAGAACCATATGGGATGCCGGGAGATCAAACCGAGGTCTGTCTTAGGTTAGCCGCATGCAAGGGTCAACGCCCTATCACTGTGCTATCGCTCCAGCTCTGTGAGAGTTTTTATCATTAATGTCATCCTTATTTTTTTCCACATTGTTGGTATGACCCAAAACCAAAATATTATGGCAGATCTAAGGTTTTGGGAAGTAGGGTGTTTGAACCACACCCAGTGAGTGGTGTTCGGAGTCTATTCCTGATTCAGTGCTCAGGAATAATCCTTGGCAATGTTATGAGGCTGGGTGGGTTAGAAATCAAGCTAATGTCAGTCCAAAACAATCACTTACCTTCTGTACTTTCTCCTGCCCTCTTAACTAAGTTCAGTGGTAACAGTGGAAATGATTCCCAAACATAGTAAGGAGTGGCTCCTAAGTCCCTCTGTATTTGACCAAAACTATTCTACCCCCTCAAAAAGACTCTAGCACTTGCTTCAGCAGCATATCCTACACTAAACGGGAAATGACGAGGTTGGGTTGGGTTGGGTTGGGGTGATATCAAAACAATAGTACAGCAGGTAGGGAGCTTTTCTTGCACAAAGCAGACCAGGTTCAATCCACAGTACCTGAGCACTGCCAGGAGAGATTCCTCAGAACAGAGCCAGAAGATTTTGGTGTCACCCACCAAAATCAATACAGTAAAACAGAAAACAATGAGAAGGCTAGCATACCTTTGCACAAGGACAATACAAAATCCATGAAGCACTCCATTAAAAAATATTATAAACTATTTTATTAATAATTTTTCAATTAATTGGGGCTGGAGAGATAGCATGAAGATAAGGCGTTTGCCTTTCATGCAGAAGGTCATCGGTTTGAATCCCGGCGTCCCATATGGTCCCCCGTGCCTGCCAAGAGCAATTTCTGAGCATGGAGCCAGGAGTAACCCCTGAGCACTGCCGGGTGTGACCCAAACCCCTCTCCCCACAAAATAATTTTTCAATTAATTTCAATTGTTGTATCCCTCCCTCCACCACCACCCCCGATCTGAGGGAAAGAATTATTTTGGAGTATGTGTGTGGGATGCTGCACACCTATGGTATTAGAACTGACAGCTGGTAATGTGGGTCAGCATCAGGAGCTGAACCCAAGGACTCACACGTACAAGGCATGTACTCTACCACAAAGTCACGCCCCCAGGAGTCACATAACACAATATTCATGAAGTAGGAGTGGGACAGAACACACCAAATTTCTTATTTTTCTACCCAATCTTTCTTTCTCTGGTTTTTGGGCCACTCTAGCAATGTTCAAGGGCTACACCCAATTTTATGCTTGAGGTTTGCTCCCAGAATTGTTTGGGAGACCATAAAATGCCAGAAACCAAACCAGGTCAGCTGCTACACATCTCTGTTTATTTCTCTACCCCATCAACTATATCTTTAAAGGAAAAAAGTGTTTTAAACGAAAAGATTTTAAAATAGCTATTGCTGGCTAAGGGACTATGAACATTTCCACATTTGCTTCTTTATAAAATGGAAATATTAACAGTAATTCTATTTTAGCAGAATTGTGCTAAGGATTACATGAGTAAGTAAGTACAAAGCCAGGAAGATGGGTCAAAAGGGTGGTGCGTATACTTTGTACTTGGAAGCCCCAGGTTTCATACCTCGCACCATGTAATCCTTAGTAACACATGGTCTCAATACCTGAGTATTGAGTAGAGAAGTATTTTTCAAGTATTTGGTGAATGGAAGTATTATTCTAGAGGTTTAGTTCTGTCACTTTTCTTCCTCTTGAGATTTTGTGCTCATTCTCAGCAATGCATTTGTAACCAATGTTAGGAATTAAACCAGGTTGTCTGCATATGAAGCAAGCATTTTAACTGTAGAATCTCTTGAACTGCTTACTTGTTTCTGGTTTTGTTTTTTGTTTGTGGGGAGGGTCCACCTGGTGGTGCTCAGGGCTTACTCCTGAGTGCATAGCCAGTTTGTGTGAGTAGGGAGATTAATTGTGGTACCAGAATAAAATCCAGGTCTGCTGTGGGCAAGGCAAACTCCTACCTACTAGACTATCTCACCAATCCCTTCTTACTCTTATTTTAGTACAATTCTGTGTTTTCTATGTTTTTCCAAAGTACACTTATCTTTAGAAAGTAAAATTATATTGTGCTCTCTTTGACAGCACATATACTAAAACTGGAACGACAGAGAAGATTAGCACAGACCCTGTGCAAGGATGACATGCAAATTCGTGAAGAAAGTTAAATTATATTTCAGAGAAGAAAAATAAATAGTACATATATCTGGAAGACAATAAGATTAAAGATTTGCTCTAAAAATCCTTTTCTAAATGAGATTGCTTGGTTTTTGTTTTTGGCTCACAGCACTAGTGCTTGAAGGCTACTCCCAGTTCTGTGCTTGGACACTTCTCCTAGTGGTGTTCTGGGGACCCTAGGACTAGGGACTCTTACATGCAAAGCATGAGCTTGATAAGACTAAGATTTAAGTTTGACTATTTTATTCAATAATGAATTAGTTCACAAAACAAAGTTGTTTCATAAAAGATTAATTACCCTATTATGCAAAAAAAATTCTTAAATACAGCCAGTGAGATAGTTCATGTGGCACCACCTATGGTTCCCAGGAGTGAAGAAGTGACCCTGAGCAGAGCTAAGAGTAAACCCTGAGTACAACTGGGCATAACCCAAACCACCCCTGAAGAAAAGAGAAAAGAATCTTGTGTCCCCATTAACAAGGCACAAGTTTTACTTGATTATGGCAGAAGGTTTATTATTATAACCTAATTAATATTGCATCAGAATTACATATTCAAACTTAGACATCTATAAAAAGAAACACTGAAACTCTCAACATTTCTTATCTCCAAAATAAATAAAAATACTATCATATTGTTTATGATCAATACTTTACTAAAACAAGTATTTAAATTCTATACATTTTAAAAAAGTAAATAGAGAGCATAAAATCAGTAACATCGGGGCCGGAGTGATAGCACAGTGGTAAGGTGTGACCAACACAGGTTGGATGGTGGTTCGAATCCTGGCATCCCATATAGTCCCCTGTACCTGCCAGGGGCGATTTCTGAACACAGAGCCAAGAGTAACCCCTGAGCACAGCCAGGTGTGACCCCAAAAAACCCCAAAACAAAACAAATATATATCAGTAACAGCCCCTCAGCACAAGCCTGCTGTAGCTCAAAAACACTGCCTCCAAATCAAATAAAACTTAAGATAGGGGCTATAAAAAAAAAAAAAAAAAGATAAGGGCTATATATTGTATGGTAGTGTTTGCCTAGTGTGAGTCCCTAGGTTTGATCCCATCATAAATTACAAACCAATTTTAGGGCTGGGGAAATAGAAAGTTCAAAGAGTGGAAGTACATGTATACTTTATACCCAGGAAACCTAGGTTTGATTCCTGGCAAAAACACTGCTGATTATGGAACCAAAACAAAAAAATTACTTCAAAAGATAGGGGCTAAGGATGTAGCTCTGGGTTTTGATCCCTAGCACAAAAAGCACCTAAATCAGCCATTTTCCCCCAGTCTACTCAACTTGTAGTTTATTGAAATTACAAAACTTACCAGCATCATCAGATTCCTGAAACTGTGAATAATCAACGACCTTCCTATTTCTGTAGAAAGAAAAGACTCTAATTAAGATCATAAAAATGTAGGGTTTTTCTGAAATAAGAGAACATATATTTATTTTGATAAACAGAATTAGCTCTCTGAATGAAAATTATGTTTCAATTTTCCACCTTAACCAATGTTTTTCAAATTATGTTATAAGAAAGTGAAGTTTAAACCAAAAATATTTGAAAGTATAATTCATCTATTACTCAGTGATAGCTCAAATGCTATTTTCCCAAAACAATCTCCCACTTCTCAAGCATACATATGAGACAACAAACCAAACCAAACTATATGACCACTCAGTGACAAGTATAATACACACAAGCAAGAATTACAAATGTTATTCTTACTCTTACACTGACAAGTTTATTAAGTTAAGGCAAAGTGACATAAAAACAAAACAAAACAAAACTGGGCAGGTATGAGGGCCAGAGCGACGCACAGTAGTAGGACATTTGCCTTGCACACAACTGACCTGGGATGATCCTGGGTTAGATCCCTGGCTTCCTATATGATCCCCCCAGTCTGCCAGGAACAATTTCTGAGCACAGAGCCAGGAATACCCACTGAGCACCACTGGGTGTGGCCCAAAAACAAAACAAAAAATTGAGGAGGTAGTATAGTGGGTTAGGCCACACAAGTAAGCACTCAGGGAATACTCTTTGCTTTAAGGATTCACTCTCAATTGTGCTTGAGGGATTTTTTAAAGTAGGGCTTGAACCTTGGTCAGCCACATGCAAGGCAAATGCCTTAAACACACTGCATTTCTCAGGCTCCCCCACATATTAATTTTTATTTTGCTTTGCTTTTAGGGCCATACTCAGCAGTGTTCAGGACTGATGTACTGGTAGCTCTCAGGGAAACATACATGTTAACCAGAGACTCAAACAAAGATCAACAGGATGTGTGTTAACCCCCCCCATACTAACTCTGACTCTCCTCAAAATATTTAATTACTGAGACATCAAGGTTGTAGTAGTTAATATTAACAGTTTTGGTGTACCAATTCACTGTACCACCACCAAAGTGAAAAAGACCATTGACCTTTCACCACTGAATACTGATTTTTACAAATTTAAAAATTTATTTTATTTTATTTTATTTTTGCTTTTGGGTCACAACTGGCATCACTCAGAGGTTACTCCTGGCTCCATGCTCAGAAATTGCTCCTGGCAGGCTCGAGGGACCATATGGGATACCAGGATTTGAACCAATGACCTTCTGCATGAAAGGCAAAGGCCTTACCTCCATTGCTATCTCTCTGGCCCCGGGTACTGATTTTTAAATAATTATATACACAAATATGGTGACAGTTGAAGTTGTACTTAGAAAATAAAAACTGATCAATTAAAAAACTCCTATGATTAGCCAACATGTTAAAAGGATCTGCAAGAAAATGAGAATGAAAGCTTACACACACACACATTTAGAATTTAGGTTTTTTTTGGTTTTTGGGCCACACCCTGCAGCACTCAGGGATACTCCTGGCTCTACGCTCAGAAATTGCTCCTGGGGCTGGAGATAGCATAGTGGTAAGGTGTCTGCCTTGTATTCAGCCAATTCAGGATGGACAAAGGTTCAAATCCTGGCATCCCATATGGTCCCCCGAGACTGCAAGGAGTGATTTCTGAGCCTAGAGCCAGAAGTAACCCCTGAGCGACGCCAGGTGTGACCCAAAAAAGAAAAAAAAAAAAAAAAAGAAAGAAATAAATTGCTCCTGGAGGAGTCAAGGGACTATATGGGATGCCAGGGATTGAACCCAGGTCAATCCTGGGTTGTCATGTGCAAGGCAAATGCTCTACAGCTGTGCTATCACTCTGGAACCCAAATTTATTTTTATATATATACATATATATATATACACACACACACACACACACATATATACACACACACATATATATATATATTACTACTTGATTTTAAATCATTTAAGTACTTCCCTGTAGGTAATGCACTTTACTAGCCCAAACAATCTTAGTTTCTATATTCCTATTTATAACTATATGTGAATATAAATAAGAGTATATCCCTCAGAAATTTAACCCAGGGACTCATCATGTGAGGCAAGCCACTAAACTACACACCTGTCTTCCCAAGATATCAAAGTCAGAAAGCAAGCATAGATCCTTTTAGAGTTTGTATCAAACTTTATGGGGCAGCAGCATGGATTCTATACTTTTTTTTAGTTCCAGGGAGCAAATCCAAGGCATTTTTTTTTTTTTTGTGGTTTTTTGGGTCACAGCCGGCAGTGCTCAGGGATTATTCCTGGCTCCAGGCTCAGAAATTGTTCCTGGCAGGCACGGGGGACCATATGGGACGCCGGGATTCGAACCGATGACCTCCTGCATGAAAGGCAAACGCCTTACCTCCATGCTATCTCTCCGGCCCCAAATCCAAGGCATTTTGCCTACCACTGAGTACATTCCTGGCCCACTGAAAACATCTTTGGGGCTAGATGCATAGTTACCTTGAGATAAAATGAAGGCTCTTAATGAATTGTTTTAGTTTTCTTTGGCTACCAATATAAATTTTCTGATTTATTGCCTCACTGAGTCAAGATATGAAAGTATAAAATAGGGGCCGGGTGGTGGCGCTGGAGGTAAGGTGCCTGCCTTGCCTGCGCTAACCTAGGACGGACCGCGGTTCAATCCCCCGGCGTCCTATATGGTCCCCCAAGAAGCCAGGAGCAACTTCTGAGCGCATAGCCAGGAGTAACCCCTGAGCCTCACAGGGTGTGGCCCAAAAACCAAAAAAAAAAAAAAAAAAAAAAAGAAAGTATAAAATATACAATTTTGTCAGATCCAACTGTTTTGTTATATAGAAAATTGATTTATAGTCATTCTAACACTATTATCTAACTACTAGGAATTTTAAAACATGATTATTAATTTCACTAATGAGATAACTAGAGTAGGCAAATTCATTTGACAAAAAGTAGAATGACAGTTACTTCTAGTAGTTGAGAAGTTAACAGTTTGTATAATTTGAAGATTGGATGGTCAACCATGTCAATGCATTTAACACTACTGAGCTTGTCATTCAGCGGTAGGGTGTTTGCCTTGCACGCAACTGATCCAGGACAACCAGGGTTAGATCCCCCGCGCCCCATATTGTCCCCTAAGCCAGGAGCGATTTCTGAGCGCATAGCCAGGAGTAACCCCTGAGCGTCACTGGTTGTGGCCCAAAACAAAACAAAAAAGGCCTAATAGTAAATCTTATAATTTAAAAACAAATCAATTTTCCTTCCAAAACATCTATTTTAAGAGGATTGATTAGTAATCATATGGTTGCTGTGTGCAAGCAAAATTGTTACTTTCAATAACAGATTTCATAAATTATCTTAATGCAAATATAACTTTCTGCTTAACATAAGATAAAGGAAAATGAAACAAGAAACCAAAAGAAGAAATGATAAAGATAATTTTGAAGCAGGAGCAATCGTATAACCGGTAGGGCATTTGCCTTGCACATAGCATACCCAGGTTCAATTCCTGGTATTCCACATAGTCTGCCAAGCTCACCAGGAGCCTAGAGTCAGGAGAAAGCCCTGACCACTGAGCAGTGTTGGATGTGGCCCAAAAGCTGAAGGGGGAAAAATGGGAAGGCTTATTTTAGCTTTTTGTTTTTAGATATTCTAGAGCTGCTTCTAGTACAATGTTCAGGAACCATGCATTCCAAATCTTTGAATTATCTCCCTCAAAAAATTTTAATTTTATGAGCCAGAGAGACAGTACAGTGAATAGGCTACTAACCATGCATGTAGCTAAACTCAGGTTTGGTCCCCAGCACCCTATTCTTATTCCTACACACACTACCTCCCAGCACTGTCAGGATTAAGTTCAAGTATTGCCTGCCACCTGTGGCCCAAAAGTAAATATAAAGAGAACAAAAAGTTTTAAGTCTCATTTGAAGCTGGGGAGGCAAGACAGCTCAGCTGTCAAGCTTTTCATATGCTGGAAACTTGAGTTCATACCCCACACAATATGCATCATGAACTCTAGAGCCCAACAGGCTTGAACAATGATGCATTCTCAGGCCATATCACTAAACTACTTAATTCCCTACATCTCCAAATCTCAGTATCTAAAAATATCCTAAACCACAATATTTAATTGTATAGGACTGAAATTGCAAGCATAACAATCACAGCTTGTCCATGTTGATGTGATTGCAACTAAAATGTTGGCATAATTTCTGGGTTTCATGAGAACATATAAGACTGAAGGCTATGCCATAAAGAGCAATGAGATAGTTCAAAGGGCTAAAATACACATTTATAATGCCCCCAACTCAATCTTCCACCCTGCCTCATACCCCAAGGCACCTGAGGAGGGTGACCAGGCTCCCAAGCAGTTTAGAGGGGAGAACAATAGATTAAATTGGGATTTTTTTAACTTGCAAAACCTGAGTTTTATTAAACAACAAAGTAAATTTGCTTTGCTCTGAAGATCACATTAAATTATGGGCTCAACACAGACACATTAAAGTTTGCTAATGATTGTTATTGTCAGGTGCTAGAAACACTCATGAAAGTAATTATATTGTATAAAGTACAGAATCTTTATTAGCAAAGAATCCTGGATTTTAGTTCTAGAACTTTTAAGTAAATCATTTGTTTTTTTGGACCATACCCCTGGACTACTACCACCTTTGCAACCAGGGATTACTTTTGGTGGGGGTCCAGGGTCTGTATGATTGCTAGGGATTGACCCTGGGTCAGCTGATGCAAGGCAAGCAGCTTACTCACTGTACTATATATGTCCCCAGGCCCCAGTTTCTTTAGGCTTTAGTTCCTCATATTACACTAATGTCCTAAATAACTAAACAAATCTTATCAAGTTATCATATAAAATTAAATTTCAATGTAAATTAAAAGTCAATTTAATTAAACTTTAATTTAATTTTAAAAAGTGCACAAACTGGGGCCGGCGAGGTGGTGCTAGAGGTAAGGTGTCTGCCTTGCAAGCGCTAGCCAAGGGTGTCCCATATGGTCCCCCCAAGCCAGGGGCAATTTCTGAGCGCTTAGCCAGGAGTAACCCCTGAGCATCAAACAGGTGTGGCCCCCAAAAAAACAAAACAAAAAAAAAGCACAAACTTTTTTTTAAATGTTCACTTTTGTGCTGGCACTGTGCTAGGAAAAGGGGCACAAAAACAATAATCAGGGACATAGAGGTATAAACAAGTGCTTACTATAAGGTAGATATATTCAAGAAAGCAAGTGTGAAGAGGTAGATTAGATAGCAGTAGTAGGTAGAGATTTTTTTTAGAGCTGTCTACACCACACCTCAACCTATAATATCACTATACCATGTTTTCTTCATTCATCAGCTTTTAAAGTGAATAACCACATCTTACATCCACATTTCTGGAACACAGTAATGTAAAGAGAAATAAATGTTTTCTTTTTTGTTTTGTTTTGTTTTGCTTTGGTACAGCACTCAGCAGTTACTCCTGGCAGGCTCAGGGGACCATATGGGATGCTGGGATCAAACTCAATTCAGTCCTAGATAAGCAGCATGCAAGGCAAACACCCTACCACTGTGCTATAGCTATGCCCTAGGAAATAAATGCTTTCTAAACTTTGAAGTTTTTTGAGTTCATTTCTCCAAATGACCACTATTGAGAGGATGATGTGCGAAGTGAGTCTGAAAGTGAAGACAAATACCAGATGTAGACAGTACTGCTCATCTGCAGAATACAATGAGGCTAAGAAAAGAGTTAGACAATCCTCAATGAAAATAAATTTTATCAACAATGCTAGGTACTTAGGAGGTTCCGGGTTTCTCCTGTGTCAGTGTCATGGACACAAGCATGGCCTTTGCCCCAGATGAGGACAGGGTGGGGCCCTTTCCAGAGGCCAGAACGAACATCTTTCCAGAGAACAGACTGGAAATTATTGGCAGTATGGGGATGCCAATAACGATCAGCCGCAGAGCGGCCCTGAAGATCTAGTGATAGGAAATTAAGCACAAAGAGTGCATGTGCAAGCAGGAGGCGGTGCTTGCCTCGACGAGCGTACAAAGTTTCACCTTCGCCCCCGAGTTTGAGGAGCATGTTCTTTAGAGTTTGATTAGCTCGCTCAACAATGCCTTGACCCTGAGGGTTGAAGGCAATTCCCGTTTTGTGCAGGATGCCAAATTTTGCACAAAAGTCTTGAAACTTGTGGCCCACGTATCCTGGACCATTATCTGTTTTAATAACTTTGGGCACTGCCAAGATGGTGAAGCAGTGAAGCATATGTGCAATGACATCTGCAGAGGACTCCCCAGTTTGCAGGGAAGCACAAATAAATCCACTAAAGGTATCAACGGTAACATGAATGTATTTGAGGTTGCCAAAGGCAGAGTAGTGGGTGACATCCATCTGCCAGAGTTCACTGGGCACTAAGCCACGGGGGTTAACACCAACGTGAGGTTCCGGGAGAAGAGAAAGACAGGATTTACAAGAACGAACAATATCACGAGCTTGTTCGCGAGTAATAGCATATTTAAGGCGGAGAGTTTGCGCATTAAGGTGGTGAAGTTGATGAGCAAGAGAGGCCTGCTGCAATGGAGACTGGGAAGAGGATGAATTTGAACTGGAAAGCGAAAGAAAGAGGTTGGAGGAGGAGGTGCGGGTGGCTTCATCCACATGGGCATTGCCTAGTGTTAGTGGGCCTGGAAGACCTGAATGAGCACAGATATGGGACACAAAAAAAGGGATGAGATCGTTGTAAAATAAGTTGTTGTATGTTAAAAAAAAGGTGGAAGGCAGGAGTGGAGGGTTTGATGAATGGGACAGAGCCAGAAGTGAGCCTCAGCACCACAGATGTGTCTCACCAAGAGCAATATTTAAGCTTAAGGGCAAAGTTTTGATTGTTAGTCTTATTGGCTTAAGATGCCATTATTTAAATGTCAAAGTCAAGCTAACTCAGTGTAAAATGAACATTAAAAATTAGATTGGGGGCCGGGAAGGTGGCGCTAGAGGTAAGGTATCTGCCTTGCGAGCGCTAGCGTAGGACGGACCACGGTTCGATCCCCCGGTGTCCCATATGGTCCCCCCAAGCCAGGGTCGATTTCTGAGTGCATAGCCAGGAGTAACCCCTGAGCATCAAACGGGTGTGGCCCAAAAACAAAAACAAAGAAAAAAAAATTAGATTGAGGGCCCGGAGAGATAGCACAACGGCGTTTTCCTTGCAAGCAGCCGATCCAGGACCAAAGGTGGTTGGTTCGAATCCCGGTGTCCCATATGGTCCCCCGTGCCTGCCAGGAGCTATTTCTGAGCAGACAGCCAGGAGTAACGCCTGAGCACTGCTGGGTGTGGCCCAAAAACCAAAAAAAAAAAAAAAAAAAAAAAAAAAATAGATTGATGGGGGAGGGCTGGCACAATAGTGTAGCGGGAGGATGTTTGCCTTGTACATGGCTGACCCAGGATGAACCTGGATTCTATCCCCAGTGTCCCAAACAGTCTCCCAAGCCAGGAGTAATTTCTGAATGTATAGCCAGGAGTAACCCCTGAGCCTCACCGGATGTGACCCCAAAAACAAAAGCAAAAACAAAAAATTAAGACTGGGAGAACTGTAGAAAATTTCAGTACAGCATTAAAGTTTAAAAACAGATTTGGGGGGCCAGAGAGATAGCATGGAGGTAAGGCTTTGGCCTTTCAGGCAGAAGGACGGTGGTTCGAATCCTGGCATCCCATATAGTCCCCGGAGCCTATAGGGGGCTATTTCTGAGCAAAGAGCCAGTAAGTAACCCTTGAGCACTACTGGGTGTGACCCAAAAACCAAAATAAATAAATAAATAAAACAGATTTGGGGCAGGAGCGGTGGCACAAATGGTAGGGCATCTTGCCTTGCACACGCTAACCTAGGATGGACAGCGGTTAGATCCCCCGGCATCCCATATGGTCCCCCAAGCCAGGAGTGATTTCTGACCACATAGCCAGGAATGTGTCACCGGGAGTGGCCCAAAAACCAAAAATAAATAAATAAATAAAACAAACCACAGATTTGGAGGGTTAGAAAGAGCTCAACAGGCAATGCATGCTGTAGCCCTTGGTTTGGTCACCAGAACACAGCAAGGTCCCTGTTCAAACAATGTCAGGACAACTTCCAAGCAGAGTCAGGAGTAGCATTTGCGCACCATGTGTGGACTCCTTCAAGCAAATGAAAACAAAGATTAAAAAAAAAAGAACTATTTAGGGGTAGAGAAGTTAGGGCTTGTGCTTTGCATGCAGTCAGACCAGTTTCGATCCCTGGCATCTCACATGGCCCCCCTAGTCTACTAGGAGTAATTTCTAAGTGCAGAGCCAGAAGTGTGGCCCACAAACAAAAACACTGTTTAAATGCTGCAAACTACAGTGCCTGAAAGGAAAAAAGAAAATGAGAGGCAGGCGAGAGGGTGGGAGAAAAACTGGGGACATTGGTGGCAGAAAAGGTGCACCAGTAAAGGTATGGGTTTTGACACTGTACGACTAAAAATCAAACATGAATAAGTTTGTAACTGTTTATTTCATGGTGATTCTGGTGATTCAATTAAAAAATTATACAAAAAAATATGGGGGTGGGGCCAGAGTGATTAAACAGCAGGTAGGGTGTTTGCCTTGTATGCAGCTGACCAGGGTTCAACCCCCAGTGTCCCTATGGTCTCCCAAGTACAGCCAGGAGTGATTCTTGAACAGAGCTGATTCCTGAGCACTGCTGGGTATGGTCCCAAAACATAAAAAGAACCAACAAAAAATTATGGGGCAGAGCAATATAACACAGCAGGTACAGCATTTGCTTTGCACGTAGCCTACTCAAGTTGAATACCCAGCATCCATATGTCCTCAGCCAGTAGTAATTATGAGCGCAGAGCCAGAATTAACCCCTGAGTGCTGAGTGTGTGGCTCCAACCCCCAAATTTTATATAAAAAATAAGTTAAAAAATCAAATAAAAACAATTACACCGTGGCTCTGCCACTTAATGGTTACTATGTCTTGGCTGAGCCAATCCCTGAACTTTAGTTTCCTCCTGTGAAAACTTAATGTTAAGTTCCTGACACTGTAACAATTAGCAGTGTTTTACTACTCATAGCACTAACTTGTTTCACCTAAACATCACTGCAAGCTTGAACATAGAATACACAAGTACTCAATTTCCTAACTGAAAATTACTTAATGGATACGGAGAGATAGCATGGAGGTAGGGCGTTTGCCTTGCATGCAGAAGGATGGTGTTGGAACCCCGGCATCCCATATGGTCCCCTGAGCCTGCCAGGAGCAATTTCTGAGCGTAGAGTCAGGACTGACCCCTGGGCGCTGCCAGGTGTGACCCCAAAACCAAAAAAAAAATAAGCTTACTTAGTAATACCTCAGGTAGGGTGTTTGCCTTGAATGCTGCCACCCCATATTCCCTGACACCTCAGACTTCCAGGAGTAACTCCTGAGTGCAGAACTAGAACCATGAGCATTGCTAGATGTGACCCCGCCCAAACAAAACTGATAAAACAAAAATTAATGATGTATGATAGATAAATCACTTTGTAAATGTCTAGGTCTAAATAAATACAAATTACTTAGGTAATATAGGTAATTAATTTTTTAAATGTCTTAGGTGTAGAGATAGTACAGGGGTTAAGGAATCTGCCTTGTACACAGCTATCATTGGTTTAATATCTGAGTGCAGAGCCAAGAGTTAACGCTAACTAAGAATGTGATGTTGTTCAGCAGTAAAGCACTTGCCCTGATTATGTAAGGCCCTCAGCTCCATTCTGGCATCACATGTGCTCTGCCCCTGAAAAAAAGTTTCTTAGGGGGGCCGGAGAGATAGCATGGAGGTAAGGCGTTTGCCTTTCATGCAGGAGGTCATCGGTTCAAATCCCGGCACCCCATATGGTCCCCTGTGCCTGCCAAGAGCAATTTCTGAGCCTGGAGCCAGAAATAACCCCTGAGCACTGCCGGGTGTGACCCAAAAACCACAAAAAAAAAAAAAAAAAAAAGTTTCTTAGGTCACAATGAATTAATTCTTAAATAATCACCAGAGCTTTGAGAGAATACCACCCCACCTGTTATTTCAAGTACAAAAATGAAAGGTAAAGTAGGATGCTAGACTAGAAGATGTTTGAGGCATTGATAACTTAATGCGATTTAGCAGCAGTAATCTTTTAATTATTCTTAATCACAAATGGCTTTCTAGTAAATATTAACAAGGCCCCTGTTCGTGCTCATAGCAGCAACAATGATATCATAACAAAGTATTTTTGAAACATGAACTGTGTTAAAACCATTATTTTGAGGGCCTGAGAGAGCAGAGATAAGGTGCTTGTCCTGTATGTGGCCTACTCAGGTTCAATCCTCAGCACCCTTTAACTCTCCTGAGCACTCCCAAGAGTAAATCCTGAACTCCACCAGAAGTGCACCCCCCCCAATTCTGAAGTCAATGATCACAGTATTCAAAGGATAGAAATAATCATACTTTTGAGATGATATGATCTAACTCATGAGAAAAATGAATGATCTAACTCGGGAGAATGACGACAAACAAGCACCAGGTGAAGACGTTTAACTTTCAAGCCAAATCAGAAGAACATTTAACAAATCCCTTAGAATGTGCAATTAAGAGCACATTCAAAATCTGCATTTTTAAAACATGTAGTCTGTATAGCCTGTCTTTATTCATCTAGGTGGTGAACATCTGATGTTTTGGTAAACTTATCAAAAGAATAATATCTTGTAAAACAAAGTATTTCAACTGATAGGTACAATCTACTACTGCCCACTACTGGATTGATACATAACCAGCGATTTTTTTTTTAGATAAATAACAAGTATCAGGGGCCAGAGGGATAGCACAGCGGTAGGGTGTTTGCCTTGCACGTGGCTGACCCAGGATGGACCTAGGTTCGATCCTCGGTGTCCCATATGGTCCCCCTCACCAGGAGTGATTCCTGAGCGCATAGCCAGCAGTAACCCACAGTCACTGGGCGTGGCCCAAAAACCATAACAACAAAGCAAAAAACATGTATCAGAAAAAATATATCCAACTAACAATGAGTTCGTAAAATGCTTTCGTAATTTTGTGCGAAGCAAACAAACACATATACACACACACTTTTTGGGCCACACCTGGGTGCTCAGGGGTTACTCCTAGCATGCCTGGCTGCATGCAAGGAAACGGCCTACTGCTGTGCTATTGCTCCAGCACCAGTATATTACTTTTTTTTTTTTTTTGATTTCTGGCCACACCCAGTGATGCTCACAGGTTACTCTTGGCTATGTGCTTGCAAGGCATATATCTTACCTCTTGCACCACCGCTCCACCCCCATAAATTATTCTTTTTTTTTTTTTTTTTTTTTTTTTTTTTTTTTTTTTGGTTTTTGGGCCACACCCGGTGACGCTCAGGGGTTACTCCTGGCTATGCGCTCAGAAGTCGCTCCTGGCTTGGGGGACCATATGGGACGCCGGGGGATCGAACCGCGGTCCGTCTCCTAGGCTAGCGCAGGTAAGGCAGGCACCTTACCTCCAGCGCCACCGCCCGGCCCCCCATAAATTATTCTTTTTCCCCCCATCCTCCCCATAAATTATTCTTAATTAAAATTTTATTCTAGAGATAGCACAGCGGCGTTTGGCTTGCGAGCAGCCAACCAGGACTTAAGGTAATTGGTTCGAATCCCGGCGTGTGCCTGCTAGGAGCTATTTCTGAGCAGATAGCCAGAAGTAAACCCTGAGCACCAAGGGGTGTGGCCCAACCCCCCCCCCCCAATTTTTTTTTATTCTAGGGGCTAGAGTGATAGCACAATGGTAAGGCGTTTGCCTTGCACATGGCCAACACAGTTCGAATCCCAGCATCCCATATAGTCCCGAGCCTGCCAGGTGTGACTTCTGAGTGTAGAGCCAGGCGTAACCCCTGAGCATCCGCTGGGTATAAACCCTCCCCACCAAAAGAAACTAAGAAACTTATTCTAAAAAGGGTGAGCAGTAATTTTTTAATTGGTTACTAATACTATGCCACAAGGGAGTAACATTTCTTGCCATTTTTTAGAGAGCCCACACCCGGTATTCAGGTTTTACCCTTGAAGGTGCTCAGGGAACCCTATGTGGTGCTGAAAACTGAACAGGGGTCATTCACATACAAAGATGCCTTACGCCTTTAACTCTTTAGCTCCTCTTTCAATTTATAATTTTGTGTATGTATGTATGTTTGTGATGGTAGGGATCAAACTCAGCCTCATTCATGTGAGGCACATGTTTTAACATGGTATACTTCCTAATCCCCACGTCTAAACTTCAACAGGGACTTATACTTGAAAACTTTTTTTAAGATAACATTAAAAAAAAAAAGATGACACGAAGAGGTCAGAAGAATAGGGGTTAAGGTATTTGCCTTGCATGAGGCTGACCTGGCTCAATCCCTGGCACTACATAGGTTCCCAGAGGACCACTGGGAGCCAGTCCTATTCTATGGAGCCCCAACAAACCCTAAGGAAAAGATGAAACTAAAAACTAAAACAGGATGTGGTAGAGCAGGTTAAAAAAAATTTATATTGTATTTTAAAAACCTAATCCATTCTTACTCCAAACTTGTACCCTACCAAATGTCCCTGGAAGAGCTGGGAAAGTAGTTGAATGAGAGCACATGCTTGATCTTACATGAGGACCTTTGTAGCATGATTCCTGGGCACCAACACAAAGGGAAAGAAAAAATAACAACCCACAAAAGTCCTAGTAGAGATAAAGTTTTATCTCAAAGATCAACCTATTCTTAGGAAAGTCCCAGTAATTAGCAATTTCAGTGCTGAAAGCTGCTTTGGTCTCCCAATTCTATCTAGCTGTACCAATAGTTAAAACAATACAAGTTAGAATATAGAATATATGGGCCTGGAGAGATAGCACAGCGGCGTTTGCCTTGCAAGCAGCCGATCCAGGACCAAAGGTGGTTGGTTCGAATCCCGGTGTCCCATATGGTCCCCTGTGCCTGCCAGGAGCTATTTCTGAGCAGACAGCCAAAAGTAACACCTGAGCACCGCCAGGTGTGGCCCAAAAACAAACAAACAAACAAAAAAAGAATATAGAATATAATAGTCCAAAAACTATTAATCTAAAACTAAAAACGACACACCTCTCTTATCTTAAAAATGTATTCATTTGCAAGATATATTTCTCAGAATATAAGAATGTTAAGAGAAACCAGGACATCTGGTTCAATTCAAAGTATTTTTATTTTTTGGAGGGAGCCATACCCAACAACGCTCAGGGGTTACTCCTGGCTCTGCGCTCAGAAATCACTCCTGGCAGGCTCGGGGGACCATATGGGATGCAGGGAATCTCCCAGGTCCATCCTGGGCCGGCCGCTTGCAAGGCAAACACCCTACCACTGCGCTATCTCTCCGGCCCCTCAAGGTAATTTCTTGTCTCACAAAGTTAGTGCCATACTTAATATCATTAAACTATAAAATTCAAAATCACATGGTATAACAAACATTAATGCTTGATTTTTGTCCCTGGCTTGGTTGGGGGCCTCATCCTGTGGTACACGAATTCTGCAACTCCAAGTACAGAACTGGGGTAGTAGCATGCAAGATAAGTGTTTTAAACTCTGTGGACTGTGCAGTGCTTTTCTTTAGCCCTTTAGTTGAAGTTTAAACAAAGTACTGACTTTGATAGGCTCTAATCATAGTACTACTATGTGTAAAAATCTATCAATGCTAATCTGCTGGGCTGCACTCAGTGATGCTCAGGGGAAACTCCTGGCTCTATACTTAGGAATCAGTCCTAGAGGTGTTAGGAACATCTGGGGTGCCAGCAACCAAACCTGGGTTGGCCTTGTGCAAGGATAAGTGTCCTCCTACCTGCTACACTATCATTCTGGCCCCTCAATAGTCAGATCTTAAAGTCAATCTGTATTCCTGAGGCCAGAGACCTGGAGAGAACAAAGCTGACCCATTTGAATCCCCAGCAATATATGGTTCCCAAGCAAACCAGGAGTCACCTCTGAACAGTCAGGAATAGTCCTAACACTGCAAAGTGTGATAACCCCTCTGCCCTCCACCCCCGCAAAAAGGCATACATTAAGTACATGAAGGGGCCAGAATGATGATGAAAAAGCCATTAGGGCTCTAGCTAACCTTGCTCAGGCCCAACTCTGATCACACCAGGAATGGTCCCTGAGCACAGTGCTGGTTTTTTTTTTTTTTGGGGGGGGGGGCACCTGGTGATGCTCAGGGGTTACTCCTGGCTATATGCTCAGAAATCACTCCTGGCTTGGGTGACCATATGGGAGGCCAGGGGATCAAACCGTGGTCCATCCTAGGCTAGGGTGGGCAAGACAGATGCCTTACCACTCCTCGCCACCGCTCAGGCCCCACAGTGCTGAGAATAAGCATTGAGCTTGTCTCCCGCTTACTCCTTCCCCAGGAGAAAAAAAAAAGCACCTGAAAATACCTAGTTGAAATACTCCTGCAATCTGTGGTCTTGAAAGCTGCGGTATTGGTATTTTGTTATTTAAGACTGTTGCTATTTTAAAATGTAAATACAATTTACATTTTAAAATATTAGCTCATGTATTCTGAGGTAGATAGGTGCAAGATAAAGATAGGAATGGCACAGACTGCAAAAAAATATTATAAGCTCTGCTGTGACTAACAAATTAATTCCCTTCATTTGGAAAGTGGTGCCAAAGGTCACTAGTAACTCTCTCAATCTTTAAAAACAAATGCCTAGAACACTAAAATAAAAGTAAGTAATATTTATAGTAAAAGTGAAAGCCTGAGAAATATTGGTTTTAAATTTGGAAAGATAGTAGGGTGCTTGCCTTGCCAGGTTTGATCCCTTGTCCTCTGGGCACTGCCAGGAGTAATTCTTGAGAGCAGAACCAGGAGTTATCCCTGAGCATCAGGTGTGACCCAAAATAAAACGAAAACAAAAGTAATGGTCCGAGGAAGAAACAGGCCTGAGGGCAGAAAAATATACCTGAAAGAAGCACCTGACAGTAATTTTTTTTCATACTGATGGGGAATGTTAAACAAGGCCAACTATTTTCTGCAGGTCAATGTCTATTTTGCTAAGTATCCTAAAGTACAGATTCGCCAATTGCACCCTGAAACAGAAGCACTTCCCTACGACATGGCTTTATTGCAAAATTTAACAAATCACCAAACTCAAGTTTAATTCTTTCTGCTTTATTATTGCTCATGGAGTATATTAAAGACTTTAAAAAGTTACAGACTTTATCACTAAAATATAATCAGAAACCAAGTAATTTTGAAATCAATCATTTAAAGTGACACGCCCCCAAGTCTGGGATTAACTTCATTCTCCAAATAGAGGCAAAAAAAAAAAAAAAAACATACTTAACGTTTTTAACAAATACCGAACAAAAGTTGTGCATAAATCCAAAGGACTCGAAACAAAACAAAAAAAAAAAATCCATTTGTTTGCTTTTGTTTAGAAGGTAGAAAAGTTTATTGAAAGGTAAAGGAGAGGAAAAAGGAACTCTCCGCGTGGGGAGGAACTTATTTTAGGGCTAAGTTTATAAGTGCACTTCTTAGATGGCTGCCCACCTGGTGAAATTAAAATTTCAAATTCCAATTTTCAAATCTGGGAACACAAATTCTGACAGGTGGAGTATATGTCACAACAATAAAATCACTTTTTTTTTAAAGAAAAAAGTAGGTAATTTCTTTCAGAAGACAGACGATCCAACCCAGAAAAATATTTTTATTAAAAATTGTCTATTTAACCTGATCCTCAAGCACATAGTCAATGGAAGCGATGAGATACATCGGGTCTATTTCCAGGCCAGAAAAGCAAGCACATAGAGTCGAACTCTCTACCCGGACCCCAGCCAGAGAAGGCGAAACTCTAGCCGACGGTACAGGTTGGGAGAAAGAAGGCAGACATGCGGGCATGCAGGCCAGGCAGGCGGGCCGTCTAGGAACCGATCCCTCTCCGGATTCCAGACCTCCTCGCCTTCGAGCAACTCTGGGTCCAACACTTCACAACTTAGAATGGCAGAAGAAGGGGAGCAACAACAGTTACGGCAGTTGGCGCCTTAAACCTTTACCGAGGTCGGCAGGAAGCGCCACGCAAGCGGCCCGGGTCAAGGACGGACGACAGTGCCCAGGCGCCACTGACCGACCTGCTCGCTCCGAGCCGGGGCCGAGGCCTCTGCGACCGGCTGGGCGAGCAGGGGAGTGAGGAGGCGTAAGTCGCACGTTGCACACAATAGCACAAGCGACAGCCAACTTGGTGAGAGTCTCAGAATCCTGGCTAGCGGGGGTGCGAATTGTCCAAGTTGTGTGTGTCTGTGTGTGCGCGTGTGTGGGGTGCTTGCGAAAAAGCGTCCGGAGCAGCAGAGCGCACAGGCGGGCGGCCATCGGGGCGACGCACCCGGGCTCTGGGCCGGGCCGCTACCACGCAACTCGCGGGCCCGAGCAAGGTCGTGCGCGCCGTAGAGGAGCGAGAGGCGGAGACACGGACGGAGACAGCCACCCATCCCTTCCTCCCTCCCTCCATCCGTCCATCCCTCCATCTCAATCGCACTCGGGCCTGAGAAGAACCCGAGCCCCGCCCCGAAAGGCGGAGCCCGCCGGAGCCCCGCCCCGTGCCGGGAACAGCCCCCCGTGCGTTCGGCGAGAAGGCCCCGCACCCCGCGCCGGCAGAGCGGGGAGAAGAGGGGCATGGACGTGCCGTGGCGTGGCGTGGCGTGCTGCACCGCCCCACGGCGCGGACGGTGGGTGGCAGCCGTGTCCCGGGGCGCTGGCTTCACCCCCGCCCGCCGGCCCGGCCAGGCCCGGCCCGGCCCAGTGCGGCGGTGGGGTGGGGGAGGCGAGGCGAGCGAGGCGAGGGAGGCGGCAGGGCCGGCCCGGGGCCTTGCAGAGGCCGAGGCGCCGCCACCCCCGCGCGCCCCAGCCAGCATTAGCATTAGCACCCCCGGCGCTCAAGGGCGCGTGCGGGTCCCCGCAGGGGAGGAAGCCGCGCGTGGCACACACCCCGCCGACCCCGTTTCTGGGCCACCCCACCCCCTTCCGGGCCTCGGGCTCCGCACTGACCTGACGGGCCGCGACATGTTCGCTCGTGGACACCGGGCCGAGTCGAGAAGCCAAAGGCCGGACCCCCCCCACCCCGCGCGCTCGGCGCCCCACCCCCCCGACTCCGGCCGACGAGGCCGCTGGCAGCCGCCGAACCCCGAGCTGTTGCAGCAGGGCGCTCCTCCCAAACTCCGCCGCTGCTCCGTGCGGGGCCCCTTAATCCGACGAGCCCCCCGCTCCCCCGTCTCTTCAAAATGGATGAATCAAACCAGCCGAAAATGCGCCAAAGCCGCGCGACAACCGAACCCGCTGGGGCCGGCCGGCTCCGCCCCCCCGCTCCCGGCCATTGGCGGCTGTTTCCAGAAGCGCCGAGATCATTGGTCCGTTTGAATCATCACGCCTCGCCAGCCCCGCCTCTCCCTCGTAGGCTCCGCCTCCTCCGTGGGGTCCTGGTCGTCAAGCTGAGTTGAGAGCGCGCGCCCGCAAAACAAAAATGGTCGCTGCTCGGCTTCCACTCTCCTGGTAGCTACTCCGGAGTGGCCGATTCGTCTTGGCTCCCTCACCTTCCTTCGAACGTCTTGGAAAATAATCGCTCTCGGCTTCGATGTGGTTTCGTGTGACTTTAATGTGAGGTCGTTTCGCCTGCCTGGATCATCTAGGAATTCCACTCCTAGCAAACCTGTAGGTTCAGCGGCTGATTCGTCACTCTATGACTATGTCAGAATTGGAGGGAAATTTCTATAGTTTCAAAAAATGTGACCTTAAGCCCACAAGCTTCTTACCCTGGCTTCAGCATTAACCCTCAGGAGCCCAATTTTTTTTTTTTTTTTATGCTGCTGCTGCTGCAGTAGAAGGGGCCATGCCATCCAAGGAATAATTTCACCTTCTATTTCTATTCTCTATTCTGGACCTTGATATTTGCTTCAGGGTCATTAAAACCCCAAACCCGAACTGGGCAGTTGAGACCTTAATGATCTGGACCACCAGTTTTGGGTACACAGATGTTTCCTTTTGAAAATCAGATCCTTTCTTTAATAGCTGTATAAATATATCTGCTTGCCTCTATTTTCTCATATGCAAAATGGGGAAAAATGATAATACCTCCTTCCTATATGGCATTAGGATTGAGTGAAGTATGAAAAGCTTTTAGGTCGCTTGAGTCAACGCTATTTAACAGGACCCTGATCCCTGAGTCGAGATAGAAGGACTGCCTCAAGACTTCAATCAGATGATTAAGTGTGACAGATCATTCTCTTTAAACCCATAAACATTTGTTGGCTCCTAAAACTCTCAGAGGATCCCTAAGAGTGAAATAGACTTCAATCCCTGCCCTAGGCAGCCTGTTAATAACCAACTGAAGATACACTCCAAAGACAAACAAAGCCAGCAATAGTTCCTCCGAGCAAAGAAAATAGCTCAATCCAGCAGTGAAGCACTAAATATGTTAACTTTTGCCTCTTCCAATTCAGTCTCTTTCTGGCCCAATTATCCCCCCTTTTATATTTAATAAAAGAATGTAATGTGGAGCTGGCTCAGAGGGCATGCTTTGCACCATGCTGTGCACAGTGGGGTTTAGTCTTGATCAATAACGGAATTTGTGAGGAACCTGAGTGATAGTACAGCCAGTAGGGCATTTGCCATGTACCCTAACAACTCTGGTTCAATCGGCATTCCATTCCCATAGGGTCCACTTGAGCACAATCAGGGTGATTCCTGAGTGCAGAGCCAAGAATAATATGAGGATCCCTAGTGCTTGCTTCCCCCAACTCCCCTCCAAGCTAAAGAATGGCACCATTGAGGCCAGAGTGATAGTACAGTGGGTAGGGCATTTGGCTTGCACTCAGCCAACTGGGGTTTCATCTCCAGCATCCCATATGGTCTACACCAGCAGTGCTGGGAGTAATTCTTTTTTTTTTTTTTTTTTGGGGGGGGGAGTAATTCTTGAGTACAGAGCCAGGAGTAACTTCTCAGCATCGCCAGGTGTGGTACAAAACAAAACAAAAGCATGGCGCCCCTCAACCCCAATGTGAGTGAGTCCTGGGAACTGCACAGAAATAGATCCTCCAAAAGATGTATAGCAAAATTTATTCTTTTATCTATTTTTAGGTGTATAGCTCTGTCGTTTTATGTGCATTCATGTTGTTGCACTGTTCATTCCGATTCATCTCCAAAACCTTTTTACTTTCTGAATTGAAATTCTGTTTTCAGTTGAAACTCCCAATTCCTCTATTTCCATTCCCTGGAAACCACCATTACTGTCTGGTTTTGTGAATTTAACTAGCATAGGAACTTCATATAAATGGAATCATACAGTATCTGTACCTTATTTGCATATTTATTTCCAGATTAAATTATATATCAACAATTGGAACATTGTAAACCAGGGATGTAGTTCAGTGATAGAACACTTGTTTTGCATGTATGAGGCTCTGAGTTCAATTCCTGACACCACAAGGCACCCTGAGTACCAACGACCATAGTAACCCTAACACCAAGCTGGAAGCAACCTGGAGCAATCTGCTTGGTGTGGCCCCCAAATGAACAATCAACTCTAACACTGTACAAACTGAATAATATTATACTGTATTTATATATCACATCTATTCAAGAATCCTTCCTATTACTGTCAAAACCCCAGCACAGAGGCTGAGGTAGTGCAGTGATCATAGCTACCTTACTGAAGGCTGTCTTGTTAGGTAAGCACTAGAATTTTGGCATATATCATGATTTAATATTGTTGATAGGAATCAGAGGAATCCTTGTTACTCATTTCTTTCTTTTTGTTTTTGTTACTCATTTCTTGGGTAGTAAAAGGAACTGGCCATAGTTAACATGTTGAAGGAGATAGAAGGGCCAGAATAGATTTTCTCACCCTTGCATTGGCTGGTTATAGTTCAAGATCAAAAAGGCAGACTGAAAGGGCTTTCTTTTCAAAAATGAGGCTTCTAACTTACTTTGCTCCTTTAGTTTCAGCTAACATTTCTCTTTGATTTTCTTCCTTTGGTATTTTATAAAGCAATTTTTACAAGAAAACTTTATTTAATTTTGGGGTACACATCCAGTGATGCTCAGGGATTACTCCTGGCTCTGCTCTCAGGAATTACTCCTCACAGTACTCGAGGGATCATTGGAAAGCCAGGGATTAAAGAGATGTTGGCCACATGCAAGGCAGAGCTCAACTCACTGTGTTACCTCTTTGGCCTCGAGATGAGAAAAACTTTAGACCCCAATTTCTAAGACCAGAAAGACAGTACATTGGTGAAACATATGCAGTGCCAGAGATGGAACCAGATTATACAAATGCAAGGCAAGTAAGTGCCTTAAGCCCTGTACTGTTTCTGGCCATAGTTGGCCTGATAGGTGAATATGTGTAGAAGTGTGCCTATACAAGAAGCTCCTCCTTGTCTCATTGATTACCAGGAGACCCTGGAATATGGTCTTCATTTAATTTCCTCATTCCATCATAATTGCTCTGCTCTGGGAACCTGATGGCCACATCCACTTTGTTGAAAACTAAAGAAAGACATGATAAACTATGGGGGATGGAGTAAAAGTACAGACATTAAAGCATTTGCCTTTAATACTACTGACCTGTCTCAATCCCAGCACCATATACAGTTCCCTGAGCACTTCCAGGAGTCACTTCTTAATTCCACCAGGTATGACCCAACCTGGCCCCCAACCCCCATAAAAGTCAGAGTTCACTCAGGGATCTCTCCTGGTGAGGCTGGGGATTGAATGCAGGTAGGCTTTGTGCAAGGCAAGTACCCTACCCACTGTACTATCAATATATTACATTTTAGAAGAAACATTGAGGGCCCAGAGAGATAACACAGCGGCGTTTGCCTTGCAAGCAGCCGATCCAGGACCAAAGGTGGTTGGTTCGAATCCCGGTGTCCCATATGGTCCCCCGTGCCTGCCAGGAGCTATTTCTGAGCAGACAGCCAGGAGTAGCCCCTGAGCACCACCGGGTGTGGCCCCCCCCCCAAAAAAAAAAAAAAAGAAACATTGAACACGTTTTGTTTGGGCACCATCCCTGGTAGTGCTCAGGGATCACTCTTGCGTGCTAATGCAGTGCTGGGGATCAAATGCAGTGCTGGGGATCAAACCTGGGTGAGTCTCACACAATGTAAGTACCATAAACCTGTACTATTTCTTCAGCCCAGCACTGAATCATGTTTAAGGAAAAATATATATAACTATGAGAAACTGAAAACAAAAAATACAGAAAGCGGAAAGTTACTTCTTTTATGAAAACAGACTCTTAGGGATCTTTTATATCTAATGTAGAATATCTCCTACATTAAAACTTTTTTTAATTGGTTTTATTTTTATTTATTTATTTATTTATTTTTTTTTTTGGTTTTTGGGCCACACCCGGTGGTGCTCAGGGGTTACTCCTGGCTGTCTGCTCAGAAATAGCTCCTGGCAGGCACGGGGGACCATATGGGACACCAGGATTTGAACCAACCACCTTTGGTCCTGGATTGGCTGCTTGCAAGGCAAACACCGCTGTGCTATCTCTCCGGGGCCCTTAATTGGTTTTAGTCCCACCCTCTTTGGTGCTCAGATTTCTAGCTCTGTGTTGAATAGAGAACCCCTGTGGTATCCAAGGCATCATATGCAGTGGCAGGAATCTGAACTGTATGGGGGGAAGGAGGTACTGATGGAAAGCAAGCACCCTTGCTCTTCTGTACTCTCCAGCCATATATTTTATTTATTTATATTTTTATTTTCAGAAGTCTCCCAAGACTTACTGTTTAATGCAGGCACCAAGGATGTGGTACTGCTCACTCTGGGGACTGTCTGGGTTCCCACAGAAGCCTCCAGAGAGATGCTGGGGAAGCCATATCGTATTATAGATCAAACTAGGTAGAATCTGTTGTACGCAAGGCAAGTGCCTCCAGATCATGTTCCCTATATGTCAGTTGTATTTTGAGATGTAGCCCATTTCTTCCTCTCTGCATATGTAAAAGAAAATAAGTAGACAGAAATTGGTTGGGTTGGTTTGGGGGCATATACTCCCATTTTTTGCACCATCTCCTTGGATGACTCTTCCAAGACCCTTGAAAGATCCATTTTCTTCAAGCTCATGTTATAGAACAGGATGTCTTAAACTTTTTCTACTGGATACCCTTTTCACCAGAATGGGCAATTGCTGCTTGATTTATGACAGTGCTACCTCCTTATAACACATTTTAAGTTAGAAATATGTCTAATTCACTTAAGCTGCTATACCTCATAACTTCATCTCATGTATCCTAAATGTCTACCTATATCAATCTACATTTGGGCAAAATCACATCAACACAAAGCTTCCCCCCCCATAATGACATATTCAATGTTCCCTGTAATTAATTGACTCTGGACTGAGAGTGAGAGGACTCTGCAGGCTGTCTGCTTTTTACCCTCCTTAATGACTAGACATGAAAACTCACTTCTGTACCATTTTGAGGGGCCTCTGAGATAGCGTGGAGGTAAGGCATTTGCCTTGCATGCAGAAGGACGGTGGTCCGAATCCTGGCATCCCATATGGTCTCCCAAGCCTGCCAGGAGCAATTTCTGATCATGGAGCCAGAAGTAACCCCTGAGTGCTGCCAGGTGTGACCCAGAAACAAACAAACAAACAAACAAACAAACAAAAGAGAGAGAGAGAGAGAGAGAGAGAGAGAGAGAATGTTGAGTAACCTGGGTTATCCCTGCTTCCCCACTGCTGTTGATTTTTTTTATTGTGACTACACTCAGACTTGGTACTCCCTGACAGGAAATGGGATTTTATTTTTTTTTTATGTGTCCAGCTCCTCTAGACTAACCTTCCTGGATAGAAACTTTCCCTATCCAGGCTTTGATCCCACACATGTAATCTATCTGGCACTTGGGGTGTTAAATTACTGATTAAGTTAACTAATTATCTAATCTGTCTAATTTGTCAACAATCTTTCTAATCTTACTCAGGTTGCTTTCAACACGAACTACTTGGCCTAATGTCTATTTCTCAATCTGCTTAAGAATTCTAAACAATTTTTTTATCTTCCAAGATAAAAGACTACCTCATGGGGCCGGAGAGATAGCATGGAGGTAAGGCGTTTGCCTTTCATGCAGGAGGTCATCGGTTCGAATCCCGGCGTCCCATATGGTCCCCTGTGCCTGCCAGGAGCAATTTCTGAGCGCAGAGCCAGGAATAACCCCTGAGCACTGCCGGGTGTGACCCAAAAACCAAAAAAAAAAAAAAAAAAAAAAAAGACTACCTCAAATCTTTATCAGTGTGTTTCCAGTCTCCTTTAAACTTCTATGGTATAGGTCTTTGTATCCTTCACAACTCCAATTATATATAAAATCGAAATACATATATTAAATATGAAAACAATCATCTGAAAAAAACTTCATTGAAACAATCAGGAGCTGGAGTTATAATACAGCAGATAGAGTACTTGCCTTGCATGAGGCCAACTGGATTTTGATCCCTGGCATCCCATATAGACTTCTGAGTCCACCAGAAGTGATTCCTGTGTGCAGAGCCAGGAGTAACCCCTGAGCATCTCTGGGTGCATTTCCACTCCATAAAACAAACAAACATAAAAACAATTCATTGAAAAAAACTATCAAAAAAGAATTAATGGAGGGGCATAGAGGTAAGGTGTTTGCCTTGCATGCAGAAGGATGGTGTTTTGAATCCCAGCAGCCCATATGGTCCCCCAAGCCTGCCTGGGGTGATTTCTTTTTTTGTTTGTTTGTTTTTGGGTCACACCTGGCAGCACTTAGGGGTTACTTCTGGCTCCACGCTCAGAAATCGCTCCTGGCTTGAGGGACCATATTTGATGCCGGAATTCGAACCAATGACCTGCATGAAAGGCAAACACCTTACCTCCATGCTATCTCTCTGGCCCCACAGGAGCGATTTCTGAACGTAGAGCCAGGAGTAAGCCCGGTTACACCCGGCAAAAAATTTATGGAATGGAGATACTACAGTAGGAAGGTTGCTTGCCTTGCATATAGTGGATCCAGGTTTGATCCCCTGCACTCCATATAGTACGCTGAGCCCTGCCAGGAATAATCTGTGAGTGCAAATCCAGGAATAAGCCCTGAACACAACTGTAGGTAAAGTAGCTCAAGTAGGTAAAAAGGCCTGAGGTCAGACAGAGATAGCTTAATGAGCTGAGTGCATGCCCAGGTTCAATTCCTGGCACCACACAGTCCCCTGAGTAACACAGGAGTGACAGCTATAATCCCCTCCTACCCACTCCCAGCACCAACCCAGAAATAGGAGGGAAAAAAATGAATTAAGATGGGGGTCCGGAGAGATAGCACAGTGGCGTTTGTCTTGCAAGCAGCCGTCCCAGGACCAAAGGTGATTGGTTCAAATCCCGGCGTCCCATATGGTCCCCCGTGCCTGCCAGGCGCTATTCCTGAGCAGATAGCCAGGAGTAACCCCTGAGCAACGCCGGGTGTGGCCCAAAAACCAAAAAAAAAAAAAAAAAAAAAATTAAGAATCTAGGGAGAGAATAGGAATTAATTATTTTTATCCTGTAGATTAGTGGTAGAGTATTTGCCTTGTATGTGTGAGGTCATGGGCTCAATCCCTGATAACACACACACACACACACACACACACACATTATCCCAGATGTTAGAAAATGGCATGACTGTTAAAATCTTTGTACTGGGGGCTGAAGAGAT
This sequence comes from Suncus etruscus, assembly GCF_024139225.1. Taxonomy (NCBI): domain Eukaryota; kingdom Metazoa; phylum Chordata; class Mammalia; order Eulipotyphla; family Soricidae; genus Suncus; species Suncus etruscus. The sequence continues at coordinate 87,260,631 of NC_064850.1, forward strand.
AGCAAGGGGGGAAGGTGCTTGCCTTACATGTATGTGCCTGACCCAGGTTCGATCTCTGGCATCCCTTATGGGATCCCTTTATGCCGAGCACCACCAGGAATAATTCCTGAGCGCATAGCTAGGAATGATCTCTGAGCATTGCCAGGTGTGGCACAAATACTTAAAAAATAATAACTCAGAGCCAGCATGGTGGCGCTAGAGGTAAGGTGTCTGCCTTGCCAGCTCTAGCCTAGGACGGACCGCGGTTCGATCCCCCGGCATCCCATATGGTCCCCCAAGCCAGGAGCGACTTCTGAGTACATAGCCAGGAGTAACCCCTGAGCATTACCAGGTGTGGCCCAAAAACCAAAAAAAAAAAAAAAAAACAAACAAAAAAAAAACAAAAAAATCAAAAAACTGTACTGGTAACAAGAAAGCTCATATTCAAAATAATACCCACTGTTTGTAAGTGAAATTTGTCAATCTTTGGTTGTATCTACTTTATGTTGGTGGTAGCAGGGGAGGCCACACCAGGCTTCTTAGGGATCATTCCTGGCAGGCTCAGAGGATCATATGTGATGTCAGAGATCAAACCCAGACTGTCACGTGCAAGGCAAGTACTTGCTGAACAATTGCTCTGGCCCCTCACTGTATCTACTCTTCATAATACTCAGATTATAGACTCAAAATTTCATTACTCACATGTTTATACTTCCTATGAACTTGATTTTAAATCTAAGTGTTTTTATTTTGTAAAATAGGCTTTTCAGGCCAAAGATTTCCCAGAAACAAATGACAGAGTGGATATGGGAAAAACAGAGTGCGACTAGAAAAATTGAAGTTATGACTTGTATTTAAAAATTGAAGTCATGACTTGTATTTACAAATACAACTGGCTGGCCTTTCTGTGGATCAAATTTTGAGAAATTTGGTCTATTAAAACACTTGGGAAGAGCTGTCTGATTCCTTACTGCCCTTATCTGAGCAATTAGCCTCAGAGTCAGTGTAGAGAAAATATTCTAGATCAAGTCATATATTGGTACTTGTGCTATTTGCCCTATTCACACATTCCAATATACTTACCTTCTTTTATTAGCTTTTTCTTTTATTCCCACTAACAGGTAATTTATTCCTAATTAGTTGTACATTGAGTGTAAAAGCAAATAACTGCATTGGAAAGGTACCAAAACAGTAAAGTTTTCTTACGCACATAGGATATTTAATTTTGTATATTTACTTGACTGGGCTATGGAATACCCAGATATTTTGATTGCACATGATTTTGGGTATGCATGTGAGGAGTTTGGAGATGAAATGAAAACTCAAATTGAGTGACTGTATAAAATATACTGTTTTCTCTTACATGACTGACCTCACACAATTATTTAAAGACCCAATAGATAAAAAGGTTGGCTATGATGCTTCGACCAAAGATTGAAAGACCCCAGGACACAGCAATCATTCAGGTAGTAGCTGCTTGTTCCTGTGGGGCTACACGACCCTCATTGTACATACATTCCCCCCTCACACATACAGCCCCACCCTTGAAACCTGCTTTGCTCTCTCCAGGCATCCTAAAGGGAAGAAAGATGAGAACTGCATATGGGATGATTTAAATAAAACTTTATTGACTAAATACACTTAACAAGAAAAAGTTGAACATGCCCCAAGAGAGAATTTCCGTTCTCAATAACTTTGGAATCAGAATTGCAACTCTTTCAGCCTGGCAACCCTCTAAAGACTCACTAGGACTTTAGTTCTGCAGTGTGGATTTTCCATCCTCTATGATCACAGGTCAATTCTTAAAATAAATTCCTTAAACTCTCTTGTTCTCTCGCTTTCTTTCTCTCTTGTTTTCTCTCTCTCTCCCTCCCTCCCTCCCTCCCTCCCTCTCTCTCTCTCTCTCTCTCTCTCTCTCTCTCTCTCTCTCTCTCTCTCTCTCCCCCCCCTTCACATGCACAAACTTTCACTTGTTCTATTTTTTTCTGGAAAACTTTGGCTTAATATTACAGAGCATTATGAATTCTGTATTAAAATTATAGACAGAATTCAATAGAATTCAGACATTGCTTAAAAACCAAAGTAGAGAGTGTTTTTTTTCTAACAAAAAGATCATATGTAGAAAAGAAAAAAAATTACTAGTAGATACATTCTTTTTTTTTTTTCTCTCCTCACCCCCAGTAGATAAGTCAAAAATACATTGGTGGAGTAAAATATGCTTTTACAGGTTCCTGGTTTGGCTCGATGCCAGAGATTTATACAACTTGGAATAGAGATTGTACAGGGGATAAAACAATTGACTTGCCCCAGAGCTGACTTTAATTCAATACATAGCACCTCATATAGTTTTCTGAGCACTTCCAGGCAAAAGGCTTGAGCAGAGAGCTGGAAGTAAATACCAAATATTATATTTTTCTCTTTATAAGATGCACAGACATTTCTTCAAACTGGAGATCAGTCACAAGCTCAGTTCCCTGGTCTTAGTCCCCCCCCCCCTTTTTTTGGTTTCTTACAATACTGATTTAAAATCTTTCTCACCTGTAGACCAGTAATGGTCCATGGGCCAGGGGCTGCAAACCAGAACACTTCAGAATATGCTTATGCTTCCTCTTTTGATCCCAATATGAGCTGAGCAGTTAGCAGTGTACAATCTCACATATGTAAACTTCTCTTGGAAAGGGCTACAATTATGTTCCAGACAATTTTTACCAAAGGTAAATGATAGGTTCTATTCCAATATAATAAAAGTGCTAATCATGTAATTTTTTATTTTTCTTAATTAATTTTTCTTTTGTTTATGGAGGACATGGAAAGAAGAGTTATATTTTAATTTTATCTTATTAATCAGTATTAAGCCCACAATATTCACTAACTCAGAGAGCAAATCCAAAAAGGCTGAAAGGCTGGTTTCTAGAAATGATAGAAAAGGTTATTCTGAGTCAGTAAATGTAAACAGAAAACATTTAACTTTTCCATTTTAATTTTATTTCAATGGTAGCAGAGATCAAATTGAGGGTCTCACCAATGCAAGACTAGCTCTTACAGCTGAACTACATCCCCAGTTCATATTCATTGTTTTTAATGGTCATGCTGAGAAGCAATATTTGGAATGTTACATCAAGTACTTGGCAATAATAAATTAGCATTTACCTTATCATTATTACTTTTTGTTTTGTTTTATGTATTATTCCTGACTCTGTGCTCAGGGAATACACCTGGTAGAGCTCTGGTGACCCTATATGGTTCCAGGGATCAGTTGGCAGCATTCACAGCACACAGATAGGCTGTATGCAAGGTTAAGTGCTCTAACCACTATACTATCACTTTAGCTCTTATTACTTTTTTATTCCAATTTAAAGTTGTCTTTTGTTTTTGGTTTTTGGGCCACACCCGGTGATGCTCAGGGTTTACTCCTGATTATGCACTCAGAAATCGCTTCTGGTTTGAGGGACCATATGGGATGCCAGGGGATGGAACCGCAGTCTGTCCTAGGCTAGTGCAGGCAAGGCAGACGATGCCTTACTGCTTGTGCCACGGCTCCAGCCCCAGCTCATTACTTTTTGTGGCTGAACCTAGAGCACAGAAGCTCTGTCACTTGGTCTCACCTTTATCTCCTGCTTCCATAAACTTGGTGATAGTACAATGACCAGGGATCTCTCATACACACCTGGCTGTAGTTCTCTCTGGGGTCTGTATTCCTAGTTACACTGCTCAGATGTCTTTTTAGTTCATTTTGTTTTATTTTGTTTTTGGGTCACACCCAGTGGTGCTCAGGGGTTACTCCTGGCTCTACGCTCAGAAATCGCTGCTGGCAGGCACAGGGGACCACATGGGATGCCAGGATTTGAACCACTGTCCTTCTGCATGCAAGGCAAATGCCCTACCTCCATGCTATCTCTCTGGCCCCATCTTTTTTAGTTCTTATGCTTCCACAGATCTAGATTTCTGTCACTACATTCAGAAATAACTTGTGGCTACCAGGGTCTCCAACAATAGCGCTACCAGGATGAATGTATGTGAATAGCCAACATTAAGGCCTCAACCTGTAAGGAATGTACTCTACTAGACATTGATCCATCTTCTGTCCACATATCTTCATTTTTTTTTGCCACACTCTGTGATGCTCAGGGGTTACTCCTGGCTATGTGCTCAGAAATCGCTCCTGGCTCGAGGGACCATATGGGATGCCTGGAATTGAACCCAGGTCCCTCCTGGGCAGCCGTTTGCAAGGAAAACACCCTACCACTGTGCTATTGTTCCAGCCCCTTCATTTTTTTTTTTTTTTGTTTATTTGGATGGTTTTTTGGGTCAGACCTGGCAGGGCTCAGGAGTTACTCCTGGCTCAGCACTCAGAAATTACTCCTGGCGGGCCATAGTCTATTCTGGACAGACTGCGTCATGCAAGGCAAACACCCTACTGCTGTGCTATCTCATACCTTCATTTTGAAAGAAAGTATTTAAAGAATAAAGTCTCCCTTCCATAATACTCTAGAATTGTCAGTATAAAATAGAACTATAATAAAGTCACCAAGAGCTAATAATTAAGCATGAATACAAAAAGTATTTCTCATATATTTGTGTTTTTCAGAAGTTCAAACCACTGAATAAAAATAATTTTATATTTATATAAAAATAATTTCATTATCTGCAGAGTTACTACAAAAACCCTGCCTAAAAAGGAGTGATACATAAAAGAGCTTCATGGTCTCCAAGGACTGAGAAAGTTCTATCAATTGACATTAAAAACTATCCTTCTACTCACTCTCTTCCTGATATTTGGCCTCTACTTTTAGGTTTGAGTGTGGTATGTGTCTCATTCAACAGGACACAGATGCCCAGGGTCACTGGAAAAGGGTCTCTGGATCTTCACTAAGATTTCCAGCAAAATGGTTCCAAATTAGGTTGATTAGGCATCATCCTGGAATTTTTGATTCAGTATATAAGAGATTGGGATTTGGAAACCTTAAAACTGGAAAAAAATAAAATATTTTTTTTCTTGGTCACACCCAGTGACACTCAGGGGTTACTCCTGGCTATGCTCTCAGAAATCACTCCTGGCTTGGGGGACCATATGGGACGCCGGGGGATCGAACTGCGGTCCATCTTAGGCTGGCTTGGGCAATGCAGACGCCTTAATGTTTGTATCACCACTCCGCCCCCCCCCTTTTTTGTTTTTGGGTCACATCCGGCGGTGCTCAGGGGTCAATCCTGGCTCTGCACTCAGAAATCACCTCTGGCAGGTTCAGGGGACCATATGGAATACCGGGATTTGAATCACTCTTCAGCTGTGTGTAAGGTAATGCCCTACCACTGTGCTTTCTCTCGGTCCCTGACAAAACAATTTTTTAAAAACAGACTCTTCCTAAATGGTTCTGATCAGCATCGTTAGGAGCCACCAACTAGATTCCTCAAATAATTCTATAGCTATTCAAACTTTGGGTAGGCTATAAATCACCATCCAGTGAGAATTTAACAAATTAAACTGTCTGGAAGTGATTAATACTGAAAACTCTACCTGATTTACACCTCAATTTTTATTTACCCTCTACCACCAAGTACGGTCTGTAACAATATTTATTCCTAATGTAGTCTGGCTAGCTGTGCTACCCCTGCTCTCATTCACACAAGAGCAGAAGCTGCGCCACAGAATCTCATTCTGTTACCCTTCTCTTTGTTCAGCTTCCCAGAACTGTGAGTGAAAGGTCTATTTCTGGGCACTACACCCATCAATATCACTGGCAGAATCAAGACATCAACCCAGATATATGCAAACTTCACTACCACCACACTGATAGGGAGACCAGTGTGAAAAATCTCTGATAATATCATCGTATAAGTAATTTAAAACTGCTCTTATTTTTTAGGGGCACACCCAATAATGAGTTACTCCTAGCTTTGTGCTCAGGAATCATTCCTGAGGTTCCTGGGAGATCATATGGGATGCTGGGGATTGAACCCAGATTGGCTATGTGCAAGACAAGTGCCTTACCTGCTGTACTATCTCTCCAACCTTGTAAAAAGACTATGTTTGAAGCTAAGAGAAGTAATTATGACTGAGTTTAAAAAATAGTGACTTGAGATACTTTCAGTGGTTCTAAAGATATACAGTCCAAGAAAAAAGACCCTAAAAGCAACAAAGTACAAGGAATTTAGATAAAGATCTTTTATCTTATTTGCTGAAGTCACCAGATCAAGATATCAACATATGAAATGAAAAAATAAGTTCAAAACCAGGTAAGAATTGTGATCCTTAAAATATAGATGTGAGGGTCAGGAAAATGGCACCATGGCAGAGCACATGTTTGACTGGTGTGAGGTCCTGGATTCCATTTGCAAAAAATATGATACAACAAAATACAAACAAACAAACAAACAACCAAAGGAGATAGATAGTACAGGAGGTAAGGAATTTCCATTGCATATATATATAGTCCAAAACTGAAAAAAAAAAGCCAAGTCACAAATGCTACATCAAAGGGGGAATGAGGAAGAGAGGGAGAGGGGGAGAGAGGGAGAGGGGGAGAGAGGGAGGGATAAGAGAGGGGAAAGAGAGAAGGGAGAGAGTGAGAAAGAGAGAAAAGAGAGAGAGAAAAGAGAGAGAGAAAGAGAGAGAGAGAGAGAGAGAGAGAGAGAGAGAGAGAGAGAGAGAGAGAGAGAGAGAGAGAACACAAATGGAAGGGAAAATAAACCGAAAAATATCCACAGGGCAGGAGTTTCTGTGGTTTAAGTGCTTGCCTTGTACCCAGCTGATCCAGGCTTGATTCCTGGTACCATATATATGGTATATGCCAGAAATTAGCTCTGAACATCAGCAGCTATGGCCCAAACCTCTCAAATTTTCGCAAAAGATGCACAGACTTGAGTTCCTCCCACAAAAATCCCAGATCTCAGATAGAAGAGTGAGAACATACTGATTGGGCCAGTAAGTGAGAGCCAAGTTGCTGGAGCTACAGAAATGCACCTGCACTAGGCATCTTTTCCAGGCGAGGCTGTGCTCCTTAGGGCTAGTTCACTGTACTTGGTAAAACTGAGGCAGGACCCACATTGGGAAGAAATGGAAAGAACTGGGAGGGAAAAAGCAACTGTTAGCAGCAGGCCCAGCCAGAGGAGGACTTGGATTCTATGTTGATGTAGTTCCCTTGGGTGGACAAAGAGATGGTATCTTCTTTGGAATTGTTCATCATTTTTTCAATGAGAACTCTAAAAAACAAATTAAAAATAAGCCTGAGAAGATGAATGGAGGAAAGATGAACTGGCAAGTTCATCTTATCTCAGATAGCATTCAGCAAAGCCACAGGTTTAAAATGTCTTAGTAGTCAGTTATCTCAAGGAAGAAGGCAGCACCCCATCTTCAGCAGCTGCCTCTCCCATGACTGGGGGCAAAGGGCCATAGTGAAGGTGGGTAACCCTGTGTACTTATCCCAGAATAGTACCAGCTCTTCACCTCATGGCCTCATTAATGTTCTTGTTCTCCTTGACTGATGTTTCTGTCCAACCTGTGAAGCCATTCTCTTTACTGAACCGGTCAACCTGGTCTCGGCTCACTGCCCATGGGGACAGGTCACACTGACAAAAGAGAAAAAAATAAAGGTGATATAATAAAGCCCATTTTCCCAGAATAACAAGAACGATGAAGGCAGGAATGGCAGCACAGTAGGTGGGCATTTCTTTGCATGCAGCTGACCCAGGACAAATGCCAGTTCAATCCCAGGCATCCATATCGCCAGGAGCGATTTCTGAGCAAAGAGCCAGGAGTAATCCCTGAGAGCCACTGGGGTATAGTTCCCTAAACCCCCCCAAAATAAATAAATAAGTAAAAATACCTTATTGGCCAATAGCAGGCAGGGTACAGGCTCTCCATTAGGCAGTGTAAGTTTGCTGTCCAGGTCCTGTTTCCATCTCTGGCTGTTGCTGAAGGTAGTGGCATTGGTAACATCAAACATAATAACACAGGCAGAGGCATCCCGATAATAGAGCCGGGTCATAGAAGTGAAACGCTCCTGCCCTGAGAAGGAGAAAGTTCTTAATAAGGTGACCCTGAAAGCCATTCTCCCAACCTTTTAGACACTCAACCCTTTTCATCTTAGGGAAGGAGCAGTACATAGAATGACTGAGTCTGAGTATTACAGCTCTTTTAGAATTTGTCCAGCAGGCCTTCTGGTCTCCACCAGAAGGCCCGAGAAAAAAAAAAGAATGGCTGAGTCTGGATTTTGCATCCTTAGCATCCAGGTCCAAATCCTTGATGTACAATAGTAAATCCAGTAGATTTTTTTTTTTTTTTTTTTTTTGGTTTTTGGGCCACACCCGGCAGTGCTCAAGGGTTACTCCTGGCTGTCTGTTCAGAAATAGCTCTTGGCAGGCACGGGGGACCATATGGGACACCGGGATTCGAACAAACCACCTTTGGTCCTGGATCGGCTGCTTGCAAGGCAAACGCCGCTGTGCTATCTCTCCAGGCCCCATTTTTTGCTTTCTTATTTCTCCATGCTGCTACCTTTTTTTGTGGGGAGGGATTGTGCCACACCTGACTGTGCCCAGGGCTTACTCTTGGCTCTGTGTTCAGGGGTTACTTCTGGTGGGGTTTGAGGGACCATATGAAGTGCTAGGAATCCAACCTATCATATTGTAAGGATTAATTGATCTGTTACTCTAAAATGCTTAGACAAGTCCTTGGCACATAATAAGGGTTAGCCTCCATCATCTTTATCATCGTTGTTGTCATCCTTGTCGTCGTCATCATAATCGTCATCATTATCCTCCTCCTCAGCAGTTTATCTCAGGGATCCTGTTTTTCACCAAGCTCAGTTGAAAATATCCCTTCTGGAGAAGTAATTTAGGAATGGACAACCTACCACCTTACCACCTTGTCATCTTTCCACCATATAGAGACAGCTCTACATTCACTCTAGCCAACACCTACAAAAGCTCTACAGCTGTTCAGCTTATGTAGCTTCAGAGAAGCCCAATCATTCTAACTTAAGAAAAAGAAAAAAAAAAAAAAAAGCCTGCCTTTTCAGTTTTACACTTTTTCGAGCACTTGCTAAAGGCATGCTGGTTAGACCAGAATGTTTTCTCTTGTTCTCACCCAGTCTTCCCGGCCTACCTGCAATATCCCACAGCTGGAGTCGCACGATCTCAGAGTCAGACCACTGGAGAACCTTCAGAGCAAAATCCACTGAAAATATATGCATCATAGGCTTTAATAATAATGGTTACCTCAAAAAGGTCATGACCACATGTGTAGTTTCAAGTCTAGGGACTCACAACTTAAATCCTATCTATTTATTTTCGTTTTTAATTTGGGCCACACTTGGTAGTGGTCAGGGTTGGCTCCTGACTCTGCGCTCCAGAGGCTGAGAGTTGAGCTGACATCCACATATGAAGTGTGAGATCTGAAGGGGTTTTCAGTGGTCAAATCAATTTATCTGATGCCATCTATCTCTGAGCTAGGAACAGGAGGATGAAAACAATAAAAACAACTCCTAATAGCAGATGAGACTGTTCCTGTGAGATACAGGTTTGTTCTCAGGGAAGAGATAATAGAATAAATGGAGGGATGAATTAAAAGTGAGAGTTTTGGCATCTTCCATACTGAATTCACCTTTGGTTTCTAATCCAATTATACTGTGAGAAAAACTTTCTGGAGCATTCCACATCCTCCATGGCTGCAGGACTTTATCTTGGGCAGAAACGAGATGAAAGGGGTGATGCTGGAGAACTGTGCTGGCAATGTCAATATAGCTCAGGGTGCTAAGTCTCCTTGAACAGGAATGAGAGTATGTGGAGGGGAGAGAAATAAGATAGTTTTTGAAGCCTGGAAACATATTCTTCCACATTTATAACAAATTAGAAGCTAGCAGAAATTTCGAATAAGCACTAAAAATAATTACTCTTTTTTGTTTACTGAGAGTAAACTAGAGAAATTGCTAAAAATGGAAGAGCAGGTCACTTTTAATCTAGATCCATGAAATCAGGATCCTCATAATTTTAGGTGTGAGAGGAAGAATTTATGGGGTTAGGAAGCAGCCTTTCAAGCCTTAAGCCAGGGGTCTCAAACTCGCGCAAACGGACCTCCATACAACATTTTGTGGCCCTGCCCTAGAGGAATCTTTTTTTTTTTTTTTTAGTTGTTTGGGTCACACCCCCCAATGTTCAAGGCTTACTACTGACTTTACACTCAAGGATCACCCCAACTTTGCCTCCTGCAGCCCCCAGGTAAATTGAGTTTGAGACCCCTGCCTTAAGCCCTTAATTTTGCTGAACACTCTTTAGAAGGCTGATTTTTTATTTTGTTTGTTGTTTTGGGGCCACACCCATTGACACTCAAGGGTTACTCGTGGCTATGCGCTCAGAAATCGCTCCTGGCTTGGGGGACTATATGGGATGCCATGGGATCGAACCGAGGTCCGTCCTAGGTTAGCGCATGCAAAGCAAATGCCCTACTGCTCGAGCCATGGATCCGGCCCTTTCGAAGGCTATTTTAATTGCCATGTAAATGCTTGGTAATTTTTAAAAAATCCATAAGGAATATTAGTACACATTTTTGAAGTATATATAGTTCAAGCTATTCTTCTCTTTATTTTGGAGGCTAGGGAGATAGCTCAAAGGACCAGAATCCATGCTTTGTATGTAAGAGCTCTGAGCTCTGAGTTCAATCCCTGACACTGAGGACCATTTTATCAAAATTAAAAAACAAAAAAGGGACAGTATTTAAAAAACAAAACAAAACAAAACCAAGAAAACAACAGTATCCATGTAGGTAGCCTGCTTTGAACACCAGGCAGTCAGAGTTTGATTCCCCAGCACCCCTATGGTTCTCTCCCCAAGTTATGCCAGGAATGGTCCTGAGCACAGAGCCAGGAGTGAACCATGAGCACTGCTGGTGTGCCCAATTCACCCAATTCCCCCCCCCCCCCCACGCCAAATAACAACCATTTTCCTTTAGGACTAGAGAGACAGCATAGGCCTCCCATGTGCCAGGACAGACTTCAAACTCCAGCTCCATGCTGCGGTCTTGGAGCTCCACTGGGTGGCCCTGGTTGTTCCCAGCACTACAGAGACCAAGTGTGCTGCAAACTCAGGCCTTACCTTTGAACTGCCCAGCCCAATAGGCCAAGGATTCTGGAGAGTGCCCTGGGCCACTGGACCACTTCTTGAGAGCTCCCCCACGATGCCCCTTCCAAAGTTCAAGGGAGATATTTACATTTATCTTCCTCTTATGCAAACTACTAAACCAATGCTTTTTAGTACTGATCCCCTCAGAGTGGGGGGAATAGGGAGAGGCAAATGGGAAGCAATGAGTCAGCAGCATGGAAAACATGAGATTCAGATGACAACCACCAAACTTAAAAATGTGGGGCTGGGAGGGTACTTGCTTTGTACAAGCCCTACCTGGGTTCAATCCCTGGCATCCCATATGAGCACCAGCAGGAGTAATTCCTGTGTGCAGAGTCAAAAGCCAGGTGGTGTGGCCCCCAAACAAACAAACAAACAAACAAAAAATGTGTCTGTCAAGGTGGCAGGTGAGGGTGTGGGAAGGAACCTGGGAAGAAGGCTGGTGGAGGGAAACTGGCACTGGTGGTTGGATTGGTACTAGAATATTGCATACCTAAAATTCAACAAGCAATAACTTTGTAAATCTTCTTTTTTTTTGGGGGGGGTCCACACCCATTTGACGCTCAGGGGTTACTCCTGCTATGCGCTCAGAAATCGCTCCTCACTTGGGGGGACCATATGGGACGCCAGGGGATCGAACCACGGTCCATCATATGCTATCGCTTGCAAGGCAAACACCGTACCTCTAGCGCCACCTTCCCGGCCCCATAAATCTTACAAAGTCTTTCAATTAACTGTTTTAAAAGTTACTTTCCCTCCACACTAGATTTTCTAATTTCTATATCTCTATATAGAAAATATTTCTATTTCTCATTTCTATGTCTAAAAACAAACACAAAAAGCATTGATTTCGGAGGCAGCTTGGGAAGGAACTGAATTTCTGGTGTGTTTTCTTCCTTCCTTCCCCAAACTAAAGAGAAAAAGGGTGGGAAGTCAGATCAGAGAAACGGTAACTCAAGTCTTCCAAGAATTCCTGGGCTGCTTCTATTGAAGGAATCAATGGGGCAAACCCAACGTCTCCTTGATCCCAGCATCAAGTTGGGTCGGAGCTGGAGGTCCCGGAGAGAAACCCGCAATTCTGCTCTGCCCTTCGGCAGCCTGGAGGGGTGGTGGGCAGCGCAGCTGGCCCCGAGGCTGGCCCCCGCGTGGCCGTGGACATTGAAGCAAGCGAGGTCACAGGGTTCACGGAGCTGCGATCTGATCGCTCTGCCCACAGCCTCGGGCCCCACTTCTCGTCTTCACACCTTCGCCCATGCTGGGAAAAGCTGGGCACAGCCGGAGAGGCCTGCAGACGGGCACGGCCACCTCTCCGGCAGGGACGGACCCCAGACGGCCACTTCCTGGGACGCCCAACTTGACCCAACCCAACCCAAGCCTGCTCCCCGCCCTGCTCTGCACCCTGGGGCCCGCCGCCTCACCTCCCACAGTGGACTTGTAGTGTTTCCTGAAGCTGTCCTGCGAATAGCGCTGCACCAGCGACGTCTTGCCCACCGCCGCGTCCCCCACCACCAGCACTTTGAACAGGTGGTCGCGGCTGCCCATGGTGGTGCTGCTGGTGGTGGTGGGGTCTTTCTGTCTTAACCCCGCTGGCTCCGGATCCCCTGGAGGCTGGAGCTGGGCATTACCCTTACCGCCCACCGCCAGCGGTTGCTCTGACGAGAAAGCAAAAGGGGAAACTTGCCACCAGATCTGCACGCGCTTCCTCCCGGGGCAAGGCACGAGCTCCGGGCCCGGGTCCCCTTTTTCCCCCTAGAGCAGCTACCGAGAAACGGGACACGCACGGCCGCACCTCACCTCACTTCACCTCACCCGCCCGGAATTCTTCCCCCGAGAGGCTCCAACTGGCGTCGGAAGCCCGGACAGCTCAGTTCCTGCAGGGCCTGAGGAAAGAGACCCCCTTCTTACACTGCACAAACAGAGCAGGGGGGAAGCGGTACGGAACACCTCCACTTACTCCCTCGCCGGGTGCCGCCCCTGGCGCCCAGTCCTGAGCTGAACTCTGAGTCACATGGCACTCGTGGACTACATTTCCCAGCGTCCCGTGCGGCGAAGAAAACCGGGCAGAGGGAGATACCCGCTCCTGGTGTCTCTCGGGAAGTGTAGTTTATGTGCTATTTTTAGTTCAACACTCTAGGTTTTCAGGTTTTCAAATGCCTTCATAGGTTTGGACTCTGATTTAAAAATATTCCAAGATAGAAAAGACCCCTCAGGACTAAAGAGAAAAGCACAATGGGATGATTACTTGCTTTGCCTGCAGGTTTTGATACCTGGTATTTATTTCACTGTCCCCTGAGCATCTCTAGAGTAACCCCACTCCCACTCCCCAGCCCCACGAGTACGGAGCTGGGAGCGGCCTCAGAGCACTGGATGTGTCCCAAAATCTAAAATATAAGAAGGAAAGGGTCCTTCAATGATTCCCCACACACACCCCACAAGGTCTCACCTAAATGTGTGCCCAAGCAAAGTTTTCATTATTTTCCAAAGATTTTATTTTTATGGAGCTAAGATTAAAATCATGCCACATATCACTCAGATGTGTAAATAATTCCACAAATAAAAACTCAACTCTTACTCCTTATGATTCAACTGGAGTTAATTTCCAATTCCCTGGGTTCTTGGGAACAAGATGAAGGCTGGTCCTTATATTTCCATATGGCCCAAGTTTGGGAACACTTGATAAAAAGAGGACCCTTTGGAAAACTCATGTCACTAAATGATAGTAATTAACATATGACAATTAGCCACAGCAGTAAAGAGAGAAATTCCTACTCTCCCACATCCCTCCTCTAACTAGTTGCTTATGTCGTTTGAATTAGTTCACAATTTATATAGCCCACGATGTTTGCTGCTCAGTTAGGGGAGGCCAAGTCGGGCTATTCTCCTTCTAAAGGTCTCCTGCCTCTTGTCTATGTCTCTTTCAGGTTCCATTGACGCTGGCATAGTTGACAGCTCTTAAAATTGGTTTCAGCATGTGTGTTGCCTGCTCACATGGTGCCTGAGCACATGTCACCTGCATCTCCCCTTTTCAGATGTGATCTTTCATACTTTTACTCATACTGAGTATCACTTCACCTTTGGACAATCCCTCATTCTCTCTTGAATGCATCTCTCTCTCTCTCTCTTTCTCTCTTTCTTTCTCTCTCTCTCTCCTTCCCTCCCTCCCTCCTTTCTACTTCCTCAGATTTTTCTAAATAAAAACCTCTTTTTATTTTAAAGAAATGTGTTTCTCACATAGCTTCTGTGATACTATTCTATTTTGTGTGTTTGTGTTCCTACCTCTCTCTGTGGATCACCTCTTCTCATCATATTTCCTTTTTATCCAAATCTTCTGCTATGGCTTGATTCTTAGTCTTTGTGTTGAGAGAGAGAGAGAGAGAGAGAGAGAGAGAGAGAGAGAGAGAGACAGAGAGACAGAGAGACAGAGAGACAGAGAGAGATGCTGAAATCAAAACAGTATATATGCTTTATCCATCACCCTACCATTGAGCCAACACACACACCATTTATAACAAATTATCTTTCTTAGAATTTATACTTGTTGATAATGCTTATAGGTTACTTGCTTAGCTGGACTTATACCGATTGATTAGTGGTCCCCAATTTCCCTACAGCGTTTGGTAACTACTGTTCTACTCTCCATTTGTTTATTTGATGTGTGTTGGGGGAAGGGATGCATCCAGAGGTGCTCAGGACTTACTCTGGCTCTGGGCTTAGGGATCATTCTTAGCAGTTCTCAAAAGATTACATGCAGGGCCCAGAGAGATAGCACAGCGGCGTTTGCCTTGCAAGTAGCCAATCCAGGACCAAAAGGTGGTTGGTTCGAATCCCGGTGTCCCATATGGTCCCCCGTGCTTGCCAGTAGCTATTTCTGAGCAGACAGCCAGGAGTAACCCCTGAGCACCGCCGGGTGTGGTCCAAAAACCAAAAAAAAAAAAAAAAAAAAAAAAGATTACATGCAGTGCTGGAGACGAAACCTTGGTTGGCCCTTAACCCCTGTGCTGTCTCTCTGGCCCCTGCTCTACTCTTCAATTCTATAAATTATTATTATTATTTTGGTTTTTGGGTCACAACCGGCAGTACTCAGGGGTTATTCCTGGCTCCATGCTCAGAAATTGCTCCTGGCAAACACAGGGGACCATATGGGATGCCAGGATTCGAACGGATGACCTTCTGCATGAAAGGCAAACACCTTACCTCCATGCTATCTCTTCGGCCCCAAATATGATTATTTTTATCCCTTTTAAGTGAATCATGTGGCAGCTGTCATTCTATGATAGGTATTTCGTTTAGTACTACATTTTATCCATGTGTGGCTCTGTAGCAAAGTGCCCTAGGAAGTCTTCTGGAGAGAGACTGGCTGACTCAGAGAGCCTCTTACCAAATACTTCTCAACAGGCCCTGAGTCTGGAACTCTGAGCCTGGAAGTGAATTATAGAGTTCACATGGCTCGTGATGTCATTTTGACCCCTGTGCATGAATCTTTTCCCTTTACCCCAAACAAGGACTAAGGGCACCAAGAGAAAAAAAGGAGAGAAGCCAGAAGTGGGTGTTGGTGGAAAGACACTTTTGTAGTCCCTCTGTTGGTGTAGGCTGGAAGTCCCGTCTGTGATAAAAAGATAGCCAATCCACACAGATGATTCTGGTCTACTTTATGTCTATTTGGGGAGCATAACAGGTGTGGTTGAACCAAAAAAAAAAAAAAAAGATGGGCCCGGAGAGATAGCACAGCGGTGTTTGCCTTGCAAGCAGCCGATCCAGGACCAAAGGTGGTTGGTTCGAATCCCGGTGTCCCATATGGTCCCCCGTGCCTGCCAGGAGCTATTTCCGAGCAGACAGCCAGGAGGAACCCCTGAGCACTGCCGGGTGTGGCCCAAAAACCAAAAAAAAAAAAAAAAAAAAAAACAGGTGTGGTTGGGCCACTTGACAATGCTCAGGGTCTATTCCTACCTCTGACCTCTGATGGTACTTAGAGATCATTTATGATGATGAGGATTCCAGCTGAAATGGGATCAGATGCAAGCAAAGCAGGAGTTTTATGTCCTGTACTATGGTTCAAGCTCCATGTCATTTAACCTCTGTAAGGGATGAGCATGAATTTAGTTGCCCATCCTCAAACTTGGCCCTTTACTAAGAACTTGTAAATATATGGTCTTTCTAGCCTTATGAGAGATAAACGCTAAAAATCAAGATGTGATGGGAGAGGTTTGCAGGTGGGAGACTTGACCGAGCCCATCAGGAGGGAGGAGCTGTCCTTAGAAACCCAGGGGCTCTGTCTGACCCAGGGCCTTATGGGAACCCTGCACTGTCTATCAGTCTTCCTTATTATGGAGACTCAGCCAGCCAATGACAAGCTCTGATGCCTCTGTATTTTTTTTTTTCTTTTAAGTGGGTTA
Organism: Suncus etruscus; assembly: GCF_024139225.1. Taxonomy (NCBI): domain Eukaryota; kingdom Metazoa; phylum Chordata; class Mammalia; order Eulipotyphla; family Soricidae; genus Suncus; species Suncus etruscus. The sequence continues at coordinate 87,277,118 of NC_064850.1, forward strand.
CGCTGGGTTACTCCCAGCTCTGCGCTCAGAAATCACTCTTGGCAGGCTCAGGGAATAGATATATGGGGTGCCGGGGATCAAACCCACGTCGGCCTTGTGCAGGACAAACGCACTCCCCGCTGTGCTATCACTCAGGCCTCATGTATTTTCATGTGATAAAGCTATCATATCCATTTGGATTTTGAACTCTTGGTGTTCCTTCTATCTTCTGCTTCCCATGGAGCAATTTGCCGCTCAGGTTGACATGTCTACTGCGCCCTCTGATGGGCAGTTTATGTACAGGCCTCTGTACTGGGGGTCCAAGTCAGCCATTCAGAGACGTTTTCTGAGTCTCTGAGCACGCACCTAGTCTCAGGGTTCTGTTCTTTCACTCGAGGTAGACATGACCTGATGATCTTCATCACATTCTGTCCTTTTTCAGCTGCCAGGGCCTAGTGACTTCTGTTTGCTAGGTCTGTCGTATTGCCCCAACTCTACACTCTTAATGTTGCTCTTCTCATTTTGCTACTAATTAAATTATCACTAAGTCAATAAGCAATACATGTAATAATGAAATATATAATCATATAAATATAATAACAACAATAAAAACCTTTATTTAAATATCTGTGCACCCAATAGTCATAGAGAAGGCAGCTTGGTTTTTCTTTTGGGTGTGTTTGGAGCTCAGTGGTTACATCCAGCTTGGGGTGCTTGGACGTGGTTCCTGATCAGTTTCAGTTTAGTAGTGACCAGGAGACCCTTGTGATGAGTCTCCATTTGACAACTAGGGCAGCTGGTTCTTTATTATTGTTTTTTGTTTGTTTGTTTTTGGGGTCACACCTGGCAGTGCTCAGGGGTTACTCCTGGCTCTACACTCAGAAATCACTCCTGGCAGGCTCGGGGGACCATATGGGATGCCGGGATTTGAACCGCTGTCCTTCTGCATGCAAGGCAAACGCCCTACCTCCATGCTATCTCTCTGGCCCCAGTTCTTTATTATTTATAAAATAATTTTAAAATTGAATCATTGTAAGATACAGAGTAGTATGTAAGTTGATCATTACCAAATTCCAGTCATATAATGTCCAACAGCCATCCCTTTATTAGTGTACATTTCCCACAACCAATGTTTGCCTCCTGTCTTCCCCATCCCCTTGTCCCCCACCTGTCTCTATGGCAGACACTTCTTTTCTCTTCTTTTTTTTTTCCTTTTAGACACTGTGGTTTTCAATCTTGTTACTGAAGGGGTATCATTCACATCATTTTACCTCCTTTCAGAACCCAGTTCTTGTCCAGAGTGATCATTTCCAAGACAAAGATAATCTCACTCATTTGTGAAACACACACACACACACACACACACACACACACACACACACACACACACAAACGTAGTATGGTAATAATACCCAAAGATAGCAGAGACCAGAGCAGGGCTGGTCTACAGTTGGAACTTGCTACAGAGCATGGGAGCACAGTTAGGGCAGAAAAGGGACCACTATGACAATAGTAGTTAGAAAGATTCATTCTCTTAAAGCTTTTGTTCCTCTCTCTGGGGGATTTCTAATTCCTAAAAACCAAATACTTAAGGCTGGAGCTAAAGTACAGTGGGTTGGGCATTTGTCTTACAAATGGTTGATCTGGGTTTGATATTTGGTAACCTACATGTTCCAAGCCCTACCAGGAATGATCCTGGATGGCAGAGCATCACTTGAGCATCACTGGGTATGGCCCTTCCAAAAGAAACAAAGGGAAACAAAGCAACTCCCCCAAAATATACTTAAAAAAAAAACCCTAAACCAACTGAAAAAAAAAAAACCCTAAACCAAATACTTCACTCATGAGTAATTTTTGAGGTGTTATCAATTTTAAAAATGTTACCCAGGGAAACATGACAGTGTTTCTGGGATAGCAGGATACACAGAGAGTGAAATTCAGGACTGAGTTCACTGAAGCTCTCTATTCAAACTATACTAAAAAAAAAAAGTTCCTACTATGTTCATAAATAAGAAATTTATACAATGCATTGGATATGATATAGTATATTTATTAAAAATTACATTATTTGGGAGCCGGAGAGATGGCATGGAGGTAAGGCGTTTGTTTGCCTTGCATGCAGAAGGACGGTGGTTAGAATCCCGGCATCCCATATGGTTCCCCTGGGCCTACCAGGAGCTATTTCTGAGTATAGAGCCAGGAGTAATGACTGAGCACTGCTGGGTGTGATCCCCCCAAAAAAAGTGAACAAAAATTTTTTAATTACATTATTTATTAATTATTTTGGTTTTTGTGCCACAACTGGTTGTGCTCACACCTGGTTGACTTTGCACAAGGATCCCTTGAGCAAACGTTTGAGGGACCAATATGTGATGCTGGGAATTGAACCAGGATTGACCAAGTGCAAGGTAATTCTAAATCTGGCCTGATTAGAATTATTTTTTTAAAAATGTTTTTAAATCCACTAATAGCTAGAGATTAATAATAAGCCATACCTAATTAAATATGAATATAGCCATAAGGTCTTTCAAATTATGTTTAAAAATTATTTTAGGATTGGCCATCATATCCTCCCTGTCTGCATTGTCTTTAATCCTAGTTTAAAAATATTTTGAAGTTAGACATTTTCTTGTGAGCTATATAAAAGACAACATTTAGGGCTAGAGTAATAGCATAGCGGTAGGGCGTTTGCCTTGCATATAGCCAACCTGGGACTGACCCTGGTTCAATCCCTGGCATCCCATATGGTCCCCCAAGTCAGCCAGGAGTTATTTCTGAGAGCAGAGACAGGAGCAACCCCTGAGTGCTGCCTGGTGTGGCCCAAAAACAAAACAAAACAAAACAAAATTTAACTCTTTTTGTTTGTTTGTTTTGTTTTGGGACACATCTAGTGTTAGTGCTCAGGGAACCATGTGGTGTGGAGGATGGAACTTGGGGCCCCAGTAGGCAAAGCCCATACTTCAGTCCTTTGTTTTATCTCTCTGTCCAAAAGAGTTTATATTTACATAATGTAACAAAATATAGGATAGTGCAGTAAACAGAACACTATGGTATATTATTCAGTTTTAGCTGAAGACAGGGAAGACTTGAGAAGGGCGAACTCTGATTGGCTGTGGTACCTGTTATCCTGTTGGAATATTAGCCTCATGTAGATGGGTACCAAGCGGCTATATTTAAACACACACTGGAAAATGGTGTCTGAGTAGACAATGGCTATCTTGCAGTAGTATAAAGTATCTCAGTAAAACTGAGGTAGCAGGTATGATCTTTCTGTTCGTTTCAGCATTTTTTTTAAACAGAGGGACATCAGAAGGCTGTTTGCTCCAGCTCTAGACATTAGCCAGCACTGGGCTAAGAAAAGCTGTCTGGGAACATAGGACCTTGGGCAAGACACAGAAATCCTGCAAGGATAATAATTGTATCTATCTTGTGGCATTTTAGATATTAATGAAATTCTAAAGGTGGCTATTATAATTTAAGAGTATACTTTGGGGCCGGTGAGGTGGCGCTAGAGGTAAGGTGCTGCCTTGCAAGCACTAACCAAGGAAGGACCGTGGTTGGATCCCCCAGGATCCCATATGGTCCCCCCAAGCCAGTGGCGATTTCTGAGCGCTTAGCCAGGAATAACTCCTGAGCGTCAAACAGGTGTGGCCCAAAACACCAAAAAAAAAAAAAAAAAAAAAAAAAGAGTATACTTTCTAGTATAATAGCATGCCAGGACAAGTAATTATCACTTTCATTATTTTTTAAAAAATCTTTATTTAACCACCATGATTACAAGCGTGTTTGTAGTTGGGTTTCAGTCATAAACAGAATACCTCCCGATGCAAATCAAAACGATGAGATACCACCTCACACCACAGAGAATGGCATACATCACGAAGAATGAGAATAAACAGTGTTGGCGGGGATGTGGAGAGAAAAGAACTCTTATCCACTGCTGGTGTGAATGCCGTCTAGTTCAACCTTTATGGAAAGCGATATGGAGATTCCTCCAAAAACTGGAAATCGAGCTCCCATATGATCCAGCTATACCACTCTTAGGAATATACCCTAGGAACACAAAAATACAATACAAGAACCCCTTCCTTACACCTATATTCATTGCAGCACTATTTACCATAGCAAGACTCTGGAAACAACCAAGATGCCCTTCAACAGACGAATGGCTAAAGAAACTGTGGTACATATACACAATGGAATATTATGCAGCTGTCAGGAGAGAAGAAGTCATGAAATTTTCCTATACATGGATGTACACGGAATCTATTATGCTGAGTGAAATAAGTCAGAGAGAGAGAGAGAAAAATGCAGAATGGTCTCACTCATCTATGGGTTTTAAGAAAAATGAAAGACATTCTTGCAATAATAATTTTCAGACACAAAAGAGAAAAGAGCTGGAAGTTCCAGCTCACCTCAGGAAGCTCACCACAAAGAGTGATGAGTTTAGTTAGAGAAATAACTACATTTTGAACTGTCCTAATAATGAGAATTTATGAGGGAAATGGACAAGCCTGTTTAGAGTGCAGGGGGGGGGGGTTGGGTGGGGAGGAGGGAGATTTGGGACATTGGTGATGGGAATGTTGCACTGGTGATGGGTGGTGTTCTTTACATGACTGAAACCCAAATACAATCATGTATGTAATCAAGGTGTTTAAATAAAAAAAAAATACCTCCCTTCACCAATGCAACATTTCCACCACTAATACCCCCCACTGCCCCCACTACACTAACAACTAGCATGACAATATTAAAGAATGGGGTACTTTGATTATCTTAAAGAACCTTATTAACATATGGCTGCTTTGAAGTTAGTCTTAGAATTCAGGTCTAAGGAAAGTTTTATTTCTTTTCTTTTTCCTTTTTTGCTTTTTTGAGTTTTGGGCCATACCAGCAGCGCTCAGGGCTTACTCCTAGATTTGCGCTCAGAAATCGCTCCTGGCAGGCTCAAGGGAGGGAAGGCGAATAAAGAGCCAAAATTTTAAACTGTGAGAGTCAGAGAGCCACACCACGCAGTGACCTGTCAAAACAAACACTCACACAAAAGCATATAATTTTAACAATTATGTGACCCAACATGTGACACATGGGTCCCCTGCCCGCTCGCTGGCCCGTGCAGTTGTTTCTGAGGGATGGGAGATGGGAGGATGCAGCCACGCAGCCTGGGGGTGGGACTCCGAGCTGGGAGCTCTCTCCTCAGAGGTCCCTCCTCCTCAGAAGCAGCAGAACAAAATCCAAACTTGGCAAAGAGCCCAGTATACAAAAGAATGAGAAGAGGCAAAGAACCGCATTCATTTTGGCCGGGAGCCGCATGCGGCTCGAGAGCTGCGTGTTCGCCACCCCTGACATATGGGATGCTGAAGACAGAAGGGATAACACTGTGACCTTCCCTTCCAGACCTACACTTCTATTTTTTTTTTTTGGTTTTCGGGCCACACCCGTTTGACGCTCAGGGGTTACTCCTGGCTATGCGCTCAGAAGTCGCCCCTGGCTTGGGGGGCCATATGGGACGCCGGGGGATCGAACCCGCCTTCCTTCCTTGGCTACCTCTTGCGCCACCTTCCCGACCCCCAGACCTACACTTCTAAAACATTGCTTCAAGTGCTGTCTGTGTCTCCTGATGGCTTATTACCCTCTGTTTCCCAAGCTTGTCTTTGGGACCAGGGATATCCCTGAGAGCAATGGGCTCACTCCACCTTGGCCCTTTTTCTACCCAGTTCTCCCAATTCTCATTCTCTCTCTCTCTCTCTCTCTCTCTCTCTCTCTCTCTCTCTCTCTCTCTCTCTCTCTCTCTCTCTCTCTCTCTCTCTCTCTCTCTCTCTCTCTCTTTTTGGTGGGGACTTTGTAGGGGGGCCTGGTGCTCAAGACTTACTCCTGGCTCTGTGCTCAGGGATCACTACTGGTGGTCCTCCACAGATAATATGGAGTTCTGGGGGATAAAATCCTGGTGGCTGCATATAAGGCAAGTGGTGTTGCCTTAACACCTTGATCCTGGTCTTGACTCTGTCCAAGATTTGAGTAGGGTCCCTTCCATTCTTCTGCTCCCATGCCACCCTCAACTTACAGCAGGGGTTGAAAGAAGCCTCAGATTTTCCTTGCCAGCTGCTGCGAGCAGCTTCATGTTACATCCCATGCTACGTTTAAATAGTCCTGCAAATTCCTGGATTCTTTCTAAGACTGGGGAAATCTTTATAATTTCCCAAGGCCATAAATTCTCCCCCAGACCTTGGGCTCACAAGAGACTAAGATAATAAGCAATACATGAGCATATGGAATATATAGCCTATATTTTTTATTTTTTGGAGTATATAACCAATAAGGTCTTAAATAAAGAGACAGTTCCTATTAGCCTAAATGGGTAAGAAAAATATTAATCTTATCTTACAATACAAACGTTTCTAAATTTCTAAATTAAGAAGAGAGAAAAATGGGAATCCTCCTCTGATTCTTTAAGAAACACAAAGACAGTGCTCGCTTCGGCAGCACATATACTAAAATTGGAACGATACAGAGATTAGCATGGCCCCTGCACAAGGATGACACACAAATTCGTGAAGCATTCCATATATATTTTTTTGTTTGTTTGTTTTTGGGCCACACCCGGTAACGCTCAGGGGTTACTCCTGGCTATGTGCTCAGAAGTTGCTCCTGGCTTGGGGGACCATATGGGACACCGGGGGGTCGAACCGCGGTCCGTCCAAGGTTAGCGCAGGCAAGGCAGGCACCTTACCTTTAGCGCCACCGCCCGGCAGCATTCCATATTTAAAAAAAAAGGGAAGAAACACAACGACCCAGTTTTCCTATGAAAAGCCTACAAAAGAGATTTAGGATCTGGAGAAGGGTTCCAGGAGCCTGGCTAGTCCTCCTTCCTTACCCCCAAGAGCCAGGCAAAACCCTGGAAAGCTCTGTCTCCCATTTTCACCCCTTTCCCAACTCAAAGCTAGGAAGCTGCACTGAGAACTGAGCCATTTTGTCCTCACACTGGGCCTTTAGTTCATCATCTCTCACAGAGAAGATATACTGACATTCTAATTCTAGGCAACTATCCACACAACAGTGTACAAAAAAACCCTCTGAGGTGCAAAAGTCATAACAAACAAGTAGCACAGAACCTCACCATATTTAGTGAACGAAGTTAGTAGGTAGCCCTGAAGACTCAACCAGTAATAACTATAACCTATCTGATAAGAACTTTAGAGAGGAAATGTTGAGGTTGTTTAAGAAGCATGAAGAAACAATGGGATGGATAACCAATAAAACACAAGAGAATAAGAGTGCAGAAAAAAAAAAAGAAACTACAAATAGAAATAGAACTCAACTATCGATAAACTTTGTAAATTATGTTGTTGTTTTTTTGCCACACCTGGCAGCAAGGGTTACCCCTGGTTCTTTGCTCAGAAATTACTACCGGCAGGCTCGGGGGACCATATGGGATGCTGGGGATTGAACCTGGGTCTGTCCCGGGTAGGCTGCATGCAAGACAAACACCCTACCACTGTGCTATCGCTCCAGCCCCAAATCATGGTTCTTTAATCAAATTTTAAAATATTTAAAACAGTAGGGCTAGAGTAATAGCACAGCAGGGAGGGCACATGCTTTGCAAGCAGCCAACCCAGGTTTAATCTCTGGCATCCATATGGTCTCCCAAGCCTATTAGGAGTTATTTCTGAGTGCAGAGCCAAGAGTAACCTGAGTACCGCCAGTGTGGTCCAAAACAAAAATCAAAGAAACAAAAATTTTAAACAAGAAAAAGAGATGCCAGAACTAAAGAATTTTGTAGGTGAAATAAAAAATTTAGTGGGAGACCTCAGCAGCAGAGTAATAGTAGCTGAGGACAAAATCAGTGAGCTACAGGATGAGATGCAGAAAACATCCAGCAGAAGATGAAAAAAAGGCTCAAAATAACTAAAAGCAGACAAGACAACTTTGTGATGAATTAGAGAGGAACAAATAAGAATCATCAGTGTCCTGGAAGTACAGGAAGGTAACCCTGATGAAGAAGCAACAATAAAGACATCATTGTAGAGAAGTTCCCAGAGCTGAAGAACACATCACCTAGATCAAGTAGCTCAAAGAAGGGTACCAGCTAAAAGATATCATATTAAATATTCTAAGACACATCCTAATCACATGTAAAATTCTTAGGGATAGGATACCAAAGCGAGCAAGATTAAAGAAAGAAAATATATACAGAGGAATGTCAATAAGATTCACAGCAGACTTAGCAAACTAGACCTTACAGATTGAAAGAAAACTCAATGACAGGTTGGAGAAATAGTACAACAGATCATGCTTGTGTTGTATGTAATCAACCTTGTTTCCATTCCCAACATCCCATGTATTCCCGCCACCAACCCACCCCGAAAAACCCAGGAGTAATTCTTTAGTGCAGAGCCAACTGGGTATGGCCCAGGAATCAAAGCTCAAAAGAAAACAAAAAACAAACAAACAAAAAACCAAAACAGCACCCCACCAAGAATACTTTACCCAGCCAGATTCATTCAGATTCGAAATTAGAAATTGAGCTTTTTTTTTTTTATAGTAATTTTTATTTTGACCAAAGTGGATTGCAAATCTTTCACAGTAATATTTTAGGTACATAGTGACATTAAATCAGGGACATTCCCACCACCGATGTTGTCTTCCCTCCACCCCTGTTCCCAGCATGCATCCCATATTCCCCTCCTTTGCCCTGGGCTGTTAGTATAAGTGGTCCCCTCTGTGTTTAGCATGTTGTAGATCGGGTATCAATTCTGTTGTCGTTGGCTTTGGATTTGGTGTTTAAGTCTGATCATTTTTTATTTCTACTCAGTGTTCATGCAACAGTGTGGTCTTGGTACCCTCCATTATTTCCCCCTCAATTTGTGAGGCAGAAAAGATGGTTCAAGTTATGTGGTTCTGTTTGAAGGAAAGAAAAAAAGAAAAAAATGGGGGGGGGGCCAAGAATCAAACAAGCAAAAATGGGAGGAGTCCTAGAGACTATAAATATCAATTTAAGAAAAGGGAAAAAGGAAGAAAAACATAACAATACAACAACAAAAAAAATCAAACAAAAAAACCACCAAAAACCACCACAGCAATAAAGACAACAACCAAATAATAACCATGGTCCCAAAATAAAAACAAAACAAAGCACAAAACAAAAAACAAAACAAGCAACAAGAACAATAACAAAAATATTAATTTATGCTACTTCTTGTTTCGTTTGTTTGTTTTTTTGTTTTTGGTCACACCCGACAGTGCTCAGAAGTTACATCAGGCTCTACGCTCAGAAATTGCTCCTGGCAGGCTCAGGGACCATATGGGATGCCGGGATTCGAACCACTGACCTTCTGCATGCACAGCAAACGCCCTACCTCCATGCTATCTCTCTGGCCCCTACTTCTTTTTTTTTTTTTATAGGCACAATATTGGGGAGATTAGAAAGGGAATTCCCTTGGCCTAAGAGATACAGGGTTTCTCTGCCCTTGAAGTATACTGTGATGGGTATAACTACAGACTCCATACATGCTCTTTTACTCTCCCCTAGGTCCTTTCGTGATGTCTGGAAACTTTCCACTCAGTCGGGGATGCCTCTGTAACTAGAGACTTGGTATTTGAACAGGTCATAGGATGGAGCCCAGGATGGAGACTTTCTTTATGGTTCTAGAAATTCTATTTCATCACTGTTGTTTTAATCATTCTTTTGTAGTTGGTTGTCTTAGTTTTTATACCAATCCTAGGATGAAGTGTAGGATAGAGTCTGTCATTATGTTTCCAGAAGTTCTGCTCAATTGCAGTTGTCTTGATCAGACCTCTGGAATTAAGAGATCTTGGTGTTGTAAAGATAGTAGGCCAAAGCCTAGACTAGGATCTTTTTTTATTGGTCCCAGGATAAGTTCTGCCCAGTCATGGTTGTCACAGTCAGTCTTCTGTAGTTAGTGATCTTGGCTTTTGCACAGATCAAAGAATGACATGTCTTCTGATTTAATCTTATCATTAGGTGGTGAGGTAAGACAACCTGCTCTTAGACCAAGCTGTGCCAGAAACTAGAAATTAAGCTTCTTTATAATCCAGCAATACCACTCCCAGGAATATACCCTAAGAACACAAGAACACAATACAAAATGCCCTCTTCATGCCTATGTTCATAGCAGCTATATTTACAATAGCCACAATCTGGAAACAACAAAGATTCCCGACAACAGATGAGTGGCTAAAGAAACTGGTATATATACACAATGAAATATTATGCAGCTTACAGAAAAATGAAGTCATGAAATTTTCTTATACATGGGTGGACATGGAAACTGTTATGCTGAATGGAATAAGTCAAAGGGAGAGAGATAGACACAGAATAGTCTCACTCATTTGTGGGATTTAAGAAAAATAAAAGACAATATGTTAATAATACCCAGAGAAAATACAGATGAGGACTAGAAAGACCAGCCTACGAGATGAAACTTATCACAAAAGACTGGTGAGTGCCGTTAGAGAAAAAACTGCACCAACAACTATCATGATAATGGTAGTGAGTGAAATAGAATGTCTGTCTTGAAGACAGGCAGGGGGTGGTGGAGGGAGATGGGGGGGCATAGTGGTGGGGAGGTTGCACTGGTGAAGGGGGATGTACTTTTTATGACTAAAATCCAATTACAAACATGTTTGCAATCATGGTGCTTAAATAAATAAATATACATACATATATATACATATGTATATATATTGCTTTTTTGGTTCACACCGGTGACTTTCAGGGGGTTACTCCTGGATATATGCTCAGAAATCGCTCCTGGCTTGGGAACCATATAGGATGCTTGGGGATCAAACCGCGGTCCGTCCTAGGTTAGTGCATGCAAGGCAAATGCCCTACCACTTGCGCCTGAAATAAATATGTTAATAAAAATATACTTCAGTTTAAAAAATAAGTCAAATCTCACATGCCAAGCTTTACAGAAAGATGGTAATAATATCACTCAATGTTAACAGCCTAAATGCAAAAGTTAAGAGACACAGAGTAGTAGGATTGATTAGAAATTTGAATACAATCTTCTGCTGCTTACAAGAAACACATATAAACAATAAGGGCAAAAACAGACTCAAAAAAATGGTGAAAGGTAACATTTTAAGTATACAATGCCCACAAAAAGGTGAAGTGACACTAGACAATTTCAGAATTATAAAATTTACAATTTTATAACAAAGAGCATCATTTCTTTTTTCATTACAAAACTTAAATACATTTTTCTTCTTTTTGGGTCACACCTGGCAGTGCTCAGGGGTTATTTTTGGCTCAATGCTCAGAAATCGCTCCTGGCAGGCATGGGGAACCATATGGGATGCTGGGATTCGATTCACCGTCCTTCTGCATGCAAGGCAAATGCCCTGCCTCTGTGCTATCTCTCTAGCCCCTTAAATACGTTTTCTCTTTTGGTTTGTTTTTTTTTTTGGGGGGTGGGGATCACACCAGGCAGCGCTCAGGGGCCACTCTGTCTTTATGCTCAGAAATCACCCCTGGCAGACTTGGGGGACCATATGGGAGGGTGGAATTCGAACTACAGTCCTGCATGCAAGGCAAACACCTTATCTTCATGCCATCTCTCCGGCCCCACCTTAAATACTTTTTTTATTGAGTTATCATCTGATACATAGTTACAAAGTTGTTCATGATTGAGTTTTGGTCATGTAATGTCCAACCCCCACCCATCCCTTCACTGGTGCACATTTCCTGCCACTATTGTCCCCTATTTCTCCCCAGAACCCAACCCTCCCAAGCCTACCTCAATGGCAAAAATTTTTCTCCATTCTCAGACAGGATCATTTCTTAATGATTAAGGGATAAGTAAATTAGGAAAAGCTCATACACCTAAATACAAATGCACTTAATGAGGGACCAGCAAAACATGTAAGACAACTGCTAAAAGACTTGAAGGAAGATAATGATAACAACATAATAACAAACATTTCAACACTGTTCTATTAACATATGATAGATCAACTAGACTTAAATCCAGCAAGTAAATGTTGGATTTGAAGGAAGAAACAGAGAGGGACTTAATATATATTTTTACACACACATATAATATATATCATTTACATATATATGTGTGTATAAGCTAATTCCCCCAAATCAGAATATATATTCTTCTCCAATGCTCATGGGACATTCTCTATGCTAGATCACATGCTGGCCATAAAACATACCTCCAGAAAGTTAAGAAAAAAATCATATAAACTATTTTCTCAGATCTTGATGCTCTGACAAATAGAAGGTAACCAAAAGCAGAATGGGAAAATAAATATCTGGAAATTAAACATCTTATCATTGAATTAGTGGGTCAGAGAGAAAATCAAAAGATTCTTGAAAACAAACAAGAATGAGGACATACACTACCAGAACTTATGGGAAACAGCAAAAGTGGTGTTAAGAGGAAAGTTCATACTTATGCAAGCATTCATTGGGAAGGAAGAAAGGAATCAACAAAACAGCTCAAAAAACTAGAAAAACAACTAAGAAAAGGAACACAGAAAAACAACAAAAGAAACAGGCAGAAGAAATAAAACTAAGAGAAGAAATTAATGAGTTAGAATCTAAAACATAATTCAAAAATTAATGAAGCCCAGAGCTGGTTCTTTGAGAAAAATAAATGAGAGCAATACACTCTATCAAGAGTCACAAAGAGAGAACCCTAATTAACTGAATCAGAAATTTAAAGAGTACATCACAACACATACCATAGAAATTCAAATGATTATTGGAGATTATTTTGAAAATTTTCATTCCATGAAATAAGAAAACTTAGAAGAAATAGATAATTCTTGAACACCTATTATCTCTCAAGGTTGAACCAAGATGATTTGGAATACCTGAATAGACCTATCACTAGTGAGGGAATTAAAATGGTAATCAAAAGTCTTCTCAAAAAACAAAAGCACGGGCTCAGAGTGAATTCTTTCAAACATTTAAAGAAGATCTCTCTCTGCCAAGCTCTTTTGGAAAACTGAAAACAAAACAAAACAAAACCCTCCAGAAATACTCCCAAACAATTTTGATGAAGCAAACATTACCCTGATATCAGAACCAGAAAGAGACAGCAAGTAAAAAGAGAACTAAAGAATAATCTTTCTAATGAACATGAATGCAAAGATCGTCAGCAAAATATTAGGAAATAGAATCCAACTCACCAAGAAGATAAGACAACCTAAACCTAATGGGACTCATTTCAGGTATGCAAGGATGGTTTAACTTATGAAAAAATCAATCACTGTAATACAACTACAAGAAAAATCATTAATAGATGTAGGGATGGCATTTGACAAGACTTAATATCTATTTATGATAAAATCTTTCCACAGAATGGAAATTGAAGTTTTTCTTACCACAGCTGAAGTCATTTACCACAAACCCATAGCAAACATTATATTCAATGGGAAAAAACTAAAAACTAATAAACTAAGATCAGGTACACAAGGTTGCTCACTCTCATCCTATTCAATATAGTATTGAAAAAAAATATAAAGTAACCCAGTCACAATTGTGCTTCAGAAAATCAAGCACCTTGGAATCAGTTTAATTAAACTGGTGAGACATTCAACAGTCGCTATCATATAAGCTCATTGGCCCAGCTCCAATTCATGACTAGTCTCAAAGAGATGCAAGTCCCTGAAAACTCAGATACCTTGTGGCCAAACCTGGTGCTGCTTAGGGGTTGGCCCTAGCTCTATGCTCACAGTAACTGTGGGTAGTACTCAAATGATACCTGGCATGTTGTGCCAGGGAAGAAACCAGTCTTCCAACATACAAAGTCCTAAACTCCAGTTCACTGATATATCCCTCTGTTTTGCATTGGCTATTGTAGTGTGTCCAGAGCACCACTGGATTCTCAATAAATCCAGTGAGAACACCATTCTCAGTGAATAGTGGGTGATATTTTTACTCTGTTACTGAAGAGATGGCTCATTTCTTGACCTAATTTCAAGGGGTGTGGAATTAGAGGGCCAGAACTAATAGCTGAGGGGGCTTTTTTGATAAGATACACAGCAAAAACCAAACACCTAAATAAACATCCTCTTTATTTTACCAAATATAATTTATCAGTTATGTTGACATTTGTCAATTCAGTTATAGTAACTATAAATAATTCTCTTAAGACACAGTTCTGTAACATTTTAAGGATACAGGAGTAAACCAATGTAGCTCCTTGCAGCCAGACTTAAAAATACATGCAGTTTGTGCAATCAGGGGAAAAAACTTTGTATGAAAGTCAAGTTCCCTTTCCTTCTTGCTTAGCCTGGTCCTCCCTCTGTGCACTTATATAAGGCCTGGGGCATGGCTATCCTCCTGGCCTTTCAGAAAAAGAGAGATGCTTAAGAGTCCTCAGGGTAGGCTTGGCCAAATTGGAGAGGGGGGGTGAATGTGTGGCAGGGACAACTTGAGATAATATGAATGATACCTCAGGGGCAGCAGTGGACTTCATTTTGGTGTGTGTACAAATCTGTGTGCAAATGTGTTTCTAGAGGAAAGACAGAATGTTGATGTTAATGAACTGTTAGACACAAATCCAATTAGATATGGAATCCAATGTAATGATTCCTTCCAATTCTAAGGTTGTAGATTCCAGAAGGTGGTCTGGGTAGAAAAGGGAGGGGGGGTTGTAATTCTCTGGAGGGAAGAGCCAGTTCCTGGGATAGGTACTGTTTTTGGGTGGGTCACTGCCCTTGGAGGTAGGCCCTTTATAGTACAGGGGGAAGGGTTGAGGTCAGGCTGCAGAGAGACTAGAAAGAGCTCCTATGCCCAGATCTGTATCTGTGGGAGTGTGACGATATTTCTAGCTTGTCCAGTCATGTTTAGGGAAGATATGGAGCCAAAGTTTTGCCACTATTGTATAAGGTGATGAGTAGAGGTGGCTGGTTGATGTCCAAACTGCTAGTTCTGAGTCTTCTTCTGGACTTAGCTTAGGTGAGGAGAGGTAGAAGGAAGGACAGGCTGGATATGGGTCATAATTATAGTGTGAGGATGGGATATGGACTGAGGGAGAACATGGTTGGGTGCAGTGGGCAAGAAAAGTTTTCTGGGAGTGAAAGAGATACGTAGGGAATGTGTGAGGTCAGAGCTTGTTTTCTTGTCACTAGGCACTCAGTGCCTGGCACAGTGCCCCCCACACATAGTAGGCATGAAATACTGCTCGCTTGCAGAAGCACTCCTGAGGAGCTTTTGTATTTGCTGAATGAATGTATGAATGAACGAATGATGAGGGTTTGTGAACAAAGCATGAGACTAAGGAGGAAAACTGACTCCCAAGGCTAGAAAAAAGAGTGATTTGAAGAAGTGGCTGTGGTTAAGGTGACCACACATTTGTCTTCAGGAGAAGCAGCACAAGTGAACATCCTGGCTGCCTTAACCTCTTCCCCATTCTCCACATGCTCCACCCCAAATCTCAGAACCAGATGGCAAGATCGAAGGAAGGAAGTGCTTAGAGATGACAAAAGGTAAACAGAGCCCAACAATCAGACCTCTCTGGCCACTCTGGAAGGACACGGACAACAGAGAGCAGGCCACTGTTCCTATCTTTCTGGATGTGAGAACCAATGAGAAACCTCTGATGGAGGTGTGGAGTGTTTGCCAGGCAGTAGGGTTATGGGCTGAGCCTCCTGGGAAAGCCAGCTCATATCATACAGAGCGGGCTGGATTCAGAGGGCAGGGAAGAGGCCGGGATTACGTAGGGCCAGGAATGGTCTCCTGCCCAGTGCTTAGAGTTAGTCCATTTTTAGGAAAAAATAGGTGATTCTAGAGTGTGAGATGGAGAGAATTATTCCTCTGTCCAATAAAAAAGCAAATCAAATATTTTAAACCAGAACCTACTCACATTGGGCTGGCCTACTCCATGGGGCTGAAGCTAAACTCAATAGCTTCAGGTTCCCAGGGAATCCCTGTGCTGATGCACCTCACCTGGAGACCCTGCAAGGAAATTGCACTTGGTGATTGTCTCAAAAATCTACTCTTCCTGCTTCTCTCAGCCATCTGTTCTTCCTGAAGTCTGCTCTATAAGCCTGGCTCAATATATAAATATTCCCATTGAAAATAATGAGAATTTGGTATCAAAGTGAAGTCCTAGAAAGAGGTGGGGTGGAGGAACAAAAGAAATATTTTCAAATAGAAAGTGCAAAGGGGTGGGAAGAAGGCTGTGACCAAGTTAATCCCCAACATCTGTATCTCTGTCCCCAATGAGCCAAAGGACATGAAAGCTGAGGGCTAAGAGCCCTGTGCCGAGCAGGTCCCCCAGAGCTGTCAAGTAGGGGATGGAGAAATTGTCCGGGTCCAGGCCGCGGCCCCACATCCAGTGCACCATCCAGTCTGCGATGTACAGGAGAATCAGCACCTGCAGGGAAAAGGCCCAGCCTTGTAGTGGTCCCTCTCTGCAGGGGAAGCCAGAGTTCACATCACAGCACCAGGCCTGGTGGCCATGGTCCTCAGTGAGGCAGCTCATCTCCTGCCCAGCATCTCTCTATATTCCAGTTACCGACTAAGTACTTCTAAAGCATGAAAGCTCTTTAGAAAAGAAGGTGCTATGACTTCTGGGGTTCCTTCTCAACAGTCTAGTCTGTTCCTAAATTTAAAAGGCTTTCCAGTGAAGCTCACTGGTGTCAGAACGGAGAGGCTTTTGCCTCTAATTCTGGGTCATCCTATCTTAGGATGGGTCACTCCAATTCCCGCCATGCTGGCCTCCCAGAGCCTGGCAGAGGATGGGGGCAGGGTGTGCTTCTCATTAGAGATTTCTTCTCTGTGCAGAGTAGAATAAGGACACTGTTTGAGGCTGCTGCCAGCACAGTTGTCTGAGTAACAGCTGATTGTCTCAAGCTGGCTTCTTCCTGACCCTTTCCATTCTGCTGGTGTGGGCTCAACAAGTGCAGTTTATTTTAACATTAGTTCTAGAAAAGTAGAACGACAAATAAGCCAGCTAAAATAAAGCTAATGGTGTACAGCAACTGAAAAGATAATTTAAATTATATGTTGGTTTTTCTGCACTGTTGCTTCCCTTCCATCACTAGAGATAATAAAGAATGATCTAGATTAAAAGTAGGCCATTTGTTAGTGGGCCAGAATCAGTAGTAGGACAATTGTCAAGAACTTGTAGAATGCAGAATCTTAAGTCCCACTCTAGAACTCCCTGGTAGAAACCTGTATTTTAACAAGTGTTACTGGTACTTTCATTTGTGGGCTTTATTTTTGGACAGCTCCCAACAGTGCTTGGGACACTTCTGGAAGTGGGCTTGAGGTACTGTTATAGGCTGGTGGGCACCAGAGCTACATCTGGTAGAGCTGGGAAGTAGGAATAGAGAGCTGGGAGTTAGTATGTCAGGGATCAAGCCCAGAGTCTCACACATACAACATCTGAGGCATGTGCTCTCCCTCTTGAGTTATATACCTGGTCCCCTTAAATGTACTTTTTTGGATTTGTTTTTGAATCACCTCCTGTGAAGCTACTCTTGAAGTCTTCCCCAATGTTTGGGGAACCCATATAGGTATAGGGATCCAAGTCAGAGTGGTCATCGCAAAAGCATACATTCTATTCCTCTGAGCCATCTCCCTGGCCCTCTGTTGCAAATCAGCCCCTGATGAAGTTGACTGATGGAGGGATGGAGGATGAGGTCTTTCTCCTCCAGCTCAGACCACGCGTCTGTTACCCCTCAAATATACTTTATTTGGGACTGGGGGTGTTGGGGTCATACCCAGCAGTGCTCTGTGCTTAAAGAACAAATGCAGTGCTGGGGATCAATTTGGAGTTGGTCACATACAAGAAAAGTACCTTAACCATGGCACTATCTCTGGTCTCTTTCACGTGCACTTGATCTAGAGTACTAGATATGGCAGGTTGCATTTTACGTATACTGTCATGAGCTCTTACATTTGGGATCTCCAAATCATAGTATTTCTGTGAAAATACATTGTTTCTAACAATACCATCTATAACACATCATTTGGAAGGTTTTTCTCTTGACTGTACTTTGCAAATACTGTGGTGTGTAAAGTCTGCCTGAAGGGGCTCAGGTGCAGGAATATCCTGGGGAATCTAACGGTCAGAATACTTATTTTCAGTTGAACTCAGCTGGTTTCCTGCCTTGTCAAGGAAGCTAGAGGTGACTTTTCTGCCCCCGGAATACCTGCATCCAGCCTGCCTTGTGTGCTCTGGCCATGGCTGAAAGCTAGACCCCATAATGTCACACCCTTTCCAGCAACAGCAGATGTGGCCCAAATAGAAAGTGGGTGGGAAAGTTAGCAGCTGCCCCCATTTCCATCCTGTTTCTACTAGGGGCACAAATTTCATGCAAGGATGTGGTGAGTTGGTATCTCTTGTGGGAATTTAGTATCAAGTTTGAACAGGCTTAGTCAGCCTTGCCAGGAGGCCAGTTCTGAAATGACCTCTTCAGGAAGGACTTTTTTGAAGTAAAGTTGGAGCTGAAGGCATGCTTGTCAATCAGAATAACTTGTTGACTGAAATGACAGAGCTTATATCTGTGCAATGCAGGAGAATGTAGCCATGAAAAGTCAGGCCACTCTTCACTACAAATCCAGATATAAGGATCTCAAAGACAGATACATTGTGAAGTAAAAAGAGCAAGGCATGACCCAGTGGTAATGCATATGCCTTATATGTATGAGAGCCTAGATTTAATGTTCAGCAACACACACAGGCTGGGGACATAGCTCAGTAAATACATATGCCTTATATGTGTGAGGCCCTAGATTCAATGCCCAGCAACACACACACACACACACACACACACACACACACACACACACACACACACAGAGGATTTTGACATTCTTTAAATCTGTTTAGCCCCTCATTTAAATAAATCTCCCAAGGAACTGCATGCTTAGCAGTCAAGTGGAGCTCTGTGTTCTGGCCAGTAGGGTTAATGACGAGTGTATGACTCAGATCCACATACACCTGCTGAGAACCTGCCTCTGTTCTGTCTTCTCAACCTGTTCAAGGACCAATGCTGAGCTAGTCCAGAGCAGGCCAGTGGGAAAGAGGTATTGGGCCTTGGTCCCTGCAGGGCACTTGCCCTGGCGCCATACCTGGAGCAGTGCCGCAGTCATGTAGAAAATGATGAAGATGAGTGTGAGTGTGGTATGTCCGCCCTGCATACAGCTGATGGTATAGAGGAATACCAGGTGTCCTGGGACCACGAGCAGGAAGAGCACTCGGGCTGAGCGTGAGTTCACATCTGGGACCAGCAGAGAGAGGAGTGAGGAAGAATGAGGAGGCTCCCAGAAGGCCTCTAAGTCAGCCAGGCAGGGCCACACTACTTGCCCCCACTTCACCCCTCTACAAAACTACCCCTGGCCTAGTTCTCCCCCAATAGCACAAGCAGCACAGCAGAGAATGCTCCCCTGAACCTGCACATCTTAGCCCAGGCTGTTGTTTTTCATTTATTTTTCTGGCTTTGGGCCACACCCAGAAGTGCTCAGGTTTACTCCAGTCATGCCTGGGAGACCATGTGGTGCTGAGGTTGATCCAGGGCTTCCTGTCTGCAAAGCATGTGCCCCCCCCCCCCTTGAGCCCTGTCCCTGCCCAATGGATGACTGCTCCATCCCTCAGAGGCTGGGAACCACCATTACCAGGACTGAAGAAGGTTGTACAGGGACTGGGGCAACGGCGTGGGGCCTGCCCAGAGTTCTCCCCTGGCATCCCATTCATGTGGAGGAAGGTGGAGATGCGGCTGGCCTGCACTGCCACCAGGTTGCCTCCAACACCTGTGAAGATGCATAGGACAGAGGAGGAGAGAAGTGAGAAGGGCATGAGCCTCTGATCTGTGGGAGCTCTGTCCTCATCTCCCCTTGCCTGGGCAAGATTCATTTACCATTCCCCAGGGTGAGATAGTGAAAAGGAAGATGGTCCCTTCCAGGAAGACCTCCAGGCTCTGCCTCTCTTCCCCTCCCTGTGGACACAGCTGAATGTGTAGAAAGGACGTGGCAGATGTGCAGACTCAGGGGTCTGACTTGTCTCCGCTGGTAGTCTGTGGGGCACCCTGGAAGTGGGCTGAGGCCTTGCTTGTAGGCCGCCACATGCAACTGTGTGTACCTGTGCTGCTTCCTCCTAGGACCTGTTACCCTCGTCCAATCCTGAGCCCTGCTATGGGCTCTCAGAGGCTGCTGTATTTGGATGTACAGGGAGTAATCAGAGACCCCCCTTTTCCCTGGTTCCCCTGTGGAAGACAGAGGAGGACAGCCTCTGGGATTGTGAACATGATCTCTGTCTCTTAGCTCCTCGGGCAAGTCCTCCCTTGCTGATCTCTGGGTCCATCCATACCTCACCTTCCACCCTCTTTCCACCTCTGTGAACAGTCATTAATGTTTCCAAGTCTTCCCGACTAGAAAACTCCCCATCCCTGCCAAAGTCTCTCTCTTCCTCCCCTTTCTCCAGCAGTGGGTGCCAAGACCTCACCATTAATCACAGGTGTGAAGACAGCCATGCCTGCAAAGTTGGGGTCAGAGACAGTCTTGTCCAGGATGAGGCCTCCCACACTGCACAGATACAGAGACAACATGTCACTGAAGTTGTGATGCAGTCTGTCAAGCTTTGCCAGAGACAGCCAGTCTTGGTGAAGACAGAATTGGATGCCTCCTGGAGATTCCATTTTTCATTCTTTCCTCCCTTGCCAGAACTGGCTTATGACATGTGGCCCAAAGCCCACAGTGGTCTATGTATCCTTGGGCAAGGCTATAGGACCAGCTAAGGGTCCTGGATCTGTCTCCTGAAGTTGCTGGGCCCTGTCTGAGGACCACTGCTGTTCTGTCTCCTCACTATTTCGTTCTGCTTCCAGTTACAGTGTTCAGCTCTGCATCAGAATTGCCACGCTCTCATTCAGACAGTGCTCTGAGGAGGGCCAGTGTTCCCAGTCAGGGCTCACACCCTCAAGATTGCTGCACTCAGTCAGGATGTGACTGGATATGAATCAGTAAACTCTACAGTGAGACTTTGTGGATTTGCTAAAAGAGTATAAATTGGATCACAGGCTGCCATAGAGCATAGTGACAGGCACTCCAGCCCTACCAGTAGTTCCTGCCTGTGATTAGCATGACCTTTTCAATTCCTTGTTCACTCTGAATGGTTCTGTCACTTTCTTAATGTCCATTTCTTCCCTATTATTATTGGTGTATAAAAAGGCCGTTGATTTTTGTGTGTTCATTTTGTAGCCTGCCACATTGCTATAGGAATCTATTATTTCTAGAAGCTTTTTGGTAGAGTCTTTAGGGTTTTCTAAGTAAAGTTTCATGTCATCTGCAAACAGTGAGAGCTTGACTTCTTCCTTTCCTATCTGGATCCCCTTGATTTTTTTTTCTTGCCCAATTGCTATAGAAAGTACTTTTCTAGTGCTATGTTGAATAGGAGTGGTGAGAGAGGACAGCCTTGTTTTGTACCAGAATTCAGAGGGAAGGCTTTTAGTTTTTTCCCATTTAGGATAATATTTGCCATTGGCTTGTGGTAGATGGCCTTAATTATATTGAGAAAGGTTCCTTTCATTCCCATCTTGCTGAGAGTTTTTATCAAGAATGGGCGTTGATCTTATCAAATGCTTTCTCTGCATCTATTGATATGATCAGGTTCTGTCACTTTCCAAAGAAGGACATGTGACAAATACACTAGTGAAGGAATCCTTAATGTAGACACCACTTTGCCTCTCTTCAGGACTTGTTGGGAGTCTATGGCCGAGTAGGGGAGGAAGGGCTTACCTGCTGATGGCCATGGCGATGATCACAGGCTCCCAACCAGAGTACAGCACTTCCCTGGTAGCTGGGCTCCGGCGGGCCAGCACTACCCATACAGGAAGCAGTGCCACAAAGAAGGCACACACCAGGGGGTAAATGTACTGCCAGTGTTCTGATGAGACAAAGAGCACAGGATGATGAGCACTGAGGCCCCTGATCCCAGCCACCTCTACCCCTCTTAGTTCAGCCTTCAAATGTCCCAACAGCAATTATATGAGGTGTTTCTGCAAACATATTGCCTCAATGGACATTAATAGTCCTCTCTGAGGTAGGTGAAGCCCACAAGACTTCTCAGAAGCACAGACCAGATTCTAGGTTGGTTGATAGCTTTGCGAGCCTGATACCACTACCTCCTATTCCCTCCAGTTTGCAAGCAGATGCTAACATTCCCTTCATGCATCCCCTGCCAATGAAAAGAAGAAACCATGGAATTAGGCAGGAATCTGCTTTGTAGCCTTTTTTCTCCTGCCTCTATTGCCTGTATGAATCTGAGTGAAATGCTCGCATCTTTAAGGCCAGGAATTTGCACAAACTACTTTCTAACCAAATCATTAAGATTATGGAAGTAATCCTGCCCATTTACAAAACCTCCCCCCCAGAAATTGTTTCTGGGTATGGGGGTGTTCAGCTTTTACCCTGCTCCTGGTAGAGTCCCCAGCTGATGCCCGAGAGCAATGCCAAGGTGATGAGGTCACCCAGACTAGCAGCAATAGGTGTGGCCACATTATCTGGGTTGATGCCAATCTTTCGAGAGCCAATGATGACTCCAATCATGATCATACCTGGAAAGGAAGGGAGTAGCCTAGCATGTGAAAAGACAGGAGATGCCAGACATGCTGGTTGCTCCTGGGGAGCCCCTCCTACAACCCTGGCCCCCACTTCCCTTCCTTACCCAGAACCAAAGAGGCAATGAAGGCTGTTGCCACACTGCTGGCACAGAGAAGGAAGGCATGGGGAATACTAAAATGGCCATCAGGGATCCAGCCAAAGACGACAGCTGCGATGGATGCCAGGAAGCCCACCACTGTGGCCTGCACCTGCAGAAGAGACTGTTGACTTGGGAAGCTTACAGCAGAGTGCTACTTAGCTACCTCCTGGAGCCCTCAGTTAGCCTGGCAGCCCAGAAGGCAGGCCAGAACCTTTCTTTAGTTCCATACCAGGCATGAGGCCTGGGCAATGTGTGCTGCAGAAGTCTAGGACACACTACCAGTGAATGAGGGTTTCCTTGGGGATTGGAGGTACCACAGAGACTGAAGAGTCTGAGTCACAATTGGGAAGCCTCATCTGGGACTACTGCGCAGCCTTGCAGGAAGGTAGGTCTCATGGGTGAGCACCTATGAGCTTCTCCTTCCTGCTATGTGGCTCAAGCCCCCACACCATGCTGCTGACTTGGAATGTGCTAGTCCCTCACCCCCCAACTGTGCTGTTTTTCTGAGTAACCAGGCTCTACCTTGAGCTGCTTGGGGCAAGTGAGCTCAGCAGGATGTCAGGGTTTCTTCACCCACGAGCAAAGGTCTGATCTAAGCCTTTCAGTCCACAGTCCCCACTCTTACCTGGATGAGGGCCATGTTCCCGGTGATCATTCGCCAGAGCTCCTTGGGTGTGTCCATGTGCCCAATGTTGGCCTGGGAGAGGGAGAGCAAGGGGCTGCAGCTCCCTTGTTAGGACCCTGCCTGTCTTTAGACTCTAGGTCTGGACAATTCTCCAGGGTTGGGGGCTTCAGGGGGAAAGGAACAAGAAAGAATCTTGAGCTCTACAGCTGGGTGGGGGCAGGCAGGGACCCCCTAGGACAGACTCCCTTATCACTTTCTGTCTAGGTATCTGTTGAGTAGAGGGAAAGAGAAGCCTCTAACCAGGTTAGGTCAGAATGACACTAAAGGCCAGTGAGCAAGCAGGAGAGTCCGGGAAGGAGTAGGGGCACAAGATGGGCATGAGTAGGGCAAATTGAGGGAAAGCTAGGCTGTACCTCTTCTCTCTGCTGCCTCCTCTGAACTTGTGGCCAGAAAAGGACCACCTGCTCTCCCCCAACCCCCACCACCATCATCTTAGGATAGATCCTTAAAATCTAAGAGGTCATAATGGCTCTGCTCCCTGTCAGTACGGGTTCATCCTGAATATGGCTCACGCAGGCTGATCCAGGAGCCATGGGAGGGAGTAACTCCTTTCTACTGAGCTCCTGTGGGGGACAGGGGAAAAGAAGGGAGGGCGGGAAAGGCCTGGCTCTGCTCCTGCCCAGCTGCAGAATGGGGCTGGAGATCAGAAGAGGCCCCCATCTGTGCAGATGGGGGGACCAGCATGGAGCTGGCCTGTCAAAGCTGCACAAACAGTCACGAGGCGGATTGCGAAGCAGGAGGTGGGGCAGCAGTCCAGGAACGGCGGGGACATCCAGAAAGCAGGCCTGGGAGTCTCTCCGGGCAGGGAGCCCCAGCCTGGAACAAGACACCCGGCCTGGGCTCTCCCTCCACCTGCCCACTGCAGTCCCATTCTGGGCTGGGCACAGGGAAAGGACTGGAGTGACTGACTGCCTTGTCTGGGCCTATGCGGCCTGAGTCCTCTTTCACCCCCTTCGCCCTGCTGGCACACTTACTGCAGTGGAGAGCCTTGATGCCAGGGTCATCTCCAGGTTCCCCTTCAGTCCTAGCAGTGCAGGCACCAGAATGAAGACCTCTGTCACCTTCTGGAAGACTTCCCAGTGCTACAAGGTGAAAAGAAAATCCAAGAGTTTTTCTGCCAAAGGGACTGGGGTCAGGGTTGAGAAGCATAGTGTCAGGGTGTCAGGGAGGAAATGGGATCCTCAAGAGTGAGCTGTCTGCGCCCAGAACAGTGGGAGGCAGAGTAGCTTTCCCAACCAGGAAACCCTTGCCTCGCTCTAGGTCCTAAGCCAAGAAGACAGAATAGACTGTGGTGTCAGGCTGGCTTACTCTGTCTGCAGTGTGATCCCATGCAAAGCAGTCTCCAAACCCTTTGCCTCAGTTCTGTTTCTCTGGGGCCTCAGTCTTGGGAGGTGTTGTCTCAGCTGCTGTGAGTTGGGGTCACGGGGCTGGGTTGCGGACATGAGCTTGTTTGGTTTCTATTTCCAAGGGCTTTGTGCCTCAGTCACAGAAACCCTCCTTCAGTACAGGCTCTGAATGAAGGCTGTGGCCCAAGCCTGTGTACTGCTGTGTGAGAACACTCTTCTTCCTCCTGACCTCTCTCCCCATAGCCTCCCCGCAATTACTTGGCTCTGACAAGCAGGTGGACCCCTGTAGGTGGACTGGGTTAGTTTCAAGGCTGGGTTCTACTGTCCTATTAAATCCTTCAGACAGCATTTGTGAAGCATGGACTGTGATGGGTTCAGTTCATCCTAAAGCCCTACTGTGGGGCTGATGGTTTCTTCAGGCAATTGTAGCACCAATATGATATGGCCAAACTGCTAATAGCATTCATGATTAAGCACCACCTCAGACCAATTAGGATGGTTACTACAGACAGTAACAAGTGTTGGAAAGGAAGTGGAGAAATTCGAACCTTTGTGCATGGTTGGTGGTAATGTAAAATTGCATATTTATGGTGGAGAACAACATGGTTGTTCCTCAAGAAATGACAAACCCAACCACTCTAAGACCATCTCATTTCTAGGTATACATCTCAGAGTCTGAAAGGAGGATCTTGAACAGATGCTGAACAGATATTTACATGCAGATATTACATGAACTTAGGTTCGCTATAGCATTGTTTACAATAGTCCAGAAGTTGAAGCAATTCAAATTTCCTATGAACTAATATGAAAGTATGAAAGAATAAGAAAAATACAATCAACACATAAGTTCAGCCTTAAACAGTTCTGCTACTTGCTGCTGCAGGGCAGACTTCAAGGCCCATGGTACTCACCTGCTAAAGTCACATGTGCTAAATAAGTCAGAAAAAAGACAAATATTATGAGAATGACATACCTGAAGTATCTAATAGTCACATTCACAGAACAGTGGTTGCCAAGGAGTAAGGAGAGGGGTAAAAGAGGTGTTTCTGTTTAATGGGGATGGGAGTTCAGTTTAACAAATGTAAAAGTTCTAGAAATTTGTTTTTGCAACAATGTAAATATACTTAAGACCACCAAACTGTATGTTTAAAAATGATGACAATGGCTAATTTTTATGATGTGTAGGTTTTTGTTTATGAGGATTCCCCACCCCACCCCCAATAATTGGGGCATCCATGGTGATCATTTCTAGCAAGTCTCAGTCCCCTGGGTCAGAAAGTTCAAGTTTGGGCTCAAGTGGTGTGTGAGACCATGAGGCCATGCAATGCCGGGAACAAACTTTGGGCCTTGCAACAGTTTGTGCTCCAGCCCTGTGAGTCATCATTCAAGCCCTACAACATAAGTATTTTCCCCCGAACATACATAAAACACAAAGAACAGCATAGAGGAGGGAGGTTCTGGGGGGTCCTATGAGGCAAATACTTGACTTCTTCAGTCTGTGCTGAAGGGGGTGAGAAGAAAGGTCTAGGGAAACCCTCAAGAGCACAGTGAAGAGCTGATCAGGTCATCAGGGCAGGACAATCCCCTGCCCAGACCAAGGCACGTTTACAGGGAAATGCCCCACTGAAACTCAGGCCTTTAGGGCAGGGGTCTCAAACTCAATTTACCTGGGGGCTGCAGGAGGCAAAGTCGGGGTGATCCTTGAGTGCAAAGTCAGTAGTAAGCCTTGAACATTGGGGGTGTGTGTGTGACCCAAACAACTAAAACAAAACAAAACAAAACAAAAAAGATTCCTCTAGGGCAGGGCCACAAAATGTTGTACGGAGGGCCATTTGCGGCCTCGAGTTTGAGACCCCTGCTTTAGGGGAACCCCTTCCATAGTTGCTGAGCTTTCAGGGTCCCACAGAGCCAGTCCTTTCCAAACACTGGTGGGATGTGAATCCCTTCTCATGTCCAGGCCCCGCAGAGACCAGGCAGCCCTAGCCAGCCCTCGCTGTCTGTGGAACTCGGTGACTGTTACTCTTGGACAAGATCGTGCCTCCCCTGGTTTCCAGCTCCCCGCAGGCTCGGCCTCACTCTGCTTCACCCTGACCTTCCTTGTCTAAACTGGACAAACAGCCCCAGTGAGGGCAAAAATTCTCTTCTATCCTCTCCCCTTAGTGGTTTTAAGGGCTTCTGCAGTCCCTCCAAGGCACCTGAGCCACCAGCCCTGTCCACTAGCTGATGTGTGCTGTGTGTGTGCTGACTGTGAAGTTCACAAGGAAAAGCTTCCAGAGAGGCAAAGCATCTTGTCTGAATAATTCATGATTAGGGCAGTGCTGGGATTCAAACCCAGGGCCTCCTACATGCAAGGCTACCAAGTCATATCCCCAGTCTGAAACAGTTCTGAATTGTTTGTAAAGAATGTTTCACTCTATGACGGATTAAGAGAAAGTTAAATGCACTTCAGCTGAGCCCCTCTGCTGCCACTATAATCAGTCTCAATCCTTCAACGTCAGTGAACGGCTTCCCTTTGAAAGCCCTTTCACTGGGCCCAGAGAATAGTTTTTAGCAGGCACAGGATGAGAGAAATAGGCCAGGGGAAGAAGGAGCCATAAGAACAACTTTTATGCAAGTCTCACCAACCTGCAGAGGCTGAAACCTCACATTACTTTAACCCCCACAAGACAGAAGTAGCTGGAAGGTGGGGTTGCCCTGAAGTTGGGGGTGTGCAGAACACGTAGGAGCACAGGGTGGGTGTCTCCTTGCTCCAGGCTGAATTCAGGCCTGCCCTGTTCTTCCTAGCTGGGAGTGCCTGCCCCCAGGACCAAACCATGGGCCAAGCTGCCAGCCAAGCCCTCCCTAACGCCTTCCCTTCCTGCTTAGCCGGCAGGGGCTGGAAAGGGCCTGTTCTAGGAGGCCCTGCCCCACTTGGCAGCTATAGATCTGCACTACTTTTTCAGCAGGCAGTGCCTCTTCCCTTTCCTTCTCCTCCTTGTGGGGTCTGGGGGTGGGGTTTACTGGTTCTGAATATTCTGGAGGTGAGAGATGAGCCAGTTTTCCCTACACTCAAGAGATACTGCTGACTCAGAGCCTCACCCCAAGTTTCAAATGCCATGAACCCACTTTTCTGGGTTCCTTTTCATGAGGATCTTCCATCCCTTACCTTCTCTGGCCTCACAGCCCGACCCAGCTTGTTTTCAAGGGTCTGCCCAAGCCCCCTTCCCTTCTGGGGCCTTTTTCCAGGAAGGGGACACTCCTGACATGAAGACCAGATTCCTGGAGAAAGCATAAAGAGCCTGTTGGAGAAACTGGAATGCTTGACTAGAGGTGATGTTGTAGGATGATGGCAGTCTGGTCAGAGTGGATTTTAAGCTCACCTTTCCTGTCTGAGACCACTAGTCCTGGCTTGCTTGCAGACATACATGTCTGATCAGTGAGAACAAACTGGTGTGTCCTGCCCAGAAATCTAGTACCTGGGATCAGGTCAGCCCCAGTGAAGGTGCTTCTGCCCCACTCCCTTACTCCAACCTCATGAAGATGTCCTGCTGGGTATTAGAGCTGAGGGGTATGGCGCTCCTTGCCTCAGGATCCTCACAAGTAATGGGGTCTGGAAGGACCTAGGATGCCACCTGGAAGTCCTTGAGAGAGTGGGCATAGTCTCTTGGTACCCTTGGGCTTAGAGAGGATGGCACTGAAAGGCTGTACAAAGTACCATGGGAGTCCAAGGCCAAAGTAGGAGGCAGGGCACCGGGGCAGCAGAGCCTGGTTTTTGCCAAGCCTTAGTACTGAGCCTGACTTGCTCAGTGCCTTGGGCCATGGGCTGGGGAGCTCTGGGCAGATGATGTTCAGCTCTCACAGTCTTACTTGGGCAATCTACCAGCCTTATCTTAGCACAGAGGCGGGCAAGCATAGGGAGTGAGTGCAGGGAGAGAGATAAGGGAGACAAAAGGGAACCTTCCAGAAGAAAAGTGGGCAAAGAAGTATGAGGGCAGGCCAAGGAGACATCTGAACCCAATATGTACTTCTTCTGGTTGTTCTGAGGCACTGGAGACACACTATAGCCCACTCCTCTAGATATCCCAGTCCCTCAGGCACATCCCACTGTTGACTGCAGAGCATTTGTTCTAGGAAAGAGAATGCAGAGCGGACACCTAGAAATGATTCCACTTTCTGCCATCCTTTTGCTCCCCTAGATGTGGTGTAAGATTCTCCCTGGTCCTTTTGGATCCAGTTCCTCCCTGATATTTCACTGCAGCTGTTTACAGGGAGGGTTTGAGTCTAGCTGTGGCAGGGAGACTGAAGGTGAGATTAAGACGAAGGGGCCATTCCAGTCATATCAAACCCTAATCTGGGGAAAGCCCAGGGGCCACACTGATGGCCCTCTCTGGCACAGTGGGCAGGCTTGGAGGTCTCCGACAGTCTCAAGCTAGTGGGGAGTGAGGTGAGGGTGGAGCAAAAGGCAAGAAGACTTTTCCAGCTCAAGAACTCCAAGTGTGTATGTTGGGGAGGGAGAATGTTTGTTCTCACTCACTTCCAAACATAATTGCGATTCTTCCAGGCTCCAGTCCACCCTGTTCTGCACACTTATCATGAATCACAGCCATGGCACAGGCCAGCAGGCCCAACAATAGGCTCTGTCTGCTGGCTAGGGACAAGAAACCCAGTCCTTCTGCACACAGGAAAGGCCAACAGTGGCTCCATTTTCAATCAGGAGACAAAACCATCCTCTGGGCTCATCATGGACCCTCTGCAGGCACCAAATCAGAACTCACAAACCACGGTCAGAGGAAAAAGGTAGAAGAGACAGAGAAGCAGCTCTCCGGCTCCTTTCTCCTCTTCTCACTGGCCTGGGAGTAAGGACAACCACCAGGAGAGGAGTCCAGAGCCACAATTCCTGGCTCCAGGTGTTCTAGCCTCCCTGAGAGGCAGTGCTCATATATAGGTCAGGGAAGGGAAAGACAGCAAGGGGCCAATACAGGCCATCATCCTTTCTGCAAGTGAAGGCTAAGATGTTCCTGAAGGGCTTATGTTAATGTAGCTTAGGAAGAGGGTTGAAGGATTCACCTAGAACTGACTATCTTTAATGCCCTTTAGGGCCTTGGGAGACAGAGCAGGTTTAATACCATACATACGTGGCTTGGTACAGGGGAGGGGGGGCTGATCTCTATGTGATCTTGAGAGATTTCATGGTCAGAGACATATTGGAGTAATCCTAGGGGGCCAAAGTCAGCGCTCCTCCAGCCTGTGTATATATCTGAATACTTAAGGCAAAGCCCCGCACTCTCAGCAGGAATTTGATCCATATGATGATGCACTGAGACGAACTTAGCACCTTCAAAAAGCTCTGCGTGCCTTCCTGTCCTAGACCTTTTATCTGGAAACAAGACTAACTCTCTCTTGGCCCTGCAGGTTCTGGGGAAGTCCTAATATATGATACAGAGAGCACTTCTGACTCAGTTTCCAGGACCTGCCAATTCTAACTCGGTCATCTCACAAAGAACCTTCTTTGTTTAGGACAGAGTGATGAAAAACAGGTAAGGAGCAAGGGCCAGGTCAGGTCTGGTTACATTTTGTTTCCATTTAAGTCACATAATTAGCACTTTTAGATCACGTGATACCAACTTCCCCAAATCAGGCATGGGACATCCTGTGTCCACCCTAATTTCCCAAAGAGAACATGTTAAGTTTAGGGACTGATAAGCAACATCAAATGCCTTTAAGTACTTTCCCATTTAACCTGAGACCCTCTTGGAAGCCAGACAAATTCCTGCCCAGCAGGAGGACAAGAGGGGAGACTTGAAACTAAGCTATCCACACTGGATCTCCTTGAAACCCCATGTGAAGGGAAAATCAAGCATAAAAAGATCACTCACTCATCCAAATGTCTCCCACTGGGCTGGGCTTGCCAGGAATGCCCAGGAAGGATGGCAGACAGCAACCCTGTTCTCTCTCTCAAGTCCCAAAACTTGAGAACTTGGAACTAGTTCTGCTTCAGTTAAGCAACATTGCCTTGGGCAACTTCCAGGCTGATGGTGCTTCCTCCAGGGTTCTGGAGAAAGCAGACTGAGAAGAAACTGAGGGCTAGATCCAGAAACAAACAGTATTCTAGGAAGCAGCAGCTGCTTCTCACAGGAAGTGGAGAGAGCTCCAAGCATTGGTGCTCTGAGAAGGAAGCCCTGGGCTCACAGTCCTGCGCAACTCTCCCCCCCTCACCACCTACCTGCACGATGTCCAGCACCATGCCGGCGGCCACTGTCCCAAAGCCGGCCAGGAGGAAGGGAAACAGAACTTGCAGCCCAATGGAAAAGGAGGTCTCCTTGAGCGGGGAGGGGGGTGGTGGGCCACGGTCGGTGCTGACGTCGTCACTTTCGTTGCTCTGGCTCCCATTCTCCAGCAGGGCATCCTCCTCCCGGATCCCCTTGGCATTTGCCCGAGACTCAATCACCACCACCTCTACCCCTGTCCCGTCGGGTCCCAGGAACTCAGAGGTCCCTGCCAGGGGCTCTCTGCCGGGGCCATCAGAGGAGCTGGCCGAGGTGGCTGGGCCAGTCCCATTCAGCTGGTGGACGTCCTTTGGCTCTGGCTTAGAGGACATGACGGGAAAACAGTGCCTTTCTCCTCCTTGCCTCTTCTCTCTAACTTGGGAAGAACTTAGTCTTGGGGTGAACCCAGGCTGGGGTGCCGTAGGACCTCTTCCCACGGCTCACAGCTCCTCCCAGGCACTGCAAAAGCTGAACTAGCAACAGACAGCCCCATCAAGCAGAGAGCCACAAGCTGGAGGGGAACAGCACGTCCCTTGGAGACCCCGCAGCCAGCCACTAGGGCACAGATGCCTGACTGCAGCCAGAGGCTCCGAGCTGGAGGAGATGAAGGATCTGGATCTGGATCTAGCCCCTTCTTTGGTTCTCAGCTGCCAGCTCCTCAGAGCAGGGGGCACTCAGAGCAAAAGGGTCCCGCAAAGTGTGGGTGCCCTTGTAGGTGGTCCTTCTTTCTCAAGAAAGTAGCCTGGGTCCAAATGTTTAGAAGACAGTGCCAATCTGGGGCTGTTGCCTTTTTCTCTCTGTCTCAGGCTGGCTTCTTCTGGCTGTCCACAGCTCCTCGGGCTCTGCTGGTCTTGGGGCAGCAATTGCTGCTTCTCTCTGTCCCTCCAGAGATGTTCTGCCTTCCAGAGAAGACCCTGTACTGCTCCGAATTCCTGTAGATGAAGTGATGAGTATCTGTGTGGAACACCTTATGTGGGAAGGAGGAAGACAAGGAAAGAACACAAGGAAATGTCAGGGAAAGCTCGTCCTGGAATTCTTCCCCATGGCAGGCATGAAGAATTTGCTTTCAACTCCTTCTTTCCATTAATCCAACCCATTCTGGTGCCAGGATGTGGATCAGCCATAGAATACTTACTTGCCTTAGATGTGGAAGGCTCTGGGCTTGTGCCCCAGCACTGCCAACAGTAACAAACTCCCCTTAAATGGAATGTTATAATTACCTATTCCAGCACTACAACATCTGAAGGTCTAGCATTATCCCCTCTGTCCTCCAGATCCCCTAAACAAGTATCACCACTTATCAAAGGCAGTGAGATAGGGCCAGTCGAAGCCTGGGAAGATGCTGGAGCCCATGGTTCCACCTTCTCAACACTGAGTTTGGCAAAGAGGCCCTGCAGAAGAACTCTTCATCTTATATATAAGGTTTGGGGACCATGCCCAGCAGTGCTTAGGATCAAAACTGGGCTTTGTGCACTAGCACTTTTAGCTGCCTCCCTAGTAGGTCCCATGGCCCTTCTTATACATAAATAAATATTAAGACTCTACAATTGGGAGCTGGCCATGTAGCTTTGAGTTAGAGTACCTGCCTTGCATGCATGAAGCCCTGGGCTCAATCCTGATACTGCTTAAAAACAAAATAAAACCAGAAAGCAACAACCCAGTATTGTTTAGGTGAGATCTTCCCTTGTCAGTCACACACTCTATCACAAGTTCCTTACCACAAATACCTTATTGCATTACGCAGGGGTCTTCAAACAACGGCCCGCGGGCCACATATTGTATTTATTCCCATTTTGTTTCTTCACTTCTAAATAAGATATATGCAGTGTGCATAGAAATTTGTTCATAATTTTTGTTTTTACTATAATCTGGCCCTCCAACAGTCTGAAGGACAGTAAACTGACCCCCTGTTTAAAAAGTTTGAGGACCCCAGCATTAGAGACTACTGGTGCTCACCACATGGCAACATGGTAAACAAACTGGAGACTGTTGACTGAAGGTCCCCAGACCCCAAACTGCCTGAGGTCCCAAGAAAAAAACAGACAGACAAGTTCTCCCTAAGCAGTGGGCAAGTGGCTGGACCAAGGCCATGAGCAAGTGGCCTGACCATGTCTGCCCTTGAGAGTCAACAGTGCTACTAAAAGCTCAGATGCTGACTTGGATCCAGGCCTCCGGCTGTTTCCCTCCCCTTGCTCTTGCCTTAGGAGCTTGTTAGGACAGGGAGAGATCTCCTTTTGAAGAGGGCGGAAGAATGTTGGTTAGTAGATGCACATTTCAGGGTTACTAAGAGTTGGATGTAGTGAAATACTTAAAATACAAAAGCAGAAAACAAAAAAGCAGCAGCTAATAAGTAAAACAACAGCAACATACACACAGCCAAAAAAAAAAAAAAAAGGCCCCAAATAAAACAAAGCACAAAAGCCAGAATGCACTTGTTACAGCTCCTGATCCAATGGAATCCCTAGGCTTGATACTGTTTGGTTTTAGTTCACCAGAACAGCTCTTACAAGTAAAAAAAAATTTTTTTTTGAAGAGTGTTTACCCAGGTATGATGAACAAGTCCCTTACCAGGGGAATTATTTCTCTTCCTACCAGCTTATAGCACCCCAACTTCCTTCTCCCATCTCCTTATGCACACTGCCTGAGCAGCTTTCAAAGGCCCCCACTAGGGACAGAGGAAACTTCTGAACAAGGTAGTCCACTGCCCTGCGGGGCACACATTTCTGGGTCGGTTAAGACCTGTCTCTCCTCCTCGGGTCTCTGCAGATCATCTAGCCTGCAAAGGGGCTCGAGGGACAAAAGCCAGACTCCCCGCTTTTTTCCAGTTAAGACCTAAGACGGCCCAAAAAGGCCCGTGCAGTTAACAAGCAAGAAGAGACCCAAGATGCGAGGCGGGAGCCTTAGAGAGACCAGTTTCAGTATCCTCAGACCCGAACCGGGAGAAATCGGGCAACCTCCTGCCTCTTTGCATCCAGATCCGAAAGGGGAGGCTCCGGCCCTCCCCCCAACAGCCTCCCCAGATCCCCAGACTAACCTGCCCCTCGCGTAGGAGAAAGGGGGGCGCCTGGCGAGAGGCAGCAGGAGCCCGTGGTCTCGGCGGGGACAGGGTTCCCCCTCTTCTCATCACTCCACCTCCACAGACCTCCTCGGCCTCCGGCGTGTCCCCCCCACAAACACACACACCCCTAGCCCAGGAGAGCGTCCAGCTGCGACCCCCGGCTCGCTACATTTCGCCTCCGCATTTACAGCGAGGCCGCCGCTCGGCTTCCACGAAGAGGAGGTGGCCGGGGAGAGCAGGCTATATCGCCTCGGGTCCGCCTGGGGGTGGAGGGAACCGGGGCACCACCAGAACGTGGGGTCGAGTCGAGCTCACTCTGCCCCCCAATCGCTTCGGGCCTGAGGACGAAGGCCCGACTGGTTGGCTGCTCGGGGCAAACGTGATCTGGGACCAACTGGGTGGCACCTCCCTTGCTACAGCGAAAAATAGAAGCCGGATGGACGCACGCGGCAGCCAATCGGCTCTGGAGAGAGGCGGGCCTAGCGCGGACGGGCCTCGCTCATTGGCCGTGGCGGAGAGAAAGGGGCGTGGCTAAAGGCTGTGCGCGGGTGTTGACCATTCACTCACTGACTGGCTAGAACCCCGGAGCCCGTGGGCTGGCGGCCCGACTTTCTCCCCCGCAATGCTGGCAGAGGCTGGTCCGCTGCGCGCTTCTGTTCCCCTAGTTCTGGAGGTTTACCTTGAGAAGACCCCCGACAGCTCCCGGTGGTCCCAGGCCCGCCAGCTCCAGCTCCCTTCCTTCCCGGGCACGCGCCTCCTCTCGGGCAGGTTGGTCCCCCGCGTGGTCGTCGGACCCGCGCTCCTCTAAGCAAATGGCCTCGGCCCGGTCGGGCCTTTTCAAGACCCGCTGGGCCCGAGAGGACGGCGGTGGGCGGGCTGCGGGCAGAGGAGTCATTTTCACTGCTGGGGGGGGGGGCGCGCCCATCGCACCGCACCCCCCAGGTTGAGGAAATCGGGGCTCCCCTCCGCCCACTGCAGCCGCCGCCGCCCAAGTGGGCAGGCAGCCTGGATCCAGCCTGGCTTCGAAATGCAACTTTCCCTGACGCACCTTGTGCCTGCCTTCAAACGGGGATGTACCCGGACTCGCCTTTTGTCACTTCCCCCCGGGGGTTTGTTTGCAGCGGACACTCCGTACCAGTACCAGGTCTTTTGGGGATTTTTTTGTGCAGTAGGTGTGACCGCCCCTCCCTAAAGGAACTTCCCTTTTCCCCTCTCTTGTCAGTGGAACCTCTGACCAAGGGTTCCTTTTTGCCCTGTTCCTCCTGGAAAGTGGCCCCTAGGGTATCGAGCCCTGGATGAACTTTAGTGAGGTGTGGAGGGAGCAGAGAATTGTGTGATGTTTTGCCTTCTCCCTTCCTCTTCACACACACACACACACACACACACACACACACACACACACACACACACACACACACACACACACACACACCTGGAAAGTGGGAGCAGAGAATTGTGTGATGTTTTGCCTTCTCCCTTCCTCTTCACACACACACACACACACACACACACACACACACACACACACACACACACACCTGGAAAGTGGCCCCTAGGGTATTGAGCCCTGGATGAACTTTAGTGAGGTGTGGAGGGAGCAGAGAATTGTGTGATGTTTTGCCTTCTCCCTTCCTCTTCACACACACACACACACACACACACACACTCACACACACACACACACACACTCACACACACACACCTGGAAAGTGGCACCTAGGGTATCGAGCCCTGGATGAACTTTAGTGAGGTGTGGAGGGAGCAGAGAATTGTGTGATGTTTTGCCTTCTCCCTTCCTCTTCACACACACACACACACACACACACACACACACACACACACACACACACACTGTGGAGGGAGCAGAGAATTGTGTGATGTTTTGCCTTCTCCCTTCCTCTTCACACACACACACACACACACACACACACACACACACACACACACCCTGAACCCTTGGGTTTAGCTAATGGGACATTTGCATCAGAGTCAACTATAAACCTTCACTTATAGCAGGGTGCGTATTGAGGAAGTATTAAGGGTCTTACCCAGTAAACACTAGGTATTTCTGTCTGCATCCTGAAGTAACTCCTAGACTAGGAAGCACTGGGCTTCTTCTCAAGGGTCCATTGGAGAAGAAGAGATGTGTGGTGGGTGGAAAATTGGGCCTGATGTATCCTGAGACTTTTTTTTTTTGTTGTAATATTTTTTATTGTAAGAATTTATTCAAGAGACAAAATTGATTAACATAATGAGGTAAACTGACATAACATAATATAGTGACATAACATAACATATAATATAATTGATATAATAATAATACATGTAAGTCAAAGAAAGTTTCTGATTAAAAACACAATTTTTTTCCATAATGGCTTACATATCTTTCACAGTAGTATTTTAGGTACATATTAACATTGAATCAGGGGAATACCCATCACCAACTATGTCCTCCCCACATTCCAGTTCACTTTCTACAACCCACGTATCCCACCATCACCCCCCGGGCTGCTAGAGTAGGTGGTCCCCTCTTTGTCTAGCTTACTATTAGTGATCATATATCTGTTTGGTCCTGTAACCCTCCCTTGTTTCCCCCTCTATTTAAGAGGCAGAGCTAGAAAAATCGAGGTATGTGGTTTTGTTTGAAGGAAAGAAAAGCAATAGATTGGGGTACAAAATAAGAGGAAAGAAAAAGAAGTCAAAAGTCAAATATGCTGAAAATGGGCAGAGTCCCTAGAGGCTTCCAACCTCAGTTTGAGAGAGGACGTGAAAAAGGTAATTGAGATACCACAACAATACAGAAAAAAATATCGAATTAAATAACCAGTGAGCACTACAGCAATAAAGACAGGCACCACACTATAGTCTTGGTTCTGAAATCAAATCATGCTCGAGTGCAAAAAGAAAGGGAAAGACAAGACAAAATAAAATAATATTGGAGACATCAACCGTAGTCTCCACACCAAAATAAAGACATCAAAATAAAAATCCATCAATCGATAAATAAACATGTGGAAAAATGATTGTTTTGTGCTTTTTTTTTCTTTCCTTTTCTTTATCCCCCTGTACAGGCACAGTAACTACTGGGGATATTGTAGAGAGAATTCCCTTGACCTAGGAGATACAGGGTTTCTCCACCCCTGAAGTATACTGTCATGGGATTAACTCTAGACTCCTTGCATGATCATTTACTCTCCCCTTGCTTCTTTCGTGGTGTGTGAAAGACTACTGCTTTGTCTTGGATGGTAAAATCAGACCTCTGTTTCTAGAGATCTTGGTGGCTGTGCAGCTCAGGGAATGGAGTTTATGAAGTCTTTCTTTGTGGTTCTAGCAGTTATGCTTCTTCAGTGTCGTTTTAATTCATCTTCTGTAGTTGGTGTTCTTGGTCGTTATGTTGCTCCTAGAAGGAAGCCTGGGATAAAGTGTTTTGTTATGTTTCCAGAAGACCCGTTCAGTTGCGGTTGTCTCAGTCAGACTACTGGAATTGGAGCTCTTGTTTGTTGAACAGATCGTATACCAAAAGCTAGGCTAGAGCTTTTTGTTGCTGTTGTTGTTGTTAGTCCCTGGATGCGTACTGTCCAGTCTTGGTTGCAACAACCAGTCGTCTGTATATCGCGATCTTGGCTTTTGCACAGATCCAAAGGGTGACATGTTTTCTGATTTTGTCTTATCGATAGCTGATGAGAAAGGACAACTTGCTCTTAGATCAAGTTGTTCCCATTTCCTCATTGTCAGGTTATCAATTTAGAACTGGCGCATGTTGGGGACCAGACTTCTTTTCCTGCCCCACCCCATTCAGCAGTCTGGCCCCTCCTCTCCACAAAATATCTTGTCCTGCTCAGCCACTCACATGTAAAAATTTTTTTCTTGTTTTTGTTTTTGGGTCACACTTGGCATCTTTCAGGGGTTACTCCTAGCTCTATGCTCAGAAATTGCTCCTGGCAGGCTCAGGGGACCATATGGGATGCTAGGATTCAAACCACTGTCCTTCCGCATGCAAGGCAAACACTCTACTTCCATGCTATCTCTCCGGCCCCTCACATGTAAAATCTTGATTTCTCTCCTATTCCCTTTTGTAGTTTTTGGACCTTACCTGGGGGTTCAGGTGGACAACTTGTGGCTGCAGGGGATGACTACCAGCAGTGCTGGAGAACATGTAGTTTTGGGGGTCAAACCACATGCAAAATTTGTGCTCTAGTCTTGAGCCATCTCTCTGGCTCCCACCTTTCATTTTTCACTCACTGCAAACTGTTCCAACCCTTTGTGGGTAGTATTATTATTTTGGATTTTGGGTCATACCCTGCAGTACTTGGGGGTTATTCATGACTCAGTGATCAGGAAATACTCCTGGCAGTGCTTGTGGGACCATGTGGAAAGCTGGAGATCAAACCCAGGTTTAATTGCAAGGTAAGCATTCTATCCATTGTACTACCTCTCTGACTCTATTATTATTATTATTATTATTATTAATTATTATTTTAATAAAAGTATAGGGGTTGGAGAGATAGTACAGCAGGTTGGGTGCTTTCCTTCCATGAGCCCCACCCTAATTTGATCTGCAGCATCCCATTAGGTGTAATTCCTGAGTGCAAAGCCAGGGGGAAGGAGGGAGGAAGAGAGGGAGAGAGAGAGAAAGAGAGGGAGGGTAGAAAAGACTGAGGGAAGGAAGGTATGAAGAAAGAAAGGAAGGAAGAAAATCGAGGTTTACTGGGCCTATAGGAAAGTGCACAAAACTTAAACATACACACAAGTGAACAAATTCTGATTCCTCAGCACTACCCAAGTCAAATGGAAGAGTGTTAGAAGCTTTCAGTAGTGCTCTCATTGCCTTTTCCAGTCAATATCCCATCCCTGTTCCTAGAAGTAACTTCAGTTAATGATCATCATCTGGCTGTGTAACTGAGTAACTTCTGAGCACCGCCGGGTGTGACCCCTCCCAAAAAAATTCTCATTCAACATTTGGTATTATCAGTTTTAAGAGATTTTAACATTCTAGCCATTCTGATGGCTATTGTAATTCTATCTCATTGTAGTTTAAATATGAACTGAAACCATTCAGTGAGTATTTTGTCTATGACTTTTGACACTCAGAATTGTCTGTGAAACTGGTTGATAATGTAGTACTTGCTATTCCTTTTCATTGTCATTTAATAAAAATTAAAATGATTTATTATAAATATTAAGTAATAATAACAATGTTAAAAATTGTCTGGGTCAAAGCCTTCACAGACATGTGAAGTGTCTTGTAGAGTAGCTGCACTAATTTATATTTCCACCATCAATTGGTGAGGGTCCATCTTGTTCTAATTCCTCACGAGCATTTGGTATTGTCAGTGTTTCAGATTTTGGATACTGTATAGTAATGCAAGAAAATAAAGTGATTTGCATGGTGATTTGCCTTCAGTCACACTGTTACAAATTACAGTGTCTAAAAGGAAAAGAGGAAGAGACAGAGAGGGAGAGAGCGTTCAAACCTTCCATACATTCATACACTACATGTATGCTACTACATGAATATACCACCATTGATTTATCTATTATTCCCTTAATGTCTACTTTGGTTGTTCCCAGTTTGGGCTTCTTAGGAATATGCTTTTATGATGCTTATGTTTGTGCTCTTTGTTATGGTTCTGTTTAAATGCTACAAAATGATTTTCCAGTGTGCTCATTGTAGTTATACCAGATAGTTGCTCAAAATCCTCATCCAGGAGAGATAGCATGGAGGTAGGGCATTTGCCTTGCATGCAGAAGAATGGTGGTTCGAATCCTGGTGTCCCATATGGTCCCCTGAGCCTTCCAGGAGCGATTTGTGAGCATAGAGCCACGAGTAACTCCTGAGCACCGCTGGGTGTGACCCCCCCAAAAAATCCTCATTCATCATTTGGTATTATCAGTTTTAAGAGATTTTAACATTCTAGCCATTCTGATGGCTATTGTAATTCTATCTCATTGTAGTTTAAATATGAATTTCCCTGATAATCAGTGAGGTATTTTCATAATTTATTTCCCATTTGAATATATGTTCAAGAATTTTGTCCATTTTCTTTCTTTCTCTCTCTTTTTTTTGTTTTTGTTTTTGTTTCTGGGTCACACCCAGCAAAGCTCAGGAGTTGCTCCTGGCTCTACACTCAGAAATCGCTCTTGGCAGGCTCAGGGGACCATATGGGATGCCGGGATTTGAACCACCATCCTACTTGCAAGGCAAATGCTTTACCTCCATGCTATCTCTCCGGGCCCATTGTCCATTTTCTATTAGGTTTTCTTTCTTGCTATTTAGTTGGAGTTCTTTCTTTAAAATATGAGTCTTTCATTGGTTATGGGTATTGCAGATATTTCTGTGGGTATATAAAATACATAAGAGCTCACTTTTGGGGTCTACTGAAGTGTCTGGACCCTGTTTCTGAGCTCTAGGCTTTATGTCTATTTAATCACTGGTATATTCCAAGTTGCTGTACTTAGTAGGCACTTAGTACATAGGTTGAGATGGATAGAAGAGAAGAAAAAGACAACCATGTTCTGCCAGACATCAAGAATGGTAGAGGGATTTCCTCCAGGCTTGGCCAGCTATGACCTTGAGAAGGGGAAGACATTCAGCCCTCCCTTCTAACAGAGAGGCATAGCTGTAGCCTGTGAAGGCAGAAGCACATATGTAAGAGGAGGCCACAGATGAAAAGACAGGAAGCTGCAGTAGGTAGACAGATGCTTTGGAAGAGGACTCTCAGTTAGCTGGCATGTTAGTTGAGAGAACTCTCTGTATTTGATTTTTATTTTGGAGAGGGGAACACCTGGTTGTGCTCAAGACTTACTCCTGGTGGGATTGGCAGATCCTATGGGGCTATCAAGGATCACATCTGTTGACCATGTGCCATGCTCTGTACTTGAAGTGCCTTCTCTGAAGGAGGATGGAGGTGCCTGGACTCCTTTCTTGCAATGTTGCCTCACTCAGCCCTGTTGTTTTTCAAATTTTATAATTTCCACATGACCTGTAATGTCCACCTGGAAATGGAAGACCATTAACTCACTGTCAGCCCTTTCTTTTGAAAGGCTTTTTCTTGGCTTGTTGCTTTCTACATTTCTGTTCTGTCTCTGATTTTTCCTTCACTGTCCTCTCTTTCCTGCGGTTATGGCTGATACAGGTTTAGGGCAAGAAGTGTTTCATCAGTACCTGTTATTTTAGGAGAGTTTTCCTGAAAAATCCTAATGGAGGAATAGTGTCTCTGCCTAGGTCTTCCAAAAGACTGTGAGCTGGTAATAGTGCCAGATGTTTTATTTAGGATAAGCTTGCAGTAGCATTATAGTTGAAGATGAGTTAGATGATGTTATGAAATGGCATCTGGTGCAAGACTCACATTTGTACTTAGACTAGATTATTGATGGGGTGGAGGAATTTATGGGAAAGGGAAGGTGTTGCAACTAAGAGCCTGTGAAGCCTTGGAGTGCTTCTGTGGGGCAGACTTCTTTAGTCTTAGTTGATCTATTTCCTAATAGTCATCTCTGTCCATCTATCATTAGGTCCAGGAGACAGCTACTGTCCTCCTATGCCTCCCTGCATGGTCTACCTGTGTGCTCCTCTGAAATGTCACAACATTCTAGAACCCATTAATGGGTGTGGTGTTGGAATTATGTGCATGAGAAACCATTAAATAGCATTTTAAACCACTGAATCTCAATTTTTAAAAGATTCCTTAACCAGCATGACAGTCACAAGACTAGTTTGATATGGCTGGAAACTATTCCATCTTTTGTTTCTGCTAGGTAATGGTACATCCTCCCATTTTTTCCTGCTGTTACCCCTCCCCTGCTGTCTCTCTCTCAGAGGTCAACTTCTTTCCTGCTGCCCAGAGCTGAGGTGATATCCCTTCCTGGCTGCCTTTAGTTCTAGGAGGATGTGGTTATGGGGGTGGAGAGGAGTGTGACCATCTGTAGCTCTCCCCATCCATTCCTTTTGTTAGATTCAACCCAAACCCTTTCCCAAAGCTGCCTGACATTCTCCCAGGGATTCCTCCAGGCAGATGGCAACAGGTATTTGGAACTGAAAATTTTAAATTATTGGAAGGCTTATTATCATGTAAACTTGTTTGTCTGGTAGACTCTAGTGAGAGAAGTCATGCATGAGAGACTGTGCTGCGGCTGTGTCCTGGCTTGGTCATCTCTTGTGGGTTTTCACTTCAGGTGTATAACCTTGGGCAAGCCCCTCTGTGTCTCTAAGCTGTGTCTATGAAGTGGAAAACTACTTATTTTTTCTTATATATGCAGTGAGAATTATTGAT
This sequence comes from Suncus etruscus, assembly GCF_024139225.1. Taxonomy (NCBI): domain Eukaryota; kingdom Metazoa; phylum Chordata; class Mammalia; order Eulipotyphla; family Soricidae; genus Suncus; species Suncus etruscus. The sequence goes on from NC_064850.1 coordinate 87,319,386, forward strand.
AATAAGGCTTTTGGAATATTTCCCACATGTGTAGGAAGATTACGATTTCACCAAGGAGGAAATAAAAACAAATAAAGATTAGACTTCTGAGAGGGCAGTTGGGGCTCCATAAATCCACATTGATTTAAGGGTTAATGGAGGGTTATTGAAGGTCAGTGGCTGCTGGTGTGGTCAAGAGGTAGCAGTCCTGGGCCCGGAGAGATAGCACAGCGGCGTTTGCCTTGCAAGCAGCCGATCCAGGACCAAAGGTAGTTGGTTCGAATCCCGGTGTCCCATATGGTCCCTCGTGCCTGCCAGGAGCTATTTCTGAGCAGACAGCCAGGAGTAACCCCTGAGCACCGCCGGGTGTGACCCAAAAACCAAAAACCAAAAAAAAAAAAAAAAAAAAAAAGAGGTAGCAGTCCTGAAGTCCTGAAACATTCACCTGCCACGAGCTTTCTTCAAAGCCTCGTGCAAGAAGATTATATCTTGCAAGGCTGAGTTGCTAGTTTCAAACTGTACTCTGTTTATTTCCCTCTGCTATCTACTAGTCCAGAGTTTCCTAAACTGGCCTAGTCATAGGAATCACAGGTGGGCACTTCTTTCCAGATAGAGATTTCCAGGCCTCTCGGAAATTTTGTTTCCAAAGATTTGGTATTAGGCCAGGAAATTCATCTTTTAATTAGTGCTTTAGATGACTCCCATTTATTGGGGGAAACAGTGCTTCACTCTGGAGGTTCCCAGCTAGGGTGTACTCCTGGTTCTATGCTCATTAAGAATCACTTCTGGTGTGGCTTGGGGGACAATACGAGGTGGCAGGAATCAAACCCAGGTTAGTGCATGCAAGGCAAGCACCCTACCTGCTATGCTATTTCTCCAGCCCTGTGGATTTATATATTAACTCACTCCATTCTAATAATTATCCTATAAAACAGGCTGTTGCAATATAGCAACTGAAAAGTATGTCAGTGAATAGGAGAATAGTGATGGAGGAGTACCGTTAAGGCAGAGAAAAGTCTGCTATAGTAGGAAGTGATCACTCTGGATAAGATCTGGGTGCTGAAAGGAGATAAGATGATATGCATGGTACCCATTCAGTAACTCTATTGCAAACCATAGTGTCTAAAATGAAAAGAGGAAGAATAAAAAAGGAGAGAGAGCATGTAAGGGGGGGCATGAAAATTGTCAAAAATGTCTGCCATAGAGGCAGGCAAGGGAGAAGGCAGTAGGGAGGTTGGGAGGGAAACTGGGGACACTAGTGGTGGGAAATGTGCACTGGACATTGTATTATTGAAGCTCAGTAATGAACAACTTTAATTGTGTATGTCATAGTAATTAATTAAAGTGTTGATTTTATTAAAATAAGATATTTTAATATCTTCTTTTATTATTTATTAACATTGCTGGGTATGGCCCAAAAACAAACTAAACAAAAATTAAAATGGACTGGTTTATTTGAAAGGGACTTAGACTTTTTATTTTTCCAATTAGATTAAAAGGTCCTTAAGCTCAGTATTTTTTAAATTATTTAAATGTTAGGTGTCTGATATTTAAAATTTTTTGTTTTATGTATTCATTATTCACTGTTTTATTTAATTTTCCTCCAAGTTCTCATGCTTCTCCATACTATTCCTTCTAAACCCCACTCCCAGCATAAGTGTGTGGGCTCTGGGGGTTGAACTGGGTGATACAGATGTACCTATGCACTCATCACTGATCTATATCCCTAGCATGTTCTAATTTTTTGTTTGTTTGTTTTGGTTTTTGGGTTACACCCAGCAGCGCTCAGGGGTTACTCCTGGACTCCTGGCTCTAGGCTCAGAAATCGCTCCTGGCAGGCTCAGGGGACCATATGGGATACCGGGATATGAACCACCTCCCTTGCATGCAAGGCAAACGCCCTACTACCATGCTATCTCTCCAGCCTGTATGTTCTCTTTTTTTTTTTTGGTTTTTGGGTCACACCTGGCAGCACTCAGGGGTTTCTCCTGGCTCCACTCCACGTTCAGGAATCGCTCCTGGCAGGCTCGGGGGACCATATGAGACTCTGGGATTCGAACCAATGACCTTCTGCATGAAAGGCAAATGCCTTACCTCCATGCTATCTCTCCGGCCCCAGCCTCACATGTTCTAATTTTTTTTGTTTTGTTTTGTTTTTGGGCCACACCCGTGATGCTCAGGGGTTACTCCTGGCTATGCACTCAGAAGTCCGCTCCTGGCTTGGGGGACTATATGGGACGCCGGGGATCAAACCTCGGTCTGTCCTAGGCAAGCGCTGGCAAAGCAGACACCTTACCTCTAGCGCCACCACCCCGGCCCCTTGTTCTAATTTTTTTTTAAACTATTTACTTTTTAAAATTTGGTGATGGGTATTCCCCTGATTCAATGTCAATATGTACCTAAAATACTACTGTGAATGATATGTAAGCCAATATGATCAAAATAATAAAAAAAAGATGGTATAATCTTGAACCGGAAAAAAAAGAAAATATATAAGTGAAAATCAAAAAAATCTTTACTTTTTAAACTATTTTTGGAACTATAATTAGGTTTGCAATAAAATTGAGAGATAACTATAGAGATTTCCTACATAAGCAAAAGCCAGCTATCAACACCACTAGCCAGAATGATACTTTTTCTTTTTCCTGCTAAGGCAGAATCTTGTTATCCAAAGTTACCCAAAGCTCACAGCAGTATTTACACTTGGTGGTGTACTTTTTATGGTATCAGATCCGTGCACAATGACATTTCTCTATCATAAGAATATCCAATAGAATATGTTCACTGCCCCCCCCCCATCCTCTGCTCTGCCTTTTATTTTTCTTTTTTCTTTTTGGTTTTTGGGTTACACCCAGCAACGCTCAGAGGCTACTCCTAGCTCTATGCTCAGAAATTGCCCCTGGCAGGCTCGGGGGACCAAATGGGATGCTGGGATTCTAATCACCATCCTTCTGCATGCAAGGCAAACACCCTACCGCTGTGCTATCTCTTCTCCCCCTGCCTTTTCATTTCTTCTTCTTTACCACAACCACTGATCTTCTCATTGTCTTCTTAGTTTCTTCTTTTCCAGAATATTTAGAGGCATCCAGTATTAGCTTCCTCAAACCATCTACTTTCATATAGTGTCTTTTCATGACTGAGAGCCTATTTATTTTTAGCGATGAGTAATATACTAATATACCACTGTTTATTTACCCATTCACTTAATGAAGGACTTTTTCTTTGTTTTTAAGTTTTGACATTTATGAATAAATCTGCTGTAAACACTGTGTGCAGATTTTTGTGGAGACATACATTTTAAGTTCCTTTGGGAGAAACTTGGGAAACTAAGGTGCATGATAGCTGGATCGTATGATAAAAATCTGTTTAGTTTGGGGATGAAGAGATAGTATAGGGGCGAAGGCACTTACTTTGTTTGGGTGATCATTAGCAGAACATGGTTAGATTCCAAGCTGGGTATGACTTCCAAACCCAGAGCAACACTACCCTTACCAATCAATGTGTTTCAATTTGTAGGAAGCTTGTGAAGTATCTTGCAAGATTAATTACCTAATGCTATTAATAGTTAGTATTAAGTAAATTATTAAGTAAATTACTAATTAAGTAAATTATTAAGTTACTACAGTAATTACTACTGTTGGTAGTATTAATTACTTACTAATTCAGTATTTCCACCATCAATAGGTGAGGGTCCATCTTGTTTTACATCCTCACTAGCATTTGGTATTGTCAGTGTTTCAGATTTTGGACACTGTACGGGTATATAATATTTTCCCATTGTTTCAGTTTGCATTTCCTGATGCTCTGTGAGGAGGATCGTCTTTCTCTATGTTTATTTGTCATATATGTATTTTGAGGGGGATGGACCTTTGCTGTACTAGGGACCCTGGATGTCACTCACATTGATAATTTTCTGAGGTCTTGGCCTAGTGTTTTGGCGTTTAGCTCCGTGGTACTGGGTTTCTCTAAGGACTGCCTGGCACTGTGTGTAGTCTTGGGGCATGAACTTTAGCCTGGAGCATGGACAGCATGTACTCTGTATCTTTGCACTATTGCCTTAGAGTATTATTTGCCACCTATTTACTTTTTTTTTTTTTTAGGGGTGGGGGTGTCCCCAAGCAGTTCAGGGAATCTGGAGGCCACTCTCTGTGATCCTTGGCCAGTACAATGCTCAGTGATACTTAGACTGGCTGATCCAATCCCTTGGCATAGCCATGCCATGTTACTTAGTTACCAGGGATGACTGGGCTCTCTAGGGTTATGCTTGGTGGATGCTCAGGCTTTTCCACATGCAAGGCATGCACTCCTATTTTTCTTCTTTTTCTTTTTTAATAGAAGTATTTGTTATAGTTATTAATTCATTTTTAAAGAGCACAAAATAGTTTTACTTATAAGGGTCACATGAAGTGGTGTTGATGTGGTGTCTTGGACTGCGTGGTACCTAGGATTCACCTGGCAAGCACTCTCCCATGTGAGCAGTCTGGCTCAGTTACAAAAGCTCTGTATTTTAGGATAACAATTTTAGTCCCACTTCACAAACTCTTTTCTCTTAACCAAATGTAACTCTCTTTTCTTTTTTTTTAATTTGATGTGGTGATGGTGGGGGAACATTCCCAACAGTGCTCAGGTATTCCTGGCTCTTTGCTCAGAAATCATTCCTGTAGGTGCTCAATGAACAACCAGTGCTGGCATGGATTTGGAGAGATGATTGTCATTCACTGTTGGTGGGAATGTCACTAGTTCAGCCTTTCTAGAAAACAATATAGACATTCCTAAAAAATAGAAAGTGAGGGGCCGGGCGGTGGCGCTGGAGGTAAGGTGCCTGCCTTGCCTGCGCTAGCCTAGGACGGACCGCGGTTCGATCCCCCGGCGTCCCATATGGTCCCCCAAGAAGCCAGGAGCAACTTCTGAGCGCATAGCCAGGAGTAACCCCTGAGCGTCACAGGGTGTGGCCCAAAAACCAAAAAAAAAAAAATAGAAAGTGAGCTTTTTTTTTTTTTTGACCCAGGAATTCTACTTCTTGGAACATATTCCAAAGTCCTAAAAACAAAACAAAAAGATATTTGGAAAAGAAAAGATTCTTAAAGCACTATCCACAGTAGACAAAGCCTGGAAACAACCCAAGTGTCCAATAGATGAATGGAAAAAGAAACTATGGTTTGGGCCACAGCAGTAGCACAGCAGGTAGGGTTCTTGCCTTACATGTTACTGACCTGAGTTCAATCCCCAGCATCCTATTTTGTACCCTGAGCCCACCAGAGGTGATTCCTTAGTGCAGAGCCAGGAGTAACCCTAAGCTCTGCTGGATGTGGCCAAAAAAACCCAAACCAAACCAAACAAAAAAAAAACAAACAAACAAAAAAAAAAACAACTATGGTACACAGTTACACAATGGAAAACAGCTCAGCCAGAAGAAAAGATAAAGTCATGCAATTTGCTGCTACATGGAGGGACCTAGAGAGTATCATGCTGACTGAAATTAGAGGGAAAAAAGAGACCAACATAGAATAATCTCTCTCATATGTGGGATATAAAGAAACATAGTGGTGGAATAACAAATACTTAAAGACAATGGAAATAAAGAATTTAAGAACTGGTAGGAAAGAAACCTTTTGAGGGGGCTGAAGGACAAGACGGGGACTGGGGTGGGTGAAAGACACATATGGTGGAGGAAAATTGTTCAACCGGGAGGAGGAGGTAAAAGGTGGTAAAGTATTATGCACGAAACCCCATCAGCAATAGTACTGGACACCACAGTGCAAAAATTTATATTAAGAGAAAGTGCTTATAGAAGCACTTATAGAAGTAGATTAGTAGGAGGCAAATGGGAGTGGGGAGCATTGGTGGAAAGTAGATATTGGTGAAGAGATTGGTGCTGAAATCTTGTATGCTTGAAACACAGTTATGAATAGCTTTGTAATTTCACAATAATAATATAAAAATAAAATTATGAAAAATAATAATAGTGAGTCCGGTAAGGTGGCGCTAGAGGTAAGGTGTCTGCCTTGCCAGCGCTAGCCAAGGAAGGACCGCGGTTTGATCCCCCGGCGTCCCATATGGTCCCCCCAAGCCAGGGGTGATTTCTGAGCGCTTAGCCAGGTGTAACCCCTGAGCATCAAATGGGTGTGGACCACCCAACAAAGAAAAATAATAATAGTGCTGCTATGAGCATTCCTGTACAAGTTTTTTTTTCTATTCTTTTGACTACATATTTACTAATAGAATTGCTGGATTTAACTTTTTGAGGAAATGCCAGAATGTTTTCCATAGCCACCAAACCATTCCCTCCTTCTACCAGGAAATATGCAAGGCTTCCAATTTCCTCACATCCTTACCAACACTTGTTATTTTCCATTTTTGAAAAGTTTGGCCAACCTAATAGGTGTAAATGATATTATGATTTGGTTTTGATTTGCACTTTTCTAACAGCCAGCCTTTTATAGTCCGCTACTTTTATCCAGTTCACCAACTTGATTTTCATATGTTGAGTAGAATATGATTAACTATATTTGTAGATATATACCACTTGGACCAGACCTGGTATTAGTAATAAATATATAAGTATTTATAAGAAGAAGTAAAAGAAGATCAGAAAGGATAGAATGATGGAAGGAAAAAATCAGTCTCTTGTTTGAACAAAAAGAATATAAACTATTGTTCCCTTTCCTGTGGTCCTTAGATCGAGCCTATACTCAATATTCTTTTTTTTTTTTTTTTTTGGTTTTTGGGCCACACCCGGCAGTGCTCAGGGGTTACTCCTGGCTGTCTTCTCAGAAGTAGCTCCTGGCAGGCATGGGGGACCATATGGGACACCGGATTCGAACCAACCACCTTTGGTCCTGGATTGGCTGCTTGCAAGGCAAACGCCACTGTACTATCTCTCCGGGCCCTATACTCAATATTCTGACTTACAAAGCCCCATTAAAATAGGTCTCCATTCAGGCTCACGAAGAACCATGTTCTGATTTGCTTTAGTCTCTACCCACTGCTATATATTTATTTATTTATTTATATTTGGATTTTAGGTCACATCCAGTGGCGCTCAGGGGTTAGCCCTGGTTTTTCACTCAATAATCACTCCTGGCAGGCTCAGGGGACCATTAAAGAATTCTAGGGATCAATCCTGGGTTGGCCACATGCAAGGCAAACACCCTACTTTTATGCTATTGCTCTAGCATCCTGCCCACTGTTCTGTTTGTCTGGTACAACCCTACCCCCAAACCCCAGTTTAAAAAAATATATAAGAAATGTCCTCCACCTGTGAAGATCTATCTCAGAGGCAGGATCTGAAGCTTTTTGGGCTTTTTGTTTCTCACTCTGTGTTTCAGATGAGCATTTCTGAGTGATGCTGGTTGGGATTAGGTCACCTGCTCTTTCTTCTCACCATTATCCTGAGGATGAGCCAATGCTCTTTTTTTTTTTTTTTTGGGGGGGGGTCACACCCGGCAGCACTCAGGCGTTACTCCTGGCTCTACGCTCAGAAATCACTCCTGGCAGGCTCAGGGGACCATATGGGATGCCGGGATTCCAACCACCATCCTTCTGCATGGAAGGCAAACGCCTTACCTCCATGCTATCTCTCCGGCTCTTCTCACCATTATCCTATGACTGCTTAATGCTGCCAAATTTGGAGAAGTGAGATGCCTGCATCCCCCCCCCCAAATCCAAAACGAAAAAAACCCCAAAAGGACTGAAGTGGTAGCACAGTGGTAGGGTGTTTGCCTTGCATGCAGCTGACCCATGACAGATCCCTGGCATCCCATATAGTCCCTGAGTCTGCCAGGAGCGATTTCTGAGCACAGAGCCAGGTGTAACTCCTGAGTGCTGCCAGGTGTGACCCCCCAAAAAAGGGGGGGAACAGATTTCTCTTTCTTTATGAATCACAGCAGCCCAGTACCACACCCCAAACCCTCTAAGTTGTCTAGATATACAACTTAACCTTATCAAACTGTCAAGTCACCAAATTTATTTCAGATCTATGAGTCCTAAATTGCAGCTGCATGAGACCTCAACATTTTATAGTAGTGTTAGCCCAGTTAGCACAGGAAATCTAATGAGAAAATAAACTACCAAACAATAAACTCAAAGAGTAACACAGAAGGCTTAACTAGCACCAACCACAACTCAGTAAATACTTAGAAACTGACTCTAGTGAACACCATAGAGAGATATAACAATGATCTCAAATTGATTCTTGTTGATCAAAGTTGGGTTTTTCATTTGTTTTTGGGTCACACCTGGCAGTACTCAAGGGTTACTCCTGGCTCTGTACTCAGAGATCATTTCTATTGGTGCTCAGGAGACTGGAGATGCTATGGGGTGCTGGGGATTGAACTCAGGTCAGCCACATGCAAGACCCTACCCATTGTGCTATTGCTCTGGCCCCTGTTAATCTAAGTTTTGATAACTCCATTTTACTCAATGTTCTAACAGTATGAAATAAATTTATTTGTGCCTACAAGAAGGCAGACTATGTGGTGGTTGGGAAACTAGGGACACTAATCAAGGGAAGGGATACTGGTGGTGGGATTAAATGTCTGAATACTTAATGTCTGAAATGACTATTATGAGCAACTTGTTAAATCATGGCTTTATAATAATTTCAAAAATTGGCTGGGTCAACGTAATAGTTAAAAAAAGGGGGAAGCAACTTGTACATCCCCATGTCCACAGGTAGGACAGAAACCCTAAGGCATTCAATAGACTCTCCATGGGCCTTTGATTAAGTCTGAACCAGGGAATGATAGCAGCTCCCTGCTGATTCTGGATTCCACCAGCGCCCCGATCTCCAGTGCTCTGCCCTTGGGAATTTGGTCAGTGTGTGCCCGAGAACTTTTTCCACAGACAAGTCCTTCTGGGCTACAGGGACACCACAGCAGGGTGTGGCACAGGACAGGCAGGGAGCAAAACCTAGGGAACTCGTAAGAAGTTCAGGAACAGAGGCTTTGTTTTCCAGCAAACCTGGGGTACTTCAAAGCCCCCACTTTATTTCTACCCTGCAGAGACCAGTAGGTGTTCATAGATCCCTTTATTTAAACAATTGTGACAATCATGGTAGTATCCCAATTAGAGAGGCCCTACTCCATCTGTAGACAAAGTTAGAGGTGGATGAGGGAGAAAAGCACTGGAGAGTCATAAGTTAAACAGAGAAGGACAAGAATGCCTGAAGTGAAGCAAACCACTGGCAACAGTGGGGAAGTTTTCTGTTTTGAGTCTTCAGGTCAGGGCAGCTCAGTTAGACAATCCAGATGCCTTTTGGGCAGAGACGAAAAGGTTGTGATGCTGTGGAGTTTGGAAAGGTTGGAGAAGAGTACGGCGCCTCCTTAAGGCAGGTGGGTAGGTGACAGTTGTGGCTTCAGTCAGGTCTCATCAGCACTGGCTCTCCCACGGGTTTTGACCTCGCTCAGACTCAGGCACTACCACGCTGTCTCCTCAGCCTCACAAATCGTGCAAGTGGTGAACATCTGTCTGCTCTATGTCTGCATTTTGGATCAGTTCAAACATAAATTTCACTTGGGTCTCGTAGTTTTGGATGGAGATTTTCTCATTGACGCCATGGATCCTGAGGGAGAGATTTGGGGAAAGAGGAGAAAATACGATACTGTAGTACAAGTGTGACACAAATCATCCGCACCCCACATCTACAGCATTGGACTCCCGCATTCCAGGGGGACGAGAGGGTTTCCTGTGACATTTGGTGTCTTTTTAGGATCATCATTGGCAAAGAACGGGACGGGGGGCTACGGAATTAAAACTCTTGGGGAATTCAAACTTTTACTCTGGAATCTGTTTCTTAATGTAGCCTCTCTTCTTAAGCTAGAGTGTTCAGCTAGACCTATCTCTAAAGTCAGCACCCCTAACCTGCTCCCTTAGAGGGCACAAGAGAATTGGGGCAGGGTAGCTGCTCTGGATACTTAGACGCTTTCTAATTCATCTAGGAACTTCACCACCAGCTCTCATGCCCACAAGTCTGTCTCCCCTTAACATCAAAAAACAACAAACCATCTACCTAACCTCAAAGACAAAAGAAAACCATTAGAGACCTGCTCTCCTCACTCTCCAACCCAACTAAAAAGCTCTGAAATTTGCACTGAAGCTCATGTTCAAATTTTCTTTGTTTTGGGGGTCACACCTGGCAGTATGCAGACTATTCTTTGCTCAGTTCCTAGGGCAGGGGTCTGCAGCCTTTAAGACATAAAGAGCCACTTGGACTCGTTTCGGAAGGAAAAAAAAAACCTGGGAGCAGCAAAGCCATTGCAACATTTAAAACAAATATAGCACTGCATACATTGTCTATCTTTTTTTTTTTGGGGGGATGTCACACCCGGTGGTGCTCAGGGATTACTCCTGGCTGTCTGCTCAGAAATAGCTCCTGGCAGGCACGGGGGATCATATGGGACACCGGGATTTGAACCAACCACCTTTGGTCCTGGATCGGCTGCTTGCAAGGCAAACACCGCTGTGCTATCTCTCCGGGCCCATCTATCTTAATACTATTTACAGGATAGTGAAGTTAGCTATTGATCTGAAGAAAAAAAGAACTTTTTCACTTAACAATAGAAAATATGTTTGTGCAAATTAATAGACAATTAAAATATTTAATATACCTGTTTAATGAGATTTTTGCCACACAGCACGGAGGTAAGTGATACCGCTTCCTGCACCCCTGCTATCGGCCTTGTTGTCAGAGCCAGGGCAAAACTTCAGAAGAGCCTCACACTGCTCTGGAGCTGCCAACCCCTGGCCTAGGGGACCTTACAGTACTGGAGATCACACTTGGGCTTCCTACAGGCAAACCTATGCTACAACTCATTGAGCTATCTCTCCAGTCCTGAATATTTCTGGTTTCATTGGAAACCAGGTTTGGATATGATAAGGAGTAGAATAAGAATGCAAATCACCTCAGGATTAAAACGAGTGAAGAAACCACAAGGAAGTCATACAACAGCTAAATCTGGCTATCATCTTTCAGTTTTCTTTAGTGAATTTTCTTTTTTTGGAGGGGGGGGCACACCTGGCGGCATTCAGGGATTATTACTTCTTGCTTTGCTCTCAGAAATTGCCCCTAGCAGGATCTGAGACTGACTGTATGAGATGTCAGGGATCGAACCCAGGTCTATCCTGGATTGGCAGCATGCAAGGCAAATGGCCCTACTACTGTGTATGTCTCACAGACCCCTTTTTAGTGGGTTTTCTTATGAGTATTTGAAGCATGACCCCATTTTTTACTTCAACATGTACCTGTATCTGAATGGGTGGTATTGAGAATTTTGGAGTCTTCTTTTGGCTACTAAGTGAGTCCCAGTGGGTAAACTTTCCCGAAGGGAGAATTGCATCCAATTGAAACATTTCCATTTCTGGGGAGGGGGAGGACAGACTGTCTTGAAGGTGATTTGGTCAGCACGGTCCCCCTTTAGTTTGTGCTAACTCTGACAGGCCCCATTTTGGGACAGCCAGATGAATTGGCTAGAAAAAAGAGGCCAAATGCATCTCCTCTTTCCCCTTTGCTGTTCAGACTTGTTCTGCTCACTCACCTGTTGAAGGCCTCAGATTGTATGTAGATAGGGGTGAACCTGTAGAGGCTCGTGGTGAGGTTCCTAAAGTGGCGGCTGTCTGTGTTGGCGATACAAATACCTAGAAAGGCAAGATCAAGAGGAACAGGTACTTAAGCAAACTTAAGCCCATGGAGTGGGTGGGAGGGTAGTACACTGAGGGTGGAGAGATTTTTGCAGATCCATTCTGGGTCTGCAGGTGGTTACTCATTCTCAAAACCTTCCTAAGACATCACTCAACCCAAAGCATGGCATTAGTGATATCCAGGGACAGTACCTTCATTTCATGCCTATAGCCAGGTTATTTCTGAAATTGTTATTATTGTTGGGTTTTGGCCACACCCAGCAATGCTCAGGACTTACTCCTGGTTCTTACTCACTCCTGGCATTGCTTGGGAGGCTGTATTGGATGCTGATGATTAAATCCTGGATAGCCATGTGCAGAGCAAGTGCTCTACGTGCTGTACTTATCTCTCTGGCCCTACTTCTGAGATGTAAATATCCAGAAGTGCACATATCACTTCTAGAGTGCCTGAGTTCTATAATCCTAAATCAGAAATATATACTTTCAAGGAATTTTACTGTTATAAAACGCATCCTCTCAAAGAACAACAAAATTTCCTGTCTTTCTCATTCTTTGATGGAGAAAACTTATGACACTTCTTTTAGAGTCAAACTTCAGGTTTTCAAAGTCCTGGAACACCCCCTCTCCTTTCCCATCCTGCAGTAACAGTTCTGGGCACTCTGGGCTGGGGCTGCTCCCAGAAGGAGGTTCTTTGGGAAAAGACAGCACAGCAGCCAGTTCAAGTGTGGTGGAACAACATGATATATTGTCTTGTGGCTGGTTCATTTTCCATGGTTGCTTTTAGATGGCTAGCAGGTTCCTTCATTATTCCTTACCTGGGGGAACTCTTCTGCCCTACTCCCCCCAACCCCCAAAGAACTAAAGCAATAAAGAGATTATCTCAGATGTTCAGTAGGGCCAGTAGAGCTGGGGAAATTTGAGGGCTGAGAAAGAAGACTTGGTCTGTGGGAACCAGAGTCCCTGGATGGTGATGCCTAGCGCTGTTTTGTGGTAGGAGTCTGAGGAAAGCCTTAGGGTGCTGTGCTTCGGGAAGAGAGGTCAAGCTCTAGAGTTAAGGATGACACATTTCTGAGGAAATCTAACTGGAAGGGACCTTGTATGTAGAATGATGGCTGATCCTATGCTGCTGCATAAGACCCCAAAACCTGATTCAAAGTGGGGGATGTAGGGCTGTTTGCAGGCCTCAGTTTGCGGCTGAATTTCTGACAAGTTGGTTACTAGGCTATAGATTCCAGAATTCTTTGCAGATTTGTTTAAATCAAATCTGGGGAGTGGGCCCAGGTAATCTGCATTGTAACTGTTTATGGGGTGATTTTCCACATACAAAGTGAGAACCCTTATTAACATTTGAAAGGTTAGCTGAAGGTGTGGGCAAAGGGGTACAAGGTCCTGTTGTACACAGTGATCTGGGCTGGAAGAGTTGAAGGAATAGATGTGAATTGTACTAGCTGGAGGCATTTCTGAGCTGGGAATTCATAACTGCTGCTGACCTGTAATCTTAGAATGGGCCACTAAGAGTGGGAGAAACTTGGGAGTTGTTCTGTATCTCCTGGGTGGGTGGGTGGATTGGTGGGGAGTCTGGAGGGCTTTGTTTCATGCCTAAATTTCTGGTCCAGGTTAAGCAAGGATCCAGCTTCCACTGATCTAATTGATTGTTTGTCTTCCTTTCCTGTTTGCTTTCTCACTTCCACTCTAAGGGGAAAATACAATTCCACTCCCATCAGGAGGGGGAAGCTGACAGCTGTTTCCAGAATGAACAGCTGGGGTGGGGGAAGGGCTGTGGATGCTGATAGGAAACAGTTTTGGGCCTCCCTCCCCCCAGCCGCAGCTGATGAAATCATTACCTGGGACAATAATGTGAAGTTCCGGGAAGACAGATTGTATGGTCTGGTGAAGCAGCTGGTAACCCAAAGCCTGGTCATCAAAGGGACTGGCAGGCTGGGGGTTAAAGGCCTTCAACACATGTATCTGGACCCGGTCATCATCCACAGTGTTTTTGACAAATTCCAGAACCTTGGGGAGAAGCAGTTGCGGTTCTTATTGATCTGCTAACCAAGTGCCACGTGAATTCAAACAGTTCTGATTTCTCTCAGTGAGGCAGAGACCTGGAGTTAACAAGTGACCTTGGTTTCCATGGAGAAGGAGGAGAGACTGGCTGGCCTGCTTGGAATGCAGTCTACAGCCTGGCACAACATTTATAAGGCTGGTTAGATTAGGAAATGAGGGGCTCTTCTCTTGGGGCTGGGAGGTATGAACTCGGAAGAGTTATGACCTGCAGATTTAAGGCGTGTCAGTGTTCTAACCCTCAGTCCAACTGAGGGTCTCAGTGGTACTGAAAGGCCATGCTTCTTCCCCTCTCTGGGCATCCCTGCTTCCTGTTTGTGACCATCCAAACTGGAGCCCGGAAGATGAGCTCAACATAGGCAGCCAGGAATGTGGGACTTAGTATTCAAGTTTTCTCTTTGCCTCCTTTCCTCAGGAAGGAACCTGAGTAAGCTCCTCGAAAATTCAGTCTGAAATGACTAGAGTTGAACTCAGAAATCCTGGTCCCAAGCAGGATGTTGACCAGACCCTGAGAGGTCACATGAAGCTCAGTGGGAAGCTGCCTTAGGGTGTCTCCCAAGTCCACAGCCACCCAGGGAAAACATCTTACATTGGTCTCCACCAAATTGATAAGCAACTACTTTAGAACTATCTGCTCAAAAACAAAATTGGAGTGGATTGTTGTTCATAGGTGCCATCCAATCACCTAAAGAGGGGAATTTACCTCAAGAACATATCTTCTATAGGGTCGGGGAATAAGAGTTCTTGCTTCTGTTTAAGAAACTACTTCTGGGGCCAGAGAGATAGCATGGAGGTAAGGCGTTTGCCTTTCATGCAGAAGGTCATTGGTTCGAATCCCGGCATCCCATATGGTCCCCTGTGCCTGACATGAGCAATTTCTGAGTGTGGAGCCAGGAGTAACCCCTGAGCACTGCTGGGTGTGATCCAAAAACCACAAAAAACAAAAACAAAAACAAAAACAAAAAAACAACTACTTCTGGGGCCGAAGATATAGTTTAATAGGTAGTGCACTTGCCTTGCATGCAGTTGACCCATGATTGATCCTCAGCATCACACATGGTCCCCAAAGCCTGCCAGGAATTATTTCTAAGTGCAGAGCCAGAAAAAAGCCCTGAGCACTGCTGGGTATGGATGGCCCTCTGCTTTTTGGGGAATAAAAATCAACAACAGAATAAACTACTTATTTTTTTTTTTTTTGTGGTTTTTGGGTCACACCCGGCTGTGCTCAGGGGTTTTTCCTGGCTCTGTGCTCAGAAACTGCTCCTGACAGGCACGGGGGACCATATGGGACGCCGGGATTCGAACCGATGACCTTCTGCATGAAAGGTAAACGCCTTACCTCCATGCCATCTCTCCGGCCCCAGAATAAACTACTTATGAAACAAATCAGTTCTCTGTAGTTGGAGAGAAAGGAATCGGCCTCAGTTCACACTTATCAGAGCTTCTCCCTTCAGTAATTCAATTCCAAGTACTCTAGCAGGAATTTACGTAAAAGCTATATATCCTCTACTCCTGGGGAGATTTCTAAAGTCAGTCTTTATAAGACATGTTGGGACTGTCCCTGTCTTCCCTGCTTCAAATGAAAGAAATCTTGTCCCAGAAAATGAAGGTATGAGATGGCAGGCACCCTTTATGAGATGCACTAAGAACTCAATTTCCCACTGGCTTATTTTTACCTCACTTCTGTATTTCCTATTCGGAGACCATGAAAGGCATATAATAAACGTTGGCATATAATAAACGTTGGCTTCATAGAATTGGGAAGATGAGAATTAGTAAAAGTAATGAAAGTTGTCTCTGTTAAGTAAACTTGTGCAAGGCAAGGGCAGAGCACTGAGTAGCAGAGTGCAGCCTATAGAAAACCTGGGTTCCAGCCCTGGTTCTGCCAACAATTACTGAAAGGTAATTGTTTAGGCTGTGGAGGTAGCTCACAGGGTTGCAGTGCATGCTTTGCACACATGAATGAGGCCTGATTTAGGTCCCAGGATACTACTTGGTTCTTTGAACAGTGCCAAAAGCATCTCCTAAGCATCAGCTTTGTGTTCCCAAAGTCCTCCCCTTCCAAATGTCAGGGATGCAGTTAGTATTTCTACATTGAGTGTCTGACTTCAATGGGTGATAATTAAAAAAAATATTTTCTGGGCCAGAGAGATAGTACTGTGGTAGAGCGTTTGCTTTGCACGCAGCCAACCAAGGACGGACAGTGGTTTGAACCCCAGCATCCCATATGGTTCCCCAAGCCTGCCAGGAGCGATTTCTGAGTGCTGAGCCAGGAGTAACCCCTGAATGCCCCCGAGTGTGACCCAAAACACACAAATTTTTTTCTTTTTTTGGTCATACCAGCCAGTACTCAGGGCTTACTCTTGGATCTGCACTCAGGAATTACTCCTGGCAGTGCGTGGAGGATCATATGGGATGTGGAGATCATACCTGGATTGGCTACATGTAAGGCAAACACCCTGCCACTATACTCTGAACTCACTCTGATGCCTAGGATGGTAATTTCTATTTAGAACCAGAAAGGTGATGCTCATTTAAGATAAATTCCCTAGTAAAGAATTGAGTTTGTATTTAAAGGAAGGATATAAACTGTATAAAACTGTATATAAAAAGTATATAAAATGTACTATATATACTCGAGTATAAGCCAAATTTTGTGACAAAAACCCTGAACTCGGCTTATACTCAGGTCATAGAAGTAATCAAATGCACACAGTCTCCAGTCATCTTCTGCTGTCTGTTGGAGGGGGTGGTGCTTCACCTCAGTCCACAAGTCGCTGCTGAGCTGAAGAGGTAGGCAGCTGAACTGAACTGGATGCCACTGAACTATTTAACTCTAAATATTCAATGGCACATTTAATTAAGTAAAAAACCCATTTAAGCAGCAAAGTCATGTAAATAAATGTTTATAAATCCTGAATCCTTATAATCCGGGGTTTTGGAGTATAGGGATTCAGTATTTTTAACCATTTATTTACAATGCTTTACTGTCTTAAATGATTTATTCACTTTATTAAAGTTGCCATTGAATACTATGGTTTAATGTGGTATGCTAATGGTATACAGTATATCAAACAATCATGTATTGTAAATGTAATCATGTATTTGTTTATATATTTACCGATTCCTCAATTATTGTAATTGTTGTGGGTATATATATATATTTTTGTTTTGTTTTGTTTTGTTGTCACATCCAGCATCGTTCAGGGGCTACTCCTGGCTCTACAATCAGAAATCATCCCCGGCAGGCTCGGGGGACCATGTGGGGTGCCAGGATTTGAACCACCATCCTTCTGTATGCAAGGCAAATGCCCTACTGCTGTGCTATCTCTCCAGACCCCTATATTTTTATTTTTGAAATTTACCATTGGCTGCTGCATTTTCCACCTTAGCTTATACTTGAGTCACTAAGTTTTCCCAGTTTTTAGGGTAAAATTAGGAGATTGGCTTATACTCGTGTATATATAGTAAATATAAACCATAAAAATGATACAAATTCAGAGCACAGCAAGAGGCTTTAAACAAAAATTGACACCAGTGCTGTACTTGGGACAGCCACTGGGGTGAGTTCGTCTAATGGGGCATCTATACGATGATGTGGTCATCAGCACTACTGGGATTATTACTTGTTAAGAGACACATCAGTAATACATACATACATACATACATACATACATACATACATACATATGTAGTTATAGTTATGTTTTGTTGTTGAAGCCAAGAACAGGTATTTAAAAACTGGCAAGGGGTCGGAGACATAGCTCAATGGGTGTTTGCATGTAGGAGGCCAGAATTTGATCCCCAGCACCACCTGGTCTCCTGAGCACCACAGGAAGTAATCCAGTTGGGTCTGCCTCTTCTCCCACAGATCAAAACAATCCCTAAACTGTTAAGACTTTTAGGTAGTAAATTCACTTGCATCTTTTAGAGGCTACTCTTTAGAGAACCCATCAACCTGTGTCCCAGTTCTCCCCAGGCTTTTCTCAGTTCTCACATAAGGCCTTCTCAGAGAGGAGCACAGTCAGTGACTTTCTTTAGGGTGGCCCAGCCTGGCCAATTTGTGATGGATTCTCCCAGAAAATTCTTGATTCACTTGTCTTCTAGAAAACTGACTTGTGCTGGAGAGAGAGCTTTATCAGCCTTCTTTGCATGCAAAGAGACATGCAAAGCACATGCTTTGCATTTGAGAAGGTCTTATTTACTGCCAGCAGCACCCTGAATAGCTACTTCACCCCCCCCCCCACACACACACCAATTGGTGTGATCCAAAACAAATTAAAAAAAAACAAAAAAGGTCAGCTTGAGACAGCTCAAAGAGCTGGAGTGCAGGCTTTGCAGGAGATCTGGGTTTAATTCCTGGCATTTCATGTTCACCAAGCCCTACCACGAATGACCTCTGAGTACCAGGCCAGGAGAAGCTACTGGGCACTACAAGCTGTAGCTCCCTAACCAAAACATTAAAATATTTGTTCATTAAATACAAATGTTTTTTTGACCAGCGGCTTTCTAAGTGGTACTCACAGGGTCCAGGTACAACCAGACCAGAGGGTTCAATGGTAGGGCCCAACAATGTGGTGCTGCTCAGGTCCTGCTCTGCCCAGGACCACCAATGTCACATCCAGCAGTGCTCAAAGTTCCCTCCATGGCTGCACATAAGGATGCTTTGAGGTCCATGTTATTCTGGGGATGGAACCTCAATTGGATGCATGGATCCTTGTACCATCTCCCCAACCACTGACCCCAGTTGTCATTGATTTGGTTATTTGCTTCTTGCTCTCTCCTTCCTCCTTGAACATATGTTACATGTTAAAATATGGGCTGTCCTTTTAATTTCCCTCAAGTACTTAGGGCAGTGCTTTTCAAATAGTGGGGTGCCCCCCAGGGGGGCTGCGAGGCTCTGTAAAGGGGGTCGCGTTTGACTTCTGCAAACACTGTCATAACAAGCTAACATGTCATAACAAGACATGTTTATGTCTCTATGTCTCTGAAACTGAGAGTTGCTGTGTCCTGCTTCAAACCCTGCTTCGAAAAGCTATGCATTACAAAACGTGCTCATTGTAGCCATTAATCCAGACATCACGTCTGATTAAAAAATCGGCTCAAATTATTTTATATATTTTTGTTTTGCAAGTTAAAGTTTTTTTAAAGATATTATTTACAGTCGCGCAGGTGCGCAAAAAATGATTTCTTCTTCCTAGGGAGACATGGCAGAAAATAATTGAGAAGCACTGACCTAGGGGAAGTATGTGTAGCTTATTACACACTTAGTGAATGAATGATGGAAACAACCTTTTGAACAAGTGAATTCCAATTCAGAAGAATTCCAACTTCTTTTTATTATTATTATTATTATTATTATTTTGGTTTTTGGGCCACACCCGGCGGTGCTCAGTGGTTACTCCTGGCTATCTGCTCAGAAATAGCTCCTGGCAGGCACGGGGGACCACATGGGACACTGGGATTCGAACCAACCACCTTTGGTCCTGGATTGGCTGCTTGCAAGGCAAACACCGCTGTGCTATCTCTCCGGGCCCAGAATTCCAACTTCTGAGCAGCACTATATTCTAGAAATCTTTTATGTGGAAGTTATGAGGGATCTCCAACTGGCCTTATTTCTGTACTTCGAAATCCTTTCAGAACCAACCCTGCTTTCCAGAGAGCCCATTAGTTTTTTTGTTTGTTTTTTGTTTTTGGGTCACACCTGGCAGCGCTCAGGAGTTACTCCTGGCTCTGCACTTAGAAATCGCTCCTGGCTGACTGGGGGGACCATATGAGTTGACAGGATTTGAACCACTGTCCATTCTGTGTTGGCCATGTGCAAGGCAAATGCCTTACCACTGTGCTATTGTTCCGGCCCGAGAGCCCATTAGTTTTATGAAGATGGTCACTTGTCATAAATAGGTGCTAGAGGCCTGGCTACATCCATAAGACTCAGAGAACATAATGTACTCCTGCCAGGCCAGCCTCAGTTTCTGAATTTGTGGCCCTCAGACCAGAAGGTATGTCTGTAATGTGCAGGAGTTAGCCACAGAGAAGTGAGCAGGACAAGGGGGCACAGAATGGGGGAGGTTTTCCACTTCATACTGTGGAGGTTGATAGGAAGGCATTAGATAGTGCACCTAGCAGTGAGTAAGGAGGAGGGAGGAGAGCCAGAACTTGGGGAGATGAAAGCCCTGCTGGTGGAAAACAGACCATGGAAAAAGCCTTTAGCTGGGAAAAAAACAGTGGAAAGAAGCTCAATGAGGGGAATTTAATGATTTCCTGGCCCCAAGAGTCCCCAGGGAAAGGACAGAGGTTGGCACTGGATAGAAAGCAGCACAGCCCAGGGCTCACATGAGCCCTAACTCCCCATGAATGCTGGGGACTCTGGCAGGCTATTTCCTTTCTCTGCAATGAGGTGGCCTCAGTCCTTGGGAAGCACTTAGGGGGCAGGTCCACCTAATGTATGGACAACCCCACTCTGCTTAACTGTGCAATGTATTGTTCTGCTTAATTTGTTGGATTGCTTCTTCTGATTTTTTTTTGTTTTGTTTTGTTTTTGGGCCACACCCGGCAGTGCTCAGGGGTTACTCCTGGCTGTCTGCTCAGAAATAGCTCCTGGCAGGCACGGGGGACCATATGGGACACCGGGATTCGAACCAACCACCTTTGGTCCTGGATCGGCTGCTTGCAAGGCAAACACCACTGTGCTATCTCTCCGGGCCCTTCTGATTTTTTTTTTAAAAGATTAGATTTACTTTTCAAATGTGTTTGAACTCAAGGTGAGGTTAAACTAAGCTGAACTTTTGAAAGGTGTCAACCATTGTGCAGCTCTGCTCACTTTCTGAGCTCAAAGGCTTCTTCTTTTTTTTTTTTGGTTTTTGGGCCACATCCAGTGACGCTCAGGGGTTACTCCCTGGCTATGCGCTCAGAAGTCGCTCCTGGCTTGGGGGACCATATGGGACGCCGGGGGATCGAACCGCAGTTCGTCCTAGGCTAGCTCAGGCAAGGCAGGCACCTTACCTCTAGCGCCACCGCCCGGCCCCCAAAAGCTTCTTCTTTAGGGAAGCTGAGCCTGACCTCTATGCAGGCCTGGCTCTTTGTTTCACTGCTATCTTGTGGACATTCAGAGCACACACCATGCCTTTGCAACAACACATTCATCTAAAGTTTCATAGTTTGAAGATCATGGCGGACCAGGCCAGGCTTCATCCTTAACCATCTCTCCTAATTTTTTCAGCCTTCCCACAGAACTGTATTGAATAAAGATTTCAAATATGCTGCTAACACTCTAGTCACTCTCTCGTTCGTATACTATCAGCTTCTCACCCTTCCCACACTTCTCTGTGAATTTATTTTCTTGAATTCACAATTGGGTGAAAGCATCAGCACTTGGCCAACTACTTAGGTTTAAAACCTTGGAGTTCTCCTACCTTCCCTTTACTACACACATAAACCACTGAATCCATCTCTCATGCCTCTGGGGTGGCATCTTTTTCCTATGACCTTAGCTTCCATCCTGTGCTTCACCAAAGCCTGTTGTCTGAGATGCTGCCTATTTTCCTTTCCTGTGACTCCTGCTCTAGCACCCTGCAGGTAGTCATCAGCAACACCGACACAAAAGCATGTCTGGCTCTTGTGGAGCTGACAGTCTCTGCCCCATCTCGTCTGACAGACAAGGATGGACACTCACATTGCAGCTCCTTTCCACCTTCCATCACTTCTCAGCTTAATTTACTCTTTAGCCTGACTCTTAATGCCACACTTCTAACAAAGTTCTTTTTGTCCCTTAAGTTCCTGCTGCATTTTTCTGGAGTTCAAAGAAGACTTTCTTATCCTTTGTTGGTCATGTCAGTCTCCATTTCTGAACTGGTTGTATGGTAATCTGCCCCTCCCTCATTATTAGGAACCTGAATTACAAAGGATAAAATCAGACTCTAAATTAGACTCTAGCTGTGTAATACTTCTTGGAAATGTAACTTTCTGTTTAGATATGCCTTAGGCTCGCCAATTAAAAGATAGTACAGTTATTAACTCATGGGGGAGGGTTATGGGGAATAGAGCAGTACCAAGTACACAGCAAATACCAAATACACAGCAAGCACAGTGTATGTTTGCTGTTACATATTGTCTCTCACCATTAGTATCCAAATTCTCCCTAATCAGAAATCTTGTATTGTAGCCAAGGACCTGGTGCATAAGATACCTTTGAAAAATGAAGGGAAGATCAGAGAGTGGGACAGCACTAGGATTGCAAGTAAACATAGACTCCAGTGATACAGCTGCCTGATACTGAACAAGCTGAACTTTTGAAAGGTGTCAACTGTTGAATACAAGGTACATACCTCTTCGACAGTCTGTGATGGGTGGACCCGCAAGTTGACTGTGGCCTGGGCAACTGAGGGGATGGAATTGACCTGGAGAAACATAAACTCAGGCCTGAGTAAATTTCTCTGAACTGATCCCTATCCAGAAAATGCCAAATACTACTAGTAGGGAAAGAGGAGACTGATTTTGACTTATTACAGATCAGGACTTAGTTCTTTGAGTGAGCAGCTAAGTGGTGATAGGAGTTGGAGGTGTGTCTGTTGTAGGTCAGAGATGCCTCATTTTTCTTGGTCTTGGAGAGAAGTGGCTGTGACATTGTCTTGGCTATCGACTCTTTTCTAGATCACCCTCATCAGCGCTGGTGCTCCTCAGTCCAGTGACTCAGAGCCTCTACAGGCTCCTGTCTTGGTGCATGAGCCTGAACAAACCAAGACAGTGGTGGTTTTCATGTTCAGTAGCAAAATCTGACTATCCTTTGCCTGACCAGGAAAATCTCAGTCTATTGGAGAAGAGACAGGGAACAAGGCTTTTCCCCTCAAAGATCAGTCAAATTCCAGCCACCCCTCTTGCCTTGGACTAGTGTGGGGCAAAGCACCTGTCTGGGGACAGAAGAAATGGACATAGCAACTAGGAAGTCTGAAGACTAGTATTATCTCGTTGCCAGAGAGATAGCACAGTAGTAGGGCATTTGCCTTGCTCAGGAAAGATCTGATTCAATCCCGGCATCCCATATGGTCCCCTGAGCTTGCCAGGAGTGATTTCTGAGCTCAAGAGTCAAGAGTACCCCTGAGCAATGCCAGGTGTGGCCCAAAAACCAATTAATAAATAAATAAGTAAAAAAAAAAAACAAACAAAAAGATTGTTATTATCTCTTTGCTCTTCAAATGTATTTGGTGCCATGGCAGTGTAGAAACTGTTATGAGATTACAAATGGGACAGCACTCTGGACAGAGCAAACATTGTCCAGCAGCAAGCAAGGTACTGGTGACCATTGTAGGCAGCTGGTGAGTGGTCTAGCTGATGTGTGAACACACAGTTATTCTAGGAATGAATCCTGAGCAACAATTTATGGCTTTTCCACCTGCCTCCAAAGCACCAGAGCACTTCACGCTGCACCGTCTTCTAGGTGAGCAGTGACCTCTGAATTGTGCTCATGATTCTGGCAGTGTTGGAATGGTCTTGCCCCACCCTTTTAAATCATTGTGAGCTGAGGTTCATGAATGCAGTATTTGAGCACTAATCCTATAGCTTGTGTCCACTTCTCTTCACCAATGTCCCAAGTTGCACCTCCCACCCTTCAGCTTACCTCAATAGCAGATTCTTTTTCTTTTTTTCATTTAGACACTGTGGTTTGCAATAATGTTACTGACAGAAAGTTTCATGCATATCAATTTACCTCCTTTCAGCAGCCAGTTTTCATCCAGAGTCACTGGTATGGTGGTCCCTTTTCCATCCTACCCCCCCTCCTTCCACCATGATAAGCCTCCTACTAAGGACCAGTTCTCTTTCCCCTGCATGCCCCTTAGAGAGGGCAAGTGTGACTCTGGTTTTGGAGAGAGATGCTCCTTAATGGCCAAACTATTTGGAAATAGATGATTTGACTGAAAGTTATTTCTTGAAATAAAAGTTCATCAAACTTGATTTACTGAAACCTATTTATATAAAAATAAACCTCAAATACAATTTATACTTGATAAACTTGCCTAATATTTAATATTTGGGCAAAATGTCAATGTACATATTATAATTGCATTTGAAACAAAGAATTTATAAATGGCAGTAAGTTTCAGGGTAAAAATAGCATTAAATACTCTATTCATTAAGTTTGGTAGGTAAATCTTTCAAAATATAAGAACAAGTAAATACAAAGACTCTTTGACTTGAATAAAAATGGACGATAAGAATCTGTATTGTGTGTGACTCAGATGCTGTATGCTCAATGAGCATTGCCCATAAAACTGTACAAGAATACTTTTCATATTGGTATATGAATTGGTATACTTTTCATATTGGTATAAGCCCAATGAACCCATGGACAACACCTAAATCACACTGGTACCAAATTTGGTCAGGAAGCTCAAGCCTGAGGCTGCCAGTTCTGAGAGTTCCACTGCTGAAGATACAGGTATTTCAGCACCAGGCATTCTTGTAATTCATATTTTAACCAGAGAAGGAAAGAGGGGATCAGGATATAAAGCCAGAGGATGAAGGGGAAGGGAGTGGGCAGCAAGGGAGAGGCAAAGAAGCAGATAGTGTTACCTTGATTCCTGCATTGAACATGGTGAGTGCTGTGGTAGTCCTGATAAATGCATTGGCTACAGGATTCATCTCTATTACCCTAAAGTAAAAAGATATGTTAGGAAGACTTGTCCAATGAGGAGAAAGAGGGTGGAGAAGTTTCTCAAAACTGAATGAAATGCTCTGCATGAGGGAAGAATGGATATGGATTCAAACCCTGTCTACTTGATCCACCAAACTTGCCAGAGCAACACCCCCTCGAGCATGTTATTACTAGCTGTGCCCCGAAACCAACAAAACTTGACAAGGTAAAGGGGGATGTGGATGAGGTTCAATGGTAGAGTATAGAGGCCTTGTGTGTGCGAATCCTTCTATAAGGGACCCTGTGTCTGAATACTTCTATCTGCTGGCTGGACAGGCCCAATTCTGTAAGAAGGGATGGCTAGGGGTGGGTAGGCACTAGGTAGAGGGTATGAGGAAGAAAAAACAAAACTTTACCTGCTTACAAGGGGCCAAAAAAGCCACAGGTTGTTCAGAATGACATCTATCGGAAAGGGGAACTGAAAGGAAATGAGCCAGGTGAAAGTCAATTCTATGCTGCTGGCCAAGGAGCTCTCCTTAGACCTACCACACCTTACCTCAAGATGAATAGGAACCAGCACTGTAGGGAGTGTGTGTGTGTGTGTGTGTGTGTGTGTGTGTGTATGTGTGTGTGTGCGTGTGTGTGATATGTGTGTGAGAAAGAGAGGGGTCTCAAAGCAACACCAACAGCCCTGGGGGAATGATAGACCCTCAATCTTGACCCAGCCACTGAGAGAACGGGGCTGCAATAGGGCCCTTTCACCACAGAAAAGGTGACTTCTTTGTTTCCCTCTCCCCCAGACTCCCACCCCCTCCTGGCTCAGGAGGATGAAGGACTCTGTCCCACACCTCTTTTGCTAGTAGCTGCAGAGTAGTCTTCAGAGTCTCATCTTTAAACACATTTGGCATTGGTGTCTGCTCCAATCTGGAAGGGAAATGGAGTCATTCAAAGACAGATAAAAATTAGTGACCTGGAAGGAGGAAGCCCTTTGCTTTCCACTAGCTCAATCTTTTGACATCTCATATCAGCAGCAGGGTCCCCTTTACTCTGTCTGTAGGAACCTTCTCCATCTGCCAAGTCCCAAGTCAGTGTACCCCTCACTCACAGCACCTCCCAGTCTCCCCACCAAATCCATGAGGCATGGTCAGCCTGGATTTTTCACAATATAAAGCCTTTATCCACTGCATAAAGCTAGCCCATGGCAGACACATAACCATTAAGCTGAATGAGCAGTGCTTTTCAAATTACTTAGAAACCTTTATTTACCTTTATTTATTACTTAGAAGCCTTTATTTACCTTGCCAGGAAGAGAATTGACACACAATCTACCGTTCATTGCCAACTGGTGATTTCTAAGTTCTGCTCTGGACCTTGTACTGCAGCCGCTCCCTGAGGGCAGAGGGCTCTGCCTGTTCTCCCCCCTGGCAGTATGGCCAGGCGTTCTCACCATGCTGTGTCATGACTCTTGCCTTGG
The DNA here is from genome assembly GCF_024139225.1 of Suncus etruscus. Lineage (NCBI taxonomy): Eukaryota > Metazoa > Chordata > Mammalia > Eulipotyphla > Soricidae > Suncus > Suncus etruscus. The sequence goes on from NC_064850.1 coordinate 87,345,170, forward strand.
TGGCTCTTGTAGCCCCATCATTTTTTCTCCAGCTTCCAGGAAGGAAAGCACCAGGTCTTCCATGCCATTCTGGCCAGGAGGTACTTACCGGCTGACAGCAGCTGCAAGGATGCCGATGCTAGTCTCATCTGGAGGAGCTGAAGAGTGGCCTGGCATCATGTTTACTTGCAGCATGAGATTGAGTATGCCCTTCTCGGAGACTGCAATCCTGGAGGAGGATTAGAAGGGCTTTGATTTCCTCCTTCCCAGTCTGACCTCATAGGCTCATGTGCCTGGTGGGCCAAGTGGTCAGCTTCATGACTTACAAAGAATCTATGTTCAGGGAGGTGGGAGGGATGGAAGTTGAGAGTTCGAAAGAGATGTAGGTACATGTGTGTTGCCAGCCCTTACAGATGGTGCCAAACACACATGTCACCTGCATCATCCCTTTTGAGATGTGAACCTTCATGCTGGAATGGATACTGGGTCAATGGCTGGTCTCTGCTTTTGGAGAAGCCCGTGCTCTTGCTTGAGTGCATTACTCTCTCTCCTTCTCTCCCTCCCCTTCTTCAGAAATTCCAAATAAAACATAATTCTACTTCAGAAAGAGAGAAGAAAGAAAGAAGGAAGGAAGGTAGGAAGGAAGGAAGGAGTATATAACAAAGACACTAGTAGTCTCAATTGAGCAAATTGCTTTACTCACATGGCAATGGGCTCCTTGAGGATGGAAATGATACCGTCCAAGATAAAGCTGCCTTCATCCACGAGGAAGGCCAGCTGGACGCCCCTGGTCTGCAGCAGTGCTGAGATCTTCTTGGCACCGTTCTCCCCATAAACCTGCAACACTGAGTCTGGAGCCACAGGCCTCCGAGACAGCGACCCATTCATATATGCTCAGGGCTCCAGAGCATTCATGCCCAGCTCCTTTTAGGATGGGGTTTTAGGGCTGTCAGTCTTTTAACAGTTCTTCCTTCAGAGCCTTGGACTATCAGAACCAACGGATCCCAGTTCTTCATTTCCCAAGTGAAGAAACTGGGCTCCAGGAGCAGTGATATCTATGGAAACCCCATGCAGTTATCACCTTGTCCCCAACAGGCATTTCAATGTGGTTCAGAACCCCCTGCCTCAAAAGTATCACCAGATTTTATTAAAAATCCTAGTTTAGGGCCAGAGAGATAGTACAGTGGTAGTAAGCTTGCCTGGCAAGTGGCCAATGCAGGTTTTAATCCCTGGCACCTTTATGGCCTGAGCCCCACCAGAGTGATCCCAGTGCACAAACTGAGGGTATTCTCTCAATTCTTGTTTATGATTGGTTGAAAAAGGTCAACCCAGAGGGAATATACACAGTATGACTCTAGCTACACAATATAGCACTCCAGAAATGGTCAATTTATAGAAATAGTACTTAGGTTTCAACTATTGCCAGGAGTTGGAGGAAGGAGAGAGAGGGGTGAATGGAGAAGAAAGGATCTGTGGACATATTCAGGATGAAGTTAATGAATGAGTCCACCTATTCATGGCACAAGCCCAGTGTCAACAGTCAAGTGAACCAGGAATTTCCGTGACAGATGTGTCAGCTAAAGTTCTCATTGTCACACATGTGCATGCTGCTTAGGGGGATTGATCATGAAGGAAGGTTCTCATTGTAATAAGGGAGATCTCTGTACCTTTCTTAGTTTTGTTGTGAATCTAAAATATCTCTTAATTAAAAGTATTTAAAATAGGGCCAGAGGGAGGATTCCTCTGTTGAGTGCAGGGAAAGCATGGTCCCTAGAGCACATAACAGGGAGTAGCCCCTAAGTTCTGCCATGTGTGGTCCAAAATCAGAAGGGAGAATGTTTTTAAAATTTCAGATATAGGGGGTCAGAAATAGTAGGGCTATTGCCTATCTAACTCAGCCAACCCAGGTTTGATCTCTGGCATCTCACATGGTTCCTGCACATTGTCAGGCATGATTCCTCAGTGCAGAGCCAGAAATAAATAACCCTTGAGCATCACTGGGTATGGCCCAAACCAAATAAACAGAAAACAAAAAGTTCAGTACTTAGCACAGAGTCTGAGAATCTATATTGAGGCAAAGTATCTGTGTAAAGTTTTGGCACACAGATACACGGAGAGACAGTGGTCATGTAGCTGGGCAACAAACTGGAGTAAGATGCAGCACCTCCACATGGAAATGGGTATGGGGAGAGATCCTACCTCCTCATCATGGCCCAGAGCAATGAAGAAAGACCTTCGGGGGATATAGTTTCTGATTAGCAGGAACTCCAAAGCTTGCAAGATAGCCTGTGGACACAGAAACATGGAAAGAGAGAGACCAATTACTTTGGTGGGAGCTCAGGGCATAAGAAACACAGTGCATGCAGCAGGATGCTAGAAGTGGGATCTATTCTAAGGGATCTGGTCCTCCAGAGCAGAGTCTGCAATGAAACCTCTACCTAGAGAAAGCACTAAACAGAAATGGCTGAGAAATTAAAGCCCAGAAAAGGCACGTTCCATATTATTGCCTGGAACCCAGTCCTCTGGAGCTAAAGTGGCTTCTACCACAGGTGTCTGTCTCTCCCAGGTCAGTTGGGGCACCCCTATTCTGGGTTGACCATTAGGACCCCAAGGCAAAGGGAATACCACATTTCAGACCATCAAAGAGTGCTTGTTGTCCAGTGTGCCCCGACCATTGATGAAGCCATCACGCTCCAGCCCAGAGAAGGGGGGCACCTCCCAACCTTCTTCAGAGGCTGGTACCACATCTATGTGGGCCATGAGCATGTAGGGCTGCAAGCTGGGATCTGAGCCTTGGATGGTGAACAGGTGGCTGTAATTGCCTACAACTTCATGCTGAATAAAACTGGTGTTGAAGATTGTAGGAAACACTAGAAGCAAAGGGAACAAAAGCTGGAATGGAGGTTTCATTCAGTTTCCTACCACATAAAGAGAGATTCCCATTAAAAAGACATTTAAAACATACAGTGTCCTTCAGGAAATTTCTAGAACAAAATGCAGTTCCTGGCTAGCTCTGAACTCTCTGAACCCTGGCATCTCTAAACTCCTCTCCCCACATTTCAACATGTGATTACTATTCAGTATCATACACTTCAAGACTGCAACAAGAATGCAACAGATCTGGCTCCAAATCTGGCCTGGTATGATCTATAACCTGTGGTAGGCTGTGCAGACTAGAGTTGTATTTAATTTTGGATATGTAAATCCCAGTGTCCAAATCATTTGGACCCAGATACAAACTACATATAAAATAAAACAAAACAACAAATGAGCTTTTTTTTTCTTTTAACAGCATTACTTTTGTTTGCGTTATGTAGAGATAAACTGTTTTATTCAGTAAAAGGTTACACTTGGTGCAGTTGTGGATGTTCCCAGGGTCCGTCACTCAGGTCACAGTTCTTAAAACATGTGGCTTTAGACATTAGAGAAAGAAACTTTATCTAACTTGGGACTTGGTTGGAAATATCCACATACACTTTGGATTCCTGACAACAAAAGATGTAATATGCTTCTCTGCCAGCCAGTTCATCTAGTTCACTGGAATTCTACCTTGATTTCTCTATCTACTCTCTGTACTTCCAGCAAGGCTATGGGAGTGGACACCATATTCAATGGTCTCCCAGAGTATTAGAGATGGGGTTGCTTCCCAGACCATCTTTCCCACCCCAGAAAACTCTGTTGAAGCTGCTTTCTATTGGGTTTTTGAAGGTGATCCACTACTTTTCATGAACAAATAGGAAAGATGTTTACTTTATGTCTAATCAAAGGACACTAATGCTTATGGGTCTCTTTTGGTGGAGCAGAAGTCAGGGAGCATTTTCAATCTTGAGGAAGAGCATTCTCAGTCTTGTCTCTTGTTTTGTCCTAGTGCTCTGTGCTCCATGGTGGTGAGGGTGAGCGGGAAGGACTGATGTAATCAGTTCAAGTTGTAGAAGCTCAAAAATGTGGAACAGGGCTTAAGGGGTAAAAACAAATATTTCTTCTGTGTAAAGCTCCGGGTTTGATTCAACCATTCGTGCTGCTCACCTCACCCCACTACAACACCATTGATTATGGTCTCCACAAGAATTTTTTTTAATTTGTTAGCAGTGAATATGGAGTAGGTCCTAGATAGATAGAGTGTATGTGTATTTTGTCTGCTGTATAGATGTGTTGGAGTAGGAGAGTATGGAGGGGGGGCATGGTTCTAGAAACCTGCTCAGGAAGAAGGAATGCCTGATCTTATAATTATATGATCTTTATAATATTTACTGAGTGTTGATGTTGCAATAATTGTGACAGTTTAAGTTCCAACCCAACTAGGGCTTTGAAGAACCTTATCTATTTTCTCTGCTGTATTCACTCAAACTTCTAGATTCCCCCCTGCCTTCTGCTCTGCCACAAGACATCCATGAGTGTTAGTGTCCTTTGATTAGACATAAAGTAAACATCTTTAACACCTGTGAAATAACATGGTCTCCAGAACGACTTCCCCTGCCCTTTCCCACAGTTTGTATCTGACCTTTGCGAATGAATTCTCCAAACTTAAGTAAGGCTGTGGTGTTGTACTCCCCAGGTGTCAAGGACACTGTTGGAATCTGGATGGCACCTGTCAAGCGAGAGGTACAAGATTATAGATAACAGGTTTTTCCACACTCCTCTGGACATAAAGTCTTTGCATTTATTGTTTCTTGTGGAAGACAAAACTATCTAAAAACTATACATTTTCCCCTAATTCCAAAGGGAAGAAACAAGTTGGGAGAAGTTGATTGAAGTGCTTAAGGTGATCCAGAAACAAGCAGCAGAAGTGAGATGGAAAACCTGGTCTTTAGGATTTTGCTTTTGTTTTTAAAAGTTAATATGGTTCTTAAAATAAAGTGTAAAGAGCTAGAGTATAGGGTTAAGGTGTTTGCCTTGCATGAACCGACCCTGGTTCAATCCCTGGCAGCATGCACTACGACCCTCGAACCACTGCCAGGAGCAATACCTGACCTCTATTTGATATGAACCAGGGCCTCCAGTCCTCCTCAAAGGAAAATGGAGCCTAGAATGGGAGAGTTAATTTTGAATCCTGACCTGGAATGGGAAACTTCTGTAAACCACCTGCTAAGCCACACATGCCTGAGAAACCTTTGCAGTGACTCCCGGAACCAGTCCTGGTTCCAAGTAAATAAAGCTTTGTGTGCGTGGAGCTGGGCTCTTTCCCATGGCAGCCTCATCCAGAGCTCACTGATCTTTCAGCCAAGGCCAGCTTTGGGACACACAAAACAGGTAAGGTGTGAAATAGAAGATTCCAAGTAAGTTCTTCAGTTCTAAATAATTTCATATGCCTCATAGAAAGGCCTCAGTTTCTAAATTCCCTCAAGGTGCATTTTTCTTGATTCTTGAGTTCCCAATTCCTAACAGTTGTTATCAAGTAGAAGGGGAAATAGTAAGGAACTAAGATACCTGGCGGTTCAGGTGAAAGAACCTCTAGGGACAAGCTGACTTTTGCAGCAACTGTGTTCAGGACTAACCCCACAGAAAAGTCTCTCACATAGATGAAAAGGTGGCCTAGGTGGCCCAAAACTCAGTATTGGCCTTGCTCAAAATGCAAAACTTGCTGGAAGGTCCTCCTTTGGGTTCTTGTTCAGCATTTGCTGACTTCTGGGTACACTGTGCCCATTGCTGCTCACATGATATTTATTTTCTGCTTGAAAAGTCCTGCTCCTCTCCTTCCTGTCAGCATGGGCAGTTTATATTCAACCACAGGCTGGCTTTGGGGCCCTTACCTCCCCAACCCCCACACAGTTAAGTAAGCAGGTTTTTTTTTTTTTTTTTTAAGTTGGACAAATCTCCTGGCACTCAGAGGACTTTGTAGTACTAGGGATTGAGCTTTGGGTTCTCATGTGCAAAGCATGCACTCCAGCCCTTTGTGCCATTTTCTGGAGAAAAATGTATTTGGTTTTTCGGTCACACCCAGTGATACTTAAGGTTTAACTACTGGTCCTATGCTGAGGATAAAGTGAGGGTTGGTTGTATGCAAGGTAGGTGACTTACAACCTTAAAAATCAAACAGGCCTATTATAAAGGCAGGCTGGGGCAGGGATAGGTGACATGGAGTGGACAGACTAAGGGAATATTGATGGGGGGATGTTGACACTGGTGGTGGGATTGGTGTTGAAACATTGCATGTCTAAAACCCAACTATGAATAACTTTGTAAATTACAATGGTTTAAATAAAATAATGACAGCCTCCATCCATAGTCTTCTTTTGCTTATTTGTTTTCGGGTCACACCATGATGCTCAGAGTTTACTTCTAGCTCTGCCCTCAGGAATAACTCCTGGCAAATTCAGGAGACTCCCGGATGCTGAGATCCAATCCAGGGTTGGCAGTCGCAAGGTAAATGTTCTACTTGCTATACTATTGCTCTAGTTCTTCTTCTTCCTCCTCCTCCTCCTCCTCCTCCTTCTCCTCCTCCTTTTTTTGGCTTTTGGTTTTTTTTTTTTTTTTTTTTTTTTTTTTGGTTTTTGGGCCACACCCTGTGACGCTCAGGGGTTACTCCTGGCTATGCGCTCAGAAGTTGCTCCTGGCTTCTTGGGGGACCATATGGGACGCCGGGGGATCGAACCGCGGTCCGTCCTAGGCTAGCGCAGGCAAGGCAGGCACCTTACCTCCAGCGCCACCGCCCGGCCCCTGGCTTTTGGTTTTTGAGTCACACCTGGCAGTGCTCAGGGCTTATTCCCGGCTCTATGCTCTGAAACCGCTCCTGGCAGGCTCAGAATCACCGTCCTTCTGCATGCAAGGCAAACGCCCTACATCCATGCTATCTCTCCAGCCCTTAGTTCTACCTCCTTCTATTTCATAGCCTTCTACTCCATTATTGAATAGAGTATTGCATGGAGTAATGAAAGGAATCAGACTGGAGTTAACACCCACATGTAAGGTTATTATTATCCCATAGAATAGTTAGCTCAGGAACTTCTTTTTGTTTCTGGAAAATGCTGGTTTAGGAGCTTTCAGGAGTTTTTGGCCTTAGTTCTTGTTTTGGGTGACCTCTGGAAGTTCTCAGAGGCTACTCCTGCTCTGAGCTTGGGGGTCAATGCTAGAAGTGGTCTTGACTTGTTGTTTGAAGGGAGGGGATCTCTAATGAGGAGAGGAAATTAGAAACAACTCCCAATCAGGACCACCCCTGGGCAGACGTTGCTCCATTTGCTAAGTCTTCTGGAACAAGCTGACCCCCACAGGAGGGGGCTGGATCTTGTCACCAGTGTCAACTTGCACCAATGCAAGTCTGGCTGGGAGGGGGTGGGGGATGTCATCCAGAGTGGGAAGCCTCAGTGTCTCTCTGAGATAAGATTAGGATCATTTAGTCAATCTTAAGATACTGCGGAAACATAGCAGAGGGGAAAACATCCAAAAGTTTAAAGTACAAATCAAGGCTATGGAAATGCTCGAGGCAAGCAGGGCTGGGCAGAGTGGGCGATAGATAGGCCATTAGGGCAACCTTGGAGTTCCTGGCTTGGCGGGGGACATCGAAGTCCCCATCAGCCAGGACTGAACAGGGTTCAAGGTGAGGGGTGAAGGCGACTGGAAGGGCGGAGGTGGTAAGGTGTGGGCTAGAATTCCCTACCAGTGCCAAAAGCGGACTCCAGCGCCAAAATGCGGATCCAGAGGAAAGAAGGTCCCATATATGCGCCCAGGTAACCCAGACTCACCTTTCAGTGCCTCTTTCATCTTGATGAGTTCCTCAGGGTCGAACCGTGGAGAGATTCGCGATGTCCTCTGATACTCTTGGTCCAGTAGGTCCTTCGCTCTGCAGATGCTGGCGATACCCAGCAGCTGCGCAGTTGCCAGGGTCAGCATGCAAATGGACCACCGCGCCATACTTCTCTGTGTGTTACCACGGAACATAAGTTTTGACCTAAATACTTAAATACCTAAGTAACCCAAGTCTTCTTTTTAATTCCCCGCAACTGCTTTAGCCACACCCCATTCTTAGGGTGGCCAATCATGGCCCAGATGACCCCGCCCCTGACCCGCAAAGCCTAGTGGGGATTGTGGTCTTGAGCTGCAGCTTCCAGATGTAGAGCAGGGGTGAAGTAGGGGTCCAGACTACTGTCCTGTCAAGCTTCTAACATTTCTTTATGCTTTGATGTATCTCTCCCCACATGAGGGGCAATAAAAGGAAAAAATAAAACCTTGCCAATCTTAATTTGCTTGAAGTGTAGGATTTGATTACAATTGTTTTGAGATTCTTTGGGGATGGGATGGTAGAACACATTCATAGCATGAGGTTACCATGCTACATGGCTCCTCTTACCCCCGGATGTAGAGTGTGATCATGGTGGCCCCTCATATCCCTTGGAAGTGGCCAGGGAGGCCTGAGAACTGCAGAATGTGGTCCGCTGTGACCACTTCAAATCAAGATTTATTGAGGATTGGGAGCTCTCTTGTACACTGGTGTAACTTAATCTACAGTTGTGATAATATCAAATGTTTACAAATACTTGGCCTTTGGTTATAAAACTGAGATTACTAAGCATTGGGAGAAGTGGGCAAGAGGCAGAGATGAGTTAGAAATGACACAAGGATAGTGGAGGTGAAGGTGCAGTAACTTTGTATATGTACATCACTTAACACATGTATAGAAATGTCACCTAACTTACCTATTTGAAACATGTTACCTAAACTACAATGAATTAAAAAGTTAATGTTGGAATAATATTGCCCTGTCTAAAGATATTTCTTTGACATATCAGCCCAGGGCAGGAGAGATAGTACAAGGGGCTATATACTTAGCTTGCGTGAGACAAGCTCTTTTCAATCTCTACACTGTAGAATCTCCTGGCACAGAGCCAGTAAACCCTGAGCACTTCTGGGTATGAGTCCCATCTCTCTCTCTCTCTCTCTCTCTCTCTCTCTCTCTCTCTCTCTCTCTCTCTCACACACACACACACACACACACAGAGCTCAGAATGTTTGCTCCATAGAGGATTTTTTTGAGTGTTCGTGTTAACAGTAGATTTTTGTAATCCTAGGCAAATAAATGAAAGAGGTTTTAGAAAAATTATGTACAAATAATTTTGAAGTATCCACAAGCTAAACTATTCAAAATAGATCTTTGGGGGGGTATTTGTGTCACACCCAGTGACACAAATACCTCTGAGTGACACTCAGAGGTTACTCCTGGCTATGCACTCAGAAATTGCTACTGGCTCAGGGGACTATATGGGGTGCTAGAGATTGAACCCAGGTCCTCCTGGGTCAGCTGTGTCGAATAGATTCTTTTTGAAAGAACAACAAAAATACATCTTAGGACACTAGGAAGATAACATAAAGGACTAGAGAGTATGATTTTATGTTGGAACCACAGATTTTAACTCTGTTACCACATTGTTCCCTGAGTACTGAGAAGAGAGCAGTTCCTCAAGGTTACTGTTGTACTTCGCCACAAACACAAAGGGAAGGATCTCACTCGGGACACAGAGACATACATACTAGATTACTTATAGCCAGAAGAAGCTTTTCATTCCACATTTCCTGGTACAATAGACTCTGCCATTTAAAAAATACAATTTGGAGGGGGGGGGATTCTCTAGAGAAGTGCCATATAGTACGTAGGAGGGTCACATAGTTACTTGTAACAAGAACCACATTGTATTGTGCCACAGTCATGTGCCAACATTTTTCAAAGTTCAGAGTGAATGTTTTGTTCTTTTACTAATCCTTAATTTAAACACCATCACACAAGTGAAAAACTACACTTAAAAGCAGTATTACAAATTCCTCCATATATAGAAAGGAGTACAAATAATAAGGGCTGGGAATGTGGCTTGGCGGTACCACATGTATGACACCCCAGGTTTGATTCCTGACACTGGTTTCTGAAGCCAAACACCAGCTTGTTTGGTCTCCTGCTCAGTTGAGTCCAAGTGGTGCTGGGCCAGATATCACCAAAGAGTGGCTTTGGAGACAGATAATAATATACATTGCATTTATGTATTTATCACCCTCTTTAAAATATTAAATATAATTGAGTTGAGTTTAAAGTGTGAATATTAGTCAGAGATTTGCAGACTGAACACATGATTTGCATAGTAGACACATTTGATTTTCAATGCTTTCTGCCAGGAGTGAACCCTGGGCACCAGGATTAGTTTCTGAGAACCACTGGGTATGTTATCTAAACCAAATCAAACCAAACCAAACAATGCTCATTACTATGGCTGGGGAGATAGCACAATGAGTTGGAGTTCATGCTTCACTTGCCAGAACTTATGTTCTATCTCTGTTTCTCCCACTATGAAGTCCTCCTGAGAGCAACTCTCAAACACTGCACCAGAAGTAGGCCCAAAGACTACAAGATGTATCCCCTAAAGCAAAAAAAAAAAAAAAAAAAAAAAGTTCAGCATCATTTATTATCAGAACAGTGAAAATAAATATTAAAAGTTGGGCCAAAGGGATAGTCCAAAGGAAAGGGGTATAATTTGCATGTGAGAGGCTCATGTTTGATCCCTGGCACCAAATGTAACTTGAGTAGCATGGGCACAACCCAAAATTAAAATAACAAACTAAAATGGGATGTTATTTCACATATACCTGTAAGTGTTGGCAAGGATATGGTGTAAGTATATTACCTCCTTCATTGTTGGGATATAGATGGGTCTAATCTCTATGAAAATAAGAAGGAAAGTTTTTCATGATACTAAAAATGACATACAATATACAATCAGCAATTCCACTCCTACTGCTGTTTATTTGGAGAACACAAAAGCACTACTGTTTTAAAAATGTATATTCATTGCAGTGAACACCCAGCATCTTTTTTATTTTTTTTAATTTTTATTTTGATCATATTGGCTTACATATCTTTCACAGCAGTATTTTAGGTACATATTAACATTGAGTCAGGAGAATACCCACCACCAACTTTGTCCTTCCCCCTTCCCCATTCCCTTTCTGCAAACCATATCCCCCACCATCACCCCCTGGGCTGCTAGAGTAGGTGGTCCCCTCTTTGTCTAGCTTATTATCAGTGATCATACATCTGTTTGGTCCCTTGTTTCTCCCTCTATTTGGGAGGCTAAGCTAGATAAATAGAGTTATGTGGTTTTGCTTGAAGGAAAGAAAAGCAATAGAATGGGATAAAAAACAATCAAATAAGCTGAAAATGGGCGGAGTCCTTCAAGAGGCTTTCAACCTCAGTTTGAGAGAGGACATGAAAAAGGTAATTGAAACACCACAATAATACAGAAAGAAATATCAAATTAAATATCCAGTGAGCACTACATCAATAAAGACAAGCACCACACAATAGTCTCAGTCCTGAAATCAAACCATGCCAGAGTGCAAAAAGAAAGATAAAGATAAAATAAAATAAAATTGGAAACATCAACTTCAATAAATATATATGTGGATAAAATGATTATTTTGTGCTTTTTTTTTCTCCCCCCTCTCCTGCATAGGCACAGTAACTATTGGGGATAATATAGAGGGAATTCCCTTGGCCTAGAGATACAAGGTTTCTCCACCCCTGAAGTATGCTGTCATGGGATTAACTATAGACTCCTTGCAAGATCATTTACTCTCCCCTTGGTGCTTTTGTGGTGTATGGAAGACTTCTGCTTTGTCATGGATGGTAAAATCAGACCTCTGTATCTAGATATCTAGGTGTCTGTACAGCTCAAGGAATGGCGCTTATGATGAAGTCTTTCTTTGTGGTTCTAGCAGTTATGCTTCTTCAGTGTCTGTAGTTGGTGGTCTTGGTCATTATGCTGCTCCTAGGATGGAGCCTTGGATAGAATCTTTCGTTATGTTCCCAGAAGACCTGTTCAGTTGCGATTGTCTCAGTCAGACCTCTGGAATTGGAGATCTTGTTTGTTGAACAGATCGTAGACCAAAAGCTAGGCTAGAGCTTTTTGTTGTTGTTGTTGTTGTTGTTGGTGGTGGTGGTGGTGGTGGTGGTGATCCCGGGATGAGTACTGTCCAGTCCTTGTTGTAACAACTAGTCATCTGTAGATAGCGATCTTGGCTTTTGCACAGATCAAAGGGTGACATACATGTCTTCTGATTTTGTCTTATCGTTGGCTGGTGAGGAAGGACAACTTGCTCTTAGATCAAGTTGTTCCCATTTTCTCGTTGTCAGATTATCAATTTAGAACTGGCACATGTTGGTGTCAGAGCAGCATTATGGGTGATGCCCTGGAGGGAATTTGGTTCCTGGAGCTGTTGTGGAGAACTCTGTCGTTTCTATGTCTGGGATCCAGGAATAAGGCTGGACGGTCAGTGCCTAATTCCCTGGGGTCTAAGTTGGTTCCACATGACATACATTCAAGGAGGTAGATGCCCCTGTGTTGTAAAAAAGTATGAGTTCTTATCCCTAGTAGATAAGAGCTTGTTTTTTTTTTTTTTTTTTTGGTTTTTTTTTTTTTTTGGTTTTGGTTTTGGTTTTTGGGCCACACCCGGTGATGCTCAGGGGTTACTCCTGGCTGTCTGCTCAGAAATAGCTCCTGGCAGGCACGAGGGACCATATGGGACACCGGGATTCGAACCAACAACCTTTGGTCCGGGATCGGCTGCTTGCAAGGCAAACTCCGCTGTGCTATCTCTCCGGGCCCAAGAGCTTGTTTTTATTCGTAAAATTTCCTTCTTTTTTTAAATATGCCTTTGCAGGAAGAAGTGGTGCTACATTATATTGCTGGTGGATTTGGGGGTGGAGAGAGAAGAAAACAGACACACGACAAAAACTAAAAATATATATACTCACACATATCTAAAGAAAAAAGTTTCTTTAAAAAAAATCAAATAAAAGACATAATTAAAGGAATAAAGTGGGGCCGGGAGAGATAGCATGGAGGCAAGGCGTCTGTCCTTCCTGCAGATGGACAGTGGCTCAAATCCCTCGGCATCCCACCTGGTCCCCCGTGCCCACCAGGGGCGACCTCCGAGCATAAAGCCAGGAGCACCCTCGGAGCGCCTCCAGATGTGACCCAAAAGAAGCAAAAACAAATCAAATCAAAAAACAAAAACTAAAATGAAACAAACAAAACAAAACAAACAAACAAACGAACAAGAAAATAAAAAAAAAAACAAAGAAAAAGGGAGAAAGTGATACAGGAGATTACTTTACATTTGGGGAAAAACAGGATAAGAAATAGTGTTATATAGGTCTATACTTATGATGAAAGTGTAGGCTTCCCCATTGTCTTTTGAGATTTCCTTGTGTGGTGTGGGCTTTAGGCAGGGAGTTCTTGGGTAGAGTTCTTGCAGTGGGGGTTCTTTTGGAGCTAGGTCTGGTATCAAGCCACACTCCACATTAGGGAGAGGTGATAGGAGGGTCACACTGTATGAATCAGTCGGGGTGTTGGTTGTATTTTCTTGCAGAACACCCAGCACCTTTTGATGTTACCGGGTGAGGCTGGACTCTGATGAGGATCCCAGATTCCTGTCTGGACAGCACTCACCTGTGGAAACCAACTCTTAAAGAGAACAAATACAGGACTTGTTTGTTAGACAGGTATGAGCTGTGATAGTACAGCAAGTAGGGTGCTTGCCTCACACACAGCTGACCCAGGTTTGATTCCCAGCATTCCATATTGTCACCCAAGCACCACCGAGGTAATTTTTGAGTGCAGATCCAGAAGTACCCCCTGAATATTATTGGGTGTGGCTCCCAAACAAACAAGCCAACAAAATACCAGCAAAAATGAATGAAAATCATCTATATAGTTAAGTTTTTACTGGGTTTATATAAATTAACTAGCCATGTTGTTGATTTGCTACTGCAATTATTGTTATTTTAGGAGATTGTGATCATATCCAGGAGCTATCCTAGGCTCTGTGTTCAGGAGTGACCTCATTCCCCAGCCCTTGGGCAGTATCCCAGGTATTATAGTAGATTAACTGGGAGTGAACTAAGGTCAGCCTAAAGCCACTATTTCAGGTACTCTTTCTCTAGCCTAATTGAATTTACTAAAATAAGGTGAAGATATAGAAAAATGTATTTCAGTAATATGCTTTCTGTGTTAAAGTTTTCTGAAAGAATGCTTTCAATTGCTTAGTTGACTTACATTGACAAAAGCTTGAGACTTTTCTTTTCTTTCTTTTTTTTATTTTTTTATTTATTTTTTTTATTTTTGGGTCACACCTGGCAGCGCTCAGTGGTTACTCCTGGCTCTATGCTCAAAAATCGCTCCTGACAGGCTCGGGGGACCATATGGGATGCAGGAATTCGAACCACTGATCTTCTGCATGTAAGGCAAATGCCTTACCTCCATGCTATCTCTCCGGCCCCAGAGACTTTTCTTTTCTAAGGAGCATGCAAACTGGGAATAAGGAAGTTTGTCAGAACCACAGGAAGGCTGATGTTTCTGTATGTTTTGCATGGGCAATACGACTTTTTGTTTTCTTTTATTTTGTTTCATTTTTTAATTTTTGCCATACCTGGTGGTGCTCAGGAATTATTCCTGGTTCTTTGCTCAGGAATCATTCTTGGTGGTGCTTAGGAGTCCAAATGGGATGCCAGGGAATGAACCTGGGTCAACCATGTGCAAGGCAAGTGCCCCAATCATGTACCATTGCTTTGGACCCAACCTTAGTAATAATACTAAACCAGCTGCAGCTCCATCCAATCAAGTCTCCACAGGATTGGTGTTTTCTATAAGGGACAGGGCTGACTTTGTCACTCTCCCTAAGTCTGAACATAGTCAGTGTGGGGGCCTCCACCTCCATCTCACCCCAAGCAATCAAAGACCAAACAGCCATCTAATATGCTTCGTGGTTCTAATAAGTATCTGGGTACAAATGAAAAGGTGTTGGTATCTATCTCTTCCCTGTACCTCTCTGTTCCTTTCCTCAGTTGGCTGATATAGACAAGAAAAGTTGAGATCCTATTTAGCTTGCTTTGCCAGAGATTTGAGTCATCCATGCTATGAAAATATCAATCACACTTCGCTGCATGTGTTTGGCACTGATAGCAGTCCTTTGTTCAGAGAGAAAATTCTCTCCTGGATTTAGAATTTGCTACCTTGTCTCAGCATAGAGAGTAACAGATGACACATGATGCCCCCATATTCCAGAAGATTCAGGAATAAATATCTCTCAGAGGGGAGTCTGTTAGTGTTTTGTTATCTTATAATTGTGAAGCAGGTAGATAGATAGGGAAGGGTCCCTCATGATGGTGAGTTCTTGGGATATAATAAGTTCTTGGCACATAATAAAACCAGGAGATGAATTTCAAGAAGTTACTCTTGTCCTAGCCCTAACTCTGCCAGGACACGTTTTGTGGATACTGGAACTAAGAGAATCTACAGCAGGAATGAAACCCAGGAAAGGAAAGTAATAAAAGATCAAATGATCCCAACCCTTCTCCCTGGAAACCACAACAGGACTCTTCTTTAGGCAGAAAGCCTCATGTAGGACAGATTGAGAGAAACCCCGTATAAGCCAAATTGAAACAAAGGGTCCCTGCATGCACCTATTGCTGCATTTACCCTCTCAAGATGTGGACTTTCCTACTTTCATTCAGGGACAAGTATGGGGTTGTACTAGAACTCTCTTCATCTTTGGAGAAGCCTCCACTCTTTCTTGAGCCCATTACTCTCTCCCTTTCTTCTCTCTCCCCTTCCTCAGACTTTCCAAATAAAACCTGTTTTTACTTCACTTCTCATCTCCCCTTGAAATTCTTTTTTTTTTGTTTTTGTTTTTGCGCCACACCCGGCGGTGCTCAGGGGTTACTCCTGGCTGTCTGCTCAGAAATAGCTCCTGGCAGGCACGGGGGACCATATGGGACACTGGGATTCGAACCAACCATCTTTGGTCCTGGATTGGCTGCTTGAAAAGCAAACGCCGCTGTGCTATCTCTCCGGGCCCGAAATTCTTTTCTGTGATGGAAAACGATGGACCTGAAAGCCAGAACAAGGAAGTCACCCAGGAACCTCCACCAGGCATCAGTTGTTAAGAGAGTTAAATATTCTTTTAAGTTAATTATTCAGGGGCCCTACAAATAGTGGGGAGTGCAATTAGGGCAGAGAAGGGACCACTGACAATGATACTTAGAAATGATTGCTCTGGTCAAGAACTGGGTGCTGAAAGTGATATGCATGATATACATGATACCCCTTCAGTAACAATATTGCAAACCATATTGTTTAAAAGAAAAAGGGGGAAGAGAGACAGAGACAGGGAGAGAAAGGGAGAGAGAGGGAGAAAGAAGAAAGGAAGAAGATGCATGGAGAGGAAGGGAAGGAGGGAGAGGAAAGAAGGGAGAGGGAGGGAGAGGAAGGGATGGAGAGGGAAGGAGAGGAAAGGAGGGAGAAGGAGGAAGAGAAAAGGAGGGAGAGGAAGGGAGGGATGGAAGAAAAGGAGAAAGGGAGGAAGAGGAAGTGGGAGGGAGAGAGGGAGGAAGAAAAAGTGGGAAGGAGAGAGGGAGAGAGAAAGAGGGAGGGAGAGAGAGGGAGGTAGGGATGCCGAGATAGAGGGAGAGAGAAAGGGAGGGAAGGAGGGAGAGAGGGAGAGAGATTGGGAGAGAAGAAAGGGAAGGAGAGATGAAGAGAGGGAGGGACAATTAGCAGCAGGAGGAAAACTGGAGCCATTGGTGGGGGAAATGTGCACTGGTGAAGGGTGTTGGACATTGGGTCTGTGGGGAGGGGTGGAGCCAAGTTGGGGTGGCTGGAAGACCCCTCTCCTTTGCCTGGTGCTTCTCCCTTGGGGCATACAACTGGGGTGAAAATGGCTCTTCTGAGTCAAAGAGGCCCTGTTGTCAGTCTGCCTGCCTCCGTTTTCTTGGGACCTATTCTGTGTCACTATTTTGCTTCCTGAAATTCTTTTCTGTGAAAGGACCTAGAATACCAGTACTGGTGGGAGTATTTATATTGTGTAGGTGTTTGTTCTTAGTTGTCTTTACCAGCACTAACCTACACAGGAATTTTTAGGTGGCAGGTGCAGAGAGGTGGAGACTTATTATTATTATTTGAGGCTAACTTCTTTTACCCAAGTCACCTGCAACAGAGGCATTTTTGATATCATTCCAAAAGCCATACTGCTTTTGGTATCACTGTAAAAGTATCAGTTTTTGTTGTGTATTTGTATTTAGTGACCATGCCCAGTGTTTTCAGAGCTTACTCTGGACTCTGTGCTCAGGGATCACTCGTGGCAGTGCTTTGGCAACCATAGGTGACAGAATCTGGGTCAACTACAGAGAAAGCAAGTGCTTTGTTCATTCTCTAGCCCACTATAATCTTTGAAAGCTTAATAAGTGATTTTTCTAGCTATGATAATCAGCATATATAACAGTTTTAGCTAAACATTGGATCTCTTGAAGACTGTGATTAGACCGAAGAATCATCTGTGCTTTAGCTTTTCCTTCCTATTATTAATAATAGAAAAGATAGAGCTTAGATCTCAGAGCACATAAAAACAAAGATTCAAGTGTGAAAAGAAAAACCTTTTCAATCCTTAGATTCACAAATATTAAAATCACAACATTCAACATAAGAATTGAATAAAACGTAGCATTTTTATAAAGACATGGAAGATTATTGGCTGGATAGGAGAACTCAAACTTTTCTAGCAAGGTGCTAGAAAAATCCTAAGGGACACCTAAGTCTTTGGAATTACTAGATTACACAATGATTTATTCAATCATGTTTGATAGTTACTTAAACCAAATATGAGCATGATGGTTTTTACTTTAGTCTATAAAAATGGTTTTAACCTTCCAAAAGGCTTACAAAGTGGTAAAATATATTTTAAATCAGAGTTTCCAAGGCCAGTATGATAGCATGTAGGGTGCTTGCCTTGCTGACTCAGGTTTGATTCTCAGCGTCTGATCTGATCCCCCAAGCACCACCAGGAATAATTCTTCTTATTATTTTTTTGTTTTGTTTTTGGGCCACACCTGGCAGTGCTCAGGGGTTACTCCTGGCTATTTGCTCAGAAATAGCACCTGGCAGGCACAGGGGACCATATGGGACTCTGGGATTCGAACCAACCACCTTAGGTCCTGGATCGGCTGCTTGCAAGGTAAACGCCGCTGTGTCATCTCACCGGCCCTGACCAGGAATAACTCTTAAGTGTAGAGCCAGGAGTTACCTCTGAGTATGCCAGATATGATCCAAAAGAAAAATATAAGAATTTTCATTATTCAGTACAATTTCCCTCTTTCTAGAAAATAATAGATGGAAATGGACACAGACAGCAGATGGATAAGTGCATGTATCTGGAATTATTCCTACTCCTATAATTTTTCCCACATAGAAAAATGGGGGCTAGGGGCCGGGTGGTGGCGCTAGAGGTAAGGTGCGCTAGCCTTGGACGGACCGAGGTTCGATCCCCCGGCGTCCCATATGGTCCCCCAAGTCAGGAGCGACTTCTGAGTGGATAGCCAGGAGTAACCCCTGCACATCACCGGGTGTGGCCCAAAAACCAAAAACAAACAAACAAACAAACAAAAAAAACAACAACAAAAAAAGAAAAATTGGGGCTAAAAGAAAGTGACTTTCCACATTCACAGATACAGAAACAGCTTCACACTAAGGTTGTTAGATAAGGTAGTTCAGATAACTTCTTTGACTTTTGGGGACTGTTATGAACTGGGAAAGAGGGACAGTCTTAGGGCTCTGTCCTAAGACTTGAAAGTCTTTGTATTTGATGTCAGCTTACCCTTGAAGACTCTACTCCAGGTTGGCGGCACCAAATTGTAACTATAAATATTTAATTCCACTGTTCCTTGAAGGTCAATCACACCGGGGCATAGGTTGAGAAAGAGACTTCTTGGTAATAAATGTCAGGTTAAAAGATGGGTTACTCATGTCCTCAAAACAATCCTCTTGTCTAAATGGTCACAAGAAGAGGTTATTAAAATTTTTTAAGACATTGTGATTTACAAAGTTATTCATAGTTGCGTATTGTATACTATGTTCCAACATCAGTTCTATCACCAGTCATTTTTCCCCTTATCAGTGTACTCAAGCTCCTTCCCTTCTCTCCCAGCCTGTCTCATTGACAGGCACGTTTTAAAGTTTTGTTGTTGTGAGTTGGATCTTCTGCTTTCAGTGACTTTATGGTTTGGATATAAAGCAAGATCACACCCTTATACAATCCATGTGTTGAGGCCCTTGACCCCTACCCCCATTACTTCCTAATTCCTTCCTTTTGATTTCTTTCCCTCACTGTTTTTCTTCTTATATTCTTTTTTTTCTTCTTCTGTTTTTTGGGTCACACCCAGCAACGCTCTACGCTCAGAAATCGCTCCTGGCAGGCTCGGGGGACCATATGGGATGCCGAGATTCAAACCACCGACCTTCTGCATGCAAGGCTAATGCCTTACCTCCATGCTATCTCTCCGGCCCCGTTTCTTCTTTTATTCTGAGATCAAGAGTTATTGAGTTATCTTCCCCCCTTTGCATTGCCTCACAGTTATTTCTTATACCACAGAGAAGTGAGCTTATCCTATTTCTGTTATTTTTCTGGCTTATTTCATTTAATGTGATACTCTCCAATTTCATGCAAGTTGGGAAAATTGCATGACTGTCATTCATTGCAGCTTCAAGTATTCAATTATCTGTCTACTATCTATCTATCTATCTATCTATCTATCTATCTATCTATCTATCTATCATCTATTTATTTGTCTATCTAAACCATAACCTCACAAACCACTCATCTGTCATTGGACAACTAGATTGATTGCATCTTTTAGCTATTTTACTCAGTGCTGTAATGAATGGAAGTTTTTGTGTCCTAGGAGCAGAAATATAGAAATAGAATTTCTGGGTCATATGATAGTTCAAGTTTTAATTTACTTAGAAATATTCATAATATTTTCCATAGGCAATGAACTAAGCATGCACACCAGCAGTAGATATGAGTTTTATTTTCACCACATTCTTCTGACATAGTTCCCAGTGTTTTTCACATGTGCCATTCTCAGTGGTATGAGATGATTATATTGTCCTAATAATAAGTGATGTTAAGCACTTTTTTATGTGCCTATTGGCCAACTTCATTGTCTTCTTCAGAGAATTATCTTTTCCAGAGAAGTGCCAATTCATTTCTTCTCTCCATTTTTTGATAGGGTTTTGGAATTTTTTGTTGTTGATTTTTGTAAGTACTTTATATATCCTTGATATCAATACTTTTCATTGTTAGTTGAAAATATTTTCTCCCATTCAATTAAGCATCGTTTAGGTTTAGCTTTTATTTCTTTTGCAGTGCAGAAACTCTTTAATTTTATGTAGTGATATGTATTTATTTTTATTTTGGGGTCTTTACTAATAACATTATACCATTAAAGACCACTTTGAAGTTCATGTCTTGCAGTGGTCTACCTATATTTTCTTCAATGTAATTTTTAGATTCTGGTATAATCTCAAGGTCTCTGGTTCACTTTGTAACGTTTGAAATATAGATCACTATTTTCATATGGCAGAATACAAAGAAGGCCCTAAAAAGTCCACAGAAAAGCTCCCAGAAACAATAAACCAATAAAGCAAAGTAAATGGCTACAAAGTCAATACACAAAAGTCAGTCACATGCTTAGATGTAAATAATGAGCCAGAGAGTAAAACAATAAAAGAATCTATCCTATTCAAAAATAGTATCTAAAAACATCAAGTATATAATAATCAATTTAACAAAAGACATTGGAGATCTATACCATGAAAACTTTAAATCTCTTAAGAACGAGATAGATGATCTTAGGAAATAAAAAAAATATTTCGGGCCCGGAGAGATAGCACAGTGGTGTTTGCCTTGCAAACAGCCGACCCAGGACCAAAGGTGGTTGGTTCGAATCCCGGTGTCCCATATGGTCTCCTGTGCCTGCCAGGAGCTATTTCTGAGCAGACAGCCAGGAGTCACCCCTGAGCAACGCCGGGTGTGACCCCCCCAAAAAAAAAATTCATGCTCATAGATAGGAAGAATCAATATTGTCAACATGACTATCTCAATAAATTATCCTAATAAATTATTGTCAAAATGACTATTCTAATAAATTATTATATTTATAATGCAGCTCTATCTAAATTCATATAACATTCACCAAAGATCTAAAAAAGTCAATAACAAAGTTTGTTTGGACTCAGAAGAGACCTTGAGTAACCAAAATCATCCTGAAAAAGAAGAGACTAGAAGATATCTCATGACCTAACCTGAAACAATACTATAATGTTACAGTGATCAAAACAACATGGTACTGTATCAATGGTTATTACTATATTAAGATTCCTTCATCTCTATTTTTTAATAATAAATGGATATTGGTTCTTGTCCAAAGATTTCCCTGCATTTATTAATAAAATTATATTATTTTTATTTTGACAAATATGGTATATAAAATGGATTAAAATTGCATATATTGAATCATCTTCATATCCTGGAATAAATCCCATTTGATTGGGATATATTATTTTTGATATGTTGTTGGATTTAATTATCTAAGATTTTGTTAAGAATTTTTGCATCAATGTTTATTAGGGCAATTCATCTAAATTTTTCTTTTCTAGAATATATCTGTCTGCTTTGTGTATTATTGTGATGTTAATTAATATAATTTTCAACAGGATTTCTATTTCGTGAATATTTTGGAAGAGTTTCAGAAGTAAAGAAAGTGCATCTTCTCTGTTTGATAGAATTCACCAGTGAATCTATCTTGTTTTTGTTTTTGTTTTGACCAAGATTTTTATTATTGGGAAGGTTCTTAATTACTGTTTCTTTTTTTATTTTATATATCTTTATTTAAACAGCTTGATTTAATTACTGTTTCAATTTCCTTGCATGTGATAGGCTTGTTCAGAGTTTCTACTTCTTTCTCACTCAGTTTTGTGAGATTACATGATTCTAAGAATCTTCTCCTTCCTTCTGTGTTCTTTGGCTTAATAGCATAAAGCTGTTCATAGTAACTAATTGTTATATAATAAAAAATTTCTGAGGAACTGTTGTAATTTCTCCCCTTTCACTCTGATCTGATTTACATGAACATTTACTCTTTTTTTTCCTTATGAGTCTAGCTAAAGATTTGTTTATCTTATGTATTCTTTTGAAGACTCAGCTCTTGGTTTAATTGCCTCTTTGCATTGCTTTCTTGGTTTCTATATTTTTGTCTAGCTTTTATTATTTCCCTCCTTCTATAATATTTGGGTAATGTTTTGTTACTTTCCAGATGCTTTGTGGTGTGTGTGTGTGTGTTTGTGTGTGTGTCCGCGCATGCCAGATCTGATGATGCTCAAGGATTATTCCTGGCTCTGTGCATGAAGTGGCTAAGTTATTTTCCAAATGGCCCTTTGTTTTTAACAGGTTGCTTTCAGTATTTCTTGTAAGATTGGTTTAGTTTGCACAAATGTTGCAAGCTCCTGACCCTCATCTCTATTGTCTCTGGATATTATTACAATAGTATCTTTTTTTATATCTCACGAATAACTGAGATTATTCTATATCTATTACTCTCCCTCTAAATCATTTTGCTCTACATAATACTCTATATATCCATCCATGTATGAGCAAATTTTATGACTTCATTTTTCCTGCATAGTATTCCATTGTGTAGCTGTACCACAGTTTTTTTTCTAGCCACTCAATGTTCTCTGAAACTTGGATTGTTTCCAAATTCTGGCTCTTAAACACGAGAGTACAGAGGATTTCCTGCATTAGTTTTTGAGTTCTAGGGTAGATTCCTAGGAGTGGTATTTCTAGTTAATATGAAAGCTCAAGTTATAGTTTTTTGAGAAATATCTATATTGTTTTCCAAAATGGCTTGGCCAGTTGACATTCCTACCAACAGTGAGTGAGAGTCCCTTTCTTCCTGCATCTATGCCACCACTGGTTTCTTTTGTTCTTTGTGATGTATTCCAGTCTCTGTGGTATTAGGCGATATCTCATTGTTTTGATTGCATCTCCCTGTTTATTAATAATGTAGAGTATTTTTTTCATGTGTCTTTTGGCCATCTGTATTTTTTCTTTGAAGAAATGTCTGTTCATTTATTCTCCCCCTTTTTTATGTTTTATTTCTCTTGCTAAGTTCTACCAGTGCTTTGTATATTTTTTTACTTTGTATATTTTTAATATTAACCTTTTATCAGATGGATATTGGTTGAATAATTTTTCCAATTCTGTGGATAGTATTTATAATCCATTCACTGTTTCCTTTGAGGTCTAGAAGCTTCTTAGTTTTATGTAGCCTCATTAAAAAAAATATCTCCTTTCATTTGTTTGGCCATTGGTATTTCATACTTGAAGATGCCTTTAGATTCAATGTTATGTAGCATTCTGCTTCTAGATCTCAAAGGAAACTGCTAATAGACATAAAGAAAGACATCAATAGCAACATTATTGTAGCAACACTACTATTGTAGTGGGAGACTCCAATCTTTGGGTCATCTCCAAATAATTGATTTGGTTTAGATGTGGCTTCAGCTTCTGCAGTGTTGGGGTACATTCAATGGTGGGGCACCACTGGCCTCCCCTAGTACAGATTGGGAGAAAATTGGGTCATTAAGTCATTGGCATAAAGTTTAGTAAATTTTTGTTGCTAGCTGATGATTGTAATGGCAGTGCTGTATTTCCACTCAGGGAAAGTGGGTCTGGAGCAAGGGCTGCTGCAGAAAACAATTCAAAACTGATAGTGAAATATGAATGGCAGAGGAGCAATCTGTTTTGTCAAACTGAGAGAGAGCTGCCTGCCAGAACTGCAGTTTTTGTAAAGTACAGAGACCACCCCTGGTTGGGGGAATGAGCACAGAAGGCCTATCCTGAGCCAATCCCACCCAGGTTTTCTTGAGACATGTAAAATATGGTAAGTAGGATAATCTCTAAATTGGGTGAAACCAAGTTATAAACAAACAGATACAAAGAAACCAGGGATGATCTCTGTTTTGGGTGGAACCAAGTTGTAAATTGTAAACCAACAATTCCCTCATTTATAGTTACTGACAAGCAGAAAATATAAGATAAAACAAAATATATCATGTTCTTCTAAAGTTTTAGAACTTTAAAATGGGAGGTTTGAAGGAGAACCCTCAAATAGGAGCTGTAAAAATGTCTTTTAATCTGCCTAAGTAAAAAGGTAAAAACTAGGGAAAAAAAAAAAAAGAAAAAAACCTTAAGCCTAGATTGAGGGAGGGTGGCCTTTCCCAGGAAGCATTTGGTCAGTCATACATTCCAACTGTAGGCTTTCAGGGGTCTCAAACTCACGGCCCGTGGTCCCTTTGCGGCCCTCCGTACAATATTTTGTGGTTCTGCCCTAAGGAATCTTTTTTTGTTTTGTTTTGTTTTGTTTTAGTTCAGGGGTCTCAAACTCAATTTACCTGGGAGCCGCAGGAGGCAAAGTCGGGATGAGGCAGGGCCGCATAAAGGATTTCGCTTACCGAATATTCGCAATAAAAAATCGCATTAGTAAGAAAAAAAATCGCAAAAAGTTGATTAAACATTTGCATACCCCAAATGGAACTGCTCGGGGTATGCGAATGTTTAATGTGATTTTTTTCTTACTAATGCAATTTTTATTGCGATCATTCGGTAAGCGAATAATCGCGAATACTGCGATATTTGAAGGCCAGCCGCGGGCCACAAAATGTTGTATGGAGGGCCGCAAACGGCCCGCGGGCCGCGAGTTTGAGACCCCTGTAGTTGTTTGAGTCACACCCCGCAATGTTCAAGGCTTACTACTGACTTTGCACTCAAGGATCACCCGGACTTTGCCTCCTGCGGCCTGCAGGTAAATTGAGTTTGAGACCCCTGATAGTTTTGCTTAACCCCAGAGTCTTTCTTCTAGGTTCTGAGAAAAGTTCTCATGGCAGCTGTCATTGTAGGTATAGTGCTAGAGTCCTTGAGCTTTCACAAGTCCTATGTCATTGTCAGGGCATCACAAAGCATGCCCGGGTTTACAAGTTGTTGCCAGAGAGTCCCAAAAGATGCCTGGGTTTGCAAGTCATTGCCAGGGTGGCTTGAAGCCTGTCTCTAGATTCCTCATTGTCAGGGTGGTACAAAACCTGGTTTTGTCCCAGTTAGGGGACCCAAAGATTGCAGCCAATCTCAGAACAATTGAAGCTTAAGACAAGTCAATATGACAAATGTTCAGGGTAAAAGGCCCACCTACAGTATATAAATTTTGAAGTTCCTATCTCTAATAGAAAAAACTCCTCCCTTACATAATATTTCCCTATTTTACTAGGTCTATGCAAAAAGCAAAAGGATAATGCCACAAAGTACTATTGGGGCACCAGGGGACTCTGGCTAGGTTGTAGTATCTATACACCAGTTAATGTCATTCTCTATAATTACTGATACATAGTAAATAACAACACTGTTCCCCAAGAAATACTTAAAGAAATACATATACCTCCTATTTTCTTCTGTACAAGTCCAAAGGAGCAATACTGTTGCTCAATAAAGAAATGCACATAAGAAATACACATATCCCCCATGGTCTGTTAAATATGTCCAAGGTGGTTAGAGTCTATACTACTGCATCAGCTAATGAGCTAGTATGTTGGTTGATGGCAGTCAAGGAGACGATGAAAATGTCCTGCAGTTGCTGGGTAGAGTTACAGACTGAGATCAGTTCCTCGGTGATGATATAATGGCAGTTGGACTTGGACATGCCCCTTGGATTCCCCCACTGTAATGACAGTTGAACTTTGGACACATCTTCTTGTCATGCTGGGTATAAAAGGAAAAACTTGGATCATTTGGGGGAGGGGAGAACAAGTATTGGTGAGAAGCTGCCTGCAGCCGTGGGCCTCTGCAGCATGCAGCCTTGTAGCCCTGACAGCTTTGGGCTTCTGCAGCCTTGCCGCAGCTGAGCAGCAGGCAGTCTTGCAGCTCATTGAAGTAATTTTCAGGAGCCTTGACAATCTTGTAGATAATCGCAGTAATCTGCCTGTTAAAACTGCGGTGATGATAACAAAAATTAAAAAAAAAGAAAAGAAAAAGAAAACAGTGGTGATGATTCTACAACATTCTACAAAATGGCACCCTTATCAAGTCAAGTGAACTCTTGATTCTACAAGGATTTCAAAAAACAATAAGGAAAAAAGTCAGTAAAAAGATGAATTTTGAAAAGAGAGAAATTGAATGAATGAAGGAGAAATGACAGTAAAAGAGAGGTATGATTAAAAGAGAGAGAAAAGAGAAAAAACAAAAGAAAGAAAAGATTTATTGTACAGCTGTATCATTGCTATAGATTGCACTGAAGTATAAAATAGGATTTTTATATGTGAAGATTTCACAGAGGAGGGGGATATCCAAAACTTCGAGAACTTCGTGATCATCGAACATTTTTTTTTTTGGTCACACTGGTGACACTCAGGGGTGACTCTTGGCTATGCGCTCAGAAATTGCTCCTGGCTTGGGGGACCATATGGGACGCCAGGGGATCAAACCATGGTTCGTCCTAGGCTAGCGCAGGGAAGGCAGATGTCTTACCACTTGCGCCACCGCTCCAGCCTCCGTGATTACCGAACTTAAATCAGCCTTGTCTCACTGCATTTTTTACAGTAGGCAGTGTAATGACTTCTATTTCACCATAATTTTTTTTGTCTTTGTTTGTTTGTTTGTTTAGGGGTTACACCAAGCGGTGCTCAGAGGTTTCTCCTGGTTCTGTACTCAGAAGTTGCTCCTGGCAGGTTCTGGGGAACCACATAATGATTTGAAACAGGAAATAAGTTATACTTTTTCAAGTTGTTCTTAAAATCAATAACATTGTGACAAGTCAAGGTTTCTTTTTTCTTTTTCTTTTAAAAAACTTTATTTTTTTATTATAAATATTTAAACACCATGATTACGAGCATATTTGTAGTTGGATATCAGTCATAAACAGAATGCCCCCTTCTCCAGTGCAACACTCCCACCACCAATGCCCCCGTAATCCCCCACCCCTGCCTGTGTTCAGGACAGGCATTCTACTTCTCTCATTCTTTAACATTGTCATGCTAGCTGTTAGTGTAGTTATTTCCCTAACAACGTTCACCCTTTTTTTGTGGTAAGCTTCAAATTGTGAGCTGGTCCTTCCTGCCTTTCCATCCCTTAACTCTATTGTCTCCGGACAATAATTTTTATTTTATTAAAACCAATAAATGAGTGAGACTATTCTATGTCTATCTCTCTCCCTCTGACTTATTTCACTCAACATAATAGATTCCATGTACATCCATGTATAGGAAAATTTCATAACTTCATTCTCTTGACAGTTGCATAATATTTCATTGTGTATATGTACCACAGTTTCTTTAGCCATTCATCTGTTGAAGGTCATCTTGGTTTCCAGAGTCTGGCTATTGTAAATAGCGCTGAAATGAATATAGGTGTGAGGAAGGAATTTTGTATTTCATTTTTGTGTTCCTAGGGTATATCCCTAAGAGTGGAATAGTGGATCATATGAGAGTTCAATTTCAGTTTTTTGAGGAATCTCCATATTGCTTTCCATAAAGGTTATACTAGACGGCATTCCCACACAGTAAATAAGAGTTCCTTTCTCTCCACATCCTCGCCAGCACTTATTGTTCCTGGTTTTTGTTTGTTTGTTTGTTTTTTGTGATGTATGCCAGTCTCTGTGGTGTGAGATGGTGACTCATTGTAGTTTTGATATGCATCTTCCTGATGATTTTTTTTTTTTGGTTTTTCGGGCCACACCCATTTGATGCTCAGGGGTTACTCCTGGCTAAGCGCTCAGAAATTGCCCCTGGCTTGGGGGGACCATATGGGACACCGGGGGATCGAACCGCAGTCCTTCCTTGGCTAGCGCTTGCAAGGCAGACACCTTACCTCTAGCGCCACCTCGCCAGCCCCCTCCCTGATGATTATTGATGTGGGACATTTTTTCATGTGACTTTTGGCCATTTGTTTTTCTTCTTTGAAGAGTGTCTGTTCTTTATTCTCCCCATTTTTTGGTGGAGCTATATGGTTTTTCCTTATTAAGTTCTGTCAGTACCTTGTATATTTTGGATATTAGCCCCCTGTCTGCTGGGTATTGGGTGAATAATTTCTCTCATTTTGTGGGTGGCTCTTATATCTTAGGTACTATTTCCTTCGAGGTGCAGAAGCTTCTCAGCTTAATATAGTCCCATCTGTTTATCTTGACTTCCACTTGTTTGGAGAGTGCTGTTTTCTCCTTGAAGTTGCCTTTAGTCTCAGTGTCATAAAGTGTTGTTCTATATACTTTATGGTTTCAGGCCTGATATCAAGGTCTTTAATCCATTTGGATTTGATCTTTGTGCATAGTGTTAGATGGGGGTCTGAGTTCACCTTTTTTTTGCAAGTGGCTAACCAATTGTGCCAACACCATTTGTTGAAGAGGCTTTCCTTGCTCCATTTTGGATTTCTTGCCTCTTTATCAAAAATTAGTTCATTGTATGCCTGGGGAACATTCTCTGAATACTCAAATATATTCCACTGATTTGAGGATATGTCTTTACTCCAATACCATGCTGTTTTGATAACTATTGCTTTGTAATACAGTTTAAAATTGTAGAAAGTAATGCCTCCCATATTATTCCTTTTCCCAAGGATTGCTTTAGCTATTTGTGGGTGTTTATTATTCCAAATAAATTTCAGGAGTGTTTGATCCACTTCTTTGAAGAATGTTATAGGTATCATTAGTGGGATCACATTAAATCTGTAAAATGCTTTGAGAAGTATTACCATTTTAGTGATATTAATTATGCCAATCCATGAGCAGGATATGTGTTTTTATTTCCTTGTGATCACTCTTATTTCTTGAAGCAGGCTTTTGTAGTTTTCTTTGTATAGGTTCTTTACCTCTTTAGTTAAGTTGACCCCAACATATTTGAGTTTGTGAGGCACTAATGTGAGTGGGATTTTTTTATTGTCCATTTCTTCTCTATCATTATTGGTGTATAAAAAGGCCATTGCCTTTTGCGTGTTAATTTTGTAGCCTGCCACTTTGTTATGTGAATCTATTGTTTCTAAAAGCTTTTTGGTGGAGTCTTTAGGATTTTATAAATATATTATCATGTCATCTGCAAACAGTGAGAGCTTGACTTCTTCCTTACCTATCTGGATGCCTTTGATATCTTTTTCTTGCCTAATCGCTATGGCAAGCACTTCTAGTGCTATGTTGAATAGGAGTGGTGAAAGAGGGCAGCCTTGTCTTGTACCAGATTTTAGGGGAAAGGCTTTTAGTTTATTTCCATTGATAATAATATTTGCAATTGGCTTGTGGTAGATGGCCTTGAGTATATATATAGAAAAGTTCCTTTTATTCCCATCTTGATGAGAGGTTTTTTTTTTTTTTTGTAATCAAGAATGGGTGTTGGACCTTATAGAATGCTTTCTCTGCATACATTGATATGATAATATTATTTTTTCTTTTTGTTGATATGGTATATTATGTTGATTGATTTACTGATATTAAATCATCCTTGCGGGCCCGGAGAGATAGCACAGCGGCGTTTGCCTTGCAAGCAGCCGATCCAGGACCAAAGGTGGTTGGTTCGAATCCCGGTGTCCCATATGGTCCCCGGTGCCTGCCAGGAGCTATTTCTTTTTTTTTTTATCTTTTATATATTACTTTTTATCTTCATTTATTATTATTATTTTTTTTATTTAAACACCTTGATTACATACATGATTGTGTTTGGGTTTCAGTCATGTAAAGAACACCACCCATCACCAGTGCAACATTCCCATCACCAATGCCCCAAGTCTCCCTCCTCCTCACCTGACCCCCGCCTGTACTCTAAACAGGCTCTCCATTTCCCTCATACATTCTCATTATTAGGACAGTTCAAAATGTAGTTATTTCTCTAACTAAACTCATCACTCTTTGTGGTGAGCTTCCTGAGGTGAGCTGGAACTTCCAGCTCTTTTCGCCAGGAGCTATTTCTGAGCAGCCAGCCAGGAGTAACCCCTGAGCACCGCTGGGTGTGGCCCAAAAACCAAAAAAAAAAAAAAAAAAAAAATCATCCTTGTAATCCTGGGATGAAACCTACTTAGTCGTGGTGAGTGACTTACTTGATGATGCATTGGATGCTATTTGCCAGAATTTTGTTGAGGATCTTTGCATTTGTGTTCATCAGGGATATTGGCCTGTAATTTTCTTTTCTGGCAGCATCTCTGTCTGGTTTTGGTATCAAGGTGATGTTAGCTTCATAGAAACTGTTTAGAAGTGTTCCTGTTTCTTCCATTTTATAAAAGAGCCTTAAAAGGATTGGTAGAAATTCCTATTGAAAAGTTTGAAAGAAAAAAAAAAAAGAAAAGTTTGAAAGAATTCATTAGTAAACCCATCTGGATCTGGGCTTTTGTTTTTGGGAAGATTTTTGATCACCATTTTATATAGTTTTTTGTTTGTTTGTTTTGTTTTATTTTGGGGGGGGTCACACCCGGCAGTGCTCAGGAGTTACTGCTGGCTGTACACTCAGAAATTGCCCCTGGCAGGTTCGGGGGACCATATGGGATGCCGGGATTTGAACCACTGTCCTTCTGAATGCAAGGCAAAAGCCTTACCTCCATTCTATCTCTCCATCCTCCACCATTTTAATTTCCTCAATAGTGATGGGGTTGTTTAGATAAGCTACCTCATCCTTATTTAACTGTGGAAGGTTATAAGAGTCCAAGAATTTATCCATTTCTGCCGGGTTTTCGTGTTTCGTGGCATAAAGTTTCTCAAAGAAGTCTCTGATTACTCTTTGAATCTCTGCAGTATCTGTAGTGATCTCCCTCTTTTAATTTCTAATGTGGTTTATCAAGTTTCTCTCCTCAATTTCTTTGTGAGTTTTGCCAATAGTTTATCAATCTTGTTTATTTTTCAAAGAACCAACTTTTGCTTTCGTTGATCTTTGCGATTGTTTTTTTGATTTCCACTTCATTGATTTCTGCTCTAAGCTTTGTTATTTCCTCTTGTCTACCTATTTTTGGTTCCATTTGTTGATGATTTTCTAATTTTATAAGCTGTTTCATTAAGCTGTTCATGTAAGTCCCTTCTTCCTTCCTGATGTGTGCTTGCAAAGCTATAAAATTTCCTCTCAGTACCGCTTTTGCTGTGTCCCATAAATTCTGATAATTTGTATCTTTATTGTCATTTGTTCCCATGAATGTTTTGATTTTTCTTTGATTTCATCTCTGACCCACTGGTTGTTCAGTAGTGAGCTGTTTAATTTCTACATGTCAAAATTTTTCTTCTGTGTTCTTTTGTAGTTCACGTCTAATTTCAGTGCCTTGAGATCAGTGAAGGTAGCCTGCATGATTTCTATCCTCTTGATTTTATGGAGATATGTTTTATGGGCCAGCATGTGGTTTATCCTGGAGAATGACCCATGTGCATTGGAGAAGAATGTATATCCAGGTTTCTGGGAATGGAGTGCTCTATATATATCTATTAGCCCACTCTCTTCCACTTCTCTTTTCAGTGCTAGTATATTTTTGTTGGTTTTCAGTCTGGTTAACCTATCAAGGGGTGACAGGGCAGGTCTTCAACAAATATTGTGTTGTTTTTGGTATATTTATTCAGATTTTTCAACAATTGTATTAAAAAATTTGCTGGTCCCTCATTGGGTGCTTATATGTTTAGGAGTGTGATTTCTTTCTGTTGTACATATTCCTTGATTAGTACAAAATGTCGATCTTTGTGCCTTACAACTTTTCTGAGTGTAAAGTTTGTGTCATCTGATAGTATGTACACTCTAGCTACTTTGGGGGGGGTTGGGTCACACCCAGCAGGGCTCAGGGGTTACTCCTAGCTCTATGCTCAGAAATCGTTCCTGGCAGGCTCGGGGGACCATATGGGATGCCAGGATTTGAACCACCATCCTGCATGCAAGGCACATGCCCTACCTCCATGCTATCTATCCAACCCCACTCCAGCTTTTTTTTTTTTGGTCACACCCAGCAAAGCTCAGGGGTTACTCTTGGCTCTGTGCTCAGAAATTGCTCTGGGGACCATATGGGATGCCGGGATTCGAAACACTGTCCTTTTGCATGCAAGGCAAACGCCTTACCTCCATGCTATCTCTCTGGCCCCCCACTCCTGCTTTTTTGTTTGTTTGTTTATTTTTGTTTGTTTTTGTTTTTGGGCCACACCCATTTGATGCTCAGGGGTTATTCCTGGCTAAGTGCTCAGAAATTGCCCCTGGCTTGGAGGACCATATGGGATGCTGGGGGATTGAACCGCGTCCGTCCTACGCTAGCGCTTGCAAGGCAGACACCTTACCTCTAGCGCCACCTTCCCGGCCCCCCAGCTTTTTTTTTTATTGTAAGAATTTATTTAAGAGACAAAATTGATTAACATATTGAGGTAAACTGACATAACATAATATAGTAACATAACATAACATAACATAACATATAATTAATATAATATAATAATACATGTAAGTCAAAGAACATTTCTAAACAAAACACTTTTTTTTTTTGGTTTTTGGGCCACACCTGGCATTGCTCAGGGGTTACTCCTGGCTGTCTGCTCAGAAATAGCTCCTGGCAGGCACGGGGGATCATATGGGACACCGGGATTCGAATCAACCACCTTTGGTCCTGGATCAGCTGCTTGCAAGGCAAATGCCGCTGTGCTATCTCTCCAGGCCCAAAATACAATTTTTTATTATAATGACTTACATATCTTTCACAGGAGTATTTTAGGTACATATTAACATTGAATCAGGGGAATATCCATCACCCCCAGTGTTGTCCTCCCTTCATTTCTGTTCCCAAGCATATATCCCTTTCTCCCTCCTTTATCTCCCAGAATGCTAGTTTAACTAAAAGCATATATGTTAACACAATATAAACCTTTTTTTTTTGCAGTTCCAGATATTTTAGTGGTTTCTTAAAGGTTTAGAGTCAAAGGAGCACTGTGTAAACAATGTTAGAGTGGCAATTATTGTTTGCATGGGCCCACCAAAGTATGGGGGTCATGGAAAGGAAAAACTTCTGGCCTAAGTACAAGGAGACCTTACCCCTGAAGTTTCCTGACATAAGACAATTTCTAGGCTCCAGGCAAACTAGTTTGTTCAATCCTGGTCATTGTCTGTAGTGCCCATACAGTTATATTTTTCACAGTCTCTGTTGTTGGTATCCTGTTTCTGTATTGAAGAGCCTGGAATCTGTATGTCCTACATTGAAGTCAGGATGGTGTGGAGCAATGTCTAATTTCAACTCAGAATTAAAGGGCAATGCAGAAAGCCCTGTCAAGTATGCAGGTCGCTGTTGTTGTTTAAATCTTCTCAGTGTTAAGAGAAGACTCTTTTGAGTAAATCGATGTTAGAGCAGCAGTAGAGTCTTCCCTGGTAGAGAATTGCTTCAGGTGATGTCATAGACAACTTTGGATGTTTCGTAGATGACTTCCCTGGTTCAGGGGTGGCTGGAAAATGTCCAAACCTCTGAGGCCTGTGCCAGGTCATCATGTCAATGTTCAGGCTGTAAGGTTCCATTGCACCACTAGATTTGTATGTTCCTATCTCTATTAGATAAGAACTTATTTGTATGTATAGTATTTTTCATTTTAATGTGCCCATGAAAACAAGGAATAATGCCACCTGGCATTATCAGTGCATAAGGGGGCTGCATGAACAAGTCCAACAATTCCCGTGACCTGGTTCAAACATAAACATTAAACTGAGGGACTCTTTCACCAACATTCCTTATTGAACAGCTCACAAAGAGAAAAAAAAAAAAGATAAAAAGTGGGGAAAATAAACTATCTAACTTAAGACAGTGGACACAATTGTCACCGTTTAATAAAATTTGTGTGTTCTCATCTCTATAAGAATGTGTTTGTATATAATTTCCCATTTTAATGTGCCTATGCAAAGGAAGAACAGTATCACATGACAAGATTGGTGTCTATGGGGATGCTAGAACGAATCCAACAATCCAATTGACTTGGTTCTTATATAAACATTAAATGGAGGGACACTTCTACAAACTTCCTTATTTAACAAATAGCAAAGGGAAGAAAAGATGGAGAGGGACTCTTTAACCAAAATACCTTATTGAACAGTTCACATAGAGGAGAAAAGATAAAAAGTGGGGAAAATAAACAATCTATCTTAAGACAGTGGACTCAATTGTCACTGTTTATAGGAACTAATCAGAAACCTAGTATGGTAGCAACCACAGTTACACAATAAAAGAAGGAAGAGGCCAAAAGGCCATTGAGAGTAAACAAGTAGGTAAAGAGTACTGGCCTCTTCCCAGCCTGAGAGTCCATCCCCTCATTTTTATTTTGAAAATATATGGTACACCTACCCGAAATGGTCTCTTCCCAAACTAAAAGTCCATTCTCTCATTTTATTTTAAATATATATGGTATGCGCGGGGGCACTAGCCCCTGCACGGTTTTTGAAATGGAGACCAATGAGAAAAAAAATACCAGTGAATGTCACGATGTAATGTCCCAACATACACCAGTGCTGCATCGGCTGCCATCCACCCCATGTGTCCCCCACTTAGTGTCGGGAGAGAAAGGGGGAAAGCCTGAGGACCACGATAGAGTCCACCTGGGCCGGCAGCCAGGGAAGACCTGGAGTAGGAGAGGAAATAGGGGAATGGCTGGAGGCCTGCCAAGCCTCCCAGCACCCCCCAAGCTAGGGAAAATGACTGTGGTCTGGGGTGTCCTCTAACCCCATACTTGGGAAGAGCCGGCCTCCAGGATCAAAGCACCAGAAGCCAGCTATCTGCCAGCCCCCTCCCTCTGCTCCTCCTCCCTAGAGTAGGGAGGAAGAGAAGCCTGGAGACCCCTAATAGAGTCCACCTGGAACCCAGAGCAGGCCATCCTAGTTGGCACTCAGGCCAAGCCTAGAGTCCAGGGGGAAATAGGGGAATGGCTGGAGGCCTGCCAAGCCTCCCAGCACCCCCAAGCTAGGGAAAATGCCTGTGGTCTGAGGTGTCCCCTAACCCCATACCTGGGAAGAGCCGGCCTCCAGGATCAAAAGCCTCCAGCATTTTTTAAGGTATTTTTTTGCTTGGATGATTTTCCTCTAGCCTTTGATTTTGAGTCTATGTATTTTCTGACTATTCAGGTGTGCTTCTTTTAGGCAATGGAAGGTTTGATTTAGTGTTTTGATCCATTTAGCCACTCTGTGTCTCTTAACTAGTGCATTTAGTCCATTGACATTGAGAGAGAAAATTGTTATGGGATTTAGTGCCATATTTGTATAGAAGTTTGGTGTGTATCTTGGTCAGTCTTGTCTTAAAGTAGACCTTTTAGTATTTCTTTTTTGTTTTTGTTTTTTGTTTTTGGGCCATACCCGGCAGTGCTCAGGGGTTACTCCTGGCTGTCTGCTCAGAAATAGCTCCTGGCAGGCACGGGGGACCATATGGGACACCGGGATTCGAACCAACCACCTTTGGTCCTGAATCGGCTGCTTGCAAGGCAAACACCGCTGTGCTATCTCTCCGGGCCCTTAGTATTTCTTTTAAGGCTGGTTTTGTGTCTGCAAAGTTTCTGAGCTGTTGTTTATCTGTGAACCTATGTATACTTCCTTCAAACCTGAAAGTGAGTCTTGCTGGGTGCAGTATTCTAGGTAAAACATTTATTTCATTGAGGTTTTTTCACTATGTCCCACCACTGTCTTCTGGCCTTGAAGGTTTCTTGTGACAGGTCTGCTGTAAATCATAAGGATGTTCTCTTGAATGTAATTTCCCTTTTTGATCTTGCTGCTTTTAGAATTTTATCCCTATCTGTGGGATTCATCATTGTGACTAGGATGTGTCTTGGGGTGTTTTTCCTTGGGTCTCTTTTAGCTGATACTCTTTGCATATGCAATATTTGGTTACATGTAGTCTTCAGCTCTGGTATTTCTGTAATTATGTCCTTGACTGTTGATTCTTCCTGGAGATTTTCTCCCTGGGCCTCTGGGACGCCAGTGATTCTTAAGTTGCTTCTGTTGAGCTTATTAAAGATTTATATTTTATCTGTTTACATTCTTTGAGTAATTTTTCCATTGTCTGATCATTTGCTTTAAGGCTTTTTTCCAATCTCTTCTGCTGTATGGAGTTGGTATGCAACTCATCTTCAGCTCACTGATTCTATCCTCAGCTGCTCTTACTCTGTTGGAGAAGCTTTCCATTGAGGTTTTAATTTGCCTACTGAGTTTTTCAAACCTGTTCTTTCAGTTTGGAGTTTTCTGATTTCTATCTTCATATCCTCTTGAATCTTATTTGTGTTCCTTCCAACTCAATCCATGCTTTCTTTGAGTTCAGTGAACATCCTCCATATTTTTTCTCTAAACTTCATTCCTGAGAGACTAACTAGGTGGTTGGCCATTTTTGGGTCATCACAGATGCCATCTTCATTCTCTATGCCTGGTGTTGACCTGAATTGTTTCCCCATTGTCTCACTTGTATTGTGGGTTTTTCTATGTGTTGTGGTGGTATTCATTGGCTAGATGATGCACAAGGCCGCAGAGTGGCTGCACTCCAATGTCTGTGGGTGGAACTACTCATCTCTGAAGGAGACAAGCTCTCAGGAAAGAATGCCAAAAATGATCAAATCTCAGGCTGAAGCAAGCAGAGAAATGGCCCCAAGACAAGGTTTTCTAAGAATATGTCTATACAGGTCTGTAATTTTTGCTTTAACCTGCCCTCATAGGAAAAACATTTCTAATATATTATAAGCACAGATGGTATTTCCAAATGTCTTTTTTAGAGAATTCTGCTGAACTCTGCAGTGCCTGCAATAAAACCTGTTGTTGTCTGTCGGTTTTTACTTCTTTGGAAAATAACTTGAGGCATTACTGGAGTGTACATTTGCTTGTGGATACTAGTGGCAGAGATAGAGGTATAAAAGTATTAAACCTTTCTGTGACATGTGAGGCACCAAACTGTGGATTTGAATTGGATTTGGAAAAGTGTAACAGTAATATACTCATTGAGTCACTTGTGTCTGCAAAGCATGCTCTTCAGCTTTCAAGTCATTGAGATGATCATTATTTTCCTCTTTATGTCTTTTCTTTCTATCAGCTTTATTCAGATCTTCACAGAGATCATTCATCAGAAATAGTAGTAGCTCATGTGAATCTTGTTGGCTGTGGCATACAAACTGGTCATTAATCTTCCCTTTGGTTATCTTAAAGTTTATAGGCTGATATGCCTGTGCTGTCCTCCCCAAAGGGCTTTCATAATTAGGTCAAATTCGTTTGCAATTTTACCATTATGCCTCAACGGATTTGACCTGTTAATATAATACTGGTAATGGTTTCAGTAGAAATAATCAGCCAAGCATGGAACATTACACAGGCTGTATAATATTGAGTTTATGAAACAAGTGTTTCCTAAGTTACAAAGTCCAGGATTTGGCTCCAGGTACCTGTAAATTATGTACATGTGACATACAGTTCAAGTGGCTAGTTCCACTCGTTGGATGGACTTATAATTTGTAGGCACTGTTGTGGTCAATGAGGGGCCAGTGATACCACCTTTTTCTGATGAAAAGTCATCTATATAAAATACTGGAGTAACAGGAATAGTAGAGGAACTGATTAGAGAAGAAACTATAAAAGGCATCTTCCTGAAAAAAAAAAAAAAAAAAACCAACTCAGGCTTTTCCAGCTGGATATTGGCAGGAAATTTCTCCTGAGAAATCAGCTAAGGTTCTTTGAAGAGCCTCACTGAGAGGCATATTGGATTCAATTTCCATTTTAAGAATAGGCAAGACAATGACATGGGGTTTATAATCAATAGGGCATATGCCTACAGTCTCCCTTTAATTACCATAGCTACTATCAATTCTAAATATGGCACAAGGGTCAGAGGCTATTTTTGTTTAAGTAAAGCCATTATAATGGGCCAGATTATTGGGCTACAGTGGCAATTGTTGATTGGGGTGTAGCAAAAATCAGCAGCCATACATTTTCTTCTTACGAGAGATATAAGATTTCTTGAACTGCACCAAAATTTTTTAATTCCTTTTGACCTTGAGATGTTAGTTTCCTTGTAAGATTCAGAGCAAATTTCCCCTCCAAGGTGAGAAATATATTACTGACCTTACAGTTGGGACTTACAGGGGATGGCCTGAACCAATTAATGTCTCCCAGCATTTTTAGGGTCATTAAGAGTTATGAGATCTTTCTAGTAAATGGAGATATTCTGGGGACACACTGTTGTATGTTCCAGAACATAGCCCAAATATTCATATTGGGCAGCATCTGAATTTTCTCTGTGGCAATCTGTAAATCTGCCCCTGGCAAGTATGTCATCACATCCTCATATAATTTCTAAAGCTCTCTGTCATTAGAACATGCAAGGAAGATATCATCCATACAGGATGACTAAGATGTGGAGTTTAGTCCTACTCTCATCACTAAGCCACATCTTCCACTACCAAAATTGCTAAGGATTCAGGCAGGTCCTAGCTATTGTATGAAAATCCTGAGGAGTCCAAAGCACACACTCACTCAGCCAGTAAAGAACTCAACACAATACAGGGATGTTGGTCCATATGAGGTGAAGGCCTTTTTGAACTGGCTAAGTAAGGTCATGGATTCATGAGGCCTAGATGTATCTACTAAGCCACTTTCAGCCTCTCAGTCTGAAAGGGCAGTAGCTGCTTTGTTCTGGATCTCTCCCTTGCTCAAGGCACTAGATCTAGCAGATGGCGATTTCTCCAGGTTAATGACAGTGGTGAGCAACGAATTGTTGGCTCTGGAATGGCTTCTTTTAAGAACACATCATTACTGGGAAGGCACTTTTACTCCCTAATATAGAAGATATTTCAGCTGACGACATTTTAAAACATCTAATTTGCTATTGCCCTGAATACTGACACTTTTATCAGTGGCTTGTTGACCCCAGGAAATCTCTGCCATGTACCACAAATAATGAAAGAACAAAGGGACAGCACTGGGCATTCCTGATGTCGTGGGTAATTTGGCCTCCCCTCTCCCTGACACCTGAACCTCAG
The DNA here is from genome assembly GCF_024139225.1 of Suncus etruscus. Taxonomy (NCBI): domain Eukaryota; kingdom Metazoa; phylum Chordata; class Mammalia; order Eulipotyphla; family Soricidae; genus Suncus; species Suncus etruscus. Next base: position 87,383,961 of record NC_064850.1, read on the forward strand.
CAGTCTCAGGAGGAAAGAAATGGTGGAAAGATAAGGGAGCCTGAAAACACTGAGGGATGGCTTGTCTTAGTCTTCAGGCTCCTCCTACCCAGAGACAGCAATTCAAAACCACAAGGCTCTACTTGGGAAGTGAACTTAGAAGGGACAATTCCTTGAGTTTTTGTCAAGAACTATTTACTCGACATCAAATGAGTTGTCAAGCTTGACACTGTGTACCCTCAGTTACCCTCAGAAAGGCAGATCCCTCTCCTAACACAAGTCCCCAAAAGAGAGTGCTGTGCCCTGGCGAGACTAACCAGTGGTTTCTTGCCTGCTCTCCTTTCCCAGTTTGCAATGTAGCTACCAATCTTTGCAGAAACCTTCCTGGCATGGAGAGAAGCCTTACCCTCAGACCACAGCTTTGCACTCCAACAGAAAAGACACCTGAGGTTGCCAAAATCTTCTCAAGGAGATGAATCCCAGACTTCGGCACCTGAAACCATACAAAGTGACAATAAGCCTCCTTAGTTTGTTAGTTCTCACAGATAGGGTGGCAAAGGTCTTGAGAACTGTTTCCTATTGCATCTCCTGGAGATCTCAGCGGTTCTTCAAGAGGTGGAAAAGATAAACCAGACTCTAGAAAAGACCCTGAGAAAAAACTTCTCAGGAAACTTTTCAGTGCTGGCTGGAGCTTCCACCCTTTTTCCTCTGTAAGGGGTTGATCCATCTGAGCACTCAGCTGAACCCCAGCACCTTTAAGCAACTCCATGGGAGACCCCTTTTCCACATACCTATTCATAGGCCAGGGGCCAGCCATTCTGCTCTCAAATGTAATAACTTGTAGATGGGTCTAGCAGGGCTTCAGGTCAATATTATTAGGTCACAGAATTATCTTAAAATTAATTAGCCAGGAGACCCAGTGATTCCTGATCTGGAAAGATGGATTTCACTTAAACCTTTTTGGGAAGGTGATCTCACTGTTCTTCAGTCCCACAGCAGATAAGATCATGGAAGTTACAAGCTCCCCACTCAGCCCTGGGATGGAGACATACAATGGAGACAACAGTAGCAGGAGTGAGTTTGCTAAAGTCCTTCTCTGCAAGAAGAAAGCACACAGTTAATTCACCTGCGAGTTGTTCTTTAGAAACAAAGCCAATTTCTTCCTCCAGAAGTTCCCTTAAGACATGCTGGTCATGTTATAGGGGTACCCTGACCTTGCTTCAGAGAGCTAGGATTTATGGACCCAGTGGAGCAAACGACCCTACTCAGCCAGAGGCAGCTTGAGGAAATGGTTGTATCCATTGCCCCCAGAACATTCAGAATATCAGACCCCTGAATATTGGAATGATCAGGTAGTTAGGTGGGAGTGGAGGTGAAGGGAGGAGAAGGAGATAATAAGCAACATCTGGACTTTTTAGCTACTAAGGCCTTGTAATCAAGTGTAGTAAAACAGATTAATTATGGAGTTCTGGATGGTGATGGATGGTGATGGGATGGAGGGTGAAGCCTTTCTTTGCCAGCCTGGGCCATGCACCTGCAACCCCCTCCTTTCAGCTGGCAGGTCTTAGGGTGGTGGGAAGAAATGGTCCACAGACAGTCAGGTTTCAGAAAACATCAGCTTTATTCAAGCCCTAGCCAACAAGTATGGCCTATAAACTTAAACCTATTTAAGCATGTTCTCTTCAACTGTCCAGCATCTCAACTCATCTCTATCCCTCCATCTTGCCAGCACCCTTCTCCTTCTCTCTTGCTAAATCTCTCCATCAATTCCTTTCTGGCCCCTAAGGCAATCCTTTTGTTACCAAGGGACCTCCCAGAAATGTCCAGGTCTTACCATCAGATAAGGTTATGCAGAAAATGGGGTTGGGATGACAATCAAGTACCTTATTAGGTGGTTCAAGGGTTCAGTGGCAGCTTTCCCTTTAGCTCACTCTTTATAAAAAATTCTTGTCAGAAACCCTATGTGCAACTTTCCTTGGAAAGCTGGCACACTCAGCTTGGGTATGTCTCTCTGTAATAAATCTTGATTATATTATCTACATTATCTTGTCCTTAAATTATTTTTCTAACAAATACAACAAACAAACAAACAAACAAACAAAAAACAAAAAAAGACCCCCTCATCTCTTTTTTCTTCCATAACACTTCCTGTGGAGCCCTGCCTGGAGCTGTGCATCCCTCTTCCTCCCTGATACCATAACACATGGGACCTTAGAAACTACTCTGCACTCACATCCATCTTACAAGAGTTGGATGCTAATCTCCTGGGGCACACTTGTTCAGTGGAAATGTGAGTTCTGATGAAATGTTCTCCATATATCTGAGATGCCTCTCATAGGATGCCAGGGAAGGCTCAGTGAGCTGGAGCAGTTACACATTATTGGATTCCCTTCATTTCTACCCCATTTCATGCCTTTTGACTTATACACCCTAAAATCATTTCCAAGATACTTGTACGAAAGTTTTTTTTTTTTTAATTTCAGAGTCTTTTATTTTTTGATTAAAATTAGAGTAACTTGGGGCCCGGAGAGATAGCACAGCGGCGTTTGCCTTGCAAGCAGCCGATCCAGGACCAAAGGTGGTTGGTTCGAATCCCGGTGTCCCATATGGTCCCCCATGCCGGCCAGGAGCTATTTCTGAGCAGACAGCCAGGAGTAACCCCTGAGCACTGCCGGGTGTGACCCAAAAACCAAAAAAAAAAAAAATTAGAGTAACTTAATTGGCAAATGTTTATAATTAAATTACAAGTAAATTAGCAAATATTTGTAAGGATCCTTAAATTAAAAAATTAAACCCCACCATGAAACCAAAATGGGATCTGAATAGAAGTTTTTCTGCTCTGTTTCCTAGGCTAGAAAATCAAATGACTCAGCCAAGACTTAAGACCAGGCTGAAATTCAACTCAGAGCACACTTGTGTCAGTCTCGATTTTCTGCTCATTGACAACAGAATTTTGTGAGGGTGGGGAGTTGGGAATGTAAGGTTGGGCCACACCCTGCAATGGTCAGGATATTCTTGGCTTTTGCTCAGTAGTGAGCCCTGACATTGCTAGGAGGGAGTATATACAGTGTCAGGGATCATATCAGGGTCCACTACATGCAAGGCGAGTCTTGTGATATCTTCCTAGTCCACATATATACATCTCTGATCTCATATTCTTTGTAGTATTGTCTCACATATTCTATGCAGGGGTGCATAGAATTGAATTGAGTGCTCCCCCAAGTTAAGGATTAAAAATCAAATTTCATCCAAAAGGACATATAAACACTATTATTCACTGCAGCACTGAGTATTATAGCTAAATATGGAGTCAACCTAGGTGTCCAATGACAGATGAATGAATTATGAAGATGTGGTATATATACATAAAGGGAAAAAATGCAGCTTCAAGGAAGGAGGAAATCAGACAATTTGCTGCAACCTGAATGGAGCTGTTGAGTGAATGTTGAGTGAAGTCAGATAAAGGACAAACACAGGATGATCTCACTTATCTGTGGCCTATGGAATAACTGGACAAGTGAATTCAGTGTACTATAGGACGAATGCCTAGATCTCCCATGAATCCAGAGTATAAGGAGAATGACAGAGAAGGAAAGAAATAATAGGTGGGGGAGAGGAGTAAAGGAAGTAATGGGGGAACAGAGGTCAGGGGCTTTGGGTAAACTGGTAATGCTAGGAAATGATATAGATATATATTCAAACTATAGACTTAACAACACTTAAAAGATGAGATGTAAACTACAACAACCAAACTTTTAAAAAGTCAAGGTGACAGGCTGGAATGGTAGAGATGGTCAGGAACTTGGGTATGCTGATAGAGAGAAATGGACACTGGTGGTGGGTTTGGTGCTGAAACATACATCTGAAGCTCAACTATCAGGGTTGGAGAGATAGCACAGATTAGGAAGGCTCTTATCTTGCAAGTGACTGACCCAGGTTCAATATATGCAACCCCATATAGTTCCTCTAGTACTACCAGGAGTAATTCCTGAGCATAGAACCAAGAGTAAGCCCTGAATATCTCTGGGTGTGGCCCCCAAACCAAACCAACCAACCAAACAAACAAAATAATGTACACACAAAACAAAACAAAGCTCAGCTATTAATAACTTTGTAAATAATTAAAAAAAATGAGTTTGGGGGCCAGAGTGGTGGTGCAAGCAGTAAGGCACCTGCCTTGTGCTTGCTAGCCTAGGACAGACTGCGGTTTGATCTCCCGGCATCCCATATGGTCCCCCAAGCCAAGAGCGATTTCTGAGCGCATAGCCAGGAGTAACCCCTGAGCATCACTGGGTGTGGCACAAAAACCAAAAACCAAACCAAAACAAAAACCTTAACTAAAAAAAAATGAGTTTGACTAATTCCCTCTACCAAGCTTGAATGAACAGGGCTTCCTTTCCTCTCCAGTTTTCACTCAGTCTCCTTCTGGATTCCAGTGCCAGCACTGTTCTATCTGTCCTTTGGAGCCAGCCAGGTTGGTGCTGGGGAAGGAATAGGGAATCTCACTCCTTAATCCCTTCCACCAAATGCAAATGGGGCTGTTTTTTGGGGGTCTTTCCCAGCATCCTTCCTTCCTTCCTTCTCATCAGTCTTCACTTTTTCAAACTGCTTGTGCATCCGTGAGAAGTAATTTCAATTTATATCATCAACTTTCTGGCAGATTGGATCTAGTATTTCTTTCAACAGCCTGAGAAATTCAGCACTCTAAATCACTAAATGCAAAGTTTAATGGGGAAGCTAAAGAAGACATCTATCTACTCTTGGGGATACAGAGAGAAATCCTGGCAAATCTTTAAATCCATCCAAATGTCTGAATCTTATAGATGAGGACCTAAAATCAACACGTAATGGTTTAGCAATAGAAATCAAGGAGTCACTAGCCTGAAATTAAGAAATTTATAGATGAACAATTCAACCAACTCAAAGAAGAGCTATTTCAGAAGATGAGAGAAACCACACAAATGGAACTGAAGGAACTATAAAACATAATAGTAGAATTACATAGGTGGAGAATCACATAGAGAAACTTGAAGACAAATTATAAGCCAGCTGAAAATAAGAACTCAAAAAAGAAAGGAGAGACAAAACCTTGGAAGAAAATGTAAGGAACTTTATTTATTTATTTATTTATTTATTTATTTATTTTTGATTTTTGGGTCACACCCAGCAGCACTCAGGTGTTACTCCTGACTCCATGCTCAGAAATCACTCCTGGCAGGCTAGAGGGACCATATGGGATGCCGGGATTCGAACCAATGACCTTCTGCATGAAAGGCAAATGCCTTACCTCCATGCTATCTCTCCAGCCCCAAATGTAAGGCACTTAATGAACAAAGATAGGAGAAATAATTTTCGAATTATAGGAATTCCAGAAAGGGAAGAAAACGGGAAAGGGGAAGAGCAAGCAGTGAGGGAGGTAATAGCAGAGAACTTCCCCACCTTTGGGAAAGAGGTTTCTCTACAAATCCAGGAGACAAAAAAGAGTGCCAAACAAAATAGACCATAACAGAACAACACCAAGACATTTGGTAATCCAAATAGCAAAAAAACAAAGATTGATTCTTTAGAGCAGTAAGAGAGGAAAAAACCCTCAAATATAAAGTAAATAACCTAAGGATTAAACCAGATCTTCCATTTGAAACAATCCAGGCAAGAAATAAGTGGAATGGCATATTTACACTACTGAATGAAAGAAACTTTCAACCTAGTCAACTACCCAGTGAAACTCTCATTTACATGGGAGGGAGGGTTAAAAACATTCTTAGACAAACAGACCAGAGCAATAGCACAGCGGTAGAGTGTTTGCCTTGCACATGCTGATCCAGGACAGACCTGGTTCAATACCCAGCGTCCCATATGGTCCCCCTAGCCAGGAGCAATTTATAAGCGCATAGCCAGGAGTAACTCCTGAGCATCAACGGGTATGGCCCAAAAATGAAAACAAAACAAGACAAAAAAGAACTTTTGATTTTTGTGCTAACCAAACTAACCCTAAGTGGGCTCCTGAAAGAGAAATTAAACAAACCAAATCCCCAATTGTAATAACAACCACCCTACACAATATAATGGCACAATAGTCCTTTCTGTCAATAGTTCCTTAAATGTCAATGGATTAAACTCTCCCATCAAGGGATCAGAGCAGTGGTGCTAGAGGTAAGGCGTCTACCTTGCAAGCGTTAGCCTAGGACTGACTGCGGTTCGATCCCCTGGCATCCCATATGGTCCCCCAAGCCAGGAGAGATTTCTTTTTTTTCCTTTTTTGGGCCACACCAGTTTGACGCTCAGGGGTTACTCCTGGCTATGTGCTCAGAAATTGCCCCTGGCTTGGGGGGACCATATGGGTCCGCGGTTCGTCCTATGCTAGTGCTTGCAAGGCAGACATCTTATCTCTAGCGCCACCTTCCCGGCCCCGTCCAGGAGAGATTTCTGAGCTCATAGCCAGGAGTAACCCTTGAGCATCAACGGGTGTGCTCACCAAAAAAAACCTCTCCCACCAAGAACAGATATGGCTATTTAATTTGAGCAGGTGTCTAATCAACTGATCTTTATAGATATCTATAATAATATTCTAATGTTTTTATCACAGAAACGAGTGCAGAATGCATTTGGAAGCCATAGACAGTGCTCTCTACAAGTAGCTTGTTTCAGTCATGTAAAGAACAGCCCCCTTCATCAGTGCAACATTCCATCACCAATGTCCCAAATCTCCCTTCTCCCACCCCACCCCCACCTGCACTTGAGACAGGCTTTCTACTTCCTACTTTCTCATTCATTCACATTGTTATGATAGTTCTCATTGTAGTTATTTCTATAACTGTACTAGTGTTCTGTCCCATTTCACCTGGGTCAGCTTTTCTTTTCTTTTTTTTTTTTAATATATTTTTTTATTTAAGTAACATGATCATAGTTGGGTTACAGTCATAACCAGAACACCCCCCCTTCACCAGTGTAACATTACCCCCTCCCCCATTCCCATCCCCTGCCTGTATTCAAGACAGGTATTCTACTACAGTTATTTTTTAAGTTCAGTAAGTTGTATTTTTTTTCCTTAAAGGATAAGAGTAAAAAAATATAGTAAGGGTGTGATAGTGGCAATCGCCGTTGTTTGCATAGGTCCAGAAAAATGGGGAAAATGGAAAAAAAATCCTTGACCTGATTACAAAAAGGCCTCACCACAGAAGTTTATTGGCATAAGACCGACTCTGGGTTCCAGGCATACCAGTCGGTCCAACTCGAGTCATTCTCCATGGTCCCGGTGAAACTTTTTCACACTTTAGCTATTGTTGGTATCAGATCCTTATATTTAAAGACTCTGGATTCTGTGCATTTCTTTCATCGATGTCAGGCTGATGTGGAGCATCCTCTAGTTTCAGCATACCATTAAATGTGGAGCAATCTGCCCTGCATGCAAACTGTTGCTGAGTCGTCTGGGTGTGGGAGCACTCTTTGGAGTAAGTCAATCCCAAAGCAGTGGTAGGTCTTCCCTGGTAGAGGCTTGGATCTTGGTAATGTTAAAGACAATTGTGGTTGTTTCCTTAGATGCTATCCATCGTTCAGGTGTGTGTGGGCGATGCCCATTCTTCTGAGGCCTGAGCCAAATCATTATGCCAATGTTTAGGGTAAAAGGCCTAATTATATTACCAAATTTGTGTTCCCATCTCTATTAGATAAGAACTTGTTTGCATATGTATTATTTTCCATTTTAATGTGCCTATGCAAAAGAGAAGCAATGCCACAAGATATTGTTGGTGCATCTGGGGGCCGACGAATAAAGTCCAACATTCCCCGTAACTTGGTACTTACATGAAATCTATACAGAGATACTCTTCTACCAGTATTGCTTATAAAACAGATCTCAAAGGGGGAAAATCAAACAATGAAATAACAAATTCAGTAGGCAAGATTGTCACTATATGAGGATATTCGAAAAGAGTAATAGATGTTAAGGGAATACATCTGAGATATACAAAGGAGATACACGTGACCCTTTTATGTTTTAAAAATAGTCAAGAGGGAGGGGAGTGTTTCCGAGACACCACTTTGGTCTGTGATTTGGACAAGCAAAGAGAGCATGGAGCGGGCCCGGAGAGATAGCACAGCGGTGTTTGCCTTGCGAGCAGCGGATCCAGGACCAAAGGTGGTTGGTTCGAATCCCGGTGTCCCATATGGTCCCCCGTGCCTGCCAGGAGCTATTTCTGAGCAGACAGCCAGGAGTAACCCCTGAGCACCGCCGGGTGTGGCCCAAAAACAAAAACAAAACAAAACAAAAAAAGAGAGAGCATGGAGCCATGTCCTCCCCTTGTTGCCTGCTGAAGCTTCTGACTCCCCGAGAGGCGTTTCCTTCCTAATTGCTGGAAGTTGAAAGTTCAGCAGTTTCTTCCCAGCCCTTTGCAGGAACAAGGAAGCCTGGGGTCTCTTTTAAATTGCACCTCACGGGAACCCACTTGCTGGGACCCTGAGCAGTTGTCCGGGAGTAACCCTGGGGACGGGAAGGAAGGAGAGAGAAGGCTGTGGGGGGCAGTCGAGGCTGCATCTTCACCTTATCTTGGCAAAAAAGCCTACAATATGGAACCTTGCCGTGACGCGTTGCCTGCTGAAGCTTCAGACTCCACCCAAAAAATTACTGTGAAAGATATGTAATCCACCTTGGCCAAAACAAAAATCATTAGTACAGAAAAATGGTTAAATGTGGGGTAAAAAGAGATGGAGTGAGGGAGTAAAGGAATAAAACGAGTGCCTGGACGGCGTTCAGATAATGACAAGCAGATGAAAAAAAATGATATTCATATATTTCTCATAAGCCCTGGAGTACCGGAGGAAGGAGGTAGAGGGGTGCTGGGGTGACCCATGTCCCGCACCTCTTCCTAGGCCTGGTCACAGAGGCCTTTGGCATGGCTGAGGACTGCCAAACGCCATGCTGGCAGGACCTCCTGGTTCGGCTCCCAGGAAGGAAAGAGATCCTTCCGGAGCCAGAAGGCCGGAAGGTCAGAGCCCCCACCCCATACCCTCCCTTTGGAGCTGGGAGGGAAATGGGGAAAGCCTAGGAAAACCAATAAACTTCTCCAAGGGACCCACCTCGCTGGTTTGCCCAGCCATGTAGCCAGGCAAAGCCCTGGAGTACCGAAGGAAGGAGGTAGAGGGGTGCTGGGGTGACCCATGTCCAGCACTCCTTCCTAGGCCTGGTTACAGAGGCCTTTGGCATGGCGGAGGGCTGCCAAACGCCATACTGGCAGGACCTCCTGGCCGGGTCAGCTTTTCAACTGCAACCATGGATTGATCCTCAGTGTCTGTCTATGTGTGCATATGAGTGTATGTGTTGGCCTCAATGTCTGTCTAATGGCCGTATGTAATATATATCCATCTGTATAAATATGTCTGTGTTATATATTGTCCTTCCCTCCATCATGTATAACTCATCTTTCCCCCTTTGCTTACGCCCTTACAAATTCTTTTCTAGTCCTTCACTCTCTCATCCCGAATCTGTTATTTCTCCCCATTTAACCCTTCTTATCCTCAGTTCTTAACTCCTCACAAAGCAGAACATTTTCCCCACCCCAGCCAGCTGCCAACCAGCTCCCAAAATGAAAAGATAGATGCTCTGCTGCTATTTCTTTGCTCCCTGCAGCCTCTTTTCCCCCCACCTTTCTTCATTGTGAACTTTTGCTTGCTACCAGAGTCAGTTTCTTTTCTTTTCTTTTCTTCTTCTTCTTTTTTTTTTGGGGGGGGGTCACACCCGGCAGCGCTCAGGGGCTACTCCTGGCTCTATGCTCAGAAATCACCCTGGCAGGCACGGGGACCATATGGGATGCCAGGATTTGAACCACCATCCTTCTGAATGGAAGGCAGGCACCTTACCTCCAGGCTCTCTCCAGCTCCCAGAGTCAGTTTCTGAGAAGCACTCAGCTTGAGGACATTTCCTGATATGTGACTGCTGGCAGCCATTTTTTAGACTCCATAAGACCATATCACAGGTTGAAGCTGGGCCTGGATTTCCCCTCCCCCGAAACTATTTCAAAAGGCTTAAAGGGGACATGCATATCTCCTTTGAATATGTCTGTAGATGTATTTCTTAAATAGGTATAACAGTTATTGGATATCTTATGTAGTGGTAGCTTCCCCCATTTTTGGGGATTTGTTTAGTAGAGAATTATAGCAGATAAATTTCTCTAGTGGTTAGAGTTCATATTAGAACCAGGTTATGGGGATTGTTGGGCTTGTTACTTCTGCCCCCATATGCACCAGTAATACCTTGTGGCATTGTTACTTTTTACATAGGCATATTAAAATGAAAACATGTGTGCAAACAAGTTCTTATCTAATAGAGATAGGAACACATAAATTTTATACTGCAGTGGGGCCTTACACCCTGAACACTTGACATAGTGACTTGGCTTAGGCTTCAGAAGATCGGACATTGACCATTCACTCCTGAACCTTGAATACCATCTATGGAAACAACCACAGTTTTCTACACCATCACCAGGAATTGAATTTCAACCAGGGAAGGCCCTACAGCTAACCTGGCATTGACTTACTCCAAAGAGGGTTCTTATGGCACCCTAATGACTTGTTAACAGCAACAATCTGCTTTTAGGGTTCTCTGCATTGCCACCTAATGGTGAGATGAAACTAGAAGATGCTCCATGTCACCCTGACTTAGACATAGGATCTGTACTGAAACCAGGATCTCTAACTACAGAAACCTGACGGCAACAACTGTAATTGTGAAAAGCTTTTTACTGGGACCACAGGGAAAGACTTTGGAGTTTTTTATGTCAAATTGTGTCCAGAGAGTGGACAGTGTGGCCCATATTCTCCTCAAGGTCTTTCAATGTTTTCCTCAATCCTCTGTACTCCCTTAGGATCTGTGAACTCTTAGACCCTTGAACACACACACCATCGCTCCTGGAGCCCCAACTGCAGGCCACTGTGCAGGACAATGCCTTTTTTTTTTTTTTTTTTTTTTTTTTTTGGTTTTTGGTTTTTGGGCCATACCCGGCGGTGCTCAGGGGTTACTCCTGGCTGTCTGCTCAGAAATAGCTCCTGGCAGGCACGGGGGACCATATGGGACACCGGGATTCGAACCAACCACCTTTGGTCCTGGATCGGCTGCTTGCGAGGCAAACGCTACTGTGCTATCTCTCCGGGCCCAGGACAATGCCCTTGAGGTCAGACTTTGTAGGGATGAACAGCCTCTTTGCCAGGTCTCCAGGGGGGAGCATATGGGATGTTGGGGGTTGAACACAGGTTGGTGGCATGCAAGGCAAATGCTTTTACAAGGCAAATACTATTGCTCTGGCCTATTTTGTCTGTCTGTCTGTCTTTTGTTTGTTTGTTTGTTTTTGGGCCACACCCAGCAGTGCTCAGGGGTTGCTTCTAGCTCTGTGCTCAGAAATCACTTCTGGCAGGTTGGGGGACCATATGGGATGCTAGGGATTGAAACTAGATTTGCCCCGGGTTGTCCGCATGCAAGGCAAACACTCTACCACTATGTTATTACTCTAGCCCCTGTTTTGTCTCTTTTTAAAATCACCCAAACAGGGGTTAGAGAGATAGCACAGCGTTAGGGCGTTTCCCTTGCATGCAGCCAATCCAGATCCAACGATGATTCATATCCCAGCATCCCATAAGATCTCCTGAGCTGCCAGGAATAACTTCTGAGTGCAGAGCCAGGAGTAACCCCTGAGGACTGCCGGATGTGACCCAAAAGCCAAAACCAAACAAACAAATTCACCCAAACACACATATTTATTTATATTTGAAAAACCACTTTATTAACAAAATGAACAAAAGGAAAATGGTGTTTAAATTAAATAAATTATACAAGCACTCAAGAACCCTGGTCTTCCCAGGGAACCACAGGTTAATATCATGAAGAACATTCAAAAGTATTGAAATTCTGGAGTTTTTCATGTCAAATTGTGTTCAGAGAGTGAACAGTGTGGCCTATATTCTCCTCAAGGTCTTTCAATGTTTCCCTCTATCCTCCATGCTTCCTTAGGATCTGTGATCTCTTAGACCCTTGGACACACACACCATCCCTCCTGGAGTCCCAACTGCAGGCCACTGTGCAGGATGATGCCCTTGAGGTCAGGCTTTGTAGGGATGAACAGCCTCTTTGCCAGGTCTCCAGGGGCCCAGACACTTGGTTCAAAGAGAACTTCTCACTTGGGTTGTCCACAGGCTCTCTGACCTTCCCTATCCATTAGGTCTGAGCTGGACTTTGAAGGAGGTGGAGTAGGGGAGGGTGGTTTGTCATTGGCTAAGGTTCTTGTCTTCCTGGAATTTGGCACTTGGTGCTGAGCACAGTGAATCCAGATAACATTGTCTTCTGCCTTCCACTGACAGCCAGATGAATTCACAAAGAAGCAATACGCATGGCCAAGAATCTGCAGGCTCCTTGCCAGCACCTTGTCCTTTAACTCTAAGAAGACTGGCTAAGCTGCACACAGACATTCAGTGCAGGTCAGGTATAGTGGGGGAGTTTGGGAGTTTCTCAGGCGGGGCCAGCCCAACCTGTGGGCAGGGTTCAATAAATGAAAGAAGCTTGGGAGAGGCTAAGAGGTTTTATGTGCATTTCCACAGAAAATTTCCAGAATCATTGCCTTTGGACCCATTTATTTTCAAGTCAGAAGTAGGGCTCCTTGTGCTGGAGAGATAGTGCAGCAGGTAGGGCACTTGTCTTGCACATAATTGGCCCCAGGTTGATCCCTGGCATCCCATATGGTCCCCTGAGCACCACTAGAAGTAATTCCTGAGTGCAGAGCCAAGTGTAAACCCTGAGCATCACCAGGTGTGGTTCCAAAACAAAACAAAGAAGTGGGGGTTCTGTAGTTATTTCCATCTACATGGAGAATTAACCCCCACTTTCCTATTCTCATCTTTCCTAGACACTGGCCTTGCATTCTGAGCTGATTAGGGAAGCTGAATCAGGAAGACATTGCTGCAGTGATTTCCCTGGGATATGGGCCAGGTACAGCTGGTTCTGGGGGTCTCCTTCCTCCTTCCTTTGTCCAATGAAGAATGTAGGCTGAGATGGGAAAATTAAAATCCTTTTGCAAGGAAGAAGAACAAAGCAGATCTCTCAAGTGTGAAGCAATTTTCTGGAAGAGCTCTGGATGAGTTTGGGGGGCATCAGACATAACCCAGGCCCCTCCAGTTTGCTCCTGGTTGGTGCTAGTACCAACCCCTCCAAGCTTCCTGTACAGAAGGGTTTGCCAATACTTGGTGTAGAATAACTACTAGGAAATGATATGTTTCCAGAGGAATCTTCCTGCTACTTCCCTATTCCTTTGGGATTCCCACCCAGAGAAAATAGAAGGGAGCACAGTCCCTGCAGGTAGGAGGGTATGATGTCTGAGGTCTGAGGAAGCTGAGCTGCTCATGGGTCGACTGCCCCTGTGGAGATATCTGTGGTGGCCTTAGGGCTTGCCACTCCCCAGGACCAACTTTGAGGTGCTGAATAGCCCTGGAACCTCAGCATCTAGAGATATGGAAAGAAGGGAGTTCCAGTACCAAGACTGAGATTCTTGGATGCTTGGCTACCAGGGACAATTGGGGCAGCTGGAGAGGACCAGTGACAGAATTCCAAGCAAGGAAGCCCTGTGTTCTGTGACACGTGGAAGCCACCAGGCAGTGGTGCCCTCCTTCCCTTGCTTTTCAGCATTCTCATTCCTGCATGGCTGTTGGCTGACAAGCAAGGCATGAAGGCCACCAGATCGGGGCAGGGTAGATGTGCTGGCTCTAGAGATGAGGATAGGAGAAGACTATCAGGAGAGTCCCCTCCCCACACTGCCTGTCTGTCCAGCCTCCTCCTTTCTGGAAGTCCCAGTTGGCTTGGTGTTCAGTGGGGCAACATGGGGCCCAGCTGGGTCATCACAGGGCGGTCAGGGTTTCGGCATGAAACATGCTCCCAAACATATCCTACATGGAAAGGGGAGAGAAGTGTTAGGTCTGTCACATCAGAGTGGCTGTAGTTGGTGGGCCTATGGACTGTATGTGGGAGTCTATGAACCCCAGCTAGAAAGGAACACCTTGAGTGTGTGAGGAAACAGGGCAGAAGCTGACTCATCCTAAGAAAGTTCCAGAAGTATTTGGAGAAGACGCCAGAAAGCTCACCTTTGTCCCTAAGGTGAGACAAGGGTAAGGCTGTCCTAGAGCTGATTTGGACTTATCCAGGGGCTGAGAATTCCACAGGGATCCAGGGATCTACTGAATCTTAGCAACACCAGTTTTATTTCCTGATGTACACATGCTCCACTTATTCTCAGGGATGTGTCCAGAGGACCCGTGGAGCTCAAGACCAAAAGTTATGGGACAAATGGGGAGATTTCTCTTCAACCCAACTTCCTCTAAAACTTCAACTTCAACTTCCTCTAAAACTAATGTCTAGCTCCTTCTAATTATGACCATTCTGGCAGGATTGCCTTTCCTGACAGGACCTTAGAACACAAGGGGGATAAAAGTCCTCCATCATCACAGCTCTTTGCTCTAAGGTCTGTACCCATAGAACATGCACCCTCTAGAACTGATCTGAGCATTGAACATCTCAGGGCACTAATGCATCTGTTCACTGATATGTAGTTCCCTGGAACTGTAGCAGGGTGCTACAACCACTCAATACATACAGCCACTCCACACATACAGTTACTTCATGCATACAGCCACTCCTTATATTCACTCCATGCATGCAACCATCCATGCATTACAGCCATTCCATACATATAGCCACTCCATACATACAATCACTCCTTATATACAGTCACTCTATACATACCTGAAGCGTCAGTGTAAGAACAAATAAACCCCCTGCTCTTCTGATGCGACAGAGGGACAGGTGTTGCCCTATTTCCCTTATATTACAGTGATAAGAACTGGAACCTCATGTGTTATGTGGCTTACCCAAGATCATGTGAAATGTGCTTGAGTTAAGAATAGCTGTTAGTTCTCTAGGACTTGTTCCAGTATCTCCCTTCCCCCATGGTGCCATTCAGGGGCAGAGAAGAATTAAGCTCTGCTATTAAAAGAAAGATGTTGTCTCCTTCAAGGTGACTGCTCTGGCTTAAAGGTGAGAGAGCCAGCCAAGACCTGGGAATTGAGAGCTGCTTCCTTCCCCACTTTCCTCAGAAATTACCTGCTCTAGGTCCCAGTAGCCAGGACTGTCCTCTTCTGAGTCATACAAGGAGAGTTCATGGTCCTCTGGAGCCTAGAGGGGGAAACATGCAAAGATTGGATGGTGAGATTCCAAGTATGGGGCTACTTCACTCTTTCCCTCACCTCCCTGCCTCTCCTGTCCAGCATCATGTGTTCCTACTCTTTTTCTGGACAAGAAGGCATCAGGGCCTGCCCTCTTGTGTGTATTTCAGAAGTGACAGGGTTTCTTGGCTCCCAGATCATTGCTAGCTGCCTGATCTTGAAGCCACTGTCTGGGACTCTTTCTGGCTTTGTAAAAGTGGGGTCGTCAGAGTTGCTCTGCCAGGTACCTACCCCTTCTCTTGAGAGAAGCATGTGACTGACATATATATATATATATATATATATATATATATATATATATATATATATATAATGAGTAGATTCTGTAATGTAAAAAGTGCCATATGTTATGCATATCATTCATGTACATCTTAAAATACATAAATAACTGGACATTTTCTGTGTAATTGCAAATAATAAAGATTCTTCTGATATCTTTTATATTTATTATGCAAAGAGTTTATGAAGCAAGAAAGCTTCAGGGCTTATCCAGCTTCCCCTGAAAGTATGGCCAGGTGCCAGGGCCTTTGAGCAGCTACCTTCTGAGAACAGACTTCACCTTCATCCTAACTCACAGCAAAGAGCAAAGGGTTGCTCTAGACCTGCTCAGATGCCCTCTAAGGGCTGGGAAACTTTACCAAGGTTTGGGATAGGGGCTGGGCTAGATCTCTGGGGGAACTGGGACAGGAATCCCAATGAAGTAGAAGTTTTCTGCATTAATGGAGCATATCTGCCGACCATTTACTGAGCTAGTAAATGGCACACAACGATATTGAGACCAAGTTAGGATCAGCCTCTTTATCCAGCCCCAGCCTATGAGCTCTGAGCTGGATTCACTAATAGTCCTAATTAAGTCTCCAGAACCTAATGACTCGAGTATGGTCTGGAAATGGATATTTACAAAGGTTTGGGAGAGACCGGAAACATAGATCAAGGAGCTTTGCAGATAGGAGGCCCAGATTCAACCCCCAACACTCAGTTCCTGAGCACTGCTGGAAGTGACCCCTGAGCACAGAGCCAGGAGTGGCTCTTGAACACCACTGGGCATGCTCCTCTCCCCCAATAAGCCCAAACAACAAAGTTTAAAAAACAAAAACAAAAAACACTTTAGGGCAGGGGTCCTTAAACTACGGCCTGTGGGCCACGTACAGCCCACTGAGTACGTTTATCTGGCCCACTGGGTGCTTTTGCTGCCACTGCCTGTCCTGCTTAGCAGCCAACTTGTCAGCCCACAGTGTGCATATGTAACATGTGCACTGCACTCTCTGAGTCCCCTCCTTCTTTCTGTCTCTTGACTCCTTAGTCTTAGGCAGGGGTCCTCACCAAAGCAGGCCCATAGTTCCCATTGAAATGGTAAGTGTGTTAATTTAATATTACTTGTTCTTCATTTTAAATGCTGCATTTGTTCCCATTTTTATAACTCCAAAATAAGATATGTGCAATGTGCATAGGGATTTGTTTATAGTTTTATTTGACTATTATTATTATTATTATTATTATTTTCTTATTTTATTATTATTTTGTTTGGGGCTATACCCAGTGGTGCTCAGGGGTAACTTGTGGATCTGAGCTCAGGGGTTATTCCTGGTAGTGCTCAGAAGACCATATGGATGTTGGGGATCAAATCTGGGTTGGCCATGTGTAAGGCAAATGCCCTACCCTCTGTGCTATCAATCTGGCCTCCATAGTTTTTTTTAACTATTGTCCAGTCCTCCAACGATCTGAGGGACAGTGAACTGGACCCCTGTTTAAAATATTTGAGGACCCCTGCTCTTGGAGCTAGAGAGAGTATAGCAAGTTAAAGCCTTGTATACATCTGACTTGAGTTCAATCCCCAGCACCCCATATAGTTCTACAAGCACTTCCAGGAGTGAATGATCTCTGACTACAAAGCCAGGAGTAAGTCCTGAGCACTGCCAAGTGTGCCTTCCACCAAAATCAACCAAACATCAAACCACAATAAAATAAAAGAAAAAAGTACTTTCAAGTGAATATAAAAACATATTATTCTAAGGATACTAATGACATTCTTCAAAGAAGAGTGCACAAAGGTCAAATAAAAATAGATTAAAGAACTTGATATCAGACCTGAAACCATAAGGTACAAAGAGGTAAACATAGGCAGAGCGTTCCTGGCATACACTGAAGCTAAAAGCATCTTTAAAGATAAAACAGCACTGTCCAAGCGAGTGGAAGCAAAGATAAACAAACTAGACTACATTAAACTGGGAAGCTTCTGCACTTCAAAGGAAAGTGACAGAAAAACAAAACTATGCAGGGAATGGGAGAAGTTATTCACCCAATACCCATCAGATAAGAGATTCATTTCTAAGTTATACAAGATGCTGATGGAACTTAACAACAACAACAAATCTAATCTCATCCCAAAAATGGGGAGAAGAAATGAACAGATATTTCCTCAAAGAAAAAAATACAGATGGCCAAAAGGCACATGAAAAAATGCTCCAAATCACTAATCAACAGGAAGATTCAAATCAAAATAACAATGAGATCTAACATCACAGAGACTGGCACACATCATAAAGAACAGAACAACCAGTGCTGGTGCAGATGCAGGGAGAATGTATCACTTTTGGAAAACAATATGGATGTTCCTCAAAAATCTAGAAATTGAGTCTCCATATGATTCAGCAATACCACTCTTAGGAATATACACTAGAAACACAAAAACATTCAGGAAATCTCTCTGCATTCCTATGTTTGTCACAGCACTATTTATACTATCCAGAAACTGGAAACAACTCAGATGCCCAACAACACATGAATGGCTAAAGAAACTGTGGTACATCTATACAATGGAATATTATGCAGCTGTTAGAAAAATGAAGTCATGAAATTTGCTATTGGATGAATATGGATGAATATGGAGACTATTTTTGAGTGAAATAAGTCAGAAGAAGAGAGATAAACACAGAATAATCTCATTCATATTTGGGATTTAAGAAAAATAAAAGACAGTATAATCATACCCAGAGACAATAGAGATGAGGGCTGGAAGGACCAGCCAATGATAAGAAGCTTATCACAAAGAGTGGTAAGTTCAGTTAGAGAAATACTAACAGTTAGAAATACTGACAGCTACCATGACAATGAAGAAGGACAGAGGAAGTGGGGAGAAGGAAAATGGGGGACAATGGTGGTGGGAAAGTTGCACTGGGTAAAGGATGTGTGTATTTTATGGTTGAAACCCAATTACAAACATGTTTGTAACCATGGTGCTTAAATAAAAAAAATATATTAAGTTGACAATGAAACAAAAGAAAAAAAGTACTTTTAAGTGAATCTAAAATATATTTTAATATAAATAAAAAATAAATTTAATATAATAAAACTAACTTTTATTATTAAAGTACTTTAGTATAATAAAATAAATTTGATATGATAATATAAATTTAATGTAATAAAGATTTAATATAAATATAAAATTAAAATGAACTTATATCAGATATAATTGACAAAAATAATATTCCTGGGCCCGGAGAGATGGCACAGCAGCATTTGCCTTGCAAGCAGCCGATCCAGGACCAAAGGTGGTTAGTTCGAATCCCGGTGTCCCATATGGTCCCCCGTGCCTCCCAGGAGCTATTTCTGAGCAGACAGTCAGGAGTAACCCCTGAGCACCACCGGGTGTGACCCAAAAACTAAAAAAAAAAAAATACTCCTAAAACAAACTAAGGAAAACTTTTGAAGTAGTAAATCTGCATTTAGGAACTCAGTTTACAGATAAGGATGCTCAAGGGTCCGTTTATACAAGTTAAGAAACAGAATTGACTGTGGAGTCCCATCTTCTGCTTCTTTCTAAGCCCCACCTTTCCTACCTGCTCCTGGCCTTGGATTACTGGCTGTAAGGAACTTACCCTGTGGAAGTTCTCTCTCTGGGCTACTTGTCTGTTGTTTGCCTGGGCAAAGAGAACTGCATCATGTATGCTGGGAAAGACATGCTTGTGCTCCAGACACCCGTCCTCAAAGACACCACCATGACTGATGTCCTTGTACACCTGGGCTGAAAGGAGAAGGTCATCTTCAGAATGCTGACTGCAAGGGCAGCTTGGAGCTGGGTGGGGTATGGTGGGAGGACAAGAAGGGAAGGAACATGCAAGGGTCTCTTGCAGCATCCAAGGTCCTGTCATCTTAGACCAAGGCAGCAGAGGGCGCTATGCAGACAGCAGAGGGTGGCAAGAGGACTGGGAAAGTCTGAACTGTCACAGAGATTGCTTCCTGCTCCATGCTCTGCCTATCCATCCTCCCATTGTTTATCAGCCTGTCCTGCACCCTCCAACATGGCAGAGCCTCACTGTTCACTATCCTAGATATGATTCCCTGAGGGGTGAAGGTGGGAAGAACCCACAGATCCTAATTCAGGGGTGCATGCAGTCATATCATAGTTGAGGCAGATTCTCTCCACGTGGGGCCTGCACCCAGCCTGTGCCTGCTCAGGCCTTTCTGAAGGGCAGTCCCCCATAAGGCTCTCACAAGAGTGTGTATGTATATGTGTGAAAAAGAAGAGAGAGAGAGAAAGAGAAAGAGAGAGAATCTGACAGGTGTGTGTATGTATCTAAGTCTGTACCTGGGAATATATATGTGCAGATATATGTGCCTCTGCAGATATGTGTAAATGTGTGAGTGTGGATGTTAGAGAGTGTGTGAGTCTGAGTGTGTTGTGTGCTCCCTGGTACTTAAGATAGGTGTGAGCTCTAGGCCTCTAAGATTCATAGATATTCAAATTTGGAACAGTCACCTTATCAACTCTTCATTTAGTGTAAGTGAACATTTGTCCTCTAAAGCAGCTATGTCAAGAACACATGCTAACTGGTGGTGGTTGTGTGTCTGTGTGTGTGTGGGTGGGGATTGAAAGTCTAGTGGTACTTTCTGAAGCCTGTAATCCTAATATGTTCTGGGGGCCCCAGGAGAGTGCCATAGTTCGGTCTCTGTCTCCTTAGACTTGTGTCTGAAGCTTTTATGAGTAGGCAGTGATTGTGGTGATATTGGGGTGCTCTACTTTCCACCCCTTAATGTTCAGTATCCCACCACCCTGTCCCCACCTCCAGCCTTCCAGACCTGACCTCTTCTTCATCTTACCATGAATGTTCACCAAGAAGACTTTCACCCCAATCTTCCCATAAGTGGAGCTCAGCTAGAAATGTTGGGGTGGGTAGGGGGAGACAAAAGGAAAGGAACATTCTGAGCTGGTCTCAAAGTGACCCACAAAACACACTTCCGACGGGAAGCCAACAAACAAGCAGCCCTGAGTGGCTGACGATAAAAATAGCAGCAAAGCTGCCACTTTGCTGAAGTGTTGGCTCCCCTGGAAAGTGGCGGAAATGGGCCCTTGCCAATGGGGAGGCACTTAAAACTCCACAGCCTTTTTTATGGGGTGCTTTCCTTTCAGAAACTCCCACATCCACGTTGCACCTCTCTCCTGGCT
Organism: Suncus etruscus; assembly: GCF_024139225.1. Taxonomy (NCBI): domain Eukaryota; kingdom Metazoa; phylum Chordata; class Mammalia; order Eulipotyphla; family Soricidae; genus Suncus; species Suncus etruscus. The sequence goes on from NC_064850.1 coordinate 87,404,641, forward strand.
TTGTGACCTGTGGCCAGAAGCGAGGGCTTCAGTCAAATGCTCTCTGCATAGATCCAATGTAGGGGTGTAGGTGAGACCCATGCCTGGGGATACAGCCAGTGTTCCTTGGTTTTCCCTGGGATGCTCCTGATAAGCCAACTCTGAGGAGGTCTCTACCTGCTGAAGTTGGCCCTGAGAAGCTATTCCCAGTCAAAGCTTCCTGTGGTGCTGGGCCTGAGGCTGAGAGACACCAAGGTGATTTCTTTTCTCTCCTGAGAGGGCTGAGGCAGGCTGGGGTGAGTGGAGAGGGACCACCACAGGGGCTCCCCTCAGGGGCCAAGGGCTGGCTGCTGAAACCTGACCAGGAGATCAGGGACTCTACCAGAGAATGGAAGTGGGCCTGGAGTGCAGGTGTCCCAGGCTCCTGATTGTCTGCACCCACTCACTCATAGATACCCCTATCCTCAAGGGGAATGGGAAAGTTGTCCAGAGGTGACCTTAGCTTCCACAGTGATTGGCTCCCTTAGCTTGTCCACCTGGAGCTCCAGGGAAAGGCCCAATAGAAGGCAGGGGTGAAGCTGAGTGAAAGTGGGCCTGCGCCTCATGCCCTGGGGGCCTCACCTTGGCCAGGGCCTTGATGCCCATCAGATCCACAAAGCTGACCCCGCTCAAGTCGAGGATAAGGGTGTGGAAGGTGACAAAAGGCGGGACACTGGCCAGTAGGTCTCTGGGCTCTCCCGGAGCCTCAGCAGGTCCTGGAGTCTCACAGTGAGTCGCTGAGGAGCTGTCAGGGCTGAGGGTGATGTAGGACACGCTGGTGCCATTAGCAGGGCTCTGATTGTTGTTGGGGTCTGTGGGGGTGGCATTCTCGAAGTCCTGCTGCAGCTCCTGCAGGGACACAGTCTGGGGCAGGGCAGCAATGTCTGAGAAGGGAGGTGGTATGTGCAGTACCCGCAAGCCCCCTGAGGGGCTTCACTCTCTCAAAATGCCCCCTTCAGACAGACCCTGTGGGAGGGGTCCCAAGTGAGCAGGCTGAGAACTGCCTAGCCAGTTAGCAGCCCAGTCCCTCTGCTTGAGAGGCACCCATTGAGAACGACTGGGTTCCTCTCTGTTCTCCTCAGCACTCACATCCATCTTTGCCAGGTAAGCCCCGGTTAGGTTAGGTCAGAGCCCATCCCTCCCAAATACAGGGGCTATGAGAGCACAGAGATGGGTTGGGACCAGGCAGGTCTTCCCAGAGGAGGCTACTTGGCGCTCACCAAGCAGTGGACATGGGGACTTTCTGGTGTTGTGCAAGGGAAGTGGCACCAGCACCCCATTAGAGAGAGAGGGGGCTGCTCTTAGCCTGGCTCACCTTGGTTTTCATGAACAGAGACTTCCTCTGCTGAGTCGGCATCACTCTCCCTTTTTCCTGTTTCTTGAGGTACTTCTGCTTGGCTAGTAAAACCTTCTGCGGGTCTACCCCTGTCTGTGGGAAAGAGGCCAAAGTGGTCTTCACCCCATGCACTCAGTTCCTGGTCCCCATCCTTCTACCCTCTCTCCAGGCCCTGTGATTGCCAGAGGCTCAAGTTATACCTTGGCAATGACCTTTTGCTTGAAGATCTCTGAGTTGGCAAAGTAGAGAGGGGAGCAGTAAGTGACAATTTTAATCCCTTCTATTTCCTGGACCTGTGACAGAGAGACTGAGCTCAGTTAACAAATGATTTATTTTTTAAAACCCTTTCCTTAGGGTGGAGCACTGCAAAAGAGTCACAGCTTAGAGACTCACCCTACTGTAGGTCTTGGGATTCACATAAATGTCTGTGTCCATGACCTGGGCCAGAGCATAGCCATTTCGACTGGAGAAAAGCATGAGAGAACATGTGAGGAAAACTGCATCCTGTCTTCACTGGAGAAATCTGCCTGATGTTCATGTTTGTGCCAAAGTAAAACAATTTTGATCTCAGAACTGAGGCAGGGAGGTTGGGGAACAACATAAGCTGATAGGCATAAGTGGCTCCCAAACCATCACTTGCTGGTTTCACCTCTTCAAGAAGAGGTGTCAGGATTTTCCTGACATTTAGCAGGGCAGGGCCTGTCCTAGCCCCCTTTCTTTTCCTGGCTTGGACACTAATTTGTTCTTGAGGAAGGGCATAGCATCTTCTCAGAAGAGCTTCAGGAAGAATTTAGAGTCTCAGCATCCACTTTCCCCAATATTCTCTGGCCCCAGCCCTTCCAGGACATGATGGTTCCATGTTCCAGCTGGGTACCAGGAGATGTAAGGTCTGGCATACAGACTGACACACAGACTCTTCTCAAGCCTGTTGGCACCTCCAGGCTATGATGGTTCAGAACTTGACCTGGGAGCTCTTAGTGGGAAGGCCCATGGGCCTCACTGCTCTGCTTTGGGAGAGATAGGTCGTTACTCACAACTGGGTCTGGAAGATCACAACCAGGATGGAGAAGACGACACCCACAGCTACACCATATGGCAGGCTCAGAAAGAAGGAAGAGAGAAAGCTCACCACCCAGATGAACTGTGAAGAAAGAAAAAAAAAAAGAGGGAAACTGCCTCTTTCAGCAAAGGTTAGGAGAATCCCAGACACACCCTTCCCTTTTCACTGCATTTTCTGTGCTCTTTTATATATTTTTGCAATGGTCACATTGGCCATTCCATTAAGTTTCTTTTAGTTGGTTCCATGAACTTTTCTGACTTTTAAATAGACAACTCATGGGAGGCAGCATGACCTAGAAAGGGCAGAAATATCAGATCAGGTGTGTCTGGGTTTGAAGTTCTTTTTCTTGTTTGCTAAGTGACCCTAGCTGTCTAATCCTGAGGGATACTAAGCACTGCTTCATGCAGAAAAGAAGGAGAGAGATGGAAGTATGGAAGAAAGGAAGGCAGAAGGAAATATGAAAGCTGGGAAGGAAGAAAGAAAGGAAAGGAACAAAGGAAGGAGAAAAGGTGAGAAGGAAGAAGGAAAAGAAAGAAGAAAGAAGAAAGGAGAGAAAGAAGGAGGGGAAGAAAAGAAGAAAGAACAAAGGAAGAAATTGGGGAAGGAAGGAATGAGGGAAGAAAAGATGGAAGGAAGAGAAGAAGGGAAGGAAGGAGAGAAGGAAGCATGGAAGAAGGGAAGAAAAGAGGATTGGAAGGGAAGAAAGAAGCAATAAAGGGGAAGGAAGTTGTGAAGGGAGGAGAGAAAGGGAAGTAAGCAAAAAAGGAAGGAGAGAAAATGAAGGAGAAAAGGCAGGAAAAAGGAGAGAAGGTGGGAAGCAAGGAAGTAGGAAAGGAATAAAAAACAAAGGAAGGAATGAGGGAAAGAATGAGGGAAAGAAGGCATGAAGAAAGGACTAGAAGAAAGAGAAGGAAAGAGAGGAGGATTGGAAGAAGGAAAGGAAGAAAGGATGGAAAAGGAAGAAGGGAGGGAGGAAGAAGGGAAAGAAGGAAGAAGGAAGAAAAGGAAGAAAGGAGAGAAGAAAGAAAAAGAAGAAAAGGAAGAATAGAGGAAAGGCAGGAGGTGAGGAACAAAGAATGAAGGAAAGGAAGAAGGAAAGAAAGGGAATGAAGGAATAATGGAAGAGACAAATATGGAAGAAAGGAAAGAAGGATGGGCTGGAGTGATAATACAGTGAATATTGCATTGGTCCTATATGCAGCCAACCTAGCTTTGGTACCCAGAATCACATATGGTGTGTTTCCCCAAGGTTGCTAGGAGTGGTCTCTCAACTTAGAGAGTCAGGAAATCCCTAAACTTCAATGGGTATGACCTAGAAAAAAATACAAAAAAGGAAGAGAGGAATGAAAAAAAGGAAGAAAAGAAGTAAAAGATGAAAGAAAAGAGAAAGGAAAGAAAAGGAATGAGGCAAAGAAAGATAAGAAAAGGAATGGAATTTCTGAGCAGACAGCCAGGAGTGACCCCTGAGCAACGCCGGGTGTGGCCCAAAAACCAAAAATCAAAAAAAAAAAAAAAAAAAAAAAAAAGAAAAGGAATGAAGGAGAAGAGGGAGGAAAAAGAGAAAGGAAGGAAAAAGGGAAGGAAAACTGGAAGGGAGGAAAGGATTCTTCTTTCCTCTTTCCTAGTTAGTTGCTGAGAATACTCTCTGGCCTGGTTGGGTGAGTGAGGGTGAGACTAGATGTAGTTTAATAGTTTCCCTCTAATGTTCCCAATTTTCCTCCGGGGAGCTACTGTGTGTGCCAATAAAAAGTGATGATGATCAGTTACATCCACATATCCTGTGAATAGCAGAAACTATGGGAGTGGAGTCACAAAGAACAGATCCTGAGGGTGGGGGTGGTCCATTTTCTTGCTCACTACCTGGAACCCAGAGGGACACTCACTTCTCTGGCTTAGAGTCTCCTCCCCAGTGCCATGCACATACACTCACTTCATGGCCTGGAATCTGGGTGGGGTGGAAGACTTGGGACCCCAATCCTGTCTCCACCACTTCCTGCCTCTGGGTCTTTGCTGACTCACTCTACCTCTCTGATCCCTGCTGTCAGCTTTCAAATGAGGGAAGCCCTCCTCTCTCACAGGTCAAGGAAGGCCTCTTCTTGGGAAATTCAGGGTATCAATTGGTGGCAGATGTAGGTACGGAGGCACTGGCTGACACATCCCACCCCTAGACCCCTCAAATGTGTGATGAAGCCATGACTATCACCAAATCTCAGAGGAAGACCCCCCAAATCTTGAAGTCTGGTGACTTTCTTGAGATCCTAGTTTGCTGTTCTTATGCTCTAGTCTTTTTTGGTTTGATTTGGGGGCCATCCTAATCTGCTTAAGGGCTACTTCTAGGGTTCATTCCTGGTAGCACTACAGGGACATGTGGGTGCTGACTTGGGCTTCTTTCAGTTCAGGACTAAGCATGTGCAAAGCTAGTTCTTCAGTCACAAATTTTCTGGGTGACCTGATAGTACTCGTGGGCTACTTCTATACTTGGGCGTCACTTCAAACAGTGCTTAGTAGGCTGCCACTATGGAGAGCCAAGTATCAAACCTGGCTCCTGCATGATCCCATGAGTCCCTCAGAACCATCTTCCCAGCCCTCTTTTTGCTTTTTAAAAAACCTACAGATCATGATCCCAGATAATCTCATGTTCATGCTCTAATATTCTCACAACTTGTCTTGTATGAATTCATGTATATCTGAATGTATAAAAATATATGATATACTTATGCATGCTTACATCTAATAAAGTAACTGTAAAAAATAACCTACAAATCAGAGCTGGAGAGATAGTACAGGTAGGCATTTGCCTTATATTCTTCTGATCCAGATTCAATCCCTAGCATCCCATGTGGTTCCCCCCCTCCCAAGAGTAATCCCTGAGACGAGAGTAAATCCTGACCACTGCTGGGTATGGCCTGAGTACTATGAAAAACAAAAACAAAACAACCAGCCAAACAATCCACCCCCCAAAAAACCAACAAAATAAACTATAAATCATAACTATACTAACAGATAAGTTTTGTTGGACATAATACCTGGTCCAGGTGATGTGCTGCTCCTTTGTGGTGTCCTATTTTGCCCTTTTTAAATTTATCGTATTATAAATGATATAAGCAGGCCCTTATATCATTTATACCACATGATATAAATTGCCCATTTCATATTGGAACATTGTGTGACTGAAACTTATATATCAACAACTTCTTAACTCTATATCTTCACAGTGATTTAATAATTTTAAAAAATACCCATTTTACAGATGAGGAATCTGAGATTCTGAGAGGTTAAGGCACTTGCTTTTGGCCAGTCAGTGAACAGTTGAGTTTAGACCTGACAACTGGATGTCACCTCAGAACCTGGAACTTAACACTTAGCTGTGCTTATGTAGAAGTGACCAGTATGGGGTCATCAATAGAAGGGGACTAGAGGTAGGCTGGCAGAGGTGGGCTTTGGGGGGGGGCCTCAGGGGCCCCTGATACCTACACAGTCCAGCTTGCTCTTTCTCCACAGGTAGAAGGGATCAGCCAGTTGCTTGAGGGAATTCTTGAGATTGACAGCAATCAGCGCTCCTAGTACAGACTAGGGGAATAGAACAGGCTCACACCACCCTCCTTCTCCCCTTCCATGCTACTGGCCCTGGAGCCAGCTTTGGAACTCCTTCCTGCAAGACCAGAGTTTGAGGTAGGGCCCCCCTGCCTCATCCTGTCCTTCCCCTCATTTATTACCCCTGAGTGGCCCCTACCTAGGGACCCCTCGTGGGCCCCAAGTGGAGAACGGGGTTAGAAGGAAGACCCCTCTGACTCTTCCCTGGAAACAGGGAGAACATGGCTGCCAATGAGACAGTGGGACCCCAATGCACTGGGCAAATGGGAAAGCACCGTGAGTCTTGGTGGTTTTTAATCTTACCTTTGGGAGAGGGTACAGGTAGGAGCCCAGGACCAGCATGGTGACCATCACCACCAGGGACACACACAGGCTGGCCACCTGTTTAGAAGGAGGGGTCAGAGGGTGCGCATCCCTGCGGCATGGGGGTGCAGCAGGGGCAAGGGGCCTCACCTGGGATTTCCCTCCTGCTCCATCCACAGCCAGAGTGACGGAGAGGGCACAGCAGATGACATGGATCTTAAAGAAGGAGCCGAAGAAATTGCTGCAGCCCAGCGCAATCATCTCCTGTGGGGACAGGTGGGGTCAAAACGGGACAGGTGGGAACAGATGGAAGACAGCAGGGGACAGGAAGGCTTGATCCCAGCACCTCATATATTTCTTTAACCCCACCAGGAGAGGGCTGGGAGTGGCCATAGAGGGCACATGGGAACAAGGAGACCAAAGAAGCTTCATCTTGGTCAAACCTAGGACGTGAGAATGACCCACTGCCTAAAGTCCCCCATCTCAATCTAACAGAGCCTCGCAGGACCAGGGCCCCTCACCATGAGCTGGAACCAACATCCCGCCCCCAGCTTAAGGCTCCTGGATACCACTATGGCTCCTGTAGCTCACTCTTGCCCACCTGGTTGGAGTCCACATCGTAGCCGTGCTTGGTGGCCAGGGTCCGGCCCACAGCTAGGTTGATGACATAGCCCACGATGGCCAGTGAGAAGGCAGTGCCGATCATGTCCTGCCACTGCGGAACTACAGGCAACACGGGGGTGGGGAAGCTGCCGGGAGCCAGAGCAGGCAGGGTCCGGGGTGAGGAGAGGGAAGGCTTGGTCCTGGCCTCTGCTGGCCGGAAGGCTACAGTCTTTATGGAGACCCCTGAAAAGGGCCACAGCCAGCACCCTCCTTTGCTCTCAGTGCCCTGTTCCCAGGCCCAGCCCAACCGAGGTCACAGAGCCATGTGTGGGGCTGGGTGCACTGTGCATAGAACCAGAGCGGAGAGGCACCCCCCCAGAACTGTTCCCACTGCTGCAGCACAGGTTTGTTCCCCACCGAATCTCGGTGTCAATTATCTCTGCAGCTCAGCCTCTGAACCTAAGTTTGGGACAGCCTGAGTGGGGAGAGCAGTGGGGTCACACTTGGATGGGCACTTGTCTTGCACACAGCTGACCTGGGTTTGATCCCCAGCACTTCATATAGTCCCCTGATCCTACTAGGAATGATCCTTGAATGCAGAGCCAAGAGTGAGTTATGAACACTGCTGGGTGTGCTCCCTCCCCATCCCCCTCCCCCCCCAAAAAAAACAGAACAAACCAGACTAGGGTAGGAAGGGTGGTGAGGCCCGGGCCTGAGGTCGGAGAGGGGTTCTCTATCAGGTGGACTCACCCATGCTGGATCTGCCCCACGACCTGCATGTGGTACTTGGTGTACATCTGGAAGCCCCCAGAGACAGCTGTTGCCACCACCACCTGCAAACCCAGGAGTAGATGGGTGCTGATTGGGGCCCTGAACAGGGTCTCTCCCAAGCCCTTTATCTCCTGGAGCAGAAGTCATTCCCCGACTTCCTGTTACACTACTGCTCATGAGTTTGTGCCTGAGTTGGTGGGGGAGCTAGTGATAAGGAAGCACCCTTGACCCTGGCTGGAGTTGGTTTCCTTTTTTCCTGGGCTATGCCCTTGTGCCAACCAGGTGAGGTGCTTACCACGATCATCTCTGTAGGGATGGGGAAGCGAATCCGGTGCATGAACCTTGCATTCAGCTCCTTCACCAGCACCAGGAACACACCACTGATGAGTGCAAAGATCAGCGAAGCCAGGTTCGTATGAGGGAGGCCTTTGCAAATGTCAATGAAGGTCTGCAGCAGATAACATCATGCTCACATGCTCATGGGCTCTCTTCTTTCCCAGACCCAGCTTTTTCACCCAGGAACTAGTATGTCCCTGCACTCAGTGGGTGGACTGGGTAGAATGCTAATTTCCTTTTTTTTTCCTTGTGGGGGAGATAAACTAGAGGAGGAGGGACATTAGACTTAAGGAAAAATGTTCAGACAGAAAGACTTTTGCTGTTTGACCTGATGGAAGAACTATTTTTATTTTTGGGCCATATCTGGTGATGCTCAGGGGTTACTCCTGACTGTGCACTCAGAAATTACTCCTGGTTTGGGGGGCCATATGGGACACCGGAAGATTGAACTGTGGTTGGTCCTGGGTCAGCCGTGTGCAAGGCAAATGCCCTACCGCTTCGCCATCGCACTGGCCCAAAGAAAAGCTATTCTTGAGCAGTGATTCTCAACATACTCCCAAGACCAATGCCAGTCTGCAGGAGTGAAAAAGCTGAAAATCATTTGTTCCCAATAGGGATTAAGAATTCCACTAAAAGGTTCAGCAAGCCCTTGGAAGCATGAGTTAGACCCCCACAGCGCTGCTCCTTAGGAACCCTCCTTGGACAAAACATTGGCTAGTTTTGCACTGAGAATATTTATTTTGAGGAGCTCATGCTTTCTGCAAATAGCCTATGGACCTGCCTGGGCCCTCCCATTCTCAATCTTCCTAGACTCACAAAGACGATGGACCCTGGGCCTGTGTAGGAGGGGATGGTCAATCCAAAGATGTACTTGAGCACTGAGATCAGGATCTGCAGGCCAGCAGCTGTCATAAAGCCCCGGATGAAGGACTCGGAGAGGTAGATGGCCACAAAGCCAAACTGCACCAGGCCCAGACCCATCTGAGAGGAAAGAGGTGGAGAAGGGAAGGTCAAGGGTCAGCAGCTCTCATACCTGCCTGGCTCAAACCTAGAGTTCTGTGTGGTACGTGGAGGGCAGTAGGCCCAGGGAAGGAGCCCTTCATAACCTGTCTTGTCCTTGAGTGATACAAAAGGCCTTAGACCATAGCTATAGACATCTTGGACTCTGTTTCTTTTACACATAAAGCAAACTTAGCTTGTATCCCAGAGATTCTTCTCTGATAACTTCATCACCTATCCAGTGGATCAATCATTGTCAAATCTCTCACCAAGTTAGTGTCCCTGGCAAGGTGACCTCAAATACAGTCTCTGTCTACAGTTGTCACCCTGGTCTAGATCTTCCTGGCACCCAGGTGCTATCCCTAAAGGTACTCTGACTCTAGTAATCTCTATAAGCCAGTAGATCCTTTAGAGACTGCCAATGAGACCCAAAGCAGCTTCTGGGGAGACAAGCCTCATACTTCATTGTTGGCCTTTGAAGATTTTTCCAGTCTCTTCTCTGGAAGGAGCCTGGCTCTCTAGCCATACCATATTCCTTGGCTTGCCATTCTCTTGTCTATCCCCATTCAATCAGGCCTATTACTTCTCTCTGGATTGCCCTTTCAGACCAGCTTCTACTCATCCTTTAAGACTCAAGACACAGGTTACCATGACTGAGGAGAGCATTTTTCTGATTTTCCCTCTGATGTTTCACAGCAATTAGTATAGCTGTTCATCTTGCTACCTAAAAATGTGTGCTGAGCATTGTGAAAAATGAGTCTTTCCAACTTGTTTTATTTTGATCCTAGGGCCTTGTCCAGTTCCTGATGCAATATGACTGGAATGAGTAATGGAAGGGCATTTTGTGAGGGCCCTCATGCTCCTGTGCTCTCTCCTCCTGCCCCTACAGCCCCTAGCAGAGGCCTCTGCCTTTGAGTGCAGCCAAGGGAGCTACAGAGGGGGATCAATCTCTACAGAGGGATTGATGACTAGGCACAAAGTCTGAGCAGAGGAGGGGCAGAGAGGAGTGAAAAGAGACCAGGAAAACAGGACAGGGTGTCAGAGGTGACTATTACTTTTACCATGGAACTGTTCAGGCTTTCTGTGGTTTGAGGAATGTGGAAAAACCCTCTAATCATCTTTAATGTAGAAGTAGAGTAGTAGTAGTAGTAGTAGTAGTAGTAGTAGTAGTAGTAGTAGTAGTAGAAGTAGAAGTAGAAGCAGACCTGGCTCAGAGGTGTGGGCATCTAACCTGAATGAGAGCTGTCAGGCAGGCCAGTGTTGCAGACACGTGTAGCCGCTCCGCATCCATGGCCTCAATATCCACGAAGCTCTTGTTGGTGGTTTTGTTGTAGGTCTGAAATTTCGACTCTGGGGCTAGCTGCATACAGATGTTACCCACCAGGATGCTGATAACGGCAAAGGTACCTGTGGTGCCCACCCAGCCAACAAAAATCAGAGGTTTGCTCCAGAACTGGGATACAAGAGGGTTCCAGGAATACTCCTGTTCCTCTGGGGGACTGACACTCCACCTTTCCATGTACCTCTCTAGCCTAACACCTACTGCTCATTTTAGGCATGCGCTGCCCTCACCATGACTGTCCTTATTACCCCTGAAAATGAACTTGGAAATATAGTGCCTAGCCACAAAACCAGGTCTCATGAAAAGCACTTTTCTCCATCTCATGTGGCACTTGAAAAAGCTCTTGGTTCAACTGGGTATGCTAGCACTCTCACAGCCCTCAGAACTTCATTATATGGCACATTTGGTTGGGCCCAGAACCCTTCAAGTTCTATGGAGGGAGATAGAGCAGGCACAGAGAGGAAGTATTTTCTCTGAAGTCACAGATGGCCTGTGAGGAGGCAGCAAACTGCAAAGGCTCTGAACCAGGCCCAGGTCATCCTACCTGCTAAGAGGGTGATGCCTTACCTGGAACCATCTGGTGGATACCTCCCAGAAAAAAGTACGTCAGGAGGGGGAAGAAAGAGGAGTAGAGGCCGTTGACTGGAGGAAGGTTGGCCAGCAGAGCAAACGCCATGCCTGTGAAGGACAAATAGGGGCTGGCTCAGGTACATGGTGGCTATCACTCTGGGTGCAGGGTGGAAGGGAGAGGCACAGGGGGTGGCTGCTGGCCAGGACTGGCTAAGGGGATGCCTTCACCTTGTGGGACCTGGATGGAGCCCCCACTGAGTCCTCCGAGCAGGTCAGGGATGATGTAGTCTTTGATCTTATACTTGGGGAGCCAGGAGAGCACTGGCAGTAACCCCAGAACCATGGTTTTCATCTTGGCCGAGGAACATCTGGAGGGGAGGGCAGGATTTTCAGTTAGTGCTGTGTGCCTGTCTAGAAGGTCCATGGAACCATTCACTCATTTATGGAAATGAACCCAGTTTGTAAGTACTCACACTGTGTCCTGGGGCTGGGAATCAAGGGGATATTCAGTTAGTGTGAGGACTCCAGTGTGAATGTTCTATGCCCCATGAAGCCATCAAGGGGAGGGTTTGTGGGTTAGAGCAGGGTAAGGAGCTCTGAACTTTTTTTTTGTTTGTCGAAAACCTCCAAGTCCTTTCATAAACCTCAGTAGCGGTAAGAACAAGGCTCCCAACAACTGAAGGGTGACAGCTGCTAGATTGATGATGGGAGGGGAGGTAGGCATTTGCTTTTTTTCTCCTTGTCACAGGAACTCAAATACTCAGGGCCCATAGGTGACTCATTGGCCTAACTCTAATTGGGCCTCCTTCCTGCCCACCACCAATTCCTGCTTCTTACTGTTGCTCAATAATAGTTTCCCTGACACTAGGTCCCCTGGATGTCACCCAAAAACTGAAATCAACAGACAGTGCTTTGTGTCCAGGTTTTCTATCCTGACCAGTGTGGAACAGCATCTCTGTTGTTGACGACCCCTCTTTCTTTTGGGGCAAATGGATGGTGGGTGGGGAGTTGGGCATGTGGGAGTAGTTTGAAGTCTCTCTTAAAACTTTGGACCCAGAGAGAACCAGCCCTGCAAGAACTTTGGGTTTGTCAGCGACAGGGAGTGCTGGCTTCTTGAGCTGAGAGCTGGCTGGGAAGAAAAACAACTCACTTGAGTACTTGTGTCTGTCCAACATTCTTTACAAGGTTGCCACATGGGGCAAAGAGATCTGAAGCCCCAGAGTAGGGCTGGAAATAAATGCTGAACACTTACAGAGAGGCTTTGGAGGCCAAGAGGGAAGTGGAAAGAAGAGAGAACTTTGGAGGAATTCATTCATTCACTCATTCATTCATTCATTCACTTACTCACTCACTCATTTATTCATTCATTCATTTTTCATCATTAAACCTCCTTCTCTGTGCGAGGCTCTTCTCAAGGCTTGCTTGCAGCCTCAGGGAATTGTTAACTCCTTGCAGTGCTTTATCACCTTCATCATTGTAATTATTTAGGATATTAAGAGAGAAACAGCTCAAATTTAACACCGTGGGTGCAAGGGCAGGCACAGACCATCTGCCCAAATATACAAAGGGTCTAGCCACTGGGCACCAAGACTTGGTGGTGCCTGGGCAGAGATGGAGCCTCCCAAGAGAAGTAGGGTTGGGCTGAGGCTTTTAGAGAAGACTCAAATGGGTGATTCCCCAGCTGGAACCAGTTCCACCTGCATCTCCACTTCAGCCATTGCCAGTGACCCCAATCCAGGTAACTGAATCAGCTGTTTCCCCAGGGGAGTGAGGAAGAGCAAGCCAGCTCCTAGCTAGACTTGAGTAAACTGCCAGGAGACTGGGAAGGGGGAAGCAGAAGCCGTAGCCTCGGGCTCCTCAGTGTCTAGATCCCCTCCAGCAGCCCCTGCCTCGCCAGTTCCAAGGATCTGAGAGTAGAATGGAAAGAGCCTGGGGCTGTGGCATCACCTCTTGGTAGGTTCCCTGTAGGAGCATCCAGGCCTTTCACTGTCTGGCTCTGAATATTCTCTGGACCAGGAGAAGAAAGGAACATCAGATGGGAAATGGGAGAAAGAGCCCTGAGGGGAGGTGACTGTAGGTCTCCCTTAATAAGGAGAGTCTAGGACTCAGAACAAGCCCCTTCTTCGGACCCCTAAACAGTCCAAGTGAGACAAGTGAAGAGCCCAAGGAAAAGAGGATGAAACTGTCTCCTGCAGGAGGCAAGAGGCCCTAAAACCTTTCTGAAGCTGGGATGGTACTAGTTCCTGTCTCCATCTCCATCAGATGCATGATGAATCTCAGAATGTAGGATCTCAGAATCAGGGCTCTGGAACCCCTTCCTCAGAGCTTCCTGGAACCCTGACCTAGGAATCCAGCTAAGGGCCGTGGGCTGACCAAGCAAGGAGAGAGGAGCCTGGCTTGGGGCCATGTTACCTGAAGGCATTGCGAAGTTTCTCTCCCAGTGGGTACGTCCGGTCCTTCTTCTCAAACTCCTCATCGAAGAGAGTGAGGGAGTATGCAGCTCTGTCCACCACGTAGCGGGGCCTGGGCTGGTTCATGTCTGGGGCATTGACGGGCTCTGGGAAAGGTAGTGGAGGGCAGGGTGAGGGGCATCGCTCCCCGATGCCAGCTGGGCCTTCTCTCTGGAGTGTCGCTGCTGCAGAGTTTTATTCTGACTCTCCGCCCCACCCAGGAGGTGCCTCCCTGCCCTGGTTCAGGTCTCTTCACCAGACTCACTTCTCTCGGTGGCCTTCCTGCCCAGGCACCGATGATGCACACACTCGCCCTGGCTGTTTTACTTGGCGCTCAGCACGTGGCTGGCACTCCACACCTGTGACATCACCATCACCCCCGCCGAACAGCAGACAGAAGGGAGGTGAGGGTACAAAGGCAGGAATAAGCATGTTGAGCAGCACAACCCACCCCATGCTGGGCTCTGGTGCCCCCACATGCTGCTTCATCACTCCAGACCTCAGTTTTCCTGAGGTCTCATATCATTCAGAAAGTCTCATATCATTCAGCCAGTTAGCTAGGAGAAAACAGAAAGAGCCTGCCAGGTGGCAAGGGTAGGAGGGGGAGCCCCAGGAATCTTTTCTGAGTGAGGGGCCCAGGCCTTCACTCACAGGCGTCCCAGGGACAGAGCTGTTTGGGGTAATCGGGATGGTCTGCTTCGGTGGCTCTCCCACGGCTTCCTGTGCCTAACCTTCCCCCCACCCTGTGTACTGTCTCCTCCTCGCTCTTTGCGCAACTTTTCTGACGTTCCAGAAGCTGAGTTGGGCAGAGCTGAGTGCCAGGGCCCCTGAGGCCCAAAGGAGTTCCCCCTCCTCCTCCCGCAGCTAGTTCTCCCCTTTTTCTGACCCCCAGAGCTGGCAGAAACCCGTGTGAAGGAAGCAGGGATGGGGGGAGGGAAGACAGCTTAGAGAGGTGCAAGTCTAGGGGCTGGGGCAGTTTGGTCAAAGGTGTCAGATGAGGTTGAAAGCAAGAGGGGAGAGGGATGCCTTTCAACTTTCTATGGGGAACCCAGGTAAATAAGGGGGCAGTAGAAGGCTGCAGGCAGTTGGTACCTTATGTGTATATGTATGTGTGTGTACTTGTATGTATGCATGTGTGTGTACATGTGTGTGTGTGTGTATGTGTGTGTGTGTGTGTGTGTGTGTGTGTGTGTGTGTGTGTGTGTGTGTGTGTGAGATGGAGTCCAGATACCCAGATACTCAGGATCTGGTTCTGGCATTACTGGTGAGGCAGATGCCAGCAGATTCTCTGAACCCCTGTTTCTTTTATTTTTTTTCCCTTCTTTTATGCCATACACATTAATACTAGGGTCAGGGTATATGTGAGCATTTCCGGTGGTGGGTGCTCAGGGCTCCTATGATGTTAGGGATACAACACAGGGCTTCCACATATGAAGCATGTGTCAATCCATTTGAGTCATCTCTTTGGCCCACAACCTTAGTTTCTCATCAGAAAAATGGGGCAATACTTCATAGGTTGTTGTGAAGATCAAATGAGTATAATAGGCAGGAAAGGATTATGTAAAATGTGCATAGTTATTATTATTAATAATGTTACTAATGTTGTGATATTAATAAGATTTCACCCAAATTGATGAAGATGGGGTGGTGCATTCCATTCATGAGGACACAAAACCCCAAGGTCCACTAGGCCTGACTACATAATCCCCTCTGGAAGAAAGGTAGGGAATGAGGTACCTTTGCCCAGCCACTTGCTAGTGCTCAACAAATGCTTGTCGAGTGAATCAATAGCAGGTGTTTTGGAGAAGGCTTGGGCAGAGGTGAGTAGGAGCAATGGCATGTGAAGCATTTCTGTGGAGAAATGAGAGATAAATGACATTGGAAAACAGCATAGATTTTGGAGATGGAGTGACCTGGGTTGAAAGTTCAAAGTGACTCCATCTGTAAGTGGGGATGGGACTAGATCTGGGAGTTGCTGAGAGGATTAAAGTAGATCAAGTGTGTGATGTGGTACCTGCCGTCCAGTCAATGGTAACGGAGATGATTACTATTATTAAGCAGGGAGGGAGCGTCCTTCCTCTTAGGAGAGACCATTTAGAGCCCTCTGCCTTCTAGTGAGGCTAGATGATCCTTCCTTTATGCCCAACCCTCCTCCTGAGCTTCCCAGTGTTAACTGGCAGGCCCTTTGAGAACAAGAGTGGGAGCCTAGGCCACAGCAAGAACCAGAGCTCAGTCTGGCTTCAGAGAAAGATGTGTGATTTGATGAGCTTATCTCAGACCTGCAAATATAGCATTGGCAAAGGAATGGAGAATATTTTCAAGAGGGACAGATCCAGAAGTAAAGCCTCTGAAAGGAGAAGCGATGACAGCAACCCAGTGCACGGCCCAGGCTGCTGTGTTTGGAGGAGACATCTTTCCTCAGACCTTCAGTTCCCTAGCCATGTCTTCAGGGGTGCTTTTGCCTTTCTAGGTGCAGCCATACTCTTAACTCCATTGTTACCCCATCTTCAGCTTCCACATTCAAGTGTCCCTCAAATACCATGGTTACTATCTCCCAGGTATCTCCAGTCTCTACCACATCAGGTCTTATCTCATTCCTGGACTATGGCATTAGCCAATTTCCCTCCTGGCCCAGCCAACATCCCTGCTCAGAACCCTTCCATTTCCTCATTTCCTGGAGGATTGTCCCCAAACCCCATTTTTTTTGGTATGTTTGTCCTTTCTTCTTGCCCCTCTGTGGTAAACTTGTTCTCCAGGATTGTCCTGTACCTGTTTGGCTAAATGTAAACTCTGCAGCTCTGACTAATCTTTCCTTCTTCCGCATCTGAAATTCCCTGATTCCTTCTTTTCCCGATATTTCTGCCCATCCTATATACCGGCAGAGGGTCTTCCTCCTCACTGCCTTCCCTCATTTTTGCTCTGCTCTGTATTCCCTCATCTCAGAGAGTTTAGTGACCTGGCAATAAAACCCTCTGCCTCCTCAGGTCTCCTTCAACCTCTCTAGTCTCAACCTCAGAGTTACTTGGGTTGCTCGTGGAGTCACTTCCAGGAGGTAGGTGGAGAAGAGCAATGTCAACAGGAACCTTCCACACATAGGTGAGTGACTCAGGGCTGCTTCTGCCTGTGTGGGCACTTTTCCTACAAGCTCTAGAAGTGAGGGGACTTCCTTCTTCCACAGACACCTTCCTCTTTCTTCAGAGCAGGGAATATCCCTAACTTTTCTAATATAGTCTGCAACCTTTCTCTATTGCTCTGCCATGTTATTCCAGAAAAGGGGTGTTGATGGGGATGTCCAAGGAGCTTTCAGTTTACCCCATACGCAAAAGTGGAGAAGTCAGTCACTGGGCTAACCCAGAAAGTTATTCAGGAAGGGAACCAGGGCTAGGTGCTGCTGTGGATGAAGAAATAAGCCTAGTCTGGGGCATATGAACTAGACTTCCATTCCAAACATAAAGATTTTGCCAGAAGGGTCTCAAGACTTCCAGGGTTGGCCTAAATCAGCCTGGGATATAGGCCTCTGAATACCCTTGAGGTCACCTTTCCCCTCACTGGTGCCACTAGACAGGGCTATGTGTTTCTCCCTCTCCTTGACCTTGGTTCTCCCTGTCTATGCCAGGTAGTGTGGCCATGAAACTGCTTGGCCTCCAGGCCTTTGTATAAAGGCCCCACTTCTGAATTCCAAGAAGCAAGGCTGAGGCGGGTAGGGCTTTGCAGGGAAGGTGACCCAGCAGCAGTCAGTCCTATGGGCTGAGAGAAGCAGATAGGCTAGTCAGAGAGTCTGGTACTCAGAGAGTTTAGGGGTTCCCAGGAACCCCCAGAAACCCAGCTCCACTTAGGGCTTCCATAGCATCAGGTTAGGGGAGGAAAAGTGAAGAGACAGCAAGAAAAAAGGAAGCCAAATGATCCCTGCCTAAACAAACTGGAAGGAGCCTGTCTACCCACTTGTATATGTCCCAGTGACCTTCAGATACCCTCTCCCAAGAGGGAAGTACTGGGGTGACCAGACCCCTTCTCTTGTGAAAGAAAGGAAGGAATCAGTAGCAGAGCTAGGAGCCTAGTGGAGACTATGCACTAAATGGAATCCAGGGCCAGAGAGTAGGACAGAGGCTGGAAGGGGGTGAAACACAATTTCCAGGGCGTGGAGGGAAATGGGTCAAATCTGAGGTTTTGTCAGGAGATTAAAGAAGCCTAATGCACTTTGTGGGGCGGGCACTGACCAGAGCACATTCCTGGCTTCTCCAGGTTTCTCACCCAAATGGACTCCTACCAGACAGTCCCCCTGTACTCTCTGACCAAATGTTCTTCTGACACATCTACTTCATCATCAGAGATAGGCTGGCACAGTGCCCAGTAAAGGCACAGGCTTGTAAGTGCCTGGGGTGCAGCTGATTCTGACTATTACACTTTATGCTAGTTAACTGAGGGATTATTCCCCAATCTCCTGCCATGCAAGACACTGACTTTCTTGGTCTAATTTTTCCTTTGGGTTCCAATATGTAAACTCACTTCCTGTCCTGGGCCTTCAAAACATGAGGACTGCCTAGAGAAAACCCCTGAAAGCTTTGAGGATGAGGTTGAGCTATACTGGGATCAGGAAGGGGGAATCTTGTACCGAGTTCCACATGATCTTGAGGTGATCCTGACATTGTGGTCCAGGCTAACTCTGCTCAGCCTTAAAACAAGTGAATGTATGCGAATGTTTATGTGCACATGCCTGTGTATCAATTTATATGTGCATGTGAATGCATGTACCGCTGTGTGCTCATGTGTGTTCATGTGAATGTGTGCACATGTGTATAGCTCCAGCTTGACCAACCACCCTGTGACACAGCTTTCTTTATCGCTAGTCCCTACCTGTGTTATCGGTGCTGTGGGTCACTTTGAGGTTCCCTTTTGTTTTAGCTGCCAGTTCCTCCCTGCCTGTCCAGGGTGGGAGCCCCAGAGAAAAGGCGTCTTCCTCCTGGCAGTGTAGGGTATGGGTGGGACAGGAAGGCTGGGGTCCCACCTAGGGGCTGCAGTGGGCAGGAGTGGAGGCAGAGGACTGGGGTCTCTGAAGTACTTTGCACAAACTCACCACCCCTCCTTACCCTACCTCAGGCAGGCAGGGGCAGCATGAGCTGCCCCAGAGGTTGCTTCTGGTTGTGCTGGGGACTAGTATCCACTCTGGGAAAGCTGAGTTCCACTACCACCCCTAAGACCCCATCTTCATCCTCCTACTTGCCCTGTAGGGGCCTTCCACGCAGGGCACTGAAGTCAGGCTTTGAAAAGAACATTCTTGTCATGAGGCACCCAAGGTCATGGGCTCTGAAGAATGGACACTTGAAGTCAGAGGCTGCAAGGAAGCCTGGGGCAGTCTCACTTGGAAGTAGAGGCCAGGTAGGAGAGGTCCCAGGCCCCCAGGGCTTATTGAGTACTCAGCTGGCCCCCACAACCCCCACATGGTGGGGCTATTTGCTTTAGCCCATAATTCTACGCTGTGTGGAGTCCTGGGAAGACACACACAAATACATGTGTGCTCCCAGGATTCATTTTCAAAGCCAGCCAGCCAGCTTTGGGACACTCTTGGGGGACAGAGGATGAGGGCGTACATACATTTTCATGACACAGTATATAAGAGAGTTGTACCAGGTTCTGAATGCGAGGGCCAAACAGAGGGAATGGGAAGCTTATGGGGTTCTGGCAAAGGGTGTCTATGTGAGGGAGACATTTAGGTGGGACCTGTGCGGCACTTCCTCCTGCTGCTCAGAGTCAGTGGGTTGTGCCAGTGGGGATTCATATAATAAAAGAAAAATTTGTTTGGCCTTGCCTGGGTCCCCATGCTGATCTGAGGGAAGAACATTGCTTGCAGCTGCGGGTTGATGGTTCCCAGGCTGGGAGTGGCTGGAGCTGCCCCTGCTCTGTCCTCTAGTGTTGACTCTTACCACCAGGAACTCAAGTGGTCCCTGAGTTCTGCCCGATGGGTTGGTCTCTGGCTCCCCACCCTTCCCAGTTCCCTCCTTCTGTTTGTTCCAACCTCTCAGGCTTCATGGGGACAAATGGGTCCTGTGCAGCCAGGCAGGTGCACTGAGCTGGAGGACATCTGGGGGCAGAGGAGGGGGTGGCTGCAGTGCAGCCGTGAGCCAAGCATGGAAAAAAAATTTTTTTTTTTGCTTCTAAAGATTTGAAAGGAAAGGGAAGAGGTATAGGCAACAGATTCAAAGACTGGTGCTGGCCGTGGACAGGGCCACTCCCTTATTTTTGTACTTTGTCAAGGAGAGGAACCCTTGCAAAGGAGGATGATTTCACCCCACTGCGCTTTGGGGTCTGGAAGCCCTTGGCCTTAATTCCCTCGTGGGAGCTCCCATCAGCCTTGGGAGGAACGACCCATGGAATGGACTCTACCCTTTTAGGTGGAGGACTGGGGGCTGAATGTCCTGTCCACCGAGGCTCGGTTGACAGGCCCATGCCCATGGCTGCCCTTCCTATCATCCTTCCTCTCAGGCCCCCTAATCCCCTGCCTCTTGGCCCAGTGAGGTGGGTGGGGTGGAGCTTACCGGTGCTGAGCAGAGTGTCTGGGCAGGGCGGGCTGCAGGTGTGGAGCAAGCGAGCAAGCGGGCAGTAGAGAGGTGCTCCAGGGGTGTGTGAAGGGCTCTGCTCAAATAATCCAGGGAGGCGTTTATAAATAACTTTACCTCAGGGCCACGGGGTGAGCCCCAGCTTCTGATTGGCTCAGAGGGGAAGTGGTTTTGAACACTACACCATAGCTAAGCCTGAGGAGATAGGAAAAGGAGATAAGGGGGAAAAGGTCCCAAATGAACAGCCCTTTTTTTGTTTTGCCTGAGGAGCAGGGCTGTTTGATGGGAGCTTGGCACTTCCTAAATCCACCCCAAGACAATAGGTCACATTCAGTGGGGCCCCAGTCCCACAGGCTCCCCCAAGGCTGAGAGCCCAGGCTGAAGAGGGGGACAGGCAGACCCCTCTCTGAGATTGCTGTCCTGCTGCTTTGGGGCTGGGGTCAAGCCAACTAGCCTTTTGACAATGGGCTTCATTGAAACTACCAAGGGGTGGGGTCCTGGGGTTGCTTTGAAGAGCAGAAAGCTGGGGGCAGGGTTTGGGGACAGATCTCTGAACACCTTGAGGAAGGGGTAAGCCATGTTAGGGAGGTCCTGGGGAGACTTGGGGCTTTGATAAGACCTGGCTCCTCACTCTGTGCCCAACCTCAAGTCACCTGTGAACACTGTGTCTTGGTCTCTCCACCCAGACCCAGGGAAGGTGCTTCACAGTCTGAACAACCCTGACCATAAGGGAGCAGGAGGCATCTGATCTAGCAAAGGTGCTAAAAGAATAGGACATCCAACAGTCTAGGTGAGGTGACCTGAAGGTTTTTAATTCCCGATTCAACCTCTGTCACTTCCAGGAACTAATGTTTGTTGGGTCACAGCTGCACCTGCTGTATGGATTTGAACTGCCAACCTGCACCTCTTAAGCACTGTGAGGGAACTTCAGAAAGGGTGGGGAGGTGAGGTTAGAGATTTTTCTCTAGAGGAGAAAATCCCCACTGATTAGAGCCTCCTGCCTCAGTGGCTCCTTCCTTCCTGGGACTCAAGTCCCAGAAGAAAACAAGCTGAGGTGGGCTGGAGTCAGTTACATTGGATTTTAATAAGCCAACCTGGGTATTAGAATATAAGTGTCCCTGAGAAGACAAAACAAGTGAGCATTAGTACATAATAGGGACTCAATAAATATTTGTTGAATGAAAGAATGAATTGTCAGCAAGCCCAACCCAAGGGAGGGTAGATGCATTTCTGTGGGGACCAGGGAAACACCTGTGGTCACTCACACTTGTCAGAGTGACTGAACACACCAGAAGGTCAGAATGTAAACCACTCCAGCTCATGTCACCTACTAGAGGATGGACAGTCATGGCCACTTCCTCCCAGGGCTTTGCATCACTCCATTCTTTTCTGGAGACAGGGCAGTGGTGTTCAACTGTCATTCTTTCTGCAAAAAACTAGAAACTCTGAGGAGGGAGCACCATGTCTGTTTTCTTCACATTTGTATCAAGGCTTCCTGCCCCAGTCCTGAGTACTGTGCAGTACCATTTGTGGAATGAGTGAAGAGCCGGAGGGCTAGAGTTTGTGCATGAGTTCCTAACATTGTCCAGTGGTGTGAGGAGCCTGATTGGTTCTAAACTTGGGACAGGCAATTCCTAGAAAGCAAATGAGTCATCAGACTCTCCCCATGGCCAGATGGCAGTGATCATTTGGGAAAAAACAGCAAAATTCTTTAACTGGGGGATTTAACATGCATACACTTGTGCTCACTCTTGCCAGAAAAGCTTCTGGTTGTAAGTTGGTTTCTTCAACAAAAAGGTTGTGCTTTTCAGCTGACCGATTTATCCATGGGCTCACTGTGAGTCTTTCTGAGTCTGGCTGACTTTTTAAAGTGACACTTTGATATCAAACAGGTCATTTATTTAGTTTAGTTCTCATAGCAACCCCACAATCTAGGCATGGTGCTTTTATTTTTCTGATGAGGAAACTTACAAGCTTCGAGCAATATTTTGGGGTAACAAAGATCTAGACAGAGGGACAGGAACCTTACCTGAATATTGTATCTTCAAATCTTGTGCTTAGCCTATGTGGTCCTTGAACCTATAAAGCTAAGGATGAGGCCCCTATACAAACTCAGACTTTTGAATGCTTTCAGCCTTCCTCCCAAGGTTATCTGGGTGCACATGACTGGAGCCTCTACAAAAGGATCTGGGTCTAGGAACTTGTTAGTTCTTTCCTCCAATCATTCTCTGCCTCTCTGGGCAAAAATTTGGGCAGAGAGAGATTTTGTTTAAGGACAGGAAAGATACAAGAGCCCAGATAACTCTGAAGTTATCTCTAGAGACAGGTAGAGACAGGTAGGGATCAAATCTGGAGACCGGTTATGAGTGAGAATATTCACTAAGTCCATCTTAGTGGTCCTTGGACATAATTTAATTGATACTTCAGGCTGATGGAAGTAAAAATCAAGAGACAGAAACAGGAGACATAGAGATACAGAGATAAAGGGTCTAAGATCAAACAAAAACCAAGAACACATCCCAGATAGCTTGCCATCTATTTGGGAGGAGGGTAGTATGGTTTGGGTCACAAGAAGTTTGAGTCACAACCAGGGGTGAGTGATGGCTCTGTGCTCAGGGATCACTCATAGTGGAGTTTGGGGAGCATCAAATAGGAAGCTGGGGATTAGACCAGGTTGGCCACATGCAAGGTAAGCCCCTTATCTGCTGTACTTTGCTCTGGCCCCCAAATACCTCATCATCTCAAATTTTTTTAGGTTCTATTTCTCCCTGTGAATTTCTGTTCTTTCTGGAGTCGTATAGAGTCTTTGATAGCGGGTCTGTCTACTCCCACCACCAGGGTAGAACATTATATACAGTTATTCACTTCTGAAAGCATTCATGTGCTAAAAAACACAAGTAGCAGGATCCTGTCCTGGGCACAGGGATAAAAAGACTCCATCAGTGCCCTGAAGAGGCACATGTCTTCCAGAGTGGAAGACAGGATCACTGGGAGTTAAGAGCATGAGGTTAGCAGAGGACAGGCTCCAAGCTCAGCCCTGGAGGAGAGCATGAAGGGCTAGAAAGGCTTTTTATGGATTGGGTCCTCCACACCACGCACCATGCCCCACCACATTGTTGCCTGCAGACCTCAGCTCTAAATGCCAAGGGGTCATTCCAAGGTGGAAATAGAATGGAAGGTGCCCTGGAAGTTTTCTTTCTCAAGGAGGCACAGCTTGTCTCGAGTCCTCTGACTTTGGAATCCATTTGAAAATGTCTTTGAGTCCCATATGAGTCTCTGTCTGCTGTATTTCCATTATACTCTCTTTCTCTCATTTATACCCAGTGGCTTTAGTGGATTCAGTGTGTTATGCAGATAAAGTTCAATTCTTCCCAAAGTGACTTCCTGAGCTGCCTCTCCTTTGAGCAGGTCCCGGCAAAGGAACAGGGCTCACTCTTTTCCAAATGAGTAGACAGAGATCAGATTGTTGCAAGATCATTGCACTGCCCCTGTCAATTCTTGGGCCTCGCCTGATCTGCAGCTGCTGGCTCACTGCATGGGTGCACCTTGTGTCTTGTGCCAAGGGAAAGGGCAGGATCATGCTTTGAGCAGAGCAGCCAGTGACTTAAGCAAACAGCTTCCAATTGAAGACAGACGTCTCTGCAGTCTCCTCGTGGGTTTGTGGGTGCTGGGTACATAAAGAACCTGTTCTCACCTGTTCCTACTGGATGAGAGATCAGTGGTTCTTCAGGGAGATGTGTGAGGTAAGACAACCTGCACCCCATCTTTCAACTCGGGCACCTGGGTTCCTTCTGTGTCCCACACAGTGCTGGGCCTTGGCCTCAGGACCTATAAAGGCTGGTCCTTGGGAGACTGGGAAGAGTTTGAGGAAAATGCATCTACTGAAGGAAACTTGGGGCGAGCTCTGAAAAATGGGGGAAGGGCCAGGATCTGACTGAAGAGCATCGGAGAAAAATTGCCAAGACTCAGACATTTGAGACTAGAGGTCAGAGCATTTACAGGGTCACAAATGAGAGGGAGAGGAAGGAGCCTTGGAGGGGGGTTCATCTGTTTCCTTGTCACACAGATGGAAAAGTGGGGGCCAGAGAGTGTCAGTCACCTAGAAAGAAAATGGTAGAGCAGAGGAGAAGGCTCAGGCTGATGATGACCCTGTGAACCCAGTCTATGCTACAATATGGCCTAATTCACCAATTAAGCTCTCCCTCCTCAAAGGAATAGAAGGCTGCCTGAGGGGACCCTTCCTGGTCCCCATACATGGTATCGCTCAAAAGCAAAGCTTGGAGTAAGGCTGTAGAGAAGGAACTTTGTGAGGGGCAGCAGGTCGAGGAGTTGGAGATACGGGGGTGGGGGGGGTGGGGGGGGACCAGGAGAATGCAATGCAGTTCCCAGGTGGGCCGGTCCTATAGCTTCAGACAGGGAAGGGTTCTGCTCAGACTGAAGTGGTGCAGACTGAGAGGTGTTCCAGGCAGTTCCCTGCCTTGAGAGTGGGACTGGAGCAGGGAGGGAAATTCTGGGTGATTCTTGCAGACTGACAGGCCTCCTGGCTGTACTTCTGAGTTTGGGGCCCAAAACCAACCACTTACTAAGCTGAGTATTAGGGTAGGGTGAAGAGGGCTTAGACCATTGCATCCCATTGAGGCCTCACTTCACGGAGAACTAAAATGGGGTGGGGGTGTCGATAAGCCTGCGTTTTCAGTCTCATTTATGTCCAGGGGCCAGTATGGATGGAGATTTCTGTCAGGAGGTGTGGCTGGTGCCCTAGAAGGTTTGCTAGTTCCCTGTTCCAATTGTTCATGTTCTCAAAGTAGAAGATAGCCTGCCCTAACAGGAAGACCCCTGGCACCCCACAACCACACAGGTTCCCATTCTGCTTTCTCTGAACTCTCGATTGGCCATTCTAGGTTACCAAGGCCTGTGTCCTCAATAGATCCTTGAGTCGAGGGTGGGTCTTAGGAAAATTGAGGTTTTGGGCTCAAAGCCTGCTTCTGGGTTTCTAGTCACATCCCAGTGTCTGCATATGACTTGGGTCCCATCTCCTCCCTCCATTTTAGGCACCCATGAAGCTAGGTTGGTTCCCCTGTTTAATAACAATAATAATGATTATAAAAAATAAGATAGGTGGCACAAAGGAGGTACTTTATCCGGGGACTCCTTGCTCCCCATCCTGGTGATGCCCAGGCAGCTTACTCGTGGCAGGGCTTGTCTCCACAACTCTCTCTTCTGAACATCTCAGGGCCCAAGAGCAGACCCTGACCCTGACTGCAGGTTTATCCTCATAACCTCCCAGGATATAAAATGGGGTTGGGATGATCTTCTAATTGCTATAGCCAAGAACCCCCTCAGAGCTGTGCTGGGCACTCTGGGAGACCCAATCAGCATCCTGGAGGCCCCACATGGATAGGACATGAAGAGGACAGAATACATACAAGGTATGGCTGGCTCCCTGCTAACCCTCTGTCTGTGTTCCTGTGTTCTCTGGGGCACTGGCCATGTGCTGGGGCTGGGGTGTGGTGGCAGAGCTTGCTTGAGGAGCAAAGCAGCCTCTATTTAGTTTGCATTTCAGCTTTCCCTTTGACTGTTGCTGCTGCAATGCCTAGGGTGGCACATTTGGTTGTGGGATTTGATGGGGCTTAGCTATGCAGCTTTGGTTGTGGTGCCCCTGCATAGCTTTGATCTCTGTGTTCACCAGGGTCACACATTTGCCATGGTGCTCCTCCATCCCTTGGCTGCACATAGTGCTTGAGATCACACACTTTCTCTTTGTTGTGGCATTGAAGATCCCAAATAGAGGCATTGCCAGGGTTGCCTGTACTATGTGAGTTGTGCTGGGAATTGAATTCAGGGTTTTATTCCTTAAGGTAGGTGCTCTGTCTCTGAAATGTTTCTGAAACCCAACCCAGACTTGTTAAAATTTTTTATTTGGTTTTTTGTTTGTTTGTTTTAGGATCATACCCAGCAATGCTCAGGGGTTAGCCCTGTACTCTTGATTCTGCACTCAGGAATCACTCCTGGTAGTGCTTTAGGAATCATATAGGATGCTGAGGATTGAGCTCAGGTGGACCACTGCAAGGCAAACACTTTACCCATTTGTGGGTATTCCCTCCCCCAACTTCTTGTATATACTACCTGAATGATCAGAACCACTCATTCCTGGAATGAGCAGGTAGAGGTGTGTGCATGTGCTTGGGGTGGGGGTGGGGTGAGAGGTAATTATAAGGAGAATCAGCAGAAAGTATCAGCAGAGAGAATTAGCAGAAAATCAACAAAGAGAATCAGCAAAGGGGAGTCAGTCAGCAACAAAGCCTGAAAAGCAGCTAAAAGGGAAACAAAGGCAGAGAAAACCAGAGAAGGAGCAGAGAAGTAGCTGCTAAAAAAAAGGCTTAGCATAGAAGCCATGCGAGGAAATGTACATGGTGGTTAGGACCGTGAAATAAAATTGGCTGACTTCCGGAACTTCATCTGACTGCTTTGTGAATTTCTCTACCGTCACCCTAAAACCTTCAGATCCACCAGGCCGTAGGGGCTATCGGAGCCGGGCCACGCTGAGAAAGGCTTCACCATTCCCCTACCTACTCTAGGACTCATTAATTTATATTAAAACAACACGTATAGTGCTATCACTCTGGCCCCCTATCCCAGACTCTCGATTTCCAGACTCACACTGGATATGGGCAGTTCTTGCAAGAAAAGTCTTGTAGCTGAGGTTGTCTCCCCCTCTCCCACCATTTTTGTTGGAGTGAGGGAGGACAGAGGTGACAGAGATGGATGTGTAGAATAGTGAGTCTTTATCAGGGCTATTTTTGGGAGAAAGTTTAAGGATTTCTTAGTGCCATGTCTAATTAAGTGTTCTATTGCTTTATTATTATTATTATTTTGGTTTTTGGGCCAAACCTGGTGATACTCAGGGATTATTCCTGGCTATGCACTCAGAAATCGCTACTGGCTTGAGGGACCTTATGGGACACTGGGGGATCGAACCGTGGTCACTAGGTTAGCGTGTGCAAGGCAAACACCTTACTGCCTGTGCCACCACTCAGGCCCCTGCATTATTATTATTATTATTATTATTATTATTATTATTATTATTATTTTGTTGATTTATTTTTAACCTTCCAAGATCAAGTAACTTTGTACCCTGACTATTCCCCTTTTCTTCCTTCCAGAACCCTCCCCAGAAACTCACAGGAATGGGAGAAAGGTCTAGAGTAGTTAGCTTTCATCCTTAGCACGTGTGTGTGTGTGGGGGGCTTGTTTATCTGCTTGGGGGCTTTAACCAGAACCCCATTCTGCTTTGGAGTTCAGGAGCATATGAGGACTGTGCCCTGAGAACACAGGACTGTGCCCTGAGAAGGTGAGGGAAAGAGAGAGCCAGGCACCATGTCCTGGGAGTCTCAGTTGGAACCACTTCTGGGTCCACAACATAGTAGTCAGAGGTCAGCAGAGAGGTGCGTGTCCGAGTCCTACAGGGCAGGGAACAGGTGTCAACAGGAGCAGGTATGAGGAGCCTGGGCCGTGTGGGTCGGTTGGGGCCAGTTTCTGTCAGCTCTCTGAGGCTGGGCCCCGGCCTGGGCTGCTCACAGAACTGCATTGTTCCCCAGAGCCTTGCACTCAGCTTGTCTCATCTTGCTTTTACATTCATTGGCTGCGATTCCCACTGAAGACATCTTTGGGGGGCAGGCACGCTGCCAGGCTGTGGGCAGGACCTGGTGACTCCATGGAGCAGCGAACTCAGAAGCAGCAGGGCCTTGTCAGCATGTGAGATGACAGTTGGATTGTTCGCCAAGGGCAGCAAGGCTTCCTGGGAAGTTCTGATGCCATCACTAGCCCTGGCAGGGTGTTGAGAATAGGTTTCACCTCCAAGGTATCCTGGAGTTAGGCTCTCATTCCTCTAGGAAGAAGCTGTATTATTATGAGTAAGTGAGTGACTTTTCAGAACTCTCAGTTTTCTCATTTGCCTACTGTGGATCCTGCCAGCAGCTCCTCAGATTGACCCAACGGAAAGCACAGCACAGAGTCTGGCACTTTCTAGAAGACTCAGCCCACAGTATTGTTCTTTTGGTTTTACATTTTTCTCCCCATCTAGTTTAAAAAGCTTACCCTTAGTTCTCCTAGACCTTCAGCTCAAGCCATATCTCCTCCATGCAGCCTTCTCTTCTAGCTCTGGTTGTAATCCACCCTCTGTATTCTCAAAGGCAGTGACAATCATCCATGTGCTGTTAGGAGTTAGTTGATAAGAAGCTACTTTCCTGGAGCATAAGATTTAAGTGCTTTGCTTCTATTGCATCCTCCATGGAACTGGAGATACTAGGCAAAGTTTAGGGAGGCCTAGTGAAGGAATATGCCCTGATTAAGGGCCATTAGAGGAACCCCCATTTCAGTTTCAGCCACACTCTGAAAGTGAAGGTCCCAGGGGAGCTTGAGTTGCAGCCATGTTGTCTGCCCCAATAGCTACTGTGGTTGGGCTGGGGGGAGGGGGTCACTGGAGTCTTGGGTACCCTTTCCTTTCCTGCTCTAAAAGCATCCTTACTATTGATACTACCAGCAAGGAGACAAGCCCCCACCTGAGATTTCTGTTCTGCTGCTTCCAGTCTCTGGGCACCTGTCTGATAGCCACCAGCAGCCATTCTATATGTGAGTGGTGACTGTTCTTGTATCCAGGCTGGTCACATTGTGCAGTCCCAGTCCCTGTGGTATAGACTCTTGCCGCCAGAGCCAGCATTAAGGAACAGCCCAGTGTCCTATGCAATGTGACAGAGCTGGCATGAGTGGAATGTTGAGTGAGGTGAGGCCCTTCCAGCTGGAGGCTTTGAAACTCTTTCCTGGGTGATGGTGTTCCTATTGCTGCCCTGCATGGTGAAAACACCATTGAGCAGAAACAGTTGGGGATGAAACAGCTGGAAGAATCCTGGGCCCACATTATCCCACTGGCCAAGGCCTGAGCTGCTTATCTCTGCCTGCTCTAGTCTGGTCATTGTGTGCATTTCTTTCCCATAGTCTGGTCCAAGTGTGCTGAGCACCTAGTCCCTGAGTCCTACTCTCTTTTCCAGGGCTCAAATCTGGGCATACCCCATTTGTCCCTGACACTTGACCACAGCAACTCTGCCTGTCCTATAAACAGAGGTCTGGAGGATTCTGATTCATGGATCATCTGACACACCCAGATTTTGAATTTTGGGTTGAAACTGGGATGTAGGATCAGTAGACACCCAGCCCTACCTATCACTAATAGAAGACAGTTCCTGACTGATACCTCCTTTGGGGAAGGTCTTCCTGATATATGTAGCCTTTGCTGGCTCCTTAGAATAAAACAGGGAAGATGGGTCTTCAGAGTCACAGAGAACCAGGTAGATAGAACAAGTTCTATCTGTACCTCTCTTGTGTACATCTGGGAAATAGCAAGCAAGATGAATTAAGGTTAAGAAAAATCTGTTTTGATTCCAGACAGTAGATCACTGGCTTAAGGTGCAAGAAGCCCTCTTAAGATAGGGAGGGCTCAGTGGCTTAGACCACTTGTCAAACAAGTGAGATGACAAGAGTTTTGACGCTGGTGTTGCTCACAAGGATGGAGGAATCCCTGCTAACCTTGCTGTTGAGAATCACCAGAGGGCAAGGGCCTGAAAGATGGCTCAGTGGTGTCAGTAGTATAAGAAGAAGCCAGGGGCCAGCATGAGGTTGTGGAATCTGTCCTCGCTATATCCTGACATCCTGACTATCTCATAATTTGGGGTCTCTGGTGAGGGAAGAAAGAGAAATGAAAGAGGAGTCAGTATCTTAACTCCTTGCATTTTCAGAGTCCTAATAACTGATAATACTTCCATAGCTATTCCCATATGGCGCTGTGGCACAGACAGGATTTTTCCCTCAGAGTAAATCTGAGAAAAATGCCCAAGCTGAGATTGAACTAAGGATTTCTGATTCCCAGCTTTGTGTTCTTCTCTCTATCCTGACAGTTACTTATTGACAGGCACAGAGTATCCACATCAGGATTACTGTGATAGAGGGTTTGTGTTGAGAAAACTGTCCTTCTGTAAATCAGAAGGGCATCCCTGCCACCCCCGACCAAGAGGGGATTTGTTGCTCTTCCTACTCACCTGCTTACACCCTAGGATTCCAAGGTAATTGTTTCTATAGGCCTTGTCTTATCTGAAAAAATTGGGGTGTGGGAAGGAAGAGGTGACCAGGTGCTACTGCACACAGGTGGGTTGAGCCTCCTGAGGCCTCTTCAGGGCAGCTTTTCCAGGTCTAGGAGATGGGGACTTACTCTTTACCTGCAATGGCTCTGCCCTATGACATGCTTGGGTGGAGTGAAGGCTAAAGGATCAGGGAGAACAAAGGCTGATTTGGCCTCTGTGCTGTCTTGCCAGTCACACACACACACACACACACACACACACACACACACACACACACACACCCACACACACACACACACACACACACACACACACACACACACACACACACACACACACACACCACTGCATACCCAACACAGTCATAGGGCCAGAGTCTCTGCCCCAGCAGCCAGAAAAATAGCACCAAGGCTTGAAGGTGAAAGGAGAATTTCCTGGTGTGAAAAAATGGGAGGAGAGACAGGCCTAGAGTCTAAAGGAGGTGTGTTAGTGTGTCTGTGTGAAAGGAAGACTGATCACTGGGATGTGGAGAGGACAGAGAGGAGGAGTGGTAGGGTTAGAGAAGCAGGAAGAAAGGCATTTGGGGGTTGGGATAGCCAACAGAACAGGGAGAGGCTGCAACTGCTCTTCATTCCTCCCCCCTCTCTCCCTCCCTCTCTCTCTTCCTCCTTCTATTCCCTCCTCCCTCCCTCCATTTTTCCTTCTTTTTCTCTTCCTTGGCTGGCTTTGCATCCGGGACACTTCTGCCGGGGATCTAACCCAGGTTGGCCTTGTGCAAAGCAAATGCCCTATCTATTCAGGCCTGTGGGCAAATGTTTTCATGGAAGCAGATTCTTGGGTCCTTAGAGCAGTGGGTGAGGTGGCAGACTGCCTGCGTGCCACCAGTCATCTGTGATAGGGACCTGGATACAGAACCAGCAGGGAAGCTAGATGAGAGAGCTAGAGAAAGACTCTGGATCCTCCTTAGTCATCCGGAATCATTGGCAAGAAACCATGCCCCTGGGAGGGGCCCAAAATTTTGTTGCTTTCTCGGAGCTTTTATTTTTATTTCTGCTTGTGTGATGAAAATGTTTAAGCCTTCAGAAAAGGTAAAAAAATTTTACCGTGAGCACCCTATTCTCACCATTGGGTTTCTGTGCTTCATGGCTACCCAGCTGCTGCCCTTCTAGACTTCTTTTTGGGGGGCTGCTTTGAAGGAAGGTGCCAACAGGAGTTTCCATGTCATCAGCAGCTTGGCAACTAACAGCTCAGTCACTCACATGAGCTGAACACATTTTGTAGGTCCAAAACTTATTTTTCTTTTGGGATAAATTTCATAGGACAGAAGGTGCACAGATTTGAGTTCTGACAAATCTGCACTGTGTGCTGGAACGCCCGTTCAGGCACCCGGAGTGGTGATGAATTAAGGGAGTCCCTCTTCCCTGACCCTCATCCCAGTCCCCCTTCCCCATTGTTTTCACCCTTAGCCTGTTCTAGCACTTCACTTACACAAATGAAACCCTATTGGTCTTGGCAAGGCTTTTCCTCAGCAGAATGATTCCTGCATTCTTTGGGAAGGTGTCAGCTTTAAACGATTTGCTCTCAGTTTTACTAAGAAATCACTGGTTCACATAACTGTGTAAATTAAAACATACAGTGTAATGGTCTGTTTATGTGCATTGTGACTAGATTACAGTGTGTTTAGCTAACAACATCATCTCATATAGAGACAATAAAAGGAAAGAAAAATATTATCCTTTGTGATGAGAATGCAAGGTTTCCCCTCAGTTTTTCTCTGCATCACCGAGTGGTGCTAACTCTCTCACCAGCTGCATGTTACACCTCTGGCCCATATTATTTTATAACTGGAAGTCTTTACCTTTAGACCACCTTCCTCCCAGTCCCCCTCACCCCATTTTCAACCACTAATAAACAAGTCCCCCAATCTAATCTTCATTAAACTCAGGGAAGCTGTGTTTACAAGGGTGTGATCAACACCTCAGCGTGCTCATTCTGTTTGTCCTTGACCAGCTGAAGGCAAACAGGGCTGGGCCCCCTAAAGAAAGATCTGGGAGCAGGGCAGGGTTCCTTAGCCCCCAGCCCCCTCTCTTTGTGAAGAATTGCCATAAGTCTTTCTTGCCTTTTTGGAAACCCCCTCCCCTAATCTGGTCTCTAAAGGGCTCTGCCTCCTTCCTACTTCCCTGCTCAGTGTTCACCCAAACCTGGGGGATCTGATAGCGTCATTTGCACTTGATAACTGATAGTCGGGTTACACTGTAACCGGAGGCCTCCGAGGTGCCGCCTCTCCCTGTGTTGACTTGTTCCCACTTTATCTCTGAGAGGCGATAGGCTCCCTGCTGGTGCCCCTCACACTTCCCCTGAGGCTCCCTGAGGACAGAGTCCTGCTGGGATCCTCCTCCAGGGCCTTTCTGAGAAAGGTTGTTTCCTAGAGCCTTAGAGACTCAATACTGAGACCTCAGATGATGGAGACAGAGCAGGTGGACAGGATGAAATGCAGTGCCACAGATAAAAACATTCCCAATAAATTCCCTCAATTGAAGGGAGGACCAGAAGACACCCCATAAGAAGATTAGTGCAAGGGCACTTAGAGGACATGGTTTTAGGGCAGGGTCCCCAGAGAGTTCTGCATTAAAGTGTGAGTGAGGCAGCCCTCTTATGAGCATTATTTGTGTGTTTTTAATGTTTATTAAGGCATCATGATTTACAAGTTATTCTTAGTGGAGTTTTAGGTACATCTGTCTAACACCAATCCTACCATCAGCGTCAAATTCCCTTCACCAATGTCTCTGGGTTCCTCCAACCCACGAACCTTCCTCCTGGACTGGCACATTTTTAAGTTTGGTTGTAGTAGTTAGGGCCTCTGCTTTCAGTGTTGTTGGCTCTGTGGTTTGGATATGGAGCTGGACCATTCCTCTACAAAGCCCATATACCCAAAGCCCTTGAACCTGCCCACCTCCCACCCCTGTCACCTTCTGCCTCCACTCTTCTTATTTCTTCCTTGATTTTTTTCCTTCCCTGTCCTCCTTTATATATCCCCTGGTTATGGGGGTTCTAGGCATTCCACTTTTAATACATTATATTACCTCATCCAATTATTCTATATACCACAAATAAATGAAATGGCTTATATTTGTCCTGGTTTACTTCACATGAGATCCTCTAGTTTCATCCAACTTGCATGATTTCATTGTTCTTTGTAGCTGCATAGGATTTCATTATTTATATGTACCACATCTGCAAATTCACTTATCTATCAAACATCGAGGCTAATTCCATATTTTAGCTAAGTTCTGCAATGAATAATAATGTGCCTACAACCTTTTCTTTTTGTGTCATGGGCATAGATATCCAGAAGTGGAATTGCAATGTTGAGTGTTATTTGTGAGAGGGAGGTGTCCCACCCCCAAATCTCCCAGTGATCGCCTTGTGCACTTTTTCTCCTTGTCTTGTAGTTCTCTGACCTCTAACCCAACTCCTCACTTCAGCTGCTCTAGGTGAAAGCTCTTTGTCAAAAATTGGAAACAGAAATGGGAAAGCTTGTGTAGGGTGATACAGTACCTCTAGCCCCTCTGCTTGGGCCTGCAGGATACCCCGGTGGTTCTTGTATCAGGACTGGTGGACTGGTGGATGGGTAGGAGGGAACCAAGAGACATTGGTGGGTGGTGTGTGTGTGTGTGTGTGTGTGTGTGTGTGTGTGCCTGTGTGTGTGTTTGTGTGTGCCTGTGTGTGTGTTTGTGTGTGTGTATATGTGTGAATGATCAGCAGATTGGGCTCTTTTTCTTTATACTCTCACCCAACCTCAACAATCCCTGCTGCAGAGATTGAATAAGTTGTGGAATGTTTGTTTCAGAACCAAATCCAGGTTCAGAACAGCCTGGTAGGAGGCATGTCCTTGCAGCCCTTCTGTCCTAATCTCCACTGCCTCTAAAACCAGCTTTCCCTGAAGGGCATCCTTGACGATCTCCTGAGGCCTAAGCAGAGGAAAGCTCCTATCTATGCTGAACTGTTCAGACATACTCACCTACATGGGCCCTGGTCAAAGCTCCTCAGACAATTCAAATGCAGAGCCTGCCCATGCCTCCCACCTTCTTCTTAGACAGATAAGGTGATTTTGAGGGTAATTGATGACATTTCACAGTTTGTCAAAAATTTATTTATAAATAAAAGTGATGCTTTCTCATGCCTGGTGATACTTAAGGTTACTATTGGTTCTGCACTCAGGAATTACTCCTGACAGTGTTCAACTGACCATATGGGATACTGGGGACTGAACCTAGGTCAGCCTCTTGCTAGACAAGTACCCTACCTACTGTACTATCTCTCCAACCTGACCATGTCATCATTTAAAATTTACTCCTCACCCCTTCCCTATGTGCTAGTTGCCGTGTCTAGGGGCTGTGCACTGAGTGACAATGTGCTTGAGACCTATATGTGCTGAGACTCCTATACAGGCCAGTCTTTATGTAGTTTTGTTTTGGGGCCACACCTGGTAGCACTCAGAGAATAATCTAGGCCTGGTGCTTGGAGGTCTCTCTTGGTGGTGAGACAGTTCAGGGATAGTGAGGTGCTGGGGAGCAAACACAGGCTTCCTGCATGTGGAGCTTATGCTTAGATCTTTGAGTTAACTCTGTCTTAATGTGTTTGTGGTTTGTTTCCACAAGCCCACTTCTGATTCCTCAGGTGAGAACTGAGAGCTGGGTGAGCACTGAGCTGAGTAAAGATGGAGAACTGAGTGAGTACTGAGCTGAGTGAAAAAATGACAGCTGAATTTGAGGAACATTGTTGGAGGCAGGTAGACACTGGTGGTGGAATTGGCCCTGCTTCATTGTATGTCTGACACCCAACTATGAAGGACTTTGTAAATCATAATAGTTTCAATGAAATTGAGAGAAAACCCCTCAGAAATAGTGAAAATAAAAAAAGAAAGAAAAATAAGAGCTGAGTGAGTTCTGAGAACTAAGTGAGTACCGAATTCAGAGAGCTGCCTCATGAGAACACCACAAAGTTGCTGCCTACTCTCCCAGGATGCCAGGAAGGAGATGGGGTTGGTGGAGATCCATTGAAGGAGGTCCAGGAGACCGGAGAGATAGCATGGAGGTAAGGCATTTGCCTTTCATGCAGAAGGTCATCGGTTCGAATCCCGGCGTCCCACATGGTCCCCTGTGCCTGCCAGGAGCAATTTCTCTGAGCCTGGAGCCAGGAATAACCCTTGAGCACTGCCGGTGTGACCCAAAAACCACACACACACACACACACACACACACACACACACACACACACACACACACACACACACACACACACACAAAATCATTGGGGCCCGGAGAGATAGCACAGCGGTGTTTGCCTTGCAAGCAGCCAATCCAGGACCTAAGGTGGTTGGTTCGAATCCCGGTGTCCCATATGGTCCCCCGTGCCTGCCAGGAGCTATTTCTGAGCAGACAGCCAGGAGTAACCCCTGAGCACCGCCGGGTGTGACCCCCCCCCAAAAAAAAACCAACCGAACCCAGCATGAGGCCGTTCCCAACTAAGACCCTTGGAGCTGAAGCTCCTTCTCGCCTCCCACCATCCCCACCCACTCAGACTCCTTCCCATGGTCTCTTTCTCCTCAGCAGAACCCAAGGGCCCGCCAGGAATGCTCTGCTTTGGGTCCAAGGAGGAAATTTGAGGAAGGGCTTGGAAGATGTCCAAGAGGAGAGCCAAGGAACTGATGAAAGATATTTTTAGGATTACTTATACCAGAAAACCCCATGGGGGAACTGGGAGATGCTTCCTTATTGGACTCTTGGCCCAGCAATCAGAGATTAAATGACAGCTGAAGGACTGAGGTAGGATGGGAGTAAGGGGTGTGGAAGGCCATGGAAGTTTCCTGAGAATGGTTCATTCAGTCATGTTTGTGTGCCTGGCACTTGCCCTCATAAGCTGATGCTCACGTGGAGAGTCCCTTGTGCCTGAAACTTCTTCTGGTGGATGGAGCAATCACAACTATGGAGAGTACTGGCTGGCCACACACAGAGATGGAGATTTTATCCAAATTGCCTGGTATGTCTTGGATCCCTGTGAGGAGGCTGGGGATGTGAGGTGAGGTGAGGTGAGGTGTGCTGAGGATCCTAGTGGAAGAGCATGAGGTGACTTTAGGGCTGATGTGCCCTTCTGGGGAGTCACTGTCTGCCCTGAGGGTACAGCCCTTCCCTGTGGGTGTCCCTTTGCTGCCTACCAGTTCCTCAGGAAAACATGTAGCAGGCAGCCAAGTTTCACACTTGTCACCACATTCTCTCAGAAGCCTCTTTGCAGGTGACTGAAAGGTCACCCCATCTCACTCACTGCCCTACCACCAGCACTCCAGTCTGACTGTATCCTTCCATATCCCCTTGAGCCCCCACAGCTACCACAGTCACCCAAGTCCTCCCTGGGCCTCACTGCTGGGCTGCCCCATCTCATGCTGGCTCCTCCTCAACTTGGGGCTCTGCATTGGAGTTGGTCTCTCAAGCTATAATTTCCCCAAAATGTAATTTTGGGGTGTTTATACAACTCAGCGCTGTGCAAAGTAGTTCAGAGAGGCAAAAGAAACCTTCCTCTGCCCCCAGAGGGAGCTGCCTCAAGACACAAGGCAATCAGAGGATGATTCAAGTCCAAACCCACAGGAACGGGGAGTAGAAACTGGGCACCTGGCTGTGGGTCTGTCCTGGTCCTGAGTCACCAGCAGCTTTAGTACATTCCAGAAACTCTCTGGGACACCTTGATGCAATGGGAGGATCCTGTGTTTTCCTGAACCACGGTGTAAGGAAGAACAGACAGGAACAGTGGGCTGTGTTTATCTAGTATGTTATGTGCTGGGGTCACTGCTAAATATTTTCCACATTGTATTTATACTTTTAAGCATCTCTGGGGTGGAACTGCTTCTCTTTTTGTTTGATTGAGGAGCATATGGAGTCAGAGAAATATGGAGCTCTCAGACAAGGCTGGATTGTGACTTGGCTTCTTCTGTCAGGAACAGGGTGGGTGGCGTTAGCCAGGCAAAGCTCTGAAGGCTACCCCAGGGACCCCGTAGACTCTCCACCCAGCTCCTGTTGCAGGATGGGCTGGATGTAGGGCCTGCACTGCCTGCTCAAGCTCATTTGCTTCCTCTCTGGGGTGGTCGTTTGGTCTAAGCCAGAGCCAGCACATTCCTGCTCAGCCTCCTCTAACATAGTCTTTGTCTATGTTAGAACTTACTCTCACTCTTGCTCCCATTTGCCAGAGGAGGGATTAAGGCTCAGGGCAGAGCCAGGGTGCCTGTGTGGAGTGGTTGGCTGAGGAAGAACTGCAGCTCACAACTGCTCCAAACTGGTCTGTACAGAAAAATGAGCACATTGCTCCCTGGGAGCTGCTACGAGTGCAGTCAAGCCCTTGCTGCCAGCGTTTGGAACCCATAGGCAGGGCAGAGACCACGTCCCAGAACCTGTTTTCAAGTGAGGCCCAATAGAAAAGAGGACACTAAAGCCCTCCATCGCACTCCCCACCCAGAAGTCCATAGTCTGGCACCGAGCAAGCACCACCATTCCTACTCAGGAGCTAAATGAAGGCCACTCATAGTGGCTGTGAAAGACCCTCCATGCCCTTTCTCTACCCCTTATTAGGAAAGGTGTCTGCACCCAGGGTACTGCTGAAAGTTCCCAAGCAGGCCAGACAGATAGCTGCAGGGGTGAAGCAGCATGTGTGAGGCCCTGCTGACCTCCTGAACCCTGTTGGCCCCTGAGCACTGCCTGGCCGCTGCATAATGATCAGGCCTGCAAGCCCAGTCTTGCTGGGGGCAGTACCCCCCTCCCCATAAAAAAAGACTCTTGTAAACCAATCTGAAAGTTTAAACAAGTGACCTAAGGCTCGTTAAACCACATTCCTGCTTAATTCTTAAAAACCCTTGCCCCAGAGTGACAGACCTGAAGCTCTGCCTTGTGTCTGTTCTCTCTGAAGACAGTATCCTGGCCAGAGTACCCTGAGGCTCCGTGTGCAGCTTGGAGGGGCCTCACCCCACAACAGGCTCAGCCTGTCTCTGGCCTGAGGAGTCTCCATGGAGGAGGTCTGAGTTTTCCTCTTCTGCACCTTCCTGTGACAGCTCTTTACATCAGAATCTGAGGTGACAGAGCTCACCCTGCAGCCGTGGGTGGTGGGGCTAACTGAAGGGAACACCTGGACTGAGGATGGCTGGCTTCTGGGGGTGGGCAGGAAGGGTCAAGTTTAAACAGGGGGGTGACCGTTGTGAGACTCCAAAAAGCAGGCTGGAGCCGGGAGGTACAATGTAATTTTTACTTTACCAGTGTAACTTGGGTGGAGAAATAACTGTTTGGGAAAGTCCACTGGCAAAGACCACAAGGTG
This sequence comes from Suncus etruscus, assembly GCF_024139225.1. NCBI lineage: Eukaryota > Metazoa > Chordata > Mammalia > Eulipotyphla > Soricidae > Suncus > Suncus etruscus. The sequence goes on from NC_064850.1 coordinate 87,443,066, forward strand.
CTAGCTCTTCTTCTTCTACTCTCTCAGCACAGATGCTTCATCTTCAACTGCCTGTGGGTCCCTCCTACCCTGCTCCCCACTTCTCTCAGAGGAGCCTTTACTGCCTGGGGCTTCCCCCAGGGTAACTGGAGAAGGAGCAGCAGGTGAGGCAGCAGGGATGGCGAAGAGCGGCAGTGAGGGCCGGGCTGGATGAGCCGGAAGCCTTTGTTCGGCCTTCCTGTAATGGGTTTCAGGAGAGAGCTTCAATATTTGCTGCAAACAGTGGCACAAAGGCTGTGGAGGCTATTGTGGGTTTGCAAAGAAGAGCTCACCCTCTGGCAAGCCAAGCCGTGAGGCCAGAGGGGCTCAAGTGCTGGGCCACTGTCCGGGATGTTGTTGTTATGAGCAATGGCAGGAGATAATAGCAGTGGTGGAAACAATCTCTACACAGGTGGAGGAGGTGGTGGAGGCCAGTGGGACTGCACCTGTATGAAAGGCTCAGGGTTCAGGCCACCCCCAGGAGTAGGCCTAAGTCTACAATTTCCTGTGGCCTGAACTGTCCTGTGCTACCCTGCTAACTTTGGCCCATGAGGTGGGGCGGTCTCTCTTAGGGCTTTTTTCCTCCTTTCTTTTGCTTGCTCTAATTCTCTCCGGGCCTCTTTCCAGCCCACTGCACAGAAACAAGTCTATTCTTGGTGTTGGGGCCCAAGGAAAGGGAAGCCAGCCATATTTGCATATCATTAGCATAAGGCTTATCTTGCTACTTTAAAGTCTGTATTCAAACCTACCCATCATCTCTGGATATTTACTCTAGTGACTTAGTCTTAGAGTGGTCCCTCTTCCAGCAGTGTCTGGTCATGGATCTAATTTTTTCTGTAGGCAGCCGATTTTCAGTGTATCAGAAACATGGTTTTATTTTGGCTACAACTAAGCTGAAGGGACACCATCTGCTGGTGGGCTAACTTTCCCTGCTCCAAGCCACTTCCAACATCCCAGTCCTTTTGTTTTTCTGGTTCTCTCCCATCTTGTTTTTCCTCCTTCCTGAGAATCCTAGGCTCTGGTACTGATTATGGAGCACTGCACACAACTGAGACATCTTCCTGGCTCTTTCCCTCAGGGTTGCTGACAGAATTGTTGGGTCATTTCAGCTATTGTGAGAAATTAGGGATTAAACTCACATATTTGTACTTGCTAGTCAAAAAACTTTCAGTCACTAAGTGATCATCCAAGCCCCTTAAACAAGTCTTTAAAATATATTGTTGCAAACTCAATAAGCCAACTTCCATGCTTTTTAACAATTAAAGACCAAGCCACAATCTCTTTTAAAACCAAAGCCCAATACTTCGGCCTAGAAACGGAAGTTGACCCAACTATTGACGGAATGTGCTGACAGTACATTCCTGGAGTATTCCTGTTTGCCTTCATGACTGGCTCCTCTAGGACCTTGAAGGTGCTGGTTCCCCCACAGGCCCTTTGGCTTTCTCAACCCAGACAGCTCAGCTTCTTCCCTTGCCAACTTTCAGGCCTGATTTCCTGTGAACACAGAGCCCACTGCCTCAGCCCACCCCATGCTCTAGCATGGCAAAAGGCCAATAACACAGTAGGCACTTACCAAATCTTTGCTGAGTGAGTTGACTGGGTAATAACACCCATAGCAGTAACACCAATAACACCACTGGCAGCCACCGAGTTTTTCTCCTGGATCTGTCAATCAATGGTAAATGTCCAGAGGCACATCATTCACCTTTCTGAGACCCTTTTCCTCCTCTGGAATCATGAATAATGAATGATAACTTAGAGACAGGATTTAAATTCAGTTTTCTATTTGTGTCTGGCAGGAGGAGGGGCTCATGAGATAATGGTTATTAATTTGAATAATTACACCTTGATTTCAGAGTCTTGGTGCCAAGATCTGCTCCTGCCTTCAAAAATTCTTCTTTGCCAGGAGGTAAGATGGTGGATTTGCAGTGAGCAGCTGTCAAGGAATAAAAGTTATTTCTGGATTCACCATGTCACTAGCAGCAGTAAAATGGGAAACATCAGAGAACTGTCTTGAGACATTTACTTCCATTTCAAAATGGAGCTTTGTATCATGTTTGTCTTCACAAATCTGCATTTTCTTCTCTTCCAGATGACTATAATTGCAAAGTTGAGCTTTCTTTGACCTCTGATGAATGAACAATCATTTGCTACCATCTTTCTGTGGACATTCTGTATGATCACACAAACCCTATTCCTCAACCTGATCTTGTGAAGAATAATGAAAAACATACTATCAAGTACTAAAAACCAGATTACAAGAGAAAAATGTATGTTCTGAGCAAGGATCCATGATAGAACAACTTAGCAAAATATTCTTTATTACCAAGTACTATTGGTACCCTTGTGGACAGTATCATTAATGCTGCAGGAAGCTGGACCCTCCAAAGAACAGATGAGTTTGAGCTTCTTGGGATTCAGAGAAATGTTACTATTTCATTGGCCATTTGAGAAAACACAATCTGATATATCACTACTATGTTATACATTAAAAATACAATAGGGACCGGAGAGATAGAACAGTGGTGGGGCATTTGCCTTGCATGTGGCCAGCCTGGGAGAAGCCCAGTTCAGTTCCCTGCATCCCATGTGATCCTCCAGCCTGCCAGGGTCGATTTCTGAGTGCAGAGCCAGGAGTGATCCCTAAGGACTACTGAATGTGGCCCAGAAACCACTCAATCAATCAATGAATCAATAAATAAATTAAGTTTAAAAATATAATAAAATGTTTTCTTTTCTTTTCTTTTCTTTTTTTTTTTTTATTTGGGTCACACCCGGCAATGCTCAGGGGTTACACCTGGTTCTACACTCAGAAATCGCCCTTGGCAGGCACGGGGGACAGTATGGGATGCTGGGATTCGAACCAATGACCTTCTGCATGAAAGGCAAACGCCTTACCTCCATGCTATCTCTCCGGCCCCTAACAAAGTGTTTTCATATTAAAAATTATTCTTTGCCAGAGCTGCCTACCTTGGAGACAGCAATGAGAGCACTGCAGGAAGAGTCAAGTCTAGCACCAGAAGAGAAGAGTGGCCTCTGTGGCCATACTGAGTGCCCCATGAACCCTGCCCAGTGGCTCTTGGGTCCTCCAAGTCTTTAAAGCTGGTGGTCCAGGCTTCAGCAGCCCCTTTGATGGTGAATGGCAGCTTCACAAAGGAAACCTAGTGGTCTAAAGCCACACACTAGTCTTTTACCCCATTTCATATGTTGAAGGCCAATCTCTAAAGGATGGGAGTAGGAGAGCAGGCCAATGGAAGATGATAATTTGGGAGGTTGAAGCCCTCATTGATGGGACAAGGGCCTGATAAAACTATGGTCTTTCCCCAAGTTCTCTTGCCCTTCTAATATACTCAGTACATATTTAGTAATTTAATGGCAATCAAATAATCAAAGTTTTTTTGGATTGTTTTGGCAATGCTCAGGGTTTACTCCTGGCTCTGTACTCAGAGGCCACTCCTGGCAATATTTGGGGTGTATATATGTGTGTTGTTGAGTTTTAACTAGGATTGGCTGTGCATAGGGCAAAAGCCTTGACTCCTTAGCTGCTCTCAAGCCTGCAGTCAAGATGTTTGACTCTAGGGGCTGGAGAGATAGCATGGAGGTAAGGTGTTTGCCTTGCATGCAAAAGGACGGTGGTTTGAATCCCAGCATCCTATATGGTCCCCTGAGCCTGCCAGGAGCAATTTCTGAGTGTAGAGCCAGAAGTAGAGCCTGAGCATTGCCAGGTGTGACCCCAAAACAAAAAACAAACAAAAAAAGATGTTTGACTCTAAATGCAGTAATCCTTTTACACTGTTAGATAAACATGAACAGTGTTTTTTTGTTTTGTTTTGTTTTGTTTTAGTTTGGCTTGAACAGTTTTAAAATCACTAGCATAGTCATGATTTGATTTTACCTTTTTATCATCCTTATGGAATAAAAAATGATTACTGTTAATAGTACATATGAGGACCACAAACTCAATCACCATGTTTGAACTGGACCAGCTTCATAGACTCACTTTTTTTTTGAATAAGATGTAAACCAAGCCATGAAAAGATCATGGGTACATTGACCCACGCAGCAGAATTGGCCATCTCAAGAGGAGAGGGCGGGCCAAACTCCAGCCCTGCTGAAGCCTGCTTCCTCCATCACCCAGAACCACTGTTTTCCCGATGACCCTGCCTCATCATTGACCCTTTATGATTCCCTTTGGAGACACGAATCTGAACAAACTGAAGTTTGTATGCTGGTATGCTCGTTTTGGGACTTAGCTCACCAGAGCATTTTAGAGTCAGTGTGGGCACCCTCTCTCCTTCCAGGAGGCCTAGCAGCTTAGTTCATGCTCCTAAAAGTCATAGTATCAGTAGTAGTTCTTTGAATTTTTAGACACCTTAATTTTTGTAATACTGTCATCCCTCTAGGATGTTTAAGCTAATGGGAACTTACAAACAGGAGCTTACTAAACCTTTACTTCAGATACAATAATTTTCACCAATATGTTTGCTACTGTACTTTTTCGTTTTTCTTACTTTTTAAAACTTTCTTCTCTTCCATTCTATTTTTTATTTCTATTTTTCTAATAATTTTGCTTTATTTATCTGGAAACAAATGTATTATGATCAACTATGCCAACTATGATGAATTTTCTTTTTTTTTTTTTGGTTTTGGGCCACACCCATTTGACGCTCAGGGGTTACTCCTGGCTATGTGCTCAGAAATCGCCCCTGGCTTGGGGGGACCATATGGGACGCCGGGGGATCGAACCGCGGTCCGTTCCTTGGCTAGCGCTTGTAAGGCAGACACCTTACCTCTAGCGCCACCTTCCCGGCCCCGATGAATTTTCTTTACATTAATTTAAAATATAGTACAGAGGAGTATTATTGTACTTCTGTACAGAGGAGAAAATTAAGACTGGAAATACTACTGGTTCAAGAGCTCACAAAAGCTTCATTAAGATTATGTGACTTCGGGCCCGGAGAGATAGTACAGCGGTGTTTGCTTGCAAGCAGCCGATCCAGGACCAAAGGTGTCCCATGTGGTCCCCCGTGCCTGCCAGGAGCTATTTCTGAGCAGACAGCCAGGAGTAACCCCAGAGCAATGCCGGGTGTGGCCCAAAAACCAAAAAAAAAAAAAAAAAAAGATTATGTGACTTTGGGACTGGCGAGGTGGCGCTAGAGGTAAGGTGTCTGCCTGCAAGTGCTAGCCAAGGATCAGGACCATGGTTCGATCCCCCGGCGTCCCATATGGTCCCCCCAAGCCAGGGGCAATTTCTGAGCGCTTAGCCAGGAGTAACCCCTGAGCATCAAATGGGTGTGGCCAAAAAAAAAAAAGATTATGTGACTTTATGGGCTGAAGAGATACTCAAAGGGATCTCAAAGAGATGCTCAAAGATTATATGACTTTATGGGCTACAGAGATGTACATGCTTTGTATGCAGGAATCCTGGATTTTATCCCTGGTTACAAGTGGTCCCTTGAGCACTGCAGAGCGAGACCTCTCTCCAGTAACTACTGAACATCACTGAGTGTGGCCACAAAACACATAAGGTGACATGACTTCAGATATTCTCTGTTTATTCTTGATTCTCAGGTTGTCTCCCAGATCTAGCTTGAACGAGAAGGATGAAAACTCACAGATCCTCAGGCCTAAAGATGTTCATGTCTTTAACTTTAGGGTTTATATTTTCAGTGATTTTCCTCAAATCCTGGGCTGTAGTTAGACAGCAGACAAAGGTGGCTGCAATTCAAGGTCCAGGTAACTCCTGCAGATGCAAAAGCAAGGACAGAAGCCTTCTTCCAAGGAAGCATATTTCTGAGAAGTTTCAGGACTTTGTTCCATGCCAGGTGAGGTGAGCTCAGGGAACAGTGTGAGGCACTTCTGAGGGCTCCATGACCCTGTGTGTACAGCAGAGGCAGAATTGTGGTACTGTTTGCCAACTGCTTGCTTCATGGACCCTGGGCAGGTGTAAACTTGGCCTTTTATGTTTTGTCTTAAGTGATGACACTGCTGACCAGATGTTTTAACTCTCAGCAGTCTGCTAGGAAGAAGTGATGTGGTGAGTTCTTCTGTTTGTTTGCCCATTTTGTTCTTGTTCCCTGTGTCATGGCCTTCACTGGGGCTCCAGATTCCGTATGTTAAATCACAGTTAAACATCTTTTAAGAGTCTGTGCGGAGAGATGGAGTCACTTGAGGGAGAACAATGACAACCACGCAGCACTGGAAGCCAGGTTATGAACCCAGTCTTATCCAACTTTCATAGTCGAAAGGTTCAATTTTCAGCACTTGAGACGTTAAAAGGAGATTCACATATTTCTATGAATAACTTGGCCCCAGAGCCAGCTAGAGGAGCTCAGTGTCTCCAGTAGCACCCAGATATCTGTAGGCTCGATTGCTACTATTCCCCCATATCCCTTCACTTAAACGCCATTCAAGATCACCTGAATTTTGGGTTCTTAATTTCCTTCTTTGTAGTTTTTTGTTGTTTTCTATATTGCTTCACCCTCTGAGATTGTGGTAATTGTGGAGGTAGACTCCATAGATCGCTTTGTTTTGGACCTGTCTAAATGGTATACAGACAATCTTCCATACTGGTGATTTTCCAAATGCTACTGAGAGCCACTGGTTAATGCACATGACTTTAGTTTATTCATTTCCATTGTGAAATTCCACTGTTGAATAGCCTACATTTTATTTACCCAGTTTCCTGTAGGAGGATGTCTAGGCCACTTCCAGCCTCTTTCCTATATATAAAAAAAATGCCATAAAGAGAATTCCTTTGCAGGGCCTCATGATGCTGTGCTGAAACCTCAGGGCCAGAGCCTGCTTGGGTTTTTTGTACTTGCCACACACCACACATGTGGGTGCAAGAGTACCTGGCTGCCCGTAAGTCAGAGGAGGGACTTTTCAGGACTCTGCAGTGTTGACTGACCAGTTAGCCATGAGTAGATTTGGGAAACCCCATTCCTCAGTGTATTCACTCATTCAGTCATTCAGAGCTGGGTATCCCCACCACTATAAATCTCCAGAATCAGCCTCCTTGGCAACTCTTGTCTGTTACTGGCAGGTGCTTAGACAAGAGCCTCCAATAAGGGAACTAAAAACACCCCAGGCTTCCTCTCTAGAGTCCTGTCTCTGCAGAGGATGGGTGTGGGACATTGCTAAGGTGTCTGTGCTTCTCTGCCTTGCCCAGAGCCACATGATGTGTCCATATGGGACAGGCGGGTCTGCTGGGAGTTCCGCCTGTTCTTGTTTTAGCCTCCTCACTCCCTTCTATCAATATTCATTTTTCCTCCATTAAAATGTTTGAGAAAGTTCTTCATTGAGTTCAACTTTGAAGTGTAAAATTGTGCAAATAAAAGTACTGCTCTTGCTGCAAGCACCCCTTTTATTCACTGAGATGCAGCCTCTGCACCTTTCCCTTCTGTACTGGCAGGTGTGAATTGGTCTCTTCTTTCCAGGCCTCTTCTTCAAGGGGCAGGCATACTGTATATGTGGCTGCCTTTGGCTTGAACTCCTTTCCCATCACAACACTTCTTTATTCCCCTGAGTGACTTACTATCATGTCCTGTGGGATCTAGGTGTCTCACTTGGACCACCACACCGAGTACTGGGTTCAGGTGGTGGAGCACTCAGGACATCTGTGGAGCGTCGAGCAGGAGCAAACAGCAAAAATTACAGTTCCCCAAGTCTCTGTGGCCAGTCTGGGAAGATTTGGTTTGATTTTTACTCCACATCCAAGGACATGTGCCCCTATGGCTGCTTAGCAGCAGCTCAGTATTTCTTCCTGGAATTGGGCTGCAAGTGCACACATGTATGCAGGCATGTGTCCAGATATCTATGCACTGCACGCAGGAGGCCATATAGGCAAGAGCACACCTGAACACATGCATGTGACAATGTGTGCTTGTGAGTGTATATGTACACAGGGATATGTGTATGCATATATGGACACAGTGTGCACACACATATAAGATCTGTGCCTGTGTGCTTATATCTGTGTGAGTGTATGTATGCATTTATGTTGCAAAGTATATGGGATACGCACATACATGCATGTGTTTGTTAATACTTATATGCAAGTGTATATGTGAATACGTATGTCCATGCGCTTGTGTGTGGTACGTGTGATGTATATATTTGTGTGCATGGTTTGAATGTGTGTAGTATTGTGTGTACTATTGTGTACTTGTGTGAGGCATATATGTATTTTTGTGTGAATGTGTGCATTTGTAAATGTGTATGGTCCATGTGTATTTGCATGTCACGTGTATTTGTGAAAGTATGTGTTAATGTCTTGTGTATGAATGTGTGGGATATGTGTGGGTGAATGTGCATGGTATATGTGTTGTGCGTGTTTGTGAATGCATATGGTGCATGCGAGTTGTATATGTATAGTATATGCACGTGTGTGAATCTGTGGTATATATGTGTGGTATATGTGTGTATGTGAAAGTATATGGTATGTGTGAATGCAAGTGGTGTATGCATATGTAAATTGTGTAGTATATGTGTGTATGTAAATGTGGTGAATGTGTGTATATTCATGCACACATGTGGTATATTTGAATGTGTGCAAATGTACATATTTGCGAATATGTGTTTGTGTGCATTTGTGTATGAATGTGTGGTGTGTATTTGTGAACATGTATATGTGCATGGAGATTGGTGGGTAGGGCTGGGTGCACAGGAGAGTAGGGTGGCCTTATTACTTCTGGCCCTTTATCTGAGTGGCTCCTGCTGAAGGGGGCCAAACTTCCAGCCCCCCAGGTAGGTGTCCTGTTGATCTCTGTCTGTGCAAGGAAAGAGCTGGTGCAAGGTTGTCCTCAGGCTATGAGCTGCCTGGCTTAGGGGGACCCTCTATTGCTGCCTGGGCCTTGGGTTTAAGATAAGGCAGCTGTCTCCCATCTTACACTGCCCAGACATGTAGCTTGGTGATGTCTTCCCTCTAGAATAATTTGAATTTTGAACTATGGAGATGTGGAATTGAATAACACCTGTTAATGGCAAGTATCAGGTAGGAGCCAAAGGAGTCCTTTATTATTTATTGCTTGCATTTAGAAATGACCCCCCACACGGCCACAGCACTACCCAGTGCTTGCAACTACCCAACCTCATACTCCTTGTCATTGACACGGGAGCACCTGTGGCATGCAGAGCCACACTTACACAAGACGGGGACAGAGTCCAGTTCTCATCCATAACCAAAGGGGAGCAGGAAACAGGGGCCCTCCAACTCTCTCTGACCTCTCCTCCACCTTCAATGTCTCCTTAGGCAGAGGTACAAATCCCAAGTTTGTATATTGCTCAAGGTGGGTCCTCCTGTGGTGGACCCGATGTACCCCTGGGAGGCCACCAAGGTCATCTAGCTGTCTTCTTCCAGGCTGGGCTCCATCATCTATGTGGCCATCATCAGAAGGACAGAAATTCAGAATTTAGAGTCTGCTTTATGCCAATATTGGTCAGCAAAGAGGACATAAAAAAGTAAACATTTTTTTATTAAAATAAAACATTTTTTTTCCTGCCACATGGCATTATTCCAGCTTTGTGCTCAGGGAACACATATAGTGCTGGGATTGAAGTCCAGATATCCTCCATGCAAAGGGTGTGCTCAGCTTAGTGAATTATCTCCCTGACTACCAAAGTGGAGTTCATGCCTGAATCATCAATATAGCAGTTCTGGCCCATTTCTTGCAAGGCCCAAAACTCTGGGATTCTCCTGCCTACAAACCTCAAAGGTCTGACTATGCCCAGAGCTGTCTGATCAAACTTTGAGCATCACCACCAGGAAAGGGTCACCAGCAAGCCTCAGCCCGAAGGGAAAGAGCACTGCTGCCCTCTGGTGACATAGGCTCCACAAGCCTTCCAGGGGTGATGTCCTTTCTGTAACCTGGAACAGAGAGCAAGCTTGTCCTTGTCTTAGGCCTTAACTCTTGCTGTTTTCCTCTCCCCATCCCCTCCGGAATGCTTTGTCTGAGCAGCTCCTTAATTGTTCTCTCGATTTCACGCCAATGCTGCCTCTGCAGGGACCATTTAGTCTCATGTCCGAAACAGCACTCAGTCGCAGCCCTTGCCCTTCTCTCTGTTCCATTATCTTATTTCACTTTTCTCAAGCAGTTGACTGATATTTGAAAATGCTGGCAGAAATTCCTTGTCACTTGCCTTTCTCCTTTACCAGAGTGTGAGGTCTGGGAGAGCAACTATGAGGTAAGCAGGGCTGTAGGTCTCCAGGAGTCTCTGACATGAGATTGAGAGATTTCTGGGGCTTGCTGAACATCAGCCTTGGAGACTTTGGGAACCTTCTGAGGTGACTTTGCCCCCTGAATACAGACATCACAGGCCCTCACTACAAGGTTGTTTTGCCCAGAATAATGCAGGGCTCTGGGTGTTCCCCACCCCCAGGTTACTCAAGGCAGCTGAGCTGTACCCCTGTCCTGAGGAGGTGGACGGCGAATAAATCTAGTCACAAGAATGGGGACAGGAGTCTGTCATAGAGAGGAGCCATTGGAGCAGGAGGGCTCTGGGGAAGCAGGGCAGCTGGAACCCTCCAGGGCCAGGATTTGACTGTGACATTCTTTCATCCTGACCGGTTGGTTGTCAGTCGTCTGTTTCTGTGTTCCTGTGGTTCTGATCATGTGTCTGGGCTGCCTGGTTCAGCCTCAGCAGCAGCAGGTCCAATGAGCCTGGAGCCAGGCTTGGTGGCTCTGAAGAGCCGGATGTTAGCAGCATTGCCTCTGGGACTGGTGTTCGGGGCTGAGCTTGATGGAGTCAGTGAGGTAGTTGTCCAGGATGCTCCGATACTGGGAAGGAAAGGAGAAGTCAGTCAGCACTGCCCTATGGGGCTCAGGCTCTGGGCTCTGGTCTGTCCTGACTGGAGTGGTCAAGGGTGACTGTGGGGGCAGGTGCCTTTGGAAGGTCTATCCAGGGGTCCTCAAACTTTTTAAACAGGGGGCCAGTTCACTGTTCCTCAGACCATTGGAGGGTCTGAATATAGTAAAAACAAAACTTATGAACGAATTCTTATGCACACTGCATATATCTTATTTTGCAATGAAGAAACAAAACAGATACAAATACAATATGTGGCCCTCGGGCCATAGTTTGAAGACCACTATTCCCTCATGTCCTGCCTTTAGGTCCCAGCAGTATCCTGTTACCTCACTAATCACCCTCAGCCAGCCTCTGTGCTCCAGATAAGGCAGACAAGATATCTTTCTCCAACTAACCCCAGAGGGAGACTCCCGTCAGCCCCAATCCTCCAATGTTAGGTTGGCCTTTTCTTCCTGGTGCAGCTGCTTAATTTTCTGGGGAAAACTGGACTCTTGAACTTTATGGCCTTAGCTGTGGCCAAAGAGGGACCCAGAAGCAGCTCCCAGCTCCTCTTCTCTGCACAGGCCATAGATCACCTCTCCGGGCTGAGCCAGCTGCTCCTTCCAAATTGAGCCCCACCTCAGGAAGCCGAATACTTTGTCCAGATGAACCGTGGTGGTTTCACTTTATCTATACTCTGGTTCAGGGTACCTGACCCAAGATCTTCCATTTGTTAAGCTAGAAACCTGAATTTTCACCTAGCCAGCTCCTGATATTTTCTCTCCCGGATTTCAGCTCCTGATATTTTCTCTCCCAGATTTGATCATCATCAACCCTGTTGTTCTACCTCTGAAGTTTCTCCTATAGCTGTGTTGGTGCTTATGGTTGTATTTGTGGTACCTGGGGACTCACTAATGAGCTAGTGCAGTTTGATGCCTTTAGTAGCACCCATCCAAAGAGGAAGAAATTATTATTTGTACTTTAAAGAGTGAGAAGTGGGGGCTGAAGCTATAGTACAATACAACATAGTACAAAAGGCCTTGCATGTGGCCGACCTGGGTTTGATCCTCAACATCCCATCTGGTCTTCTGAGCACTGACAGGAGTAATTCCTGAGAGCAAAGCCAGGAGTAATCCCTGAAAATTGCTGGGTGTGGCCCCAAAACAAACAAACAAAAAGAATGAGAAATGTTAGGCAGCTTATAGAAGTTGCTTACAGACACTATCAGAAGAAGCAGAGAGTGAGGCAGGATTCAAGCCAAAGCCTGGATCCTCCCCTTTGGACCAGCCTACCTGTACCCCCACATTGCTGGGGGCACTTCAGTGGGTATGAACTTCCGAGGAAGGAGGGGAGGGATTCTTCTAGAAAATGTTTTTGAAAACTCTCTTAACTTAAAAAAAATGTACTTGTAAGTTCCAACTTTAATGTGTGGAAATCCATACATATTTACATGCCCTTGGAACTTCTATGCTCTTGGAAGTTTGCTTGTTTTTGACTTTGCCTGTGGCTCCATCCAAGGCCTCACACTTTCAAGACAAGTGCCCTGCCATTGGGTTGCATGCTTGATCCAAAAGCAAGCCGTTTTTGGGTGGGTCACACTGGCTGTGTTCAGTGATTGGAGATATTCCCAGTAGTGCTCAGGAGACCCAGTGATGCAGGGGATCAGATCTAGGCCCCTGTGCAAAGTCTGCTCTCAGCCCATTGAGTGGTCTCCCTTCAATTAAGCTTCATGTAATGGTAGCTATTTCTTCTCTGAATCTCTGTGCAACTTGGCACTACACAAAGACATGCCCAATGGGCTCCCAGGCTCTGGGGAGCTGCTGTATGCTAGGGTGACCAGCAATGCAACAGGAAGCCGAGGTCCTATCAAGCACAGGTCTCCTGTGCTGGTGCCCCTGCAGAAGTCCTGCTTCCCTCTAAACCTTTAGTATTTTTTCTGACTGTTAGAAACTCATAAGGTGGGTTTGTGAATCATATGGATCCAGGCCTGGGCCACTCTTCCTCCCCTCGAAGCCCAAGAACTACCATGTCCCTTGTGGACTGGAAATCATCTTCCAACACTCAAATCATTTGTCACTTTTTGGGTAGTCACACCACCACCCATATTCCTTATCTTTTCCCAAGACATTACTGGGAATGTCTTTAGCCCTCCACCTGAGTCTGGGGACCCTGAGGTCCCTCCCCTCTGGCCTTGCTTGCCTTCCTCCAGCAAACTATTCTGGAGCTATTCCCAAAGTGCAGAGGCTCAGAAAGGACATGTGCTTTCCCAGAAGTCCAGGGGAGGGAACTTCCAATGTCATCTGGGGTTCTGCCTATGGGGTCCCCATCAGTAACTTTCCTCTTGATGTGAGGAACAGGTATAAATCTGAAAATCAAACCAAGCTAGCAGGGGTACAGCGAGGGAGCATGCAGGAAAACTATGTTTGGAGTGAGGGTGCTGAGGAAGCCCCATGTGATATACCCATGTTCAGCAGCCCCTGAGTCTATAGGGGGTCACAGAGTAGTGCCCAAGATCAGGTCAAGTATGTCCCAGCCTACAGCCTGATTCTGATGACAGAAGAAGTTACACTCTGGGCCTTGAGCTAGAGATGGACCAGCCTGCTCCCCTTTACACAGGGCAGGCTGGAGCTAGGATGGGGCACAAGATCAGTTTGAGGGGCCAATGGAGTATCAGTGAGGAGGGCAGCAGAGCACCTACAGTCTGCTGCCCTGTCTCAGGAGATGCTGTGGCCCCTGAGGTGGGTGAGTGCTTTGTGGAGTCTGTGATGGTGGATGTCTGCATCCAGGCACCCATCTACATTGCTCCCATTCCCTCAAGCACAGAAACCCTGACTGTCCTTCTCCTCACCCCTCCTTGAGTTTCCCAACTGCAGTCCAGTTTTCAGATTTTCAGGGAACTAAGGCACTGCCTCTGTTTCCTGTTTCCTACTCCCTTAACCCTTATATGGGATACCCAGTTGTCATATCAATGGCACTTGTACCCAGAGGCTTGCTTGTACCCAGGAGCTTGCTTATACTTGGGAGCTCACCTGGAATTTGTCTGTACCTGGAATTTGTCTGTACCTGGAAGCTCATCAGTACTTGTGCTGTATGTACTACTATTGAAGAGAGAGGACAAGTCCCTTCAGGGCTCCTTTCTGTCACTAGTCCCTGTTTGCTGAGTGACCTTACCAGAGGTCTCATGAAGCACTCTGTCCCCTGAGGAGACCAATACCTGCAGCCTTGACTGCACCAGGCTAATGCTGGGAACCTGATATGCTCCTGGTGAAAACTGGCCCTGTCTTGCTGACCACAGAGGATAATCAGCATCTCCTGGGTTGATGCCAGTCCTGACAATGGAAATCAGCCTGAGTGATGGGGCCATCTTTTTTTTTTTCTTTTTGAGGGACCATCTTTAAGGCTGTTTTAGACACCAGCATCATGTGGTCCCAGCAGTAGGAAGAGCCAAGGCCTCTCAGAATAACTCCCATCCACCACCAGGGCCAGACTGCTCCTGGCAGCTCCCAGTCCCCCATGCTCATAGGAGGTCCTGGTGCCACTCACCCTGGACAGAGCGCGGCTAGCCAGCATCTCGAAGGCTTGGACCACATTGAAGTTACTTTTAGCACTGACCTCAAAGTAGGGAATATTCTTCTCTTTACACCAGCTTTGGGCTACCTCGTGAGGCACCTAAAGGAGGGAAGAAGTGATTACAGAGCATTCTCATCATCCTTTCCACCTCATCATCCTCATCATGGTCACTTCTCCTATAATCCCCTCTGCTGTCACACCCTCCACTACTGTCAATCACATTCTAACCCTTTCTCGTCATTGGCACAACACCCACCATTGTTATATTCACTCCTCATCCTCAACATGGTCCCATTCCCAACTCTACCATTGCCACTATTATACTATTGTCATATTCCCATCCATGGTTATTACATCCCGCCACCAACCCTTGGCTACATCATCGACCCACCTCAATCTTGACATTGTCACATCCCACCACTGTTCTATCCTCATCACTGTCATATCCCCACAATTGTCACCCCTAATGATCACTATACCCCTATCACCACCCACATCCATCCCACCCCATTCCATTGTTAACTATGTCCATAACATGTATAGAGATCCAGACAGATTATTTTACAAAGGTCTGTATAGACTGGCTCCATTTTACAGATGGGCAAAGTAAAAAAATAGGATTTAGCATAGATATGGCAGGATCACAGCTGCATGCTACTTCCTAAGACTGACTGTAGGTATTCTTTCCTGCCGTTGGTACCTTATACACTCCTTCAAATGAAGAAGGACATGTCAGATGCCAGCCAGGAAAGGAGATGTCCAGCGAAAGTCATCTGCTTCCCAGGGTCTAAAAACCGCTGTGCTCCTAGTGCTCTGAGATGCCTCACTGGCACTTTAACTTCTTTCCCCTTCCATGCCCTC
Organism: Suncus etruscus; assembly: GCF_024139225.1. Classification (NCBI taxonomy): domain Eukaryota; kingdom Metazoa; phylum Chordata; class Mammalia; order Eulipotyphla; family Soricidae; genus Suncus; species Suncus etruscus. The sequence continues at coordinate 87,458,303 of NC_064850.1, forward strand.
TGTTGTTCCTTTGGGGTCAGGCACACACAGGGTGATGTGGGGTGGTGCTGGGATTAAATATATGGCCTTACATCAAGCAAGGCACTAACCCAGTCATACTTTTATGCATTTATTCATGCTAAGGTACCTCAGTAAGACAGATGGGCTTAGAGAAGCTCAGTTCTTGACTCACCTCACATAGCTGAGAGAGGACAAGCAGCTTGCTAGGCTGAGGGGTGCTGGCTTAGAGCAGCTACTCCTATCTCACCCATAGTCCTTGGGCTCAGAACCAGGACTCTTCCTAGTCCTGAGTTTGCCCTTGAATGACTCTATTTCTAATCCAAATTCAGGTCCCATCACAGTTTAAACACTCAAAAATGCTCTGGCCAACTAGAGGGTTACTTCCAAATCAAAATGATATTGCTGAGTTTAATGTCGGATGTTTTGTCAGAAAGGAAATGACTGATATTGCAGATTTGTTGGGCCTCTTTATAAACACAGTTTAGTTTGTTGAAGGGGATAAGATTTTTCTTATGGGGAAAGGACCCTCTTCCAGAACTGAGACCCCTTATGGAGAGACTAGATAAAGTCTCTCATCAAATTGTCTCCTCAAGTCAAGAAGGGATCATTAGAAATGAACACATGACATCTTAGTTGACATCTTAGCTAATGGCTTTATACCTGCTCAAGTCCCTGGGTGTAAGATTGAGCATTTCTGCTCACTTCTTCCTGCTTCATAACTTTCATATCCGTTCCAACCCAGCCTCATGTCTTGGTGCAGAGTCCTTGACTGGATATGTCACTGATGCTCAGGATTTGTAGCAAAAAGGGAGGGAAGAGGACTGGAGAGAAGTCAAAGGGCAGGGACACACCTGGGGATTCGGCTCCACCAGAACAAACCCTGAACTAAACTAAACTAAACACCACAGACTGTGTCTTCCCTCTGCCTCTCACCTCCCAAATGAATTGACGGATCAAAATGAAAGTGAAGAGAAACAGTCAGTGCTTCTACTTGATAGCATCCAGCATGGGATGTCTGTAGCTACATCCTGCTGTCCTCACTGTCCCTTCCCTGCTTTATAGGCACCAGATCTGTCAAGGTTTTTGTTTTTTGCAACTTGTCCCCTTCTCTTTCCCTATGAAAATTCGGGACCCTCAACAGTTAGAAAAGCCAAACAGGGGCCGGAGAGATAGCATGGAGGTAAGGCATTTGCCTTTCATGCAGGAGGTCATTGGTTCGAATCCCGGCGTCCCATATGGTCCCCCGTGCCTGCCAGGAGCAATTTCTGAGCAGACAGCCAGGAGTGACCCCTGAGCACTGCCAGGTGTGACCGAAAAAAAAAAAGCCAAACAGACTGGCCTGGAGGTGACGTTGGAGACCTGGACATGTGAAATCCTCACATTGTGTCCTCTTGGCTCTGATTGTATCCAAAAGCAATGAGCTTTGCATTAAAGGATTTTATTGTGCACAAATCACACGTCTAACAAGTATTGAGTACTGAAGCCGATCGGCCACTCTGGTCTCAGGTATGAGCTTCCTTATATACTCTAAAACTGCAATACTATAATTTTCTTATGCCCTTTATAATGATTGGTTAGATCCACCTGGAGGGTACATTGTTCATATTTCCATGGGAACTGTCAGACTACCAATTTCCCTCTGCTTATTTGATAGATTGATACTTTGTTCGAGAAATGGTTGGGAAGTTTTAGAGCATGATTGGGAGTAACCAAGAGTCAGTTCACCCTGTCTGAGAGTCAGTTCACCCTGTCTGCTTGCACAAAGCCTCATTCCAGAGAGAAGGGAGGGTGTGTGTGTGTGTGTGTGTGTGTGTGTGTGTGTGTGTGTGTGTGTGTGTGATGGAGGAACTTATGTGTGTGTGTGTGTGTGTGTGTGTGATGGAGGAACTTATGTTAAGTCTCAATTCGAGGTGGTCTTCCAGGGACAGGCAGCACTTTAGGAATTTTTGAACTGATAAGGACCAGTGGAGTTTGCAGGCCTTCCTGATCTCTACCACCTTGGTACTCATCACAATACTATAAAGCCAACCCTATGACATTTCTCTGCCACTTTCCTGTACCTGTATATGTACATTGTGTTTCTCAGTTGCATATGCCCATCATACATATGTCTGAATTACCTGAAAAATATGCTAAAATATATAAAAAATTCAGAGCACAAAACCAGACTTTTGTTCTCTTTAGAGTTTGTTCTCCAGTCCAGGCTGGTGGATAGTCTGCCCAGTTTAAGTTGTTCTCATGCCAGGGAAGCATCCCTTTTCCAGTGTCTGCTCTTTGTTCTTTGTCAAGAATACTTTCTTTATTCCTCAAATATCCCATGCATCTGTGTCAGCATTTGAGCATTTGAACCCAAAGATGAACCTCAGTTCTACCCTTAGGGGTGGCCACATGTCCTCTCTCTGTGCCTCTCAACTAGTCCCCTTTCACCCATCATTCCTAACCCCAAAGTCAGCCTTATCTCCTGGCTTAAGAAAAATTTTTTTGTTTTGCTTTTGGGGCCACACCAGGCTGTGCTCAGGGTTTCCCCTTGGTTCTGGGCTCAGGGATCACTCCATGTGCAGCAATTGGCAAGCACTGGTCTATCTCCCAGGCCCCACTTCCCATATTTAAAGTCCCCTACACCTTTTGGGGGGCTATTTCTGTACTCCACTCATTTCGGGTCTTAGAAAAGAGGTTGGGATTGCCCGGGGGTTAACTGCTTCTTTCTTGGTTTGCTAGAGTGTCTGGATTGAATCCAGGGCCTAACACATGAAAAGCAGGTGTCCAGCCCCTATTTGAGCTGTACCCTCAGTTGATTCACTGCATCTCTCTCCAGAACAAAGACCATCCTTCATTTCGCTTGGACCTTTTTTCCCCTCCTAGTTGGCCTGCACTTTCCATTTTGCCACTTTCCTTTCCACCTTTGTGAACACTTGGAGTGCCCTCTTCAGGAAATTCAACCTCTCACAACACTCACATTTCTTCTCCTCTGACATTCTTAATTTTTTTCCCCTACAATAACTTCTTCCCAGGCCAGACCCTGAACCTCTGTAAGCTTCCCAGTTCTGCAGCCCATTTTGTGATGTGTCTTCTTTGCTGTCAACTTCCTTTGGCCCCACTCCTGCCCTTCTCTTAGGTGGAACTCCAAGCATAAAGCCTTTGGCCTTTTGGCTCGCTGTCTCTCTTCTTCCCTGAATCCATTCTCAATAACTGCACAATTCTGCTCTTCAGAAGCACTTGCCTGGAGGGGGTTAAAGCTTAGCCATATACTTCCTGGCTTAATCACATGCACAGCTATTGACGAGAAACACAGGTAGGCTCTGTGCTCCTCTTTTGTCTGAGTCCACCCACATCACTCATCAATTCCTATCTTTGTTCTTAATTAGCTTCTTCACCCATTTTTTCCCAATAATAGGAAAGCTTCACTGGACTCTGGAGACAATATTGTATTCTATATACTGAGAAAATAAAATCCCTCTAAGTCTTCAATTCCCTAAAAGTTCTACCAGACATCATAACTTCATTAGATTTCAGCTACAGAGGAAGGTTGAAGACAGAAAACTCTTGAGATATTGCAGTTACAAAAGTTCAAGAGCAAAAATCTGCCAGCTGATCTAAAACTACAGCATGGACAAAGGCTGGAAAAGGATCATTGGAGGGACAGTTTTATTGTACCCCCTTTCGCTTGAGTGGAAGAACAAAGCCCACTGGAAAAGCCCTGGGTTTGGGATCTTCAGTGAACTGGTGACTCACAGACACTGGAGGGATCTTAGCAAAAGGTACAAGACAGAGATGACAGATTCACCGAGAACTAATGCCCATTGCCCCTCATGGGAACTAACATGTGTGGGTTCCTGGTGACAGAGATGTGAGTTCTGCAGAGACATAGCCAGACTTGCAGCTGCAAAGACCCATCAGGGGAGGTGACCCAGTAGGCAAAGGATGACTGAGAACCTTGGAATTTAAGAGAGGAGGAAAATGAGACCCTTCTGGAGAGGACCATTTAAAAATTTCCAAGGAGGTTTTGAAGGCCTTGACAGACATCATTTGAAGCACCAACTTTACTCAGAACACAATTATTTCTTGAAAGTACAAGTCAAACAATAAATCCTCTGTTCTCCTTGCTGCTTCTCCTCCTGGCTTCCTTTTTGACAAGATCTGAAACCAGAACTATCCAGATAAGAGAGGAAGTATGGGCACCCACAGCTGGTGCACAGACTCAGAGGAACAGATTCCCTCCTTGAGCCTCAGCCCTCACCTGTGTTGGTTCCTGAGGAAAAAAAGCCAAGGAGACACCTAGCCTTTGGATAGACTAAGGGCTCTGACTTATCTGAGATAGTGATAGAAATTAGAAATTACCTTGAGCTTATGAACCAAAGTGACCACCGAACTGACTTTACATCTTATTTACAGTACAGACTTTTCCTTTGAAGTTGCATTCTAAAGCTTAATGACCGACTTCAAACTATTGTTCTACAAAATAATCAAACTTTGCAAATTCAAAGTAAGCCCTTCTTTATCTAGGTGTAGTTCTGTTAGAGGTACAAGCACTCATTAATCCACCACCCAGCCATCCATCCACCCACCCATCCATCTATCCATCCTTCTATCTTCCTATCTAATCTGGAATCTATCCTTCTTCAGTTTTATCACTTGTCTCTGTGTTGACCATTGTGAAACATATTTCATATATTTCTCTTCTATGCTGGAAGAGAATCTTAATCAAACTTCACTTTCTGGTGCCATTTAAATCTTATTTGATCCAAAATAATTATTTATAAATTACATGTATTCTATTATTTTCTTATTAGAAAACAATCTAATCATCTAATCAATCAACAATAAGTACACAAGTTTGACTACAATCAACAATTGATTGACTGCAATAAAAAATAAATACATGAGTGGGGTTACTAATCAGAGAACTGACCTGTTTTTAAACAGATAGCAATATTATACAGAGGATACTTAAACCAATACTATAAATGCATCGTATATGCATGTATATCTATCTGATTCTGATAGAAATATTATTCTACAGGAGATTCAAGTTTTTTTTCTGTTTTTTTTTTTGGGGGGGGGTTAACATGGCCAGAAGTGCTCAGGGATTACTCCCGGCTCTTGGTGGCCCTTGATGGTGTTCATTGACCATATGTTGTGCTGTAAATTTGATCTGGGATTTCAGTATACATGTACTATTTCTCTGGTTCCTAAATTCAAGTTTGATCTGCTTGTCTCTGAGGATTTAAGTCTCCCATTCTTTGACTCCAGACAAAACTGCCTTTGGAGATCAGAGGAATTGCTCAGTGACTCAGAGTGCCTGCCCTGCTCTAAGTCCTTTGAGTCCCACAAGTGCTGAGCATGATCTTGGCAGCTCTGGTGCCTATAACCCCCAGAACCACAAGTGATTTCCAGTAGCATCACAGTTAGACATGTGTAAGCACCACACAAGGACATGGACAAGGACACAAGGACAAGCACCACACAAGGACTCACAAAGTATGTGAGTCCCATGGGCAGGAAGCATGGCCCCAGAGAACTCATGCATGAGAACGACAGCCATAACCTGTGCACTTCAGCCTAGTGTGTGACCCCACGAACACATGTACCAACACAACTAAGAATGAGAACCTCATGAGCACTGCAGCTGAGTATGTAAGTACCACAACCTATTGTTACACCGCAACAATGAAAACTATGTGAGCACCACTGCCAGGTGTGTAGGCAGCTCTGATCATAACATCAACAACAATGATGGAAAAGAGAGGGATTCAAACAGAAATAAATAAAAACACTAAAAATGTACATAATAGAACCTAACTTATAAAACAAAACAAAATCTCCTTCAATGTCATCTCATACCAGGATATCCTATGCTTGTACTATTTCTTCAGTCTAGAATCACTTCCTCCAGGAAGCCTTTCTATAGTCTGGGCTTGAGTGAGTGCCCTTTCCCCAGAGACAAAACTCGAGGTCTGTCATTGCATATACCATTATACAGCAGTACAATTTCCCCTTAAAGTACTGTTTGCACAATAGACTGCGAATGCCAAGGACTCCCAGATGAGTTCTGTGTAGTCGGCACACAGTAGGTTTCATACAGCATCTGTGGAACGAGTAAATTAAATGATACCTGTCGGTCAGCCAAGTCGACCTTGTTGCCTAGCACCACTATTGGGTAGGACTGCTCCATGGGAATGGTTTTGGCCAGAACATCTCCTCTCCACATCTCCAAGGCTTCAAAGGACTCCAGGTCAGTGACATCAAAGGCCAGAATGCACCCATCGGAGCCTTTGTAGAACGTGGACACCATGGAACGAAACCGCTCTTGTCCACCTGTGTCCCAAATCTAGAGGGCAAAACAGTGTTCCATGGGACCAGGTGAGTTACTAGAGAATCCAACATGTATTTTGGGATTCAAAATATCCCAAGAGGGAGCCATGACCCTTTGGCATGTAGTGCTGCCACTGTGTGCATGCTAGTGTCCTAATAATTGCACCAGCTCTCCAGAACTCTGCTTCCACCAAGCTCAGGTTCTTCTGGGCCACGCGGGAAGACACTAGTTCTCCCACTGGTCAGTTTGGAAAAGGGACTTTGGGACCCGAGGAAGGCACAAAGTATAAGAATGGCATGTCCCTACCCTCAGGTTCTCTCCTTCCACCAGGAACTTTTGCTCTTTTCAAGGCCAGATAAAAAGTACGTGAGGCTTTTTTAGGCTGTTGGTCTCTGTGCGAATACTCTGCACTGCAGTGTGTGTGTGTGTGTGTGTGTGTGTGTGTGTGTGTGTGTGTGTGTGTGTGTCTGTGTGGTGGGGGCAGTTGTGGGATAGGGTCAACAGCCATAGACTGGGAGCAGCTAGTGTGCTCCCACTAAACTTTGCTTATCCAGTCAAAGAAACAGGCTGGCCCATGAGTTGTATTGACCTTGCTAACCTGTATCCTAGACCATTCTAATTCCCTGGGCACATACTATCTGTGGGTGTGGTCTGCAGGCCTGCGAATGACTCTTGGAAGTGTGCTCCTAAAAAAAAAGGGGCTTACCTGCAGCTTCAGTGTTGTGCCCTCCATGATGATGATCTTGGAGAGAATGCTGGCACCCAGAGTGGTTTGGTAGTCCTCAGAAAATGTCTTGTGCACGTACTGGTGAAGGAGTGAAGTCTTCCCTACCCTAGGAAGCCCAGCAGGCTTGTGAACACCCAAATTCTCCCCTCTCCAGCCCTGACTCTTTACTATTCACTCCCACTCACATTACCTGAGACTCTAAGTTTCTTTCTTTCTTTTCTTTTTTTTTTTTTTTTTTTTTTGAGCAGGGTCTTTCTAAGCTTTGCTCAAGAGACCTCAAGGCCTCTCCTAAAGATTCTCAGCTCATGAGACCCAGGACAAGCTGCTTGGATCCTGCTGTCAACTCGGAGGTAAGGGCTATAGTGCTGTCAAGAGTTGGGTCTTTCTGGCTGAATTATAACACTGAGGACCAAGCAGCCAGGGACCAGAGATCGATTTCCAGAAGCAAAGACAAAGTGGACAGAAGGTTTGGAGGGGGCCAGTGAGTGCCTAGGGGAGGGAGAGTGGTAGAGGGGAGGTCAAGTCACACTCAGGTTTGAATCAGAAGTCACAGTCTAACCCCCAGTCTCTTCCTTCTAACTAAGCTCCCTTCCTGGGTGTCACCCTTAATCAGGAGTCATCCCTGGAGGTGGGAACCAAGCCAGGAAGTCTCAGCATTGAGGGGAAGCTGCTGAGCTGAGCTTACCCCAGGGCTCCAATGATGATGAGTTTCAGGTCCACCTTCTTCCGAGGATTCATGAAGGGACTGTAGAGCCTGTGAAGAAACAGGGTGGCTGCAGGCTGTGGGCCGGGCTCTGCCTTCCCTCCCATGCTGCTAATCACTGTTCTGATCCCAGGGACTGAGATCAGGCCTTTTTCCAAGATTACACTGCCGATTCAACACCTTCCATATCTAATCCCTCTCTTCTGTGGGTCACTGTCCCCATGGCTGGAAGGAAGGTGACCTCCCTCAACAGGCACATGCTCATCTGTGCCTGCTTCCTTAGGTAGCCTGGTCTCTAGAGAACCAGATGTGCATCTCTGCAGTTAAGCTTAGAGACAGGGGCAGTGTGGAGAGAGGCAAAGGACCAGGACAAGGGACTGTTGTCAGCATGGGAGGCTGGCATGAAGGAGCGTGCCCCTCCCCTCTGCTGCAATCTCACAATCAAAAGGCTCTTCTCTAGCTCAGCTGGCAGGGGCATTGGTACATGCTGCTGGAAGGCCACTTGGCAGCAAGCACCAAGAGCACTAAAAATGCTCCTGCTCTTCTCTTGTAAGAAAACCAAAGCATCTCAATGCTGCAGAGACTCCGGCTCACATATGCCTCCTGCAGCTCCTTGGAACAAACAGTGGGAAGCTATTGAATGAGTCACTGTATGGAGTAAAGGAGTAAGTCTCTAGAAGGGAATTTGGGGGCATAGTTTGATAACAAGAGAATTCCCGAGCTAAAGAAAAACAAGATGCTGTTCTGCACATTCAGGGCACCCCACTATATCCATATATGCATATTGAGATGCATTCCTACTTGTAGATAAAATATATAGAAAGAAATATATAGAAAACGTAAGTGCTTGAAGTCAGAGAGATAGTATAATGACTCTTGCTTGCATGCAGGTGACCAGGGTTCAATCTTTAGCACCACATATGGTCCTTGGTGTCCCTCCAAATGTGACCCCCTGTGCACAGGAGTAAGCCCTGATTACATCTGGTGTAACCATGGCACTACCAATCAATCAACCAAACTAAAACTGAAGTGCTTAATTTTGGGGTAGGAGATTATGTGATTTTATGTTTTATTATTTTTTCAATAAGCACATCAAAATTATAGCACACTTATAAAAGAAAAAGGAACATACATGTGTAACCTATAGCTATACTTGTATGTTTACTTTTGAACCTTATTTACTTATTCTATTTTATTTTATTTTATTTTTATTTTATTTTATTTTATTTTTTTTTTTTTGGTTTTTGGGCCGTTTGATGCTCAGGGGTTACTCCTGGCTATGAGCTCAGAAATCACCCCTGGCTTGGGGGGACCATATGGGACGCCGGGGGATTGAACCGCGGTCCGTCCTACGCTAGCGCTTGCAAGGCAGACACCTTACCTCTAGCGCCACCTTCCCGGCCCCATACTTATTCTATTTTAAACAGGGGTCAGGGCATATTAGCTTTTTGATTCATCCCTTGCCCAATTAGAGGATAAGCCTGTTGGGTCCACAACACTTCAGGTCCCATCTGGGTGAAATATGCTTTATTCAATAAAGATAGAACTACAGGGTCTAGCCTAGTGCCCTGTTAGTTGAAATTTAGCCCCTGGAGACCCAGGATTGCTAGTGTCTTACCACGGAGAGACCTGCTGGTTATCTGAGGCTCTGCTTGGAGTTGCTTGTTCCTGAAGCTGGAGCTGGTGTCTCTGGTTCTTCTGTGTAAGCCTGGGAGTCTGTGTTGCTCTGTGGGTATGTGCCTGCTGTGGGCAAAGCCTTGAATTAGATTCTTAAATAAAGCAGAGAGACACTTGCCTCAGGTAGAGTCAGAGGAGGCAGTAAAGGGGCCAACTGACTACATTTGAATAAAAGAGCAAAGTATCTTTCTAGAGGCCCGAAGAAGTGCTGTGAGAATTCTGAGGGAGCAGGGAGCAGCTACAGATGGGGCTTGTGGCAATGTGAGGGCTCTCCTAGGATGGTGCTCAGTCAGCTAAGCCTGAAGGCTGTGAGAGAAGCAGGAGGAAGGTTTGCTCCATGGTTTTTTGAAGCAAAGGATACAGAGGGAGGTCAACCTGGAGGGGAAGAGGAAGATGGAAGGTCCATATCAGGCCCGGGATTCATTCATTTGTGCATTCATTCATTCATTCATTCAGCAAATATAATCTCTGTTCTAGGAAAGCAGAACCTCTATTCTAGGAAGAGAAATCAAGGTACTCAGTGAGCTCAGTGAGCTGTCCCTTGGGGACAGCAGCCAGGGAGGAGCCCCAAAAGCCACAGGTCTCTGATCATCACTTAGAGAAGGACCAACGAGATCTTCCTGAAGGCTGTGTGGTCATCCAGTGCCTCAGAGGGGCAAAAGGGGAGCAGCAAGAACCCAACAGGAAGAAACTTTGGCCAATAATCTTCAAGGCAGGCTCTGTGAGCTCCCTGGAACGTAGGGAGTCCCCTAGCCTAGTCCTTCCATGATCTGATGGGCTGATAGCCCCCTGAATGACTGAGAGAAATCAAGGCTCAGAGAAGTGTTAATTCAAACTCATCCACAGGCCACACACAATGGTTAAGTTAATGATTGACTTGAAGGTCAGAGTTCTGCTTCCTTTATAAGAAAATTTGTTTTAATTTAAATTTAGGAGGTTCTCTGAAGCAAGAGGTGTCTGATGCCACTCCCAGGGTTAAATGTCCCAGTGACATTTAACCAACTGTGTCAGATAGTTTAATATGGTACTGCTGGGGGCCTCCAGGTGTCACGCTCAGCAGTGCTCAGCAGGCTGTGTGTACTGGAGACAGACCAGATCTGAGCCCCATGCGGCAGAGTTACTTTTTGAGCTCCTGAGTTTGAACCCAGAGAACTGATGTGCACAAGATCCAGGGCAATTAGGCTCAGGTTATTTTTAGCTCCTTAAAAACTCAAGCAGAGTTTAAAGGAGGTTGAGAGAAAGGCAACCAAGTGACAGGAGGCAGATTAGGAGCAGAGAATTCCAGAGGAAATGGCGTGAGCACAGAGGCCAAGCCTGGCCTTGCTGGGTCAGGGTACATGTCCCCAGTCTGACACCTGCCACTGCTAGTGAGCATGATGTGCCTGGCACTTGTGTCCAGGGCTTTGTGAGCATGTGAATGAGCAGTAAACACCAGTCGTGAATTAGACGAATGAATGCATTATTTCAATACACTTGGTACCAGATACAATTATGGTATATATACTTGTGTAGTCAGGGTTCAAAACTATTAGATGTTTGTGACTATTAGAAAAACAAGGAGGGCACATAAAAATATTTTCTGGCCTCAGTACTATTGTTAACTCTGTTTCACCATTGAGCCAGCAGCCAGCAATGTCTAGAGCAGTGAAGTGTCTCACTGAGTCAGTCCCTAAGCCAAACTTGGAGCTAACTGCTAATTTCTATTTCCTTGTGCAAAAGATGATGTGGCTCATGACCCATGCTTCTCTGTGCCCTTACAGATTGACATGGTGATGGTGCCTATAGGAAGGGTCTGTGCACAACAGAGTCCATAACCAGTGACTGGAGTGAGTGAAAGCACTCCAGAGGCAATCAAAGACAACATACAATATGAAAGTGAGAAAAGTACATGATTCAATAATCAGTCTAAGTCTTTTATTTTGTTGTTATGGTTGTTTTGTTTGCTTGCCTAATTTTGCATACACCCAGAAGTGTTCAGGGCTTACTTCTTATTCTGTGTTAAGGGGCTTGGGGTGGCATGTGTGATATAGCGGACTAAACCTGAATCAGCCAAATGCAATACAAGCACTTTGTTAATGATACTATCTCGAACCCCATCAGAATTCTTACAAATACTAGAAGTAAACTCTGAAAAGATATCCAGCCTTATTGGTAGAGACACACACACACACAAAAAAAAAACATTTTTTTTTGCCATGGAGTGATATCAATTGAAGACTGAGGTGGGGGATGTATCTCTAGTGGAAAAAATATGCTTTGTATGTGCAAGACTCGGTCTTGGATGTTGGCACTGAATGTCTACCCCACCCTCCCCGCCCATCATCACAACATCATCACTAGATGTGGTGATGGAGGCCTTTGAATACCAGAGCCTAGCACTGTTGGGTGGCCTATTAAAGAAAAGATTAATAATATTTTTAGCATTGGCAAGTGTGTACCATAGATACTATTGCATAAATTGCACCATTGTTTTCTGAGGCAATTTGACAATTATCAAAATTTATTATGTGTATATCGTAGGTTTTATTCTAAGAATCTAACCCTAGAATACACCTTATACTCAAAGGCACATTTGAGCAAAGATGATTATTAAAGAGCACTGCTGTACCTCAATGCCTGTCCACATCAATTATTACCATTCAGACCTGAAAATATCAGGCGGTTTTGAAAAAAGTGAAGCAATGAAGTGGAAAGCATTGAAATTTAAGGTACAATAGAAACATCACCAAACATTTTGTATAGTGTAATCATTTGCATAATTTTGTGAATTATACAAAAAAATAACCTTACGTAAAGGATCAGAGAGAAAGTCTAGGGCTTAAGGCACCCCCCCTTTTTTTTTGCCTTGTTTATTGATTCAGTTACTGGCATTGCTAATGGTCTCCCAAGAGCTGTCAAGAGTGAGCCCTGAGCACCGTCAGAATAGGCTTATTAGCCAGTGATTAGTCAGAAGCACCATTGTGTAAAGCCCAAAAACAAACAAAAAAATCAAATAAAAATAAAACCTCTGTGTGGCATATCTAAATTAATATATTTGTACATCCTATAAACACATGGATAAACCCTAAATGATTATTGGGAGGTAGAAAGAAAGGTTAGAGTCTATGAGTTTTGCTTTCTTTCCTTTTCATATGTGCCTTAGATTAAATTTTGTTATAAAAACATACCAGGTGGGGTGTGGGCCCCAAAAACTAAAAACCAAAAAAAAAAAAAAAAAACAACAAAAATGAATCATTGTAATAAAAAGTAAAATTAGGGAACTGGGGTCAAGTGCAAGGCCACAAGTTTAGTCCCTGGTCCTGTCCACATGCACTAAATGCAGATGTAGTAGCTCTGCTGCTTGTGTTGGAAACTTTGCTAACTGTAATCTCTGGTGCCACAAGTGATTTCCAGGCTTTTTGTGGTGGGATGTGAGTGGCTATCATAAATAAAAAGATGAGGGAGCAACAATGGCCAAGACTATGTCCCCCCCCCCCCAACTCCCTGCCCTGCCACTCTATCAACAGGGGAAGAAAAGGGGACAGAATGTTTTATAGTTTTTAAAGAGTGGCTACATTTCATCATTTCTTGTAGCTGTGTACATAGATATATCTCATCTTTATAATCCATCTGTTTTGGACACCTAGGTTGGTTCTATATCTTAGCTACTATGCAAAGTGCTGCAATGATTAATGGTGTGCATGTGGTTTTGAATGAATTTTTTTTTGCCTGGGGATAGATTATATAAAAAAAAAGTGACTTGATTTGTTTAGAAAACACATATCTAATAAAGGAGCCACATTACTTTTATATGTTAGAAGCACATGCTAAGAGTACAGGCCTGGATGGGGGAGGGAGTCTGATGTGACTTCTTGACAAAACACGTCAATTTTTGGGGGGTGATGTAGGGAGGCTGACTGGGACCAGGTGCTAATCATGAGTTTTGGAGTCAGGGTTGTGATCATGTGTTTTGGGGTCAAGGATGTCCCCCATGCAAACATTTGTGAACTTGACCAAGTTATTTATACTTGGTGAGGCTGTTTCCTCTTGGCCCAGAAGGGCATCATCATTAACCGTGGTTTATCTGTTTCGTAGCATTGGTCACACCACAACAGGCTCCCCCAAATGGGGAAGACCCAGGAGAATGGTTGAGCATGTGGGGGTGGTGGACTGAGTCCTGACTCATAGTGCCTACTGCTCTTCCTGTCCTGTGGCTGCCCCACCACAGCTGATGTCTAGTGGCTGGTGTGACACTGCCCCAACCCACGAGGAAAGCCTTTAAGACCATGCAGTCTGAACTTCCTAGCTCTGTGTGTCCTTTTACATTCAAGGAAAGACAGAGCCACATTTGCCTCTGTAGAGCATCATTCTTGTTTGGAGTGGATTTCTGGAGGCCACATAGAAAGTATCTGACTCCACAGTCACATGCCAACCCTTGAGATATTTAATCTTTGTGTTTTCCTGGAATTTTTTCCTCTGCAGAGCCTTTTAAGCTATTCAAACCTTGACTTTTAGGTCCCCTCACAACTCCACCATCATTTGTTTATTCCCTATTTTGCCCTCTCATCTCAGGCAAGACACTTTCCCATGCCTGAGGTGGGCATTAAAGAAGCCACTATTGAAAGTGTCTGGTTCTGTGGCTCAGGAGAACCAGTAGCAGTAGAGGGTGACCAGGGCAGTGACGGGGGGGGGGGGGGGGGGGTATAAAGCAGCTACTACATTGGTGGGTTTACCAAGAAGTTACAGACAAATTTCACCCAGAGCTTAAGTTCTTGTCTGTGCTCCAAATCTTTGGTGGCCTTTGGTCTTGTTTATTTGTTTGTTTGTTTTGGTGATGCTCAGGGGTTACTCCTGGCTATCTGCTCAGAAATCGCTCCTGGCTTGGGGGACCATATGGGATGCCAGGGGATGGAACTGCGGTCCGTCCTGCCCTTGGGTGGTTGTCTTTAATACCAAGCTTCTTCCTGTCCTTTCAGCTCAGTTGCTTCCCAGAGGCCAGACTGAGGCTTCACCCTGGACTCCTAAGCACAGTGGACAGAGGCTCAGAATGCAGGCTTGCTCCCTCTAGCCCAGACTCACATAGCAGACCGCAGGCCCCTGTTATAGACTGCATGTGACAACTCGTCTCCTCTCTCCCCTGCAGCATGTCTAACTCTGTTCATTGGCCTATGAACTCAGCTCTGGGAATAAAGACAGACAAATGTGATCTCCCAAATCTGGGACTTAGGACCGGTTCTACAAGAACTTTCAGACCTGCTGTTACTTGCTACTTCCTATCTTTCTTCTAGCCCCACCAAAAATCCAGGCACAATTTTTAGCCTCATTGTGTTGGTTGATGGGGCATTTCTATAAACAAGAAGGACACTTGTAGTGACCCATGGAGGTCAGTCTTCTGGAGATGGGAAGTGTGCCCACCAGGTATCTTTCCTGGTTTCTTTCCCTGCTGCTTATTTCATTGCCCACCCACTCCTAACACCTTGAAAAGTAGCAAAATCTATCTACTTCAAATCATGGAATTTACAATCTTGGGAGTCAAATTTGTATTGGAAAGGTAGCTCTCTGGGGGAAGAACAAGGCTTTATTGTCTCCCTGAAAGGACAGTTCTTCCTTACCCATGTATAGCAGGCCCAGGCCTGTTTCTTCCATGGAATATATGGATCAAAGGGGATAAGAAACTTCTTGCTCTTCAGATCTTTGAGGGTATTATTTCTGTCTCTTCAAATTGATAGAACACCTCTCGTGTCTCCCCCAAATATCCTAACCTATGCTGGAATATTGACTCTCTAATACACCCATTCATTTATCTATACACTCACTTGTCCTGCTGTCTATCCATCTATCCATCTGTCCATTTAGCCATCTGTCCATTTGCAAATGCATTCATCCATTACTTTGCCCTTCCTTCCTTCCTTCCTTCCTTCCTTCCTTCCTTTTTCCTTCCTTCCTTCCTTTTTCCTTCCTTCCTTCCTTCCTTCCTTCCTTCCTTCCTTCCTTCCTTCCTTCCTTCCTTCCTTCCTTCCTTCCTCCCTCCCTCCTTCCCTCCCTCCTTCCTTCCTTCCTTCCTTCAGTCAAAACACTTTTTCATCTTTCCTATTATCCACTCATTTATTCATTCAATACTTGTGTGTGTGTGTGTGTGTGTGTGTATTATGCATACATCAGCATGTATAAGTTTAAGGATATATACAAGTTACTACTTCTGTGGGACTTATGTGATGTTGGTTAAGCCCAAAGAAATATATATATTTGATCACACCCAGCAGCACTCAGGAGTTACTCCTGGCTCTGTGCTCAGAGTTGCTTCTGGTAGGCTCGGGGGACCATATGGGATGATAGGATTTGAACCAGGGTTCGTCCTGTGTTTGCTGTGTGCAAGACAAACACCTTACCACTGTGCTATCGCTTTGGCCCCCAAAGGAATAATTTTTGTTAACATATAATACAATGCACTTTCCAGCAAAATGCCACTATAGCTCAATGCATGAGTGATGAACTGGGTGACAGACTAATCTGTGGCAAACTAAACACAACCCCAAGTCCGTACTGTATCAGCTCACTAATTTTGCAGCACTTCTCTGGACAACATGACTATAATTTGAAAAAATTCAATTTCCTCCTCTTAGGGGTTGCCTCTTTGCTGCTGAGATGGACACGGTTCCATCCCAGAAGGTTCCTGTGGCCAGAGGATCCAGGCAGCAGCAGAACTTGGGTCTCTAGCAGGCCATCTCTGAGCAGGCGGTCCTGTCACCCTGTAGTGGGTCACCAGTGGCCTGAGCAGGCCCACAAAGCCCGGCTCCCAGGCCTGGGCAGATAAATCTTTCCTTCCAGTTCTCAGCTTTGCCTTGTGAGTTTCTCTGGGTGGGGGTGAGGGGTGTCTCCAGGCTGGATCTGTGCCCTGCAGCTACCAGATTCTACACTCTGTGCTGCATTCTTCCCTAAAATCCCAAATAGTTTGAACAGTTTGTCTACTGGGAAGGGACCAGACAAGGGGCCAAACAAGACTCCAGACCTGGCCTACTCACCGTTGATTGAGGGGTCACTTCTCGCCGTTGTGAGTCTCCTCTCAGATCAAGTCTCCAGGAAGGCAAGAGGAAAAAGTCTGTTTTTTCGAGCGGCTGAGCACTCCCTTCCTTCTGTTTTCCTCCTTTCTTGGGAAAGTTACACAAGAGCTGGGCGGGGTGAGCTCAGTACTGTGGGCGGAGTGGGTGGGATGTAAAGGGAAGCTGAGGGCTGCCTGGATTTGGAGCCTGTGAATACAGGCCCACGGACACGGGGTGGGTGGTGGGTAGTGGTGGTGAGATGAAGAGTGGGAGCTGGAGGGCAGAGTCTGGGCACCTTAAAGAGCCTCTGAAAGATGACTCACTGGCTGAGCACATGGTCCCTCCTGCACTGTCTGCTCTTGGGTGTGTCCCCCAAACAAAACAAAACAAGCTGTTAGAAACTGCTGCCTTTTCTGTGGCAACCACCAGGAAAGGGTGCCTTTTTTGGGGGGAGGGGGGAAACACCCTGCCAACCACAGAGGAGCCATGCTCAGAGGTGTGCTGTAGACCTCAATCCTCATTGCTTTTTACTTTTTTCCTCATTTCCTTTAAAACTTAAAGGAAAAAAAATTGAGGTAGCATGTACATCTATAGTACAGTTGATATCAGATAAGGTTTTACGCATATGTTCCAACACCACATTGGGCATCAGTGTGGCACCCCTACCTCTGTTTATTTATTTATTTATCTCTGGCCCTCCTGCTTTATTTTTAAAAATATTTTTTTCCTTGGGGTTGGAACGATAGCGCAGCAGTAGGGTGTATGCCTTGCACATGGCTGACCTAGGAAGGACCACAGTTTGATCCCTGGGCGTGCTATATGGTCCCCCAATTCAGGAGCAATTTAAGGGGAGAGTCAGGAGTAACCCCTGAGCATCACCGGGTGTGGCCCAAAAACCAAAATAAAAATTTGTTTCCTAATTTTTATTATAACACCATGATTTGTAAAGTTGTTTCAATTATTATATATTCAAACACGGGGCTGGAGTGATAGCACAGTGGTAAGACATTTGCCTTGTATGCGGCCAACACAGGAGGAATCCCGGTTAAAATCCCGGCATTCCATATAGTCCCCCAAGCCTGCCAGGAGCAACTTCTGAGCACAGAGTCAGGAGTAACTCCTGAGCACCACCAGGTGTGACTCAATAACAAAACCAAAAACCAAAAATAAGTTCAAACACCAGTCACACCACCAGTGTGATCTTCCCTTTACCAGTGTCCAAATTTCTACCCACCACCATAGCCTGCCTTCATGTAGGCACAAATAAATTTATCTCATATTGTTTGTTACAACACAAAGGCAAGTGGACTAATCAAAATTAGATGAACAAGGGTCTATTTGAAATAATGGTGTTACTAAAGTTAGTGTCTAAGGATTTACTGACCCGTGGTTGGTGCTAGTTCTGTGTTACTCTTTAGGCTCACTAAGCTTGGTAGATTTCTATGGAACTTTCGCCATTATATTTCCTGTAAAACTTCTGAGCTGACACTACTATAAGGTGCCCGAGGGCTATGGTTGCACAGTCCAGGATTTATAGATCTAAAACAAATTTAGTGGCTTGGAAGTTTGATAAGGTTAAATTGAGAGCTGGGCCATTTCTGTCAGAAAGTTTAGGGTGTGGTACTGGACTGCTGTGACTCATGCAGATAGGGAATTCTGCCCTCCCCCTTTCCTGAGAATTCCACAAAAATATCAACCAGGACTAGAATATTTGGGGAGTATTTGGAGACCATTATTTTCTTGGTGGAGGACTTTTATTTATTTATTTATTTATTTATTTATTTAATTTTTAGTTTTTGGGTCATACCCGGCAGCGCTCAGGGGTTACTTCTGGCTCCACGCTCAGAAATCACTCCTGGCATGCTTGGGGGACCATATGGGATGCTGGGATTTGAACCAATGACCTTCTGCATGAAAGGCAAACACCTTACCTCCATGCTATCTCTTCGACCCCTATTTTAATAATATTTTATTTAAACACCTTGATTACAAACATGATTGTGGTTGGGTTTCTGTCATGTAAAGAACACCACCCCACCCCACCCCCCGTCACCAGTGCAACATTCCCATCACCAATGTCCCAATTCTCCCTCCTCCCCACCCCACTCCCGCCCGTGGAGAAGATGACAGGGGTCAATGGAGATGACTGGGTTTTCTAGAGGTGGGGTGGAGACCTGGTCCAAACTATTCTAGAAAGAAAAATGATCCAGAGTTTTTTTTAGCTCTGTAGTGTAATATCACCTAAGAGATTTAGCTGCTCATATGATTTTATTTCAGTTCCAGAGTTGGGCTGTTTCTCTTGGAGGGTATTGGGATATGGTGGCAATGTAGCCCTCTTGCTTTAAATGCTGTACACACACCACATCATTCCACAGCAGTCAAGACACACAACATACACACATATACAATATACACTCTCACTCACACCAGATTTGTGAGATGGGAGGCAAGTCCTGACTTTTTTTTCTGGGTCTCTTGGAAAGAATACTGAGGAAACTAGAGAAATTTAAAATGCTATTAGCAGGGAACTAATTTTGGCACCTTTGAGGATCCATATTTGGGTAACTGTTGGTGACAGTTAAAGTGGGTTTAGATATGACTCAATTAATGAAGTATAAGATTCCATGGCTCTCAATATTTTCTTAAGGCTTTTATCCTCAGTGGCTGCACCCTCCATGCCTCCTGAGTTTTTCCTCCTTGGCTGCCTAAGTTCTTATGTCAAAAAGTCATTCCTTGGGGCCAGAGAGATAGTACAGCAGTCTAAGTGTTTGCCTTGTATGAGTTCCCTTTGGTAATGACCCTAGTTTGATTCCTGATATGATTTGATTTGATATGATTTGATTCCACATATGGTCCCCCCTAAAAACAAACAAACAAACAAACAATCAGGAGCACTCTCTGAGAACAAAGCCAGGAGTAAGCCCTGAGCACAGCAGGGTGTGGCCCCAAAATAACAGAACAAAACATCAAAAGTTCTTTCTTGTGCTCAACATGAATTGCTCTGTTGTCCACGTCTGGATATTAGACTGTCCATTCCTAAAGACAGACTCAATGATGTGGACCCCTCACTTGGTCACTTTCAACATGAGGAGAGGCCTCCTTGGGGAGTTCTTGATACTAAAAGCTCCAGTGGTGGCTGATTTCTTGCTTCCATAGTAAACATACCAGGAAGAAGACAGTGATTCCATGAGAAGTATGGACAATACTCACGAAGGTGAAGTCTTTCTGCCTGCTTTTCCCAGTATTTATTTTCTTGCTTAAAAAAGGTGCAAATCCTGATATATGATGGCTGACTTGTCCTGAAATTGTTACCCTATAAAATTTCCTCTTGCAATACTTTCCTCGGTACTGAGACCAGATTTTAAAGGCACATTTGTGAGTGAGTATGCACACAGGCATGTGGATGTGTGTGTGTGTGTGTGTGTGTGTGTGTGTGTGTGTGTGTGTGTGGTGAGGAGAAAGAATAATACCCATATAGGCTCTGTGATTTCCTTCAGAGAATATACCTTGGGCCTGTTGTTGTGGGAAGCTTCTGGGCTGGGAAAGGAAATAGTCCTGGACCTGCCCTAAAGCCTCTGAACCTGGAGTGAAACTTACACTTTTAAGTGAGGTTTTCAGAACTCTCCTAACACTTTTGAAAACTGAGTCACCCTCAGGCTCTAGTTCTCACTTCCGCGCCCACAGGGATGGCCTCAACACTTCCCTCTCTTGCTCTGACATATGTGCCCCGTGGATGGTGGCATCAGGCTTTCCCACTGCAGTCACTGGATTTCCTTCCTTCCTCCCTGTGCATTCACCCAGCCCTGACACAAACAAACACAAAGTGACTACTTGCATTTTATCACAGTGAAATAACGATCTAAGAAATGCTGCTAAAAGAGTGGGAAGAAGAGGTGAATTCTGGTTATAGGGGCATCTGTTAAAGAGAATTTGTGGGAAGGAGTTAGAACTGTAGCTTGAGGGATAAGCAGAACAGAAACAGGTGCAGCCAGTGGAAGGTGAATTAAATTTTACATGAGAAGATAAAATCTGGGGGAGGCATAGGTGCTGGTGAGATGCATGATGAGTCTCTACTTGGTGCCAGAATGAAAGAAGAAAGGCTCCAGTTGGGGTTGCTCACCTGGGAATTAGGCATGGCTGCCTTGTAGCTCCAGGTATATTACCTCTTCACAATGCCTCAGGATTGGCAGAAAAGGGCTCATTTGGGAAAACTTGCTTCTCGAAGAAGAAGAAGAAGAAGAAGAAGAAGAAGAAGAAGAAGAAGAAGAAGAAGAAGAAGAAGAAGAAGAAGAAGAAGAAGAAGAAGAAGAAGAAGAAGAAGGAGAAGAAGAAGAAGAAAGAAGGAGAAGGAGAAGGAGAAGGAGAAGGAGAAGGAGAAGAAGAAGAAGAAGAAGAAGAAGAAGAAGAAGAAGAAGAAGAAGAAGAAGAAGAAGAAGAAGAAGAAGAAGAAGAAGAAGAAGAAGAAGAATCCTGAGTCAATGTGAAGGTGAAAGAGTGGGATGGTTGAGTATGTTCTGGGTTGAAAGGGTGTGAGCAAAGGCAGGAACATATGGATTTCATCCAGGGTGCAGGGGAACCAGCCATCACTTTAAAATGCACCTGGGAGGAGGTCATGAAAATCAGAGGCAGAGAAGGATTTAAAGTACCCCAGGGGAAAGGTAGAGACTGTCAGTATGGGGATTGGGGGCAAGTCACAGAAGCAATTTGGTGGAGTTTTTTGTTTTCTTCTTGGGGGTGGGTGGGAGTTAAGCCAGGGTATATTCCAGGTGGTGCTAAAGATTGACCCTAGGTCTTCTGCATACATGTATTTAGCCTGTTTTTGTTTTGTTTTGTTTTTGTTTTTGGCCCTTATAAAAACCTTTTTATGGCCAACCTAAGTGTCAGTGGTTGTGAAGGTGAAGGTAGTGATTGGTTCCATCATCCAGCAGTTTGTGTGTGGTGGTGTTGTTGGGGCTTTCTCCGATTAGCACTGAGTGGGTCATACAATCAGTGGGAAGTGAGATGCCCACCTCTACTCTCACCGAGGCCTATGGAGGGGAGTCAGTAAATATCAACTCAGTATGCAGAGCTGCTGGGGTGGGGAGGCAGGAGGCGGGGGCAGAGATGAGTCTTCGCTCTGCATGGACACAGAGTCTGTTCAACCCAGGTGACATGTCAAGGAGAACCAAGATGAGGTCCCAGGGAGATGTGAAGAGACATGGACCCCCTTTTGTGTAGCTGAGGCTGGGCCAGCAGAACATTTCCATGACACTAGTCAAGGTTCTCAAGAGTGAGCTCTAACTTGTTCTCTGGCACATGCCTGGACTCTGCTTCTGGTCAAAGTCAGCCCAGCCAGGAATTTGGGAGAGAAGACATATGGAAATGGCTCTAGCTGTTTCCTGGACAGCCTATGAGTAGTGGTACCAAAGGTCAAGGAGCCTATACATAGCACATGGGTTCAACTACATCCCAGCTGAATGCCTAGACCTTAACTCTCTACCAACTGTCTGCAGAGGAGATACAAATCAGAGGAATGAGAACTAAATGCTAAAGGCAAGGCCTTGACAATAAGGTAGAAGAGCAAGTTCAAAACACACTATTTTCTCTCTTCCCCACAATCAGTAGCCACTGACCCTCAGATCTGCATGTATGTCTGCACATAGGTCCTCCCTCATAGCTGGACCTTGTGGGCTTATGGTATTCAACAATAGCTGTGTTCATACAAATAGAATCAGCTTGGAATTTGTTTCTATTCCCCTTCTCACCCTCACTTCCCTTTCCCTACTTTTGCTTCCTTTGAATTGAACTTCCCAATAAAACGTTCCTTATAGGCATATGACTCAGGTATTAAAAAAATTTCCCCTCAAGGACACTGAACAAATACAAGGACCCATAAATATGGAGCAAATGAATGCATTATAGGATTAGAGCCAGGGCTACAATGTGCAGGGTGAGAAACAAAGACAATTAATTCCAAAAACTTCTAGGTTTGCAAATCATCCTTTAGAAAGGTTGGCTTAAGGATCACCTTTCTTTCCCCCCCTTCAATTTTGTTTATTGAAGACCTAAAAATGAAAAAGTACAAAGAATCCAAACAAAAGAAAACATGTACAGCCTCTTAAATACTCAATATTTTCTATTTTCTATTTGTATTTTTCTATTCCAACTGATATGAATTAAGTCATACTGTACAACTTTAAATAAATCCCAGCCTTACATTTTATTAAGTGCTCTGACAACACTGTAAAGTAAAGCACAATTTGCATGCTGTCATCAATGCCTTGGTTTGCTACAGTAGTATAGGAAAGAAGTATGTAGCTGTTGTTTTCCCATGAGGGACATCTTATTTTTTTTTAAGAATATACATGTATTTTAGCTTTTTTCGAATGTAGAAGGTTAACTGATGATCTAAATGTACCCAAGGATATGAGAAAGTGCAAAGCCAGCTGATTTCTGAATAGTATTGAGTGGGTCAGCATGAAAACTCGCTTATTCACTTTAGCACGCACCTCACCGTCTATGTACTGTACTATACTGAAAACTTTTATAACTATAATTTTAAATAATAAAAATAAAATCAATGCAACTACAAAGATAATGTACACTATATTATGCATAGCACACTGCCTGTTCTAAGGGGAAGCATGTGAGCGCCTCAGTTTATACAAAAGCAGGAAGAAACTATATAGTTCTCAGTGCATCCTGATGAAGGCACTTCTACCTTCAGCGTTTTTGATAATTTATTATAAGCTAGATAATAATCAGGAAATAACTTGTATTTAAAATTTTTTATACATGGTAGGCATATTTGATTATTTCTCAAATAGTGGTTTAAGCATCATACAAAGTTAAATTTCAATGGTATACAGATATTCATAATTTTTGTACAAAAATGTAAGTTAATTTGTTCAAAACCTATGGTTATACTAATTTTTTTTTTTTTTTGGTTTTTGGGTCACACCTGGCAGTGCTCAGGGGTTATTCCTGGCTCCAGGCTCAGAAATTGCTCCTGGCAGGCACAGGGGACCATATGGGGCGCCGGGATTCGAACCGATGACCTCCTGCATGAAAGGCAAACGCCTTACCTCCATTCTATCTCTCCGGCCCCTATATACTAATTTTTTTAACCACAAACATTTATAAACAAGAATATAGCATCACTATCAACAGCTGAAGCTAGACTATTTACAGACAAAATTAACAACAAATCTGGTACATTGTAAATTCAAGTCCTCATGACAACAAAGTAATTAAGCAAGACCTCAAGTAACAATGTAATGCCATTTACAAGGAAAAAAAACTGATAGAAAAACATATAAAACCTGAACATCACTTGGCATGTAAAGAAAAAAAGTAATCATATTAGCTATTAGCCTTGAACATAACTTTCAAAAAACCTTAAATGTATCCAACTCAGATCACTTTTGCAGATTTGCTGCAGTACAAATCATGTACAACATCTTTTTATCCTTAAGACAAAACAATTCTTCAGACAATACTCCAAGTACATCACTAACCACCATGAGCTCTACCTGAAAGGATTTCTTTAGGAAGAACAGATTTTTCGCCATATCTCTTGATAATTTAATTTTTTTTGCCTGATCTGATATAACTTTTTAAAATTTTTTTTGTTTCAAAAATCACAAATCAATGTGAGCCACCTATCACATAACCAGGACGATCAGATACTCCACTGGTGATTATAAAAATGAAACCAGCAGTGTTTCCCTATTGATTCTATTCCTTTCATACAAAGATCTCAAAAGTATTTTCTACATCATAAATCTTTCTAAATTTTCGAGTCTCTGTAAATTTACTGATAGATTTTTGTTATTTTTTTTACTGATAGATTTTTAAAAGCACACTATATATCATCTGAAGAGATTTCTCAAAGTATTCAAATCAAAATATTTGTTCCACGACCAGTACAAAGTTTCTCCAAATTTTTTTAAATAAAAATAGGAAACCACATCAAAGAGATAACTTTTGCTCCTTGAAAAGTTCTCCAGTGCTCTTATAAGTGTTTATAACATAGTACTCCTTCCACAACCCAAATCATAATTACAAAATAAATATTGTCTTTAAATTCATAAATAAAAATGTAAACTTCAAATACTTTTCTTATATATAACAATAATGCTTTAAATGTAAACCAAACACAAAGCTAATCAGGAAAAAAGAAAAAAAAGGTGGGGGAAAAGACACAACCAACTGAAGAATGCAACATAAAGCTTCAATAGGAATGTCTTCTTTTAGCTGAAACACTTTAAAAGGTCTATCTTTTTCAAAGAAGGCAGTAGAATACAATGTGACAGGTAAGAACCATGTACCTCTTATCCATATTCAAACATAAAAGATATTTAAGAAGTTTTAAAACATTTAACCCCATCAAAAAATGGGGAGAAGTGAACAAACATTTTCTCAGGAAAGAAATACAGATGGCCAAAAGGCACATTATAAAATGTTCCACATAACTAATTATCAGGGAGATACAAATTAAAACAATGAGATATCATCACACCACAGAGACTGGCACACATCACAAAGAACAAGACAACCACTGATGGCATGAATGTGGTGAGAATGGAACTCTCATTCACTGCTAGTGTGTGGAATGCTGTCTAGTCCAGCTCTTCTGGAAAACAATATATATATAATATATATATAATATATATATATTCCTTATAAAACTGAACATTGAGGGGCTGGAAAGCTAGCATGGAAGATAGCAAGGGCATTTGCCTTGCATGCAAAGGGACAATGATTTGAATCCAGGCATCTCATATGTTCCCCTGAGCCTGCCAGGAGTGATTTCTGAGCATAGAGCCAGGAATAACCCCTGAGAGCTGTCAGATGTGACCCAAAAATCAAAAACCAAAACAAAACAAAACAAAAAACTAAACATTGAGATCCGTATGATCCAGCAGTACCGCTCCTAGGTATATACCCTAAGACCACAAAAACACAATACAATAATGCCCTCTGCACTCCTATGTTCATAGCAATGCTATTTACAATAGCCAGAATCTAGAAACAACTCAGATACTTGACAACAGATGAGTGGCTAAAGAAACTTTGGTACATCCACACAATGGAATACAATGAAACTGTTAGAAAAAATGAAGTTACAAAAATTGTCTATATATGGATGAATATGGAGACTATAATGTTGAGTGAAATAAGTCAGAGGGAGAGAAATAAACACAAAATAGTCTCACTCATATGTGGGCTTTAAGAAAAATAAAAGACAGAATAATAATAATAATAATAATAATAATAATTAATATCCAGAGACAATAAAGATGAGGGCCAGAAGGACCAGCCCATGATATGAAGCTTATTACAAAAAGTGGTGAGTGCAATTAGAGAAATAACTATACTAACAACTACCATGACAATGATAGAGAGAAAAATACAGTGCCTGTCTTCAAGACTGGCAGAGGATGGGGGAGGAGGGAAATGGGAGACAATGGTGGCAGGAAAGTTGCACTGGTGAAGAGGGTGTGCATTTTATGGCTGAAACCCAATTACAAACTTGTTTGTAACCATTGTGCTTAAATATAGAAATTTTATGAAAAGAAAAAAGAAATCTTAAAGTCAGTGATTAAAAAAAGAAAGCAGAAGGAATGCAAGGGCACAAAAAAAGTTTTATTTTATATTTTAGCAAGAAAAAAATCTCATATATTTCTTAGAATGCTAAGTAGTCATTTTAGTCCCACCTCAATACTAATTTACAAAGACGTAAATTTACTAATGTATAAAGTTTCTCTTAACTTGCCTTTGTTGTATAGTTTTCATATATAAACGGACTGAGGACAAGAGCTCATTAGACTTTGTACGTTTTGTTTGTCTTAAAGGAGACCTGCAATACTCTGTCTCCCAGACGGTATCCATTGAGGCTAGCTATCGCCATAGCAGCCTCATCATAGTTTGCCATAACCACAAATCCAAAACCTTTGCATTTATTGGTGTTAAAGTTACGGATGACCTTCACATTGATGACAGCTCCAAAAGGCCCAAACATTTGCCACAGGATAATCTCATCTGCATCTGGAGCCAGATTGTATACAAAAATACAACACCCTGTTCCAGGGTACCCAGGGCTATTAATTCCAGCCGAACTGGTCATTCCATCAATGATGTTTAGAGAATGCTGTGCTTGCTGAGCTACAAGTCCTAGATACCTTCTGTTTGGAGATGGGTACATCTGGGAAAGGATGGACTGATTAGTTTTTTGGCTTGGGTCATTAGCAAAATTTACGGTGATTGCCTCTGAGGCACCAGGAGGTTTCTGACCATTTAGGCCTTTGATAGCTTCTTCTGCCTTAATCCGCTTGTAAAATTGAATAAACCCTATACCCCTTGATATGCCAGTGACCTGGTCAACAAGAATACAAGAAGTAATGATGTGTCCATATTGTGAAAAAAGTTGTTCCAATTCCTTCTGGGTCATTGTTTTAGGAAGTCCACTGACATACAAACTCGCATCTCTGATAGACGCTGAACTTGGGCGAGCATAGGAAACTTTTATTGTTTTGGCCTGAAGTCTCAATCCATTCAGAGTGTTCACCGCTTTCTCTGCATCCTTAGGGTCAATGTAGTTCACAAAGCCATATGCCAAGCTCTGGCCTGTGGCTTTGTCTCTTACAAGCTTACAGGACTCTATCTCACCAATGATCCGAAAGAGACTCTTTAGTTCCTCCTGTGTCATGTTCTGAGGAAGGTAATTGACTATCAAATTGGTCTTGCTGTCCTCTGTGTACCCAGAGTAAACTGGTGGTGAGCAGTTATTCTTTCTGGTGGTTGGGCCATTGGCTTCGTTATAATAGCAAGCTGGCCATTTAGACAGTTGTGTTTCCATGGCAGCAATTGCCGGCTGGTACAGAGTCTGGCCACAGCACAGCCGCTGATCTTCACTCGAACTGACTCCACGCGGTGGGGACTGCGCGTGCTGGGTCACAGGCTCTGAAACGTCGCTTTGAGTCGCGCGGCGATACGACGGAAACATGCAGGGTCCTGGTGGTGACAGGAAGGCAGACTGGAACCCAGCAGAACCCCCTCCCCACCCGTGCAGCGCCTAGAACCAGCCTTGCCACCGGGCCAACAACTGCCTCAGTTGAGGATCATTCTTTTTCTTTTCTTTTCTTTTCTTTTCTTTTCTTTTCTTTTCTTTTCTTTTCTTTTCTTTTCTTTTCTTTTCTTTTCTTTTCTTTTCTTTTCTCTTCTCTTTTCCTTTCCTTTCCTTTCCTTTCCTTTCCTTTCCTTTTCTTTTCTTTCTTTCTTCTTTCTTTCTCTCTTTCTTTCTTCTTTCTTTCTCTCTTTCTTTCTCTTTCTTTCTCTCTTTCTTTCACTTTCTTTCTTTCTTCTTTCTTTCTTTCTCTCTTTCTTTCTCTTTCTTTCTCTCTTTCTTTCACTTTCTTTCTTTCTCTCTCTTTCTTTCTCTTTCTTTCTCTTTCTTTCTTTCTTTCTTTCTTTCTTTCTTTCTTTCTTTCTTTCTTTCTTTCTTTCTTTCTTTCTTTCTTTCTTTCTTTCTTTCTTTCTTTCTTTCTTTCTTTCTTTCTTTCTTTCTTTCTTTCTTTCTTTCTTTCTTTCTTAGTTCTTTTTGGGCCACATCCATTTGATGCTCAGGGGTTACTCCTGGCTAAGTGCTCAGAAATTGCCCCTGGCTTGGGGGACCATATGGGACGCCAGGGGATTGAACCGCGGTCCTTCCTTGGCTACCACTTGCAAGGCAGACACCTTACCTCTAGTGCCACCTCGCCGGCCCCGAGGATCACCTTTCAAAGTGAAGGCCATCTGCATGGACAGGCAACTTGTCCCCAGGGGTGTTGCAGAAGAGAGGTGAGTGGTCTAGGTGAACATGTCCATGAAGGAACAGGGGAGAGCAAGGACCCCAGTGAAGCATTGACTGAACTCCTTCAAGCCCCCATGCCTTAGCTAGAGGGCTTTCTTCAGCCCTCAGGGCCAGGGACTGTCTGCATTAGCCAATGGATAGAGCAGTGAACCAAACAGAGCTCCTTTCCACAAAGGGTTCCCGTGAACAGCAAACATCCGGCTGGCAACTGAGCCTCTGCCAGTCCTGACCCAGCCAGACCTCTTACAGGACAAACACTTTTCTATCTCAGGCTGGCGAGATTGGTTCTGTCCCAGAAGGTGTGGGACTAAAGATGTTTTCCTATTTTAGTTTTTTTTTGGGTGGCACATCTGACTGTGCTCGTGGCTCACTCCTGACTCTCTACTCAGGGATTACTCCTGCAGTGTTTGGGGGATCATATGGGTACTGGGGTTAGAATCCAGGTTGGAAAAGTGCAAGGCAAATGCCTGTACAGGCCCTCTGTATTAGCTTGAAACAGCGAGTGATAAGCTAGAAGGAGCCCAGCTCTTGGCCTCCTTATAACTAAGGAATATACTTTCATGGTATGAAGTCATTGATTTGGGGAGTTGGTCTCTACCTGGCAAGACAAGAGGCTGATGGGTGCAGGAACTTAGTAGGTCTTCAGACTGATAGCTCTCAAACTAGTTCTCTTTTCAGCCCCGGTTGGGGAGCCAGGGTGGATTCTGAAATGGCTCCTCTATCCTACCTCCTCTCCTAAACCCGCAGACACATATTCTTCTGGAAGCTTCCTGCCCAGGTTGCTGAGAAAGCTTTGGAGTTCTGCTTAGAAAACATCAGATATCTGAGACTGTTGACCTGTAGCCCAGCTTTCTCCTTGCCCTCTTGCAGGCCTGCACTCATTTATGCAATGAAGGTGGATTGGCAGCTGACCAGGCTCACTTAGATGGAGAAACAGTTGCTCACATAAAGTGTCACCACTCAGTTGCTCACATAAAGTGCCACTACTACAAGGAAGCAGCAGGCCTGTCAGAGCAGTAAATGTTCCCCAAGGGCAGACAGCAGCCTGCATCCTCTCGAGAGGAGCAGCTTCACTTCTCAGCAACCAGTGTATCTTTATATTTAAAAGTCAGCTTTCTGGGGAGCTGACTGAAATTCACCTGCTGTACTTTCTTTGGACATGACCTGGGCTGATGTACAGGAGGGTCTGGGGAAGGGTGTGAATTAAAAGCAGTGGGCCTGGAGTAATATTAGTAATTAGTAATATTAGTAATATTCAAGAGGTGGGGGTTCTCCTTTCACCTATACTTTTGACAGACAGCTTCTCTATTTTACTCTCTAAATTTCTCATCTAGAAAACCTGCGTTGCCAAATCCACTGATTTGTTAGGAGCAGGAAGTGGGGGGTGAGTGGGATGGGAAACAGAACAGAAAAACAAAACTCTGAAGGTTCGGAAAGAACTTTATGAAGTCAAAATTCCAGTCCTAACTGCTTCCTCCATACCCCAGAAGGACTTTATTTGGAAACAGGGTGTTGGAGATGCAGTTAGTTGAGATTGGGAGGGTGAGCTGCTACATTGACGGACACAACACAGGCACACAGACATGTGAGCTGTAGTGGTTGCAGTGCTGCCATCACCCACTCACCACAGGACACAGAGCCTGAAAGACCTCCTCTTTAGTCTTAAGGGAGCAACCAAAGGGTTCCAGGACTGTGAACCCAGTAGTCTGTGGGTTCATGCTACCCTGTCAGTGACTTCTGGTTCTCTGGGCCAAGGAGCATCCACTGTGAACAATTTCCAGAGCACAAGAAGGCTGGATAATGCCATGGTTGGTCCATCCTAGAAAGGTTAGAATCAAATCCTGTGTCCAATGTCAGCCATGGATAAGGTCCTGAATTTGAGAAGTGGTGCCACTGACAGGAGGCACCAAGAATGAAGAGCAGGCTGGGAAGACAAGCTGCTCCAAGGCTGAGTGGGGGGCAGGCTGGCAAAAAGGAGTCTGTGTAGAGACTCTGCTGAGCTGTGCTCAGAGTATGCTGAGTTCAGGTTGAGTGTATGCTGAGTCCACTGAGTCCACACTGAGTGCATCTAAGACCCTTCTGGCTCCAAGTCGAGTCCATGCTGAACAACTGCTGAGTGCATACTGAGTCCCTGCTGGGTTCATTGCTGAGTGTACCTGAGACTCTGCTGGGCCCATGCTTAGTCCTTGCTGAGTCTCTACTGAGTCTATGCTGAATTCACGTTGACAAGAGCAGCTTTCCCCACTCTCTCTGCCTGTGGGCTAGTAAAACAGCCTTCTCAGGCCCCACATTTCAGCTGTTGGATTTCCAGATATCTGTCCATACACCCCACACCCTGCGTGAGGGTGTGCCTGGGGTACTTTGATCTGGAGGAAAGGAGCTTTTTTGCTTTTATGAAGTTTATATGGATTGTGTGTGTGTTAACATGTATTAGCTGACTTAATCATAGCCTTATCTTGTCGAATTCTCATACTAGCACCAAGAGGGGGTTATTGTAATTGAGTCCATTTTATAGTCAAATGGAGGTGCAAAGGTTCCAGAGCAAATTTCAGGGACAATTTTGTGTGATCCTGAAGCCAATGTGTATGAAACTAATTGCTCTACACTTTTGAATTGCCACATAGTTCATATGGACCTGGCTGTTAAGAATGAACCCTAAGGAGAATAATTTGTTCAACAACATCATAGTGTACTGCAGTCATGGTCTTGGTTGACAGTTACAGGAAGGGAAACTCATTCAGGAGCTGAATGCTAAGGGCACCCCAGCTTTGTGGGGCATATCTGGGAGCAAGGAGGAAGCAGCTTGTCTCCTGAGGATACCTGTGAAGGGAAGCCACTATAAGACTGGGGCTCCTGCCATATCCCCCATAAAGAAAACATCTCCCCCATTGTATGTAGTAACATTTGGGCCTCTCTCCAGCACTTGGCCCTAGCTCCTGGCACAAAATCAAAATGTATTAAGTTGTGTTGAGTCTACCTGAAAGAAAACTGAAGACTATTTGAGAGAGGATTTGATAGTTCACTGGGCATAGCATGGAGTCAGGTCTGAGCTGCCTCCCTGCAGGGAATCTACCATGAAGTGATGTGGTGCTGCTCATTTCTAGAAAGAAGAGGCCTAACCAATAGCCATGTTCACTATCATACATAAAGAAAAACATCTGCACAAAACAACTTTAAACTGACAATAATGCATATCAGTTTGAACATCTCTCTGATGGTAAAATAAAAGGAAGAATAAGAATTAAAAATTCTCCTTGAATGGGATGTACTCCCAGAAAGAGTTCACGGATGCAACCTATGCCCATGTACATGGAAACATTTTCAGTTGGAACAAACAGATGAGCACACTGCATGGATTCAGGATTCCTTAGGAAAATCTGTGCAAGCTTGTCAAAAGGTCATAGGAGATAACTTGGAGAGGCACCCACCTGTGTAAGGTGAATTATTTAGGTCTTTGAAAACAACAATATGAGGCTAGATAGTTAATACAGGAGGTAGGACACTAGCCATGCATGCACTTGATTCAGGTTTAATTTCTGGAATGGAATGTATATGGTCCCCTAAAGGTGTGATCCCTAAGCACAGAGTCAGGTGTAATCCCTGACCACTGCTAGGAGTGATCCCAAACCAAAAATGCATAAATACGAATGACAACAAGTTGAAATACACTCGTAATTCTAAATTTGGTAAATAAAGAAAAGAAAACAGCAATCAGGGATTATCTTGACCTTCCTGAATAAATGTAACCAAATACAGGCAAACAAATAGTTGGTAAAAACTATTACTGGGCTGGGATGAAATTCCCAGCAGCATTTAGGGTTTATTTGTTAACCCTTATACTATTTAAAAGCCTTTTTTTTTTTTTGGTTTTTGGTTTTTTGGGTCACACCCGTTTGATGCTCAGGGGTTACTCCTGGCTAAGCTCAGAAATTGCTCCTGACTTTGGTGGGGACCACATGGGACGCCGAGGGATTGAACCACGGTCCTTCCTTGGCTAGCACTTGCAAGGCAGATATCTTCTAGCGCCACCTCTCCAGCCCCTTAAAAGCCATTTTTATAGAAGAATTTTAACTAACAAACATCGAAGAACAATTAAATTAAAAAAGTTTTATATTGAGCTCCTGACTAACATCACATCAATGACTGCTGAGAACTTTATGTACAAGTTGAAGGTCCTTTACTGGGGCTGAATGAAGCTACAGTTTTGTTCCACTAGTTAGTCCTGAGACTGCCAACATCAGCTTCCTTTGTCCCCTGATGGTGCCACAGTATTTCTGTCCAAAAATTAGGCCTGTGGCTCTACCTATCAAATTATTGAAAAAGCTGAGCAGAAAATCATACTCATGACCCCCTCTAGGTTTCAATCAGCCAAAGTCAGAATGTAAAGATAAAAAGAACAAAACAGACTTTTTAAATGAACACAATTTATAAACAAACTCTTTTTTGTTTGTTTGCTTGTTTTTGGGCCACACCTGGCTGTGCTCAGGGGTTACTCCTGGTTCTGAGCTCAGAAATTGCTCCTGGCAGGCTTGGAGGACCATACAGGTTGCCAGAAATCAAACATAGGTCCAGGCAGGCTGAGTACAAGGCAAATGCCCTACTGCTGTGTTATAACTCTGGCTCCTTGGACAAATTCTTGATACAAACAAATCAGCTATAAAAACAACCATTTCTGGTTTAGAGCAATGGTACAATGAGTTGGGCACTTGCCTTGCACACAGCCAACTTGAGTTTGGTCTCTCACATCCAATATGGTTCCCTGAGCACTGCCAAAAGTGATTGCTGTGCGTGGCTCCAAATGAAAACAAACATTTCTGAGAAAAAAAGTAAATCTGAACACTGACTACATATTTAAGGGGATTACAAGAATTTAAGAATAAGTGACATGATGCTGAAAGTTTACATCATAATGTTTGGGAACATAGCCCTGGAGAGAGGACAGGGTAGTGGTAGAGAAAATGGACCCAGGCAACTGCAAGTAGGTTCAGGCTGAGTGGGTGCAAGGACTGGTTTCAGCATACTCTTTGCTGTTGAACATATTTGGAGATTTTCATAATAAAATGTTAGGAAAAGCCTTAAGAAGTAATACTACTTAACTTCAACTTCACACATTTTTATTTGTTTGTAGTGTGTGCCATACAGATGATGTAGGAGTTCTCATAGTTGGCCTTAACAGGAGCAACATGTTTGGTCTTCACTCATCTCTGGTACAACTGCTTTCTATTGAAAATGACATCTTGACAGGTGTGAAATTTGCTCCAACCAAACAGATTCAGATGAAATTCCAAGGGACACCAGGCAGGCATGGGCCAAAGGTACTTAAGGTATTGCTGGGGCCAAACCCACAAGGTTATTACCACGGTCAAAGACAGAGTAAAACTGTCTAATAAAGACATCACCTAAGATCCATAGGGGCCCCGCTGGAGGCTGGATATCAAGGCCTTGAAAGCCACTGCTGCAGAAGTTCATTCCATCCACAAAGTCCTGGGTGAGAAAGGAGAGGTGAGTTCATGGGTGAGGGTCCATGGGCCATAGACTACTGTGTGCTTAGACTGTTGCTTTGCAGTTTGGGCAGGTTGGTTCTTCTTCCTGCTCCACAAATTTCTAGCCTGGTTCTCTTAGTCAAGTGTCTATACAGACTCAGATAGTTGGCCTGAGTATCTGAGTTCTATGGTTTTGAGAATTTTTTATTTGTTAGTCACCCTCTTTATCTCTCTCTGACTTTACAACTGGGAAAATCAAAGACTAGCTGTGTGGTTGCAAGATCAGAAGATAAATTGTTGCTTTAAATTTAGGCTTCTTCACTTTTGATGAAGCTCCTTTTTAAATTATTATTGTTATTATTATCATTATAATTATGATATTTTGGGGCTACACCCTGCTGTGCTCAGAGCTTTTTCTAGCTCTATGCTCAGTGATCACTTCTGGTGATGCTCAGGACAGAGTCCCTGATCTTAGTTTTCAGTTATTCCTTTAGTTTAGCCTCAAGCAAAGTATGGTAAATGTATATCTAATCATCAGGTAAACCCTTGAAATCTGATGTTGCTTCTGAGAATATGGGAAAATTGTTTGAGAGGAAGAAGATAAAAATTCAAATTTATTATCACACGGTTTGAGGATTGAGGTGGCTCTGACACATCGTGGAGCTAGTAGTGGGCACTACTTAGGGTTCACATAGAAGTATAGAGGTGCTATTGTGACAATGGTGAATAAGACTGATGCTCTTGACCCAGATACATGGCTGGTTTGACCTGAGTCTGGGGTTTATATGTCCTTTCCTGATTCCTTTGTGGAAGAGGCTAGAGGACTTGGTGTGCAACTATGATTTAAACCAACAGTTTCACTTGCACTTTCTATTGTGTTTGTGAAGGGATGCTGGAGATAGAAGTGTGGGGTAGAGGGTATCTAAAGCTCTCTTCCTATGCCTCAGTGCTCCTTCTGATTCACTTGCTCTAAAGCTATGAGCCACTTGAGGGTAAAGTGAGTGTAGTAAACTGTTGCCAGTAAGCTGTGGTGCTGAAAAGCCTGTCAAGGGTAGTGAAGAACAACCAGATTTCCTGTTTTAACTCACCCTTCAAATGTAGAATCTATGGCATCAAAGAATAATTCTTGGAAGAGAATGCTGGTGTGAATATCAGAAGAAATAGAACTGTATTTTGTTCCCCCATCCAGCTCAAAAAGTTCAGACTTTGAACCAGGGAAATCTCCTGGTCTCCTTACCCTAACTATAAAGCAGGATAGTCACAATAACATCCATCAACATAGGCTATTGAGGCAATTAAACCTTGTGTTTAAAAATCCCATTGACATGGTCAGAAAAATCTCCTGAAATGGCTTGCTCAGGAGTTCTTGCTGTTTTAAGGCACCAGAGAAAATGAGAGAAGCAACCCAGGGGTCTTTCCACTATGGGCATCCTGTGTCTCTCACAGAAGGGCCAGTGCTGCCATGTGGGGAGAGAGCTTGGGGAAAATTTCTATTTGAGAATTTACTTATAAGAAAACAGTTATTACCTGCAGAGTGTAGGCAGATGGTTGAAGAGTGTAGGGAATTTCATTGATGATGAAGGTGACATCTGGCATGATGTTGAGGTTGTCACACTCCATTGCATACTAAAATATAACATAGACGATTTACTTAGGCCTCTGGGCTCCTGGGAGAGAGCCAGCTCCCCACCCCACTGACCCCTTGCACACTCCTAAGCACTCACTTCTCCATCTATGGGTTCTGCTCCAATGGCCTTTTGCAGCTGTTTGATCTCCTTGGAGGGGCCTGTGATGAGGGAAGTCCCTGTGTCTACGATGGCCTGGCAGCCTTCAGAGCAAAACATCACTGTGCCTCCCACCTGGATTCTGAGGGGTATAGAATGCATATCATCAGCTCCCTCCCCTGACTCTCTCCCACCCCAAACCTTCCCTTGGCTCACTTCTACTCTTACTCTCTCTGTACTCTGCACTGATACATGCAGCACTTTATTCTGGGGTCTCTCGCCATACAAGTGTATCCAATTCTTTTTGGACTGAAACCTATAGCAAGAAGTGCATTTGTTTCTTGATCTAGTACCCAAACAAGTATATGAATTAAAGTTTCTTGAACAGCACCTAATCTTAATATAAAACATACATTCTGACATTTTCTGACTTATTTCTTTCATTAGAAAGTGTAGGCTATGGTCTCTTACAGTGATTCGATAACCAATTACCAGGTACCCCCTATGTTTGAAAATGCCTCTGCAGACAATGAACACTGACAACTTTTTAGTTAGTGCTTAAAGAGCAGCATCTTATAGGAACTATTTTTTGGTGGAACTGAATCTGAATCACAATATTTTGAGTCTTTGTATTGTCTAGGACAGTTTAGGAAAGTGGCTGGCATTTAGGCTGCCCACCCTGCTTCTCCCCCCCCCCCCCCAGAAGATATGTTTAGCACATGGCAAGGTTCAGCTACAGTGCCATTCTTCATGAGATCTTGAGTTTTTCCCATAGAAGCCATCTTGC
This sequence comes from Suncus etruscus, assembly GCF_024139225.1. NCBI lineage: Eukaryota > Metazoa > Chordata > Mammalia > Eulipotyphla > Soricidae > Suncus > Suncus etruscus. Next base: position 87,494,569 of record NC_064850.1, read on the forward strand.
CCCATCTGCTGGTACACTTTGGTACACTTTTCTTTGGATTACTGACAAGTGGAAGTCTACCCATATAGAAATGATTTTTATGTATGTCTTACTCCCTCCACCCAGTTTGATAATTGACATACAATTCTGCTATGTTTCAGGGGAAGGCCTGATAATTTGACATAAAAGCAAATTACAAATGATTCCCACAGTGACTTTAGCTAACACCCATGACCACATAAACTGTGGTTTCTTGTGCATATAACTGTTAGGAACTGTTCTCTTAGTAACTTCTAAGTGTTAACTACTTAGTCAAAATGGGAGACATTGCCATAAATTTTGCATATGGATAGACATGGAGAATATTATGCTGAGTAAAATGAATCAGAGGGAGAAGCATAGACATACAGTGATCACACTCATCTGTGAGATATTTGAAAAGCCCATAATATGAGAATAATACCCAAACACAATAGAGATGATGGGCGTAAAGTGCAGCTAAGACAGAAAAGGGACCACTATCACATTCATAGTTGAAAATGATCACTCTGGAACAGAGCTGGAAACTGAAAGGAAATAAAGTGAGATGCATGATACCCCTTCAGTAATAGTACTGCAAACTGCAATATCTAAAAGGAAAAGAAGAAAAATAAAAAAAGAAAAAGAGAAGGGGCCGGAGTGGTGGCGCTGAGTGGTAAGGCACCTGCCTTGCTTGCACTAGCCTAGGACAGAACGCGGTGAGATCCCCTGGTGTCCCATAAGGTCCCCCCAAGCCAGGAGCGATTTCTGAGCGCATAGCCAGGAGTAACCCCTGAGCGTCACTGGGTGTGGCCCAAAAATCAAAACAAAACAAAAGAGAGAGAGAGAGAGAGAGAGAGAGAGAGAGAGAGAGAGAGAGAGAGAGAGAGAGAAGAAAAGAGTACCAGAGGAGGGTAAATGATAAAATTGGTGGCAGGAAATAAATACAAGTGAAGGGATGGGTGTTAGGACATTGTTTGACTATATTTCAACTATCAACAATGTTTTAACTCTGTATCTTATAGCGCTTTGCATGCCAAATACTTCTAACCTTATAACTAGATGTTTGAACATTTTGATCAAATTTCTCCACTCCCTGCTTCTGACTTCCGAAATATGATATCTTATTTTTATGGGTTTCTGTTATTTTCTATTTCACACATAAATGAGGTCACATAGCATTAATACTTCTCTGGTGCCCTCAAGGCATCCTTGACCATCTATGTTGTCAGAAATGGCAGGAATTTTTTCTTTTGTAACTAAACTCTATTGTATGTGTACCAACCACATTTTTCAATGCAGTAGACATGGATGTGGAAATCACTTTGACATAATGAGTTGATTTCCTTTTTATAAATATACATAAATGAAATTACTAGTTTCTATAATAATGTGTATATATAATAATATGTATGGTAATAGTTATGTATCTTGTCTTATACAAAAGTCCATTTTTGCCTGCTTCTATCATTCATTCATCTTTTGTCTTAGTGTTTCTTAATGTTAACTGATGTATGAGTATGTGGAAGTGGATTTCTATTGAATCATTGGTGTACAACTTGTATAAGGAAGGAAGGTGAGGGTCAGTACTTGACTTGCTTCTTTGGTTTTAGTGCTCCTTCCTGAAACTCTGCTTTGCAACCCCTCCACTCCCACCCATGTCAACTCAGCACTCCACACCTTTAGCCTCACACCAAGATCCGTTCATTCAGATACATTCAATCAATCCAATTAGGGTAGTGCATATAGCTTCTCCATGGAGATCACTTACGAGTCCAGCGCAATCTGCCAGTAGCCTTGCTTGGTGACAGGGACCCAGTTTAAACTCCCAGAGAAATGAGAATGGTCATAGCCTCCGAAAATCAGCTCACTCCCAGCACCACCCTCTGGGTTGCTACTCGGAAAGAAAGACATATTGTTAAAGGAGGACTTTTGGGAACTTTGGCAATGAGCCTTAGCTGGCTTGGTTATTTACACCCAGGACATAGAGAGGCAGAAATGTCAGTTTTGGTTTTGAGTCAGAGTGTCTGAACTCCACCGGTTGGACCTGGGGCAGAATTGTCACTAATTTGTGACTGTCTTCCTGCTTCTTGGCTATATGGGAAAGGGAGATGGCGATTGGGGTCTGATCCTTTAAATGGGGGAAGGGGAGGAATGAGGGAAGACATACCATGTGTTTCATGTGCTTTAAGATATCCCCAGGAAGCTGAGTATACTTGTGATGGGTGTGGTGTTGAAATTATATAAAAGAGAAACTATCATTAATAATATTATAAATCACAGTACCCCAATCAATCCAAAAAAGAGGTACCCTGAGGAGATCTTTTCCCCAAATATCTTCCTAACATAGTATTGTGCAGCTTTCTGAACTTTCTATACGATATCTTCTCCTTTGTGCTAAGGCAAAGAAGCTGATTAGAATGCAGTGCTATTCCATAAAACTTGACTAGTAATTTTCAGTAGTGTTGACTTATCAGACTATTTTCTGTCACTAATAAGATTCTGGAGGAAAAGAACAGAAAACAAATTCATTGTCAGGAAGAAAATGACAACAATAGAAAAAGTCAACTTGGGGCTTGCAAGACAGAGCAGTGAGGTGGAAGGGACCTGGCTTGATGTGGGTGTCTTGGGAGTCCTGGGTTTGCAAGAGAGGGGAAGGCCTGTCCCAGCCTCATTGGAGGCACCATGCTAATATTTGGCCTACTTTATTTTATTTCAGAATCGCATGACCTAGTGTCATTTGAGGCAACTGGCCCAGTGACATCAATACCAGTTCATTTGGCTGCAAAACCTTTGCTATTTCACTTACTACTGATGCCTTCCCAGGTTGGAAGGGGGTAGGAAGTTCTATAAGTGGGGGACTGAGGGGGTCCAGATGCCCTCCCTCTTAAACATGGCCTGGTCCCACTGCAATCATACCAAGAGTGGAGGCCATACTAGAGAGAGAAAGTTCAGCTCTTCATGAGAAAAGAGGGGGCAAAGAGCTGCAGCTAATAGAGGCATGCTCCCAGCAGGCTTGCTGAAAAGGAAGGCAAGAACTTTTCTCTTTGGGATGAAGGTGAGTGGGTTCTCCCAGGTGAAGGGAAAAGTGCCAGTAGTAGCAGCGATTTAAAAAGCTGGTGAAATATATGTAACATAAAAGTTATCAGTGTTTTCATTTTTAATAGTAAGCACATTGTCGTCCAAGTCATCTCCAGAGTCTTTTTATTTGCAAAACAAAAAATTATTACCACTAAAGAACCACCTCTGACAACCACCATCTACTACTGGTGTCTATGAATTTAGCTTCCAAGTAGCCAAATATAGTTATATCATAAGAGCAATCAGCCTTTTTATTTTCCTTTGTTGACTCCTCCCCCTTCTTCTTCCCTTCCCCTACCTTCTCATTTTTGAATTACACCTGTCTCTGTGCTTAGGGATCAGTAAAGACCAGGTGATATTCTACTACTTTACTACTTTTGGTGCAACTATATTATTGTTGACTTATTTTTCCTGCTAATTTCCCTCCCTGTTCTCCTACCTCCACCACCACACATACACACACACTGAAATTACCCTATTTTCTTGTGTTTCCAGTGCTCAGCAAAATGCTCAGCAGATGATAGGGACTTGATGGAGATTTGATAAAAAATTAAATATCCAGAGCCAGAGATTTCCTTAAATTAGTCATGGTGTGCTGTTTGCAGCATTTCATAAGACTGTATAGGGCTAACTCCATTTTATTATTCAGAGAGGTTTAGTGTTTTGCCAGGGTGGGCACAGTTGGTAGTCAAACCCAGGTGCTGTGAGTGTTAAGGGTTCTTGCCCAGCTGGAAATGTCCTTTGTGGTCATAATAACCTGAACTTTGTGGAATTGATGGGTCTTACCTGCTCATGTACACGGAAAACATGGGTACATCTATCAGGTTCTGGGCCATCATGTTGTCGAAAACTGGGGTCACTCCTCCAACAGCTAAGGATGGGTAACCCAGGCCCAGAATTCCATCAAATTCTGCATTTTCAAAGGTTTTTCCTGGCTCCGTGACACTCTCTCCAAACTGCTGGCTGACCACAGTCAGTCCCTCCACCTGAGCAGAGAAAATAGAGAGAAAATGGGGGGCGGAGAGTTAGCATGGAGGTAAGGCGTTTGCCTTTCATGCAGAAGGTCATCAGTTCAAATCCCAGCGTCCCATATGGTCCCCCGTGCCTGCCAGGAGCAATTTCTGAGCATGGAGCCAGGAATAACCCCTGAGCACTGCTGGGTGTGACCCCCCCAAAAAAAAACCACAAAAAAAAAAAAGAAAATAGAGAGAAAATGGCTTTTGAGCTCATTGGAGATTCTTGTAGATTTTCTTTGTTCCCTAAAGAGAATGCTTCCTTCTTTGTTTTCTTGATCAAATGGGCACAGATTTTTGGGTGTCATAATTCAACACATTCAATTAAAAAATCTTTGCTTTTTTTCACTCAGAAATCACTCCTGGCCTTGGATTACAAATCTGTAAATTATTAAATGGGGGTTGGAAAAAATGAAGGGGGTGGTAAAGTGGACTAAAAATGAAGTGTTTAGTCAGTAGAGTGCCAGGTACTTGAGTTGTGGTGAGGTGTGCACATTAGGATCCCAAACCTTAGCACTACTATCAACATGCTACATAAACAAGGAGAAATAACTGAAAATAAATTCTCCCTTTGTGTGGATGCAGGTCGCTGAGGTCATGTGCAGTTTCACAAACTGCTCTGAGTCATAGGACACATCTGAGCATCAGATCCTCTGTCCTAGAAATTCCAAGCCACCCAATTTCCCTGTGGCATACCTTCCATTTTTCTTTCCACCTTTGCTTGTGAAAGACACAAGTCCCCTGGAACTTCTCCATGAGGTGCCCTGGCAACCCCTTTTCTGGGTTCTGCCCTCTGGGGGTGTGAACACAGCATCTGAGGCCCAGAAAAGCTGACTCCAAGTTGCTGCCTTTTACCATGGCTCAGCATCTCCTGTAGGCCTCCCAAGTTGTACCCTTCCAAGTTCATAGAAGCATCACAAATAGCCTGCAGAATGGCTGTGCCTGGGTCGCATTAGCCTCCCAGAGCAACTCTGCTTGCCAGGGAACAGAGGTCTATACAGTGTGCATGAGTCATATGTCTGTGTTAATCTGTGTGCTGGAGCACTTGTGTGTCTGTGCATGTACATGTGTCTGTGTGTACATGTATGCACTTGTGTATCTGTTTTGGAGGGTAGGTACCCCACACCTATAGTGCTCAGAGGTTTCTTCTGGCTCTGCACTCAGAAATCTCTTCATCTGGAGCTCAGGGGTCCAAATAGGATGCCAGGAATTGAATCCAGGTTGGCCATAGGAAATGCAACTACTCACTGTACTATCTCTCTGGTCCCCACACTAAATTATTAAATATGTACCATAAAAAGTTGAGGTATAATACAGAAGTTATAAATGTACAGTTCAGTGATTTTTTTGCCAGATCCATACAGATCTATACAAGAAAGCTCCCTGACTAAGAAATAGAATATTACATAATTGAAGAAAGCATAGGCAGAAGAACATTCTAAGACTTAGATCAAAGGAGTCTTCAATGATAGGATACGAATGGCAAGGGCTATAGAATCAAATCTGAATAAATGGGACTACATTAAATTAAAACATTTCTGTATGCCAAAAGAGACACAGATTAAAACTAAAAGACAACTCATGTGGACCCAACTTAGACTTCATGAGACCAGACCATGATCGTCCAATCCTGAGACCTAGAGCCCAGGCATAGAATGGACACAGTTCCCTGCAATAGTAACAGGAACCAAACTACCCCAGGAAACTCCTAGTACCACTCTAGCACCAACTTGAGCCAGTTTTGATATGACATCGTGACAAGGGAAAAGGCAGGTTGTCCTAACAAATCACCTAAGGGTAAGATGAAATCAGAAGACATGGCATCCTTTGATCTGTGCAAAAGCCAAGATCCCTAACTACAGACGTTGACAATCATGACTGGGCAAAACTTATACAAGGACCAAAAAAGAAAGACCCTAGTCTAGGCTTTGGCCTAGGATTTGTACAATAACCAAGATCTCTAATTCCAGAGATCTGACTTTGACAACTGTGACAGAATAGATCTTCCAGAAACATAGTGCAAGACTTCGTCCTAGGATCTGTGCAAAAACCAAGACCACCAGTTACAGAAGACCGATTACAACAACAGTGATGGAGCAGAACTACTAGAACTGTAAAGAAAGATGCTAACCTAGGCTTCATCCTAAGACTTGTGCAAATACCAAGATCCCAAGATAAGAGGCCTGAATCTATCACCCACAAATGAGCTGAAAGTTTCCTGACACCATAAAAAGTCCTTGGGATGTGAAAAGGAGAGTGTATGGAGCCTATAGTTAATCCCATGAAAGTATGTTTCAAGGGCGGCGTAACCCTGTATCTTTTAGGCCAAGGGTGGCGAGCAAGTTTGACACAAAGAGCCAAAATTTTAAACCGTGAGAGTCAGAGAGCCACACCACACAGTGACCTGCCAAAACAGACAAACACACAAAAGAATATAATTTTAACAATAATATATTAAACCCATATTGCATTTTGCCATTTTGAGTGAGGTTAAAAATCCTGCAGTGATGGTGAGGGTGTGCTGCGTCCTCCACACTTAGAACTAACGGCAGGATGTGACACAACATGTGACACACGGGACGTCCGCCCTCCCTCTCACTGGCCCGTGCAGCTGTTTCCGAGGGATGGGAGACGGGAGGACGCAGCCTGGAGCGGGACTACACGCTCGGAGCTCTCTCCTCAGAGGTCCCTTCTCAGAAGTAGCAGAACAAAATCTAAACTTGGCAAAGAGCCACAGTATACAAAATAATGATAAGAGGCAAAGAGCTGCATTCATTTTGGCCGGGAGCCGCATGCGGCTCGAGAGCCTCATGTTCACTACCCCTGTTTTAGGCCAAGGGAATTACCTTTCTAACTTCCCCCGATTTACTGTGCCTATGCAAAAACCAAAACAAAACAATAAAACCTTGCTACCTTGCCACATCACCCTCCTTTTCTTCTTCTTCTTCTTCTTCTTCTTCTTCTTCTTCTTCTTCTTCTTCTTCTTCTTCTTCTTCTTCTTCTTCTTCTTCTTCTTCTTCTTCTTCTTCTTCTTCTTCTTCTTCTTCTTCTTCTTCCTCCTCCTCCTCCTTCTTCTTCTTCTTCTTCTTCTTCTTCTTCTTCTTCTTCTTCTTCTTCTTCTTCTTCTTCTTCTTCTTCTCCTCCTCCTCCTCCTCCTCCTCCTCCTTCATCATCATCATCTTCTTCTTCTTTTGCTTTTTTGTAGTTGCTAGTTTTGGTCTTTTGTGTAATTTTTGTTTCTTTTCTTTGTTTTGTCTGTTTTGTTTTTGTTGTAGGTTTTTGTTTTCCATATTTTTGTTTTGTTCAATTTTTTGTTTGTTTTTTTGTTTTTGTTATGTGTTTGGTTTTTTTTTTTTTTTTTGGTTTTTGGGCCACACCCGTTTGACGCTCAGGGGTTACTCCTGGCTATGAGCTCAGAAATCGCCCCTGGCTTGGGGAGACCATATGGGACGCTGGGGGATCGAACCGCGGTCTGTCCTACGCTAGCGCTTGTAAGGCAGACACCTTACCTCTAGCGCCACCTTCCCAGCCCCAAAGAACTTTTTTTTTTTTTTTTTGTGGTTTTTGGGTCACACCTGGCAGTGCTCAGGGGTTATTCCTGGCTCCAGGCTCAGAAATTGCTCCTGGCAGGCACGGGGGACCATATGGGATGCCGGGATTCGAACCGATGACCTCCTGCATGAAAGGCAAACGCCTTAGCTCCATGCTATCTCTCCGGCCCCCAAAATAGAGTTTTTTTGTTTTTGTTTTTGTTTTTGGGCCACATCCGTTTGATGCTCCTGGCTAAGTGCTCAGAAATTGCCCCTGGCTTGGGGGGACCATATGGGACGCCGGGGGTTTGAACCTTGTGTTTTTGTTATGTTTTTCTTCTTTTTGTCCCTTTCTTGCTTTTAAATTGATATTTATAACCTCTAGACGGACTCCCCCCAGTTCTTTTTAGTTTGTTGTTGTTTTTTTCTTTAAAACAGAACCACATAACTTGAATCATCTTGTTCTGCCTCATAAATTGAGGGGGAAGAAAAATGGATGGTACCCGAACCAAACAGTCCTATGAATAATGAGTAGAAATAAAAAAGGATCAGACTTAAACACCAAACCTAGGGTCAATGACAGCAGAATCGATATCTAATCTTCAACAAGCTATACACAGAGGGGACCAGTTACCCTAGCAGTCAGGGGGCAAAGGAGGGGTATGCTGGAAACTGGGGTGGAGGGAGGACAACACTGGTGGTGGGATACCCCTGATTCAATGCCACTATGTACTGCAAATATTACTGTGAAAAATTTGTGACTCACAATAAAAATTATTTTAAAGAAAACAACATAAAAGACAACTAATTGAGTGGGAGAAAATATTTGCACTCAACACATAAAATAAAGGGTTGATATCTAGGGGCCGGCGAGGTGGCGCTAGAGGTAAGGTGTCTGCTTTGCAAGCGCTAGCCAAGGATCAGGACCACGGTTCAATCCTCCAGCGTCCCATATGGTCCCCCCAAGCCAGGGGCAATTTCTGAGTGCTTAGCCAGGAGTAACCCCTGAGCATCAAATGGGTGTAGCCCGAAAAACCAAAAAAAAAGGGGGGGGTTGATATCTAGAATATACAAAGTACTCAAAAAGGTTAACCCCACAAAACCTAAAATCCCTATTAAAAATGGGGAGAGAAAATGAATAGATACTTCTTTGAGGAAGACCAACAGATGGCCAGCAGACACATGAAGAAGTGCTCATCATCACTTATCTTTAGGAAAATACAAAATCAGGACAATAAGAGGGTGGCACATATTAAAAAGTGGGAACAAATTGTATTGGTGGAGATGTGGTGAAAAAGGAGCTCTCAACCACTGCTGGTAGAAATGCTGCCTTGTCCAACCCCTATGGAAAACAGTACAGAGTTTTCAGTGAACTACAAATCAACCTGCCATTTGACCCAGCAATCCAGTTTCTGAATTTCTATCCCAAGGACAAAAAAACCACTGATCCAATAGAATATATGCATACCACTATTTATCGCAGCACTCAGTACAATAGCTAAGAATTGGAATCAACCTAGATATCCAACAACAGATGAGTAAATAATTAAGATGTGGTATGTGAGTAATGTGATCTGAAAGCATGGTTTATCTTACATTTTGTGATGACCTTTTTTAATTTTATAATTCATTAATATTTTATGGGTTTTTTTTTTTTTGAGTCTCCAGAGACTGAACAGGTTGAATGCATGCAAGTGAGAAATCTGGTTTTGATCACTGGTAGTACATGGTACCTTGACCACTGCTCAAAGTGACTCCTGAAGAGGATTAAGCTTCCAATCTCATTCTGGCTTTGGAAATTTCCAAAACCACTGAGTAATCTATTTGGCCTTTCTGCTTGGGATTCTTAACAGTTTTAAAATAGGAATGAGCAAAACATGTGGACAAAACTGGGATCTAAACTGTCATCTTCACTCTTGCTAGGAAAGAACCTAAGTGACCTACGCAGCAGGTAGTGCTCCTTGTTGCCTGGCCAGGCCACCCCATCTTTGGGAGCCACCTCTGCCCCAGGATGATCTGAAAATGTCCTCTGAGTATTCTGACAGGGCTGGCTAGTCAAGTGTCTGTCAAGAGAGAAGGAATTGTACTCACAGAAACTTGGTCCACTCCAATGATCCCAGACAAGCTCCCGGTCCCATACTGAATGGAGAAGGGACTGCCCAGTGCTCTGTATGTGTCAGACTGCGAAGGGTTGAACTGGGCATGTGTCTCTGCAAAATAAGGCTGCTGCTTTTGCTTTGATTATCGACTTTGCACATGTCCCATCATCTCAGAGGTAAGACGTTTCTTTCGAATCCCCCAGAAAAGCAGGCTCTGGCCCTTTATAATGATTCCTGCATGCCCCCCCACAAGGCCTTATTGGGAACCTATATAATTGTGTCCTGGACAAATGTTATTGTCTATAGTGACCTTATGAGGCATACTAAGATACGTGCCATTTATTAGACACCAGCAACAGTCTCTGCCAGTAGTAGGGCAAAAGCTTGGCATTTAAAAGAAATCCAGGCACAGTTACTATATCAGAAAACTTCTATGGATTACTCCTTGCCAAACGCTTGAACACTTTGTCATGAAGTTTCCCAAGATATTGCATCTCTAGGTCTTGGTCTGCATACACGAAATAAGTTTCTCCTTAGCTTATCATTTTTTGATCCTTATAAACCTCTGAGGTACCTCTATCCTAAATGACCCTCCCACGAGACCCCCCCAGCTCCATCTGGGTGTGCTGAGAGGTCAGCTATCAAGCAGTGAACTGTGTGCTCTAGAGCCCCTCCCACTTTGCTCCCCAGAAACAGCCACTGGAAGGAACCTTTCCCCCACATGCCAGTGGGTGTTCCAAGAAAATGAGTCATCAATCATTTGAGGATTTGTATTTTCAGTAACTGAGTTTCATTAACCTTGGTCAGTACTAAGCTTTCAACTTGGAGAGCAATTACATTTTTATCTCTTTCTCTCTAGCCTACTTCTCTTTCTGCAGGTTTAGGCAGACTCAGTAGTGGAGAAGGTGTGGCAGAAATGGTCAACTTCTTGCATCCTGCCTTCCAGTGCTAAGAACTGGCTCCCCCTCATTCTTCATTCTTCAATGAATTTTGGGCCCTACTTACTGCAGGCTGGGCTGGTGCAATATATAGAGGTGACCCAGAGGTTGGAAGAGCCCGTGTCAAAGATGACAGTGAAGTTCTGTGGTGGAGAGCCAATGGAGATGGTGCCGAAATACTCCATCTGTGGTCAAAGGAGAAAGGAAGGAAGCTAGAGGTCCAAAGGGCTTTCCCTGGGACTGGAGTTTAGACTAAACTAGCACAGATTAGATCTTGTAGAGTTTGGGAGGTGGTTTGGAAATGGAAAGCAGTAGAGGTGCATCTAAAGTTCAGATGGTAGCTTCACCTACACTCTCCCCAGCCTCCTGACTTGCAAGCAAGCCATTGCTGAGTTCATGCTGCCCAGAGCAGAGGCTGGGCCATCTCCCCCAGAGAGTTCACACATTCGGGTGAGAATACTGGAGTTTCTTCATCTGAGGTCAGAGAGATGCAGGGTGTTGTGCACAGAGCCATCCCTGAGAACTATCCCACCTCTGCTTGCTGCTCTGGTTGCCATTGAGCACACCGTGGCCAAACCTTGCCTCAGACCCCCAGTGCCCCATCCCAGCCCTTGTACAGCCTCACATCCAGGTAATTGATGAGGGGTTCGTTTGCGCTCTGGTCCACCGTGCAGGACTCTGTGTACTGGATCATGTCTAGGTTCTGGGCCTTCCAGAACTCAGAGAGCTGGCCTTGCTTTCGAAGCTTCTTCTGTAGAGACTGGCACCTTCTGAGTGGCACTCTAGGGACAAACCCAGGGGAGGCGGATGTGTTTCTGCTCTCTCTGCTCCTTCACCTGCCCATCCCAGCTTCAACAGAGCCTTGGAAGGCAACAATGGTTGCAAGTGTTCCCCCGCTGGAGTGAGCTTCTCCCACTTGCCAGAACAGCCCTGTGGCCTTATGAAACCTCTCATGACATGACGCCCACCCCCTGCCTCAGCTCAGTTCTATAGGATGGGCTACAGTTCTACAGACTCCAATTTTTTTTTCTTCTTCTTCTTCTTCTTCTTTTTTTTTTTTTTTGGTGCTGGGATGTGTAAAGTTTGAACACACTCGAGGTACTCTGGGCTTAATCTTGTCTCTGTGCTCAGGGATCACTCCTGGCTGGGCTCAGAGAACTATAAAGTATGTCAGGTCAATCACATGCAAGGTAAATGCTATGGCTCTAGCCCATTCTTCTCTTTCCAGTATTCCCTTTCTCATTGCAGCCTTAAGGACAGCCTAGGATAGGGGCTTTCCAGGGTTAGATGCTAGAATCAGACTCACCTGTGGAGAGATCCTTGTGCCTGACCTAGGTCCATGAATACCAGCAGCAAGAGAAGCAGCACTTTCATTGTGGGTCCACCAGCAGTTCCTTTCTGGCAGTGCCAAAGCCTTCCTTGGCTCTCTCTTTTATTCTGTTCCAGGGCAGTGGGACCTTGCATTTCTGTTCTGCCCAGCCCAGTCTCAAAGATAATGGGTTGAAGTCAATCAATAGCCAGGCCCAGAGTAAACACAGCAAGTGTAACAGGGCGTTCTCCTTCCACCCATAGCTGTGCCCTTCAGCAGCAGCAGGACCTGTCAGTGGGAGGTAGGTCAGGGAAAGAGGTATTAGGTTCAATACTTTGTTACCCTAATATAGGAGAGACCCCTTTAGCATAGAACCATCTCTAAAATCCAAGAGGGTGGACTTTACCTCCTAGAGTGGCTATGTTCCAATTTGTTGAAACTTCTGAACCCAAGCAGCAGAACCCATTACCACTTGTCTCATATGCCATCACTACCCAGTTCTGGGGCAGGAGACAGGAGGCCTTACCAATCAATGGCCTAATAAGTCTCTTGATAGCAGTTGTGGGTACTGATTCCATCTCTGAACTCTAAGAAATAGACAGACTTGGAGTTGGAACTAAACTGAGGCCTCCCTAAAGCTTCCAAAAGTGTAGAAGGGTACCCAAGGGGCTTAAAGCCCTTACATTTGATCCCCCCCTTACTCTTGACTCCTGAGTCAATGAGAGCAAAACTTCTGTAGCATTTCCCCAGGTTCTAGGTCTCCTGCTTTCTAATCTTTCACTAGGAAGAGATATTATATTCTGCCTATATTGTAAGTTTAAGAGCTGAAATATGAAAGAACGTATTTTCATTCCCTCCCCCCTTTTTTGTGGAGGCACATATAGCTTGTTGCTGGTTGTTGTGATGCTTAGGGGACTAAGTGGTGCTGGGGTTTGAACCCAGGCCTCCCAATGAAAGCTTACACATTAATTTCTCAATTTTTTAAAAATTGAACAAAGTTGTTTGTGGTTGAGCATCATCATATAATGGTCAATACTGTCACTTCACTAAAAGGCCCAGGTTTATTTCTTTCAGCACTTATTTGGCCAGATTCACTATTTTGCCCTAGTTGCATTAGTTTTGTTATTTTGTTCTGCTATTTACTGCCTTTAAGGAAGGACCAAGTTATGTCTACAGGGACTGAGGTCTCAACTACTGAGACGTTGTGCTTAGAAACTTCCCAGACATCCTTGCACATAAGTAGGAAGACTGGAAGACTGGGGCACATAAACCAAACCTGTGGATCTTTAGCAGTAGTTCTCTGATTGGGCTCCCAGGCCTCTTGACTTATTGCCAGCAATCCTCCTGCTACAAAGTTAGTGTCATTTTCACTGAGCTTAGTGAAATGAGTTTAATCATGGCCTTTTCCTCCTCACCCAGATTCTTGGCACAATTTTGCCCTTACTCTAAGAGTAGAAAGTTTGAGAGGGAGGGTTAGAGAGACAGCTCAGTTGGATGAGATGAGTGCATGCTTTGCTTGGGGGGGGGGCTTGCATTTGATTACTGACAGCACTATTGCTTCCTAATACATTCAGTGACCCAGATCCAGGAGCAGTACACTACACTACACTACACACACACATACTACACACACACACACACACACACACACACACACACACACACACACACCAGCTCAACAGCAGCTCATCACCACCTCAGGATGGAGATGACAAATAGAAATGTTCTAGTTTCTTTGTTTAAAGTTGATGAATGAAGGAAAATCTACAACATTGTGTGTGCCACTGTAGTTAGAAGAATACAAGGATTTAGTTTGGCTCTGCTGCTAAGTGGCTTTATACAAGGAGATGAATCAACTTTCTCTGAATCTAGTTTCCTTATTTCCTGTGAAAAGGAGAGTTTGTACAAGGAAATAATAATAAAGACCACTTGGGTGAGGGTAGGAGTGGGGACATAGGCTATATGCTAACATGTGGATTAATAACTTTACAAGCTCGAGATAACCCAAGGTTAGGGGTGTAACTCAGTGGAAGAGAAGCCTTGCTTTCCATATGTAAAGCCTTGGTTCTCATCCTCTGAAAACACACACAAGTAAATTCAAACCTTAAACCAATCCTACCCAGTATTTTTAAATTCCATTTTGTGAAAAGATGCTGTGGTTTAAGTAACTTGTAGAGGTGTCAGAGTTAGGGTACCAACTTAGGCTAGTTTGACTTTAAAGTCTTTAAAGTTAACATTCTGTATTAGATTATTTTTAGGCTATGCCATGCATGACTTTCTTTCTGGAAGAGAAAGATGAAGTGGGTGAAAGGGAGAAGAAAGGAGAATTATTTCCTGCATGGTAGAAAAATCAACTCACTTTATTGTGAGAGAGAAGGTATGTACACGATAGAGTGTGATGGCAATAGCTGTTGGAAGAGGAATCCCATAGTTGCTTTATCTTCTTCTGCCTGTTTTGGGCAATACCCAGTGGTGCTCAAGGGCTACTCTTTTCTTTTTTTTTTTTTTTTTTGAAGGTACAGAAAATTATTTTTATTTTTTGCTTTGGGGACCACACTCTAGCAGTGCTCAGGGATTACTCCTAGCTCTGAGCACAGGGATGATTCCTGGCAGGCTCTGAGGATCCTGGGTAATGAACTTAGGTCAGCTGTGTGCAAGGCAAACTCTGTGCCTCACTGTGCTATCAAGCCAGCCCCAAGGTAAATTATTTTTTCTTTTCATTTTTTCTTTATTTAAACACCTTGATTACATAAATGATTGTGATTAGGTTTCAGTCATGTAAAGAACCCCTCCTTCACCAGTGCAACATTCCCACCACCAATGTCCCAAATCTCCCTCCATCCCACCCCACCCTCACCTGTACTCAAGGCAGGTTTTCCAGTTTCCTCATTCATTCACATGATTATGGTAGTTCTCTGTGTAGATATTTCTATAGCGTATTCACCACTCTTTGTGGTGAGCTTCATGAAGTGAGCTGGAAGTTCCAGCCCTACTCTCATGGTCTCTGAGGATTGTTATAAAAATGACTTTTATTTTTCTTAAAACCCATAGATGAGTGAGACTATTCTGCATCTCTCTCTCTCTGAATTATTTCACTCAGCATGATAGATTCCATGTACATCCATGTATAGGAAAATTTCATGACTTCATCTCTCCTGACGGCTGCATAATATTCCATTGTGTATATGTACCACAGTTTCTTTAGCCATTCGTCTGTTGAAGGGCATCTTGGTTGTTTCCAGAGACTGGCTATTGTGAATAGTCTGCAATAAATATAGGTGTGAGGAAGGGGGTTTTGTATTGTATTCTTGTGTTGTTAGGGTATATTCCTAGGAGTGGAATAGCTGGGTCGAATGGGAGCTCAATTTTTAGATTTTGGGGGAATCTCCATATTGCTTTCCATAGAGGTTGGGCTAGACGGTATTCCCACCAGCAGTGGATAAAAGTTCCTTTCTCTCCACATCCCCGACAGCACTGATTGTTCTAATTCTTTGTGATGTGCACCAATCTATGCAGTGTGAGGTGGTATCTCATCGTTGTTTTGATTTGCATCTCCCTGATGATTAGTGACGAGGAGCATTTTTTCATGTGCCTTTTGGCCATTTGTATTTCTTTCTTATCAAAGTGTCTCTTCATTTCTTCTCCCCATTTTTTTTTATGGGATTAGATGTTTTTTTCTTGTAAAGTTCTGTCAGTGCCCTGTATATTTTGGATATTAGCCCCTTATCTGATGGGTGTTGGGTGAATAGTTTCTCCCACTAGGTGGGTGACTCTTGTATCCTGGGCACTATTTCTTTTGAGGTGCAGAAGCTTCTCAGTTTAATGTATTCCCATCTGTTGATCTCTGCTTCTAATTGTTTGGAAAGTGCAGTTTCCTCCTTGAAGATGCCTTTAGTCTCAGTGTCATGGAGTGTTTTATCAACGTGTTGTTCTATATACCTTATGGTATCAGTTCTGATATCAAGGTCTTTAATCCATTTGGATTTTACCTTTGTACATGATGTTAACTGGAGGTCTATGTTTGCTTTTTTGCAAGTGGCTAACCAGTTCTGCCATCACCACATGTTGAAGAGATTTTCCCTGCTCCACTTAGAATTTCTTGCTCCTTTGTCAAAAATTAGGTAATTGTATGTCTGGGGAACGTTCTCTGAGAACTCAAGCCTATTCCACTGATCTGAGGGTCTGTCTTTATTCCAATACCATGCTGTTTTGATAACTATTGCTTTGTAGTATAGTTTAAAGTTGGGGAAAGTAATGCCTCCCATTTTCCTTTTCCCTAAGAGTGCTTTAGCTATTCGAGGGTGTTTATTGTTCCAGACAAACTTCATAAGTGTTTGATCCACTTCTTTGAAGAATGTCATGGGTATTTTTAAGGGGATCGCATTAATCTGTATAATGCTTTGGGGAGTATTGCCATTTTAATGATGTTAATCCTGCCAATCCATGAGCACGGTATATATTTCCATTTCTGTGTGTCCTCTCTTATTTCTTGGAGCAGGACTTTATAGTTTTCTTTGTATAGGTCCTTCACGTCTTTGGTCAAGTTGACTCTAAGATATTTGAGTTTGTGTGGCACTATTGTGAATGGGATTGCTTCCTGACTTCCATCTCTTCCCTATCATTATTGGTGTATAAAAAGGCCATTGATTTCTGTAGGTTGATTTTGTAGCCTGCCACCTAGCTATATAAATCTATTGCTTCTAGAAGCTTTTTGGTAGAGTCTTTAGGATTTTCAAAGTAGAGTATCATGTTGTCTGCAAACAATGAGAGCTTGACTTCTTCCTTTCCTATTTGGATTCCCTTGATATGTTTTCTTGCCTGATCGCTATAGCAAGCACTTCCAGTACTATGTTGAAGAGGAGTGGTGAGAGCGGACAGCCTTGTCTTGTACCAGAATTTAGAGGAAAGGCTTTTAGTTTTTCTCCATTGAGGATAATATTTGCCATTGGCTTGTGGTAGATGGCTTCCACTAGATTGAGAAAGGTTCCTTCCATTCCCATCTTGCTGAGAGTTTTGATCAAGAATGGGTGTTGGACCTTATCAAATGCTTTCTCTGCATCTATTGATATGATCATGTGATTTTTATTTTTCTTCTTTTTGATGTTGTGTATGATGTTGATAGATTTACGGATGTTAAACCATCCTTGCATTCCTGGGATAAAACCTACTTGGTCGTAGTGTATGATCTTCTTGATGATGCATTGGATCCTATTTGCCAGGATTTTGTTGAAGATCTTTGGATCAGCATTCATCAGGGATATGGGTCTGTAATTTTCTTTTTTGGTAGCGTCTCTGTCTGGTTTTGGTATCAAGGTGATATTGACTTCATAAAAGCTGTTTGGGAGTGTTTCCATTTTTTCAATTTCATGGAAGAGCTTGGCTAGAATTGGTAGTAGCTCCTCTTGAAAGATTTGAAAAAATTCATTAGGAAATCCATCTGGGCCTGGGCTTTCTTTTTGGGCAAATGTTTGATTACAGTTTCAATTTCCTCAGTAGTGATGGGGGTGTTTAGATATGCTACATCCTTCTTACTTAACTGTGGAAGGTTATAAGTGTCCAAGAATTTTTCCATTTGTTCCAGGTTCTCATGTTTAGTAGCATAAAGTTTCTCAAAGTAGTCTCTGATTATCCTTTGGATCTCTGCAATATCTGTCGTGATCTCCCCTTTTTCATTTCTAATACGGGTTATCAGATTTCTCTCTTTCTTTGTGAGTTTTGCCAATGGTCTATCAATCTTGTTTATTTTTTCAAAGAACCAACTTCTGCTTGATCTTTCAGATTGTTTTTTGGTTTTCCACTTCATGAGTTCTGCTTTTAGCTTTGTATTTCCTTCTGTCTCTCTATTTTTGGTTCCTTTTGTTGGTCATTTTCTAATTTTTTGAGCTGCGTTATTAAGTTATTCAGGTATGCCCCTTCTTCCTTCCTGATGTGTGCTTGTAGATCTATAAATTTTCCTCTCAGGACCGCTTTTGCTGTGTCCCATCGATTCTGGCAGTTTGTGTCTTCATTATCATTTGTTTCCAGGAAAGTTTTGATTTCCTTTTTGATTTCATCTCAGACCCACTGGTTGTTCAGTAGCAGGGTGTTTAATTTCCAATTGTTAAAGTTTTTCTTCTGTGTGGCTTTGTAGTTCACAACTAATTTCAGAGCCTTGTGGTCAGCAAAGGTAGCCTGCAAGATTTCTATCCTCTTGATTTTATGGAGGTATGTTTTATGTGTCAGCATGTAGTCTATCCTTGAGAATGACCCATGTACATTGGAAAAGAATGTGTATCCAGATTTTTTGGGATGGAGTGTCCTGTATATATCTACTAGTCCTCTTTCTTCCATAACTCTTTTCAGGGCTAGTATGTTTTTGTTGGGTTTCAATCTGATTGACCTATCAAGTGTTGATAGGGCCGTGTTGAGGTCTCCCACAGTTATTGTGGTAGTATTGATTTCTTCCTTCAGATTTGTCAGTAATTGTATTAGATAATTCGCTGGTCTCTCATTGGGTGCATATATGTTTAATAGTCTGATTTCTTCCTGTTGAATATATCCCTTGATTAGTACATAGTGTCCATCTTTATCCCTTACCACTATTCTGAGTATAAAGTTGATGTCATCAGATATTGATATGGCCACCCCAGCTTTTTTGAAGGTGTTGTTTTCTTGGATAATTTTCCTCCAGCCTTTGATTTTGAGTCTATGTTTGTTCTGACTATTCAGATGTGTTTCTTGTAGGCAGCAGAAGGTTGGATTCATCTTTTGACCCATTTTGCCACTTTGTGTCTATTAATTGGTGAATTTAGTCCATTGACTTTGAGGGAGATGATTGTCATAGGATTTAATGTCATTTTTGTAGATAAGTTTGCTGTGTTTTTTGGACTCTCTTGTCTTAGAATAGACCTGTCAGTTTTTCCTTTAAGGCTGGTTTATCATCTGTGAAGTTTCTGAGCTGTTGTTTATCCATGAAGCTATGTATTCTTCCTTCAAACCTGAACGTGAGTCGGGCTGGGTGCAGTATTCTCGGTGAGGCATTCATTTCATTTAGTTTTGTCACAATACCCCACCACTGTCTTCTGGCCTTGAGAGTTTCTTGTGACATGTCTGCTGTAAGTCTTAGGGATGCTCCTTTGAATGTAATTTCCCTTTTGATCTTGCTTCTTTCAGTATTCTATCTCTATCTATGGGATTTGTCATTGTAACGAGGATGTGTCTTGGGGTGTTTTTCTTTAGGTCTCTTTTAGCTGGTACTCTTCGGGCATGCAGAATTTGATTGCATGTAATCTTTAACTCTGGGAGTATCTCCTTGATGATGTCTTTGACAGTTGATTCTTTCTGGAGATCTCCTACCTGGGTTTCTGGGACTTCAATGATTCTTATGTTGTTTCTGTTGAGTTTATCAAAGAGTTCTATTTTCATCTGTTCGCATGCTTTGAGTACTTTTTCCATTGCCTGTTCGTTTGTCTTAAGGTTCTTTTCCAATTTCTTCTGTTGTGTTGAGTTTTTCTGCATCACATCTTCCAGTACTCCGATTCTCTCCTCAGCTGTTGATACCCTGTTGGCGAGGCTATCCATTGAGGTTTTCAGTTGAGCTACCATGTTTTTCAGATCTGTTATTTCAGTTTGGAGTTTTCTAATTTCTGTCTTTGTGTTCTGTTCAGAACGATCTATGCTTTTTTTGAGTTCTACGAACATCTTTTATATTTCTATTCTAAACTCCTTATCTGAGAGTTTAATCAGGTGGTTGGAATTTATTAGGTCATCCGAGCTTTCATCTTTATTCTCTGTGGATGGTGTTTGCCTGCGAGGTTTCCCCATTTTCATGCTTGTAGTGTGGTTTTTCCTGCGTGTTGTGGTGGGTTTCACTGGTTAGAAAGAGTCGCGAAGTGGCTGCACTCTTCTGCTGTCTCTAGTTGACAGTTTTTTTGGGGTGCGCTCCCTAGGCCTCTGAGGAAATCTTCAGGGATTCAGAAACACAGGCAGACAGGCACAGGCAGGAGAAGTTTCCCTTGAAGTCCTCAGAGGGAACAAAGGCACAGCAGGGTGGAGCCTCCACAGGCTAGAGACCTCAGCTTATTGGACAGTGACACCCGCAGCCAGAATGTACTTACTGGGCAGCTTCAAAATGCAGTTTTTTGGGGGTGCGTTCCATAGGCCTCTGAGGAAATCTTCAGGGATTCAGAAACACAGGCAGACCTCAAGGGCTACTCTTGGCTACTTGCTCAGGCATTTCTCCCTATAGTGCTCAGGGACCATGTGGCTATGGGGTCAAACCAAGAGCCTCATGCATGCAAATAAATGCTCTAATAACTTTGTTACACCCCAGTTCTTTTATAAATTGCCTTTTTGGAGGGTATTGTTTTCTATTTTGTTTCAAGAAAGCTCTCTGCAAGGACTTTTACTATATTGCATTCACTTGCAGAAATTCTTCCATGCACCTCTCTGCTAGTTATTTTCTATTCAGACATTGAATTATGGAAAAACAGATGGGTAAGGGTTTGGAATAAAACACATGCTGAGGCTTTGCATGTGTGGGACCTGAGTTCCATTTCCATCACTTGTCCCCCTGCCCCCAGCCAACAACCAGGCAGAACCACCAATTTCCATCATTTGTCCTTCCATCCAATAACCACCTGAAGGCTCTTAGGATTTCTGCAATGGTCTTGGAAATCTTCATGCTTTAGATCTAAATGACCAAGCAGCATTATTTTCTTGGATCCAAGCACTGGACTTTCCAGCCCAGTTGATCAAACACAGACAAGGAGTGGCCTGTGTTATATTGATTACTGTTTGTGAGGCCCCAAAATACCATTTAAAAAAACACAAAAGCTGAAGGAGGTTGAGCCTTTTGCTTATTGCAAAAATTTAGCATTTGGTGCAAAAATTTGATTAGTGGTTTGATCTTTTTTGGTTTGGCAATGCCACATTTTTTTTCTTTTTTTAAACAATTTTTTTTTGGTTTTTGGGTCACACCTGGCAGCACTCAGGAGTTACTCCTGGGCTCTATGCTCAGTAATTGCTTCTGGCAGGCTCAGGGGACCATATGGGATGCCGGGATTTGAACCACCGACCTTCTGCATGAAGGCAAATGCCTTACCTCCATGCTATCTCTCCGACCCCAATATTTAAATAATTTTTATTTTGACCACAGTGGATTACAAATCTTTCACAGTAATATTTTAGGTACATAGTGACATTGAATCAGGGGCATTCCCATCACCAATGTTGTCCTCCCTCCACCCCTGTTCCCAGCATGTATCCCATATCCCACTCCTTTTGCCCCCTGGGCTGCTAGTGTAAGTGGTCCCCTCTGTGTCTAGCTTGTTGGAGATTTGGTATCAATTTCATTGGCTTTGGATTTGTTGTTTAAGTCTGATCACTTTTTATTTCTATTCGATGTTCTTATGATGTTTGGTCTTGGTAGCCTCCATTATTTTTCCCTCAATTTGCGAGGCAGAACAAGATGATTCAAGTTATGTGGTTCTGTTAGAAGGAAAGAAAAAAGGGGGGGATCAAACAAGCAAAAAATGTGAGGGCTCCCTTTAGAGGCTATAAATGTCAATTTAAGAGAAGTAAGGGGAAAAGGAAGAAAAACATAACAAGAATACAAGAAAAAAATCAAACAAACAAACAAAAAACCCAATAAGCACTACAGCAATAAAGACAACAACCAAACAATGACCACTACCCGAGATAAAAAACAAATCACAAAACAAACAAAACAAAAACAGGCAAACAACAACAAAAATAATAAAATTATTATGTTTGCATAGGCACAGTAAATATTGGAGAGATTAGAAAGGGAATTCCCTTGGCCTAAGACATACAGGGTTTCTTCACCCTTGAAGTATACTGTCACGGGAATACCTACAGGCTTTGCACATGCTCTTATTCTCTCCCCTAGGTCCTTTTTGGTGTCTGAAAACTTTCCACTCAGCCATGGGTGATAAAATCAAGCCTCTGTAGTTAGAGATCTTGGTATTTGCACAGGTCATAGGATGGAGCCTGGAATGGAGTCTGTCTTTATGGTTCTAGATATTGTGTTCCATCACTGTTGTTTTAATAAGTCTTCTGTACTTGGTGGTCTTGGTTTTTGCACCTATCCTAGGGCAAAGCCTAGGATAGAATCTTTCATTATGTTTCCAGAAGTTCTGCTCAGTTGCAGTTGTCTCAGTCAAACCTCTGGAATTAGAGATCTTGGTTGTTGTACAGATCATAGACCAAAACCTAGACTACGGTCTTTTTTATTGGTCCCGGGATAGGTTCTACCCAGTCATGGTTGTCACAGTCATTCTTCTGTAGTTAGTGATCTTGGCTTTTGCACAGATCAAAAGTTAATGTGTCTTATGGTTTCATCTTATCGCTAGGTGGTGAGGTAAGGGAACCTACTCTTAGACCAAGTTGTTGCCATTTCCTCATTGTCAGGATGCCATATCAAAACTGACTCTTGTTGGTGTTAGAGCAGTATTAAGAATGTTCCAGAGGGAGTAGCTGTTGCAGAGAACTGTGTTGGTTCTATGTCTGAGATCTAGGGTTTGGGGTTGAACGGTCACTGTGTAATCACATGGAGTCTAAATTGAGACCACATGACATATGTTCAAGGTGGGAGGTGCCCCTGTATTGTAAAATGTATGAGTTCTTATCCCTAGTAGATAAGAGCTTGTTTCTATATGTACAATTTCCCCCTTTTTAGTATGTCTGTGCAAAAAGAAATGGTGCTATATTATATTGCTGGTGCATTTGGGGGTGATAGTGTCAGGCTCCATCATCTCTGTGCCCTGGTTTTGGCCTGAGTTTTAATCCTGGCAAGACTTTTTCTTGTAGGTTTTTGTAGCAAGCAGAACCAAAACAGATGAAGTTAAGGAGAAGAAAACAAAAACAAGATTATATGTGTGTGTGTGTGTATATGTATATATATATATATATATGTATAAAGGAAAAATAAATAAAATGAGTTTAGAAACAGTAATTAGGGGAACAAAGTGATGCAGGAGACTACCTTACATTTGGGGATAAACAGGTTAAGAGGTAGTATTATAGAGGTTTTAAACTTATAAAGGAAATATAGGCTTCCCCATTGTCTTTTGAGATATTCTTGTCGGGGATGGAATCCAGGGCACACTTTTATCACACACCCTGGTCTTGCTGAGTTTCAGAAATGATTTGTGGCAGAAAGGGCTCAACTAGAGTTCCTGCACTGTGGGTTCTTCTGGAGCTGAATCTGGTATCAAGCAACAGTCCACATTTGGGGAGGGTGAGAAGGAGGGCCACAGAGCATGAGTCAGCAGGAGTGTTGGTTGTAGTTTCTTGCCGGGGGATGAGATGTGGGGCTCAGTGGGTGTTCCTTCTCTTGGAAGCTGGTTGATGGCTTATTGGGGCAGGAGGTCGGTTTTGATACCTACTGGGTTAAGAAGTGAGGGTTAAGAGCATTAATAAGGCAGGATATCAAATTGTGATGGGGGGTGAAGGGATAGTAGAATTTCTGAAGGGGGGAAGGGATAGTATATAGGAGGGGCTATATACACTATAGGCATGGATTGTTTACAATTTAGGCCTGGCTTTCATAGAGAAGTCCTCTCTTTATGTACACATGCCCACATAAAGACACACATTAGTGATCTATTCTTAAGGTGTTGTTAGGATGGATCTGAGCTCTTAAGGATGGGTTGAATTAAGATAAATAATTAGCTTAGATATAGCTTAAGAAAGAGAGGAAGGAAGAGAAGAAGATAGAGGAACAGAAAATAGACAAATATAGTAAAATAAATTCAAAAAATTAATAAATAAAATCAAAGAGATTGGATTGGTGCATTGGAGTTGGGTGGTTTTCTCAGTTTCTAGGCATTTTGTCAATGATAGGCTTGGGCCTTGCTAAATGAAGGTTTCAGGATTAGATAATGGCTGGAGCAGTTTAAGATACACATAGGTTTTGAATCTTGAGTACCAAAAAATGTGTTAATGAGGCTTACCTGTGTAGGAGGCTACCCTATGTAGTATTGTCCACTACATCTTATGTATCAAAGTTCCTTTCCTAGAGAGAAACTCTCAGTGTGGGTTTTATTTGACATAGGTTGAATTGATGAGGAGGAGGAAGAAGAGGAAGAAGAAGAAAGAGGAGAAGGAAAGAAGTAGGGAGAAGAGAGAGCGAGGGAAAGAGAGAGAGGAAATGTTAATTTGCCCAAATGGGTTCAATGAGTAGGTCCTGCAATATAAGTCTGTGGTTCGCAGTTGACTGTTTCAGTGGTCTGAATGGTCATATGCTTCAGGTCCTAATAGAGAACATAAACCAGACTGAACTTCGCTGGATCTCAGATGCCAGCACCCTTCTGCCTCTCTACTCTGCTGTCCTGCATTTTCGGCCTGATTTCACCCTTGGTGCGGCTCATCAGCCAGCCTGCCTTCCTGTGAGCTTTCCGGGGAGTCTGCCTTCCCGTGAGCCTTCCGTGGAGGTGAGTCGACACGCCCAGAAAGGGAGGAGCCACTGAACTTCGCTGGATCTCAGATGCCAGCACACTTCTGCCTCTCTACTCTGCTGTCCTGCATTTTTGGCCTGATTTCATCCTGGGTGCGGCCCATCTGCCAGCCTGCCTTCCTGTGAGCCTTCCGTGGAGGTGAGTCGACACGCCCAGAAAGGGAGAAGCCAGAGGAGCACGGTTGCTCCGCTCCCCTTCGTGACGGTGCACAGCATTTAGCCGATGAATACAATCACAACACGTAGAAAAACACGCAGTACTAGTGTGACAATGGGGAAACAACACGGGCCAGTGCCAGACATAGAGAATGAAGATGGCAACTCTGATGACTTGAACATGACCAACCACCTAGTCAGTCTCTCAGATAAGGAGTTTAGAGTTGCAATATGGAACATGTTCAAAGAACTCAAACAAAGTATAGAAGAGAAAACTAAAAAGAATCAGGAGAATATGAAGATAGAAATGAGAAAACTCCAAACAGAAATTTCAGATCAAATAACAGGTCTGAGAAACTCAGTAGATGAATTGAAGAAAAACATGTTTGAGATTTCCCACAGGTTAACAGCAGCTGAGGATAGAATCAGTACACTGGAAGATGAGATACATAACAATTACATACAGCAGAAGAAATTGGAAAAAAGCCTCAAAGCAAATGATCAAACAATGGAAAAATTACTCAAAGAATGGGAACAGACGAAAATAGAAGTCTATGATAAGCTCAACAGAAACAACTTAAGAATCATTGGAGTCCCAGAGACTCAGGAAGAAAATCTCCAGGAAGAATCAACAGTCAAGAACATCATTAAAGAGAAACTACCAGAGATAATGAATACATGTGATCAAATCCTGCATGCCCGAAGAGTGCCAACTAAAAGAGACCCCAGAAAAAACACCCCAAGACACATCCTAGTCACAATGACGAATCCCATAGATAGAGACAGAATTCTGAAAGTAGCAAGATCGAAAAGAGAATTTACATTCAAGGGAACATCCTTGAGATTTACTGCAGACCTGTCACCAGAAACACTCAAGGCCAGAAGGCAGTGGTGGGACATAGTGACAAAACTCAATGAAATAAATGCTTCGCCTAGAATACTGCACCCAGCAAAACTCACTTTCAGGTTTGAAGGAACAATACATAGTTTCACAGACAAACAACAGCTCAAAAACTTCACAGACTCAAAACCATTCTTAAAAGAAAAACTGAACGGCATACTTTAAGACAAGGCTTACCAACAGACACACCAAACTTTAATATAAAGATGGCACTAACTCCCAGGACAATTCTTTCTCTCAATGTCAATGGACTAAATGCACCAGTTAAGAGACACAGAGTGGCTAAATAGATCAAAAAACTCAATCCAACCTTCTGCTGCCTACAAGAAACGCACCTGAATAGTCAGAACAAACATAGACTCAAAATAAAAGGCTGGAGGAAAATCATCCAAGCAAACAACACCCAAAAAAAAAGCAGGAGTGGCCATATTAATATCAGATGATGCAAACTTTATACTTAGGAAAGTTGTAAGGGACAAAGATGGACATTTTGTATTAATCAAGGGATATGTACAGCAGGAAGAAATCACCCTCCTAAACATATATGCACCGAATGAGGGGCCAGCAAAATATTTAATACAACTGTTGACAAATCTGAAAAATAATATCAATAACAACACAATAATTGTGGGAGACCTCAACACGGCATTGTCAACACTAGACAGGTCAACCAGACTGAAACCCAACAAGAATATACTAGACCTGAGGAGAGAAATGGAAGAAAGAGGCCTAGTAGATATATACAGGACACTCCACCCCCAGAAGCCTGGATACACATTTTTCTCTAATGTACATGGGACATTCTCTAGGATAGACTACATGTTAGCACACAAAACATACCTCCATAATATCAAGAGGATAGAAATTTTGCAGGCTGCCTTTGCTGACCACAAAGCCCTGAAATTATATATAAACTACAAAGGGACACAGAAGAAAAATTTTAACACCTGGAAGTTAAATAGCCTCATACTGAATAATCAGTGGGTCGGAGATGAAATCAAAGAGGAAATCAAACCCTTCCTGAAAACAAATGACAATGGAGACACAAATTATCAGAACCTATGGGACACAGCAAAAGCAGTACTGAGAGGAAAATTTATAGCTTTGCAAGCACACATCAGGAAAGAAGAAGGGGCATACCTGAATAGCTTAATGACGCAGCTCATAGAATTAGAAAGTGCTCAACAAAAGGATCCAAAAATAGGGAGGCAGAAGGAAATAACAAAACTGAGAGCAGAAATCAATGAAGTGGAAACCAGAAAAACCATCCAAAAGATCAACGAAAGCAGAAGTTGGTTCTTTGAAAAAATAAACAAGATTGATAGACCACTGGCAAAACTAACAAAGAAAGAAAGAGAGAGAAACTTGATAACTCGTATTAGGAATGAAAAAGGAGAGATCACTACTGATATGGTAGAGATTCAAAGGGTAATCAGAAACTACTTTGAGAAACTCTATGCCACTAAAAATGAAAACCTGGAAGAAATGGATAAATTTTTGGAATCTTATAATCTTCCACGATTGAATGAAGAGGATGTAGCATATCTAAACACACCCATTACTATTGAGAAAATTAAGAAAGTAATCAAATGTCTGCCCAAAAACAAAAGCCCAGGCCCAGATGGATTTACTAATGAATTCTTTCAAACCTTTCAAGAGGAACTACTACCAATCCTGGCAAGACTCTTTCATGAAATTGAAAAAACAGGAAAACTTCCAAATAGCTTTTATGAAGCCAACATTACCTTGATACCTAAACCAGACAGAGATGCTACGAAAAAAGAAAATTACAGACCAATATCGCTGATGAATGCAGATGCAAAGATCTTCAACAAAATCCTGGCAAATAGGATTCAATGCCTCATTAAGAAGATCATCCGGGCTCCCTGTGTGTGACACCAGGCGGGGAAAATCCGCGAAAGTACACCGGCCCAGTGGGGCTCAGCTGTGAAAGACTGTGAGTGTGACCTGTCTATGTCTGTCTACTGTCCTCTTGCGTGAAACTCTTGCGAGTGGGGCAAAAAGAGCCTCCAGAAACCTCGCTCGCCCAGACGCCATTTTCAGGGAGGGACTTCAGAGCATAAAAGCCGGCTATCCTTTGCAAAAGCTGGCTCCCTGTGTGTGACACCAGGCGGGGAAAATCCGCGAAAGTACACCGGCCCAGTGGGGCTCAGCTGTGAAAGACTGTGAGTGTGACCTGTCTATGTCTGTCCGCTTCGCTACGCGGCCGTGCACTCTTTCTAAGGAAAGAACTCCATTGCAACAAGAAGGAAAAATCACACTAAGAACGGCGCTATATCACAGAAGCAAACATTTCTCTCTGGACTGTCTTCTCTGTTACATGCTCGGGCCTAAGATTTGACCCAGTGTGAGGCTTCATCCACGGAGGACTCCCCTCCCTTAGAGGCAAGTCAGCCCATCCAGAAAGGGAGGAGCCAGAGGAGTGTGCTGCCTACATCATATAGACAATGAATACCACTACAACACGTAGAAAAACCCACAATACAAATGTGACAATGGGGAAACAGCGCAGGCCAGCATCAGACATAGAGAATGAAGATGACAATTCTGAGGACCAGATAATGACTGAACAACTAATCAACCTCTCAGATAAGGACTTTAGACTAGCAATATGGAAGGTGCTCAACAGACTCCAAGAAACCATGGATCGAGTTGAACAGAACACTAATAAGAACCAAGAAAATATGAAGGCAGAAATGACAAAACTCCAAACTGAAATAACATGTCAACTAACAGGCCTGAAAAACTCAGTAAACGAAGTGAATGACAAAATGGATAAGCTCTGGGACAGGGTATCAGAAGCTGAGAATAGACTTGGTGCTGTGGAAGATGAGATACATAACAATTCCATACAGCAGGAGAGATTGGACAAAAAACTTAAAGCAAATGAGCAGACAATGGAAAAATTAGTCAAAGAATGGGAACAGACGAAAATAGAAGTCTATGATAAGATCAACAGAAACAACTTAAGAATCATTGGAGTCCCAGAGACCCAGGAAGAAAATTTCCAGGAAGAATCAATGGTCAAGAACATCATTAAAGAGAAACTTCCAGAGCTAAAGAATATATGTGATCAAATCCTGCATGCCCGAAGAGTACCAACCAAAAGAGACCCCAGAAAAACCACCCCAAGACACATCCTAGTCACAATGACAAATCCCACAGATAGAGACAGAATTCTGAAAACAGCAAGATCAAAAGGGGAAATCATGTTCAAGCAAGCTTCCCTGAGATTTACAGCAGACCTGTCACCAGAAACGCTCAATGCCAGAAAGCAGTGGTGGGATATTGTGACAAGACTGAATGAAATGAATGCTTCACCCAGAATACTATACCCAGCAAAACTCACTTTCCGGTTTGATGGAAGAATACATGGTTTCACAGACAAAAAACAGCTCAGAAACTTCACAGACACAAAACCAGTCTTAAGAGAAAAACTGAAAGACCTAATCTAAGACAAGACTACCCAAAAGACACACCAAATTTTGAAATAAAGATGGCGTTAAATCCCAGGACAATTCTTTCTCTCAACGTCAATGGACTAAATGCACCAGTTAAGAGACACAGAGTGGCTAAATGGATCAAAAAACTCAATCCAACCTTCTGCTGCCTACAAGAAACGCACCTGAATAGTCAGAACAAACATAGACTCAAAATAAAAGGCTGGAGAAAAGTTATCCAAGCAAACAACACCCATAAAAAAGCTGGAGTGGCCATACTAATATCAGATAATGCAAACTTTATACTCAGGAAGGTTGTAAGGGACAAAGACGGACATTTTATATTAATCAAGGGGTACGTAGAGCAGGAAGAATTCACTCTCCTAAACATATATGCACCGAATGAGGGGCCAGCAAAATATTTAATACAACTGCTGACAAATCTGAAAAATAATATCAACAACAACACAATAATTGTGGGGGACCTAAACACGGCTTTGTCAACACTGGACAGGTCAACCAGACTGAAACCCAACAAGAATATACTAGACCTGAGGAGAGAAATGGAAGAAAGAGGCCTAGTGGATATATATAGGACACTCCATCCCCAGAAACCTGGATACACATTCTTCTCCAATGTACATGGGACATTCTCCAGGATAGACTACATGCTGGCACATAAAACATACCTCCATAAGATCAAGAGGATAGAAATTTTGCAGACTACCTTCGCTGACCACAAGGCTCTGAAATTATTTGTGAACTCCAAAGGGACTCAGAAGAAACACTTTAACACCTGGAAGTTAAACAGCCTCATGCTCAATAACCAGTGGGTCCGAGATGAAATCAAGGAGGAAATAAAAAGGTTCCTGGAAACAAATGACAATAAAGACACAAACTCTCAGAACTTATGGGACACAGCAAAAGCAGTACTGAGAGGAAAATTTATAGCTTTGCAAGCACACATCAGGAAGGAAGAAGGAGCTTACCTGAGTAGCTTAATGACACAGCTAATAGAACTAGAAAATGCTCAACAAAAGGACCCAAGAACAGGAAGACAGAAGGAAATAACAAAGCTGAGAGCAGAAATCAACGAAGTGGAAACTCAAAAAACAATCCGAAAGATCAACGAAAGCAGAAGTTGGTTCTTTGAAAAAATAAACAAGATTGATAGACCACTGGCAAACCTAACAAAGAAAGAGAGAGAGAGAAACTTGATAACTCGTATCAGGAATGAAAAAGGAGAGATCACTACTGATATGACAGAGATTCAAAGGGTAATCAGAAACTACTTTGAAAAACTCTACGCCACTAAAAATGAGAACCTGGAAGAAATGGATAAATTCTTGGACTCTTATAATCTTCCACGGTTGAAGGAAGAGGATGTAGCATATCTAAACACCCCCATCACCATTGATGAAATTAAAACAGTAATCAAATGTCTGCCGAAAAACAAAAGCCCAGGTCCAGATGGATTCACTAATGAATTCTATCAAACTTTCCAAGAGGAACTACTGCCAATCTTGGCAAGACTCTTTCATGAAATTGAACAAACAGAAACACTTCCAAATAGCTTTTATGAAGCCAACATCACCTTGATACCTAAACCAGACAGAGACGCTACCAAAAAAGAAAATTACAGACCAATATCACTGATGAATGCAGATGCAAAGATCCTCAACAAAATCCTGGCAAATAGGATTCAATGCCTCATTAAGAAGATCATCCACTACGATCAAGTAGGTTTCATCCCAGGAATGCAAGGCTGGTTTAACATCCGTAAATCTATCAACATAATACACAACATCAATAACAAGAAAAATAAAAACCACATGATCATATCAATAGATGCAGAGAAAGCATTTGATAAGGTCCAACACCCATTCTTGATCAAAACTCTCAGCAAGATGGGAATGGAGGGAACCTTTCTCAATATAGTGAAGGCCATCTACCACAAGCCAGTGGCAAATATTATCCTCAATGGAGAAAAACTGAAAGCCTTCCCTCTAAATTCTGGCACAAGACAAGGCTGTCCTCTCTCACCACTCCTATTCAACATAGCACTGGAAGTACTTGCTATAGCGATTAGGCAAGAAAAGGATATCAAGGGAATCCAGATAGGAAAGGAAGAAGTCAAGCTCTCACTGTTTGCAGATGACATGATACTCTACTTAGAAAACCCTAAAGACTCTATCAAAAAGCTTCTAGAAACAATAGACTCATATAGCAAGGTGGCAGGCTACAAAATTAACACACAAAAATCAATGGCCTTTCTATACACCAACAGTAATAAAGAAGAAATGGACATTAAGAAAACAACCCCATTCACAATAGTACCACACAAACTCAAATATCTTGGAATCAACTTGACTAAATATGTGAAGGACCTATACAAAGAAAACTATAAAACTCTGCTCCAAGAAATAAGAGAGGACACACGGAAATGGAAACACATACCCTGCTCATGGATTGGCAGGATTAACATCATCAAAATGTCAATACTCCCCAAGGCATTATACAGATTTAATGCCATCCCTCTAAAGATACCCATGACATTCTTCAAAGAAGTGGATCAGACACTTTTGAAATTCATTTGGAACAATAAACACCCTCGAATAGCTAAAGCAATCATTGGGAAAAAGAATATGGGAGGAATTACTTTTCCCAACTTTAAACTGTACTACAAAGCAACAGTTATCAAAACAGCATGGTATTGGAATAAGGATAGGTCCTCAGATCAGTGGAATAGGCTTGAATACTCAGAAAATGTTCCCCAGAGATACAACCATCTAATTTTTGATAAAGGAGCAGGAAATCCTAAATGGAGCAGGGAAAGCCTCTTCAACAAGTGGTGTTGGCACAATTGGATAGCCACTTGCAAAAAATTAAACTTAGACCCCCAGCTAACATCATGTACAAAGGTAAAATCCAAATGGATTAAAGACCTCGATATCAGCCCCAAAACCATAAGATATATAGAACAGCACATAGGCAAAACACTACAGGACATTACAGGCATCTTCAAGGAGGAAACTGCACTCTCCAAGCAAGTGAAAGCAGAGATTAACAGATGGGAATATATTAAGCTGAGAAGCTTCTGCACCTCAAAGGAAATAGTGCCCAGGATACAAGAGCCACCCACTGAGTGGGAGAAACTATTCACCCAATACCCATCAGATAAGGGGCTAATCTCCAAAATATACAAGGCACTGACAGAACTTTACAAGAAAAAAACATCTAACCCCATCAAAAAATGGGGAGAAGAAATGAACAGACACTTTGACAAAGAAGAAATACGCATGGCCAAAAGACACATGAAAAAATGTTCCACATCACTAATCATCAGGGAGATGCAAATCAAAACAACGATGAGATACCACCTCACACCCCAGAGAATGGCACACATCACAAAGAATGAGAATAAACAGTGTTGGCGGGGATGTGGAGAGAAAGGAACTCTTATCCACTGCTGGTGGGAATGCTGTCTAGTTCAACCTTTATGGAAAGCGATATGGAGATTCCTCCAAAAACTGGAAATCGAGCTCCCATACGATCCAGCTATACCACTCCTAGGAATATACCCTAGGAACACAAAAATACAATACAAAAACCCCTTCCTTACACCTATATTCATTGCAGCTCTATTTACCATAGCAAGACTCTGGAAACAACCAAGATGCCCTTCAACAGATGAATGGCTAAAGAAACTGTGGTACATATACACAATGGAATATTATGCAGCTGTCAGGAGAGATGAAGTCATGAAATTTTCCTATACATGGATGTACATGGAATCTATTATGCTGAGTGAAATAAGTCAGAGAGAGAGAGAAAAACGCAGAATGGTCTCACTCATCTATGGGTTTTAAGAAAAATGAAAGACACCCTTGTAATAATAATTTTCAGACACAAAAGAGAAAAGAGCTGGAAGTTCCAGCTCACCTCAGGAAGCTCACCACAAAGAGTGATGAGTTTAGTTAGAGAAATAACTACATTTTGAACTGTCCTAATATTGAGAATGTATGAGGGAAATGTAGAGCCTGTTTAGGGTACAGGCGGGGGTTGGGTGGGGAGGAGGGTGATTTGGGACTTGGGTGATGGGAATGTTGCACTGGTGATGGGTGGTGTTCCTTTTATGACTGAAACCCAAACACAATCATGTATGTAATCAAGGTGTTTAAATAAAAAAAAAATTAAAAAAAAAAAAAAAAAAAAGAAGATCATCCACTACGATCAAGTAGGTTTCATTCCAGGAATGCAAGGCTGGTTTAACATCCGTAAATCTATCAACATAATACACAACATCAACAGCAAGAAAAATAAAAATCACATGATCATATCAATCGACGCAGAGAAAGCATTTGACAAGGTCCAACACCCATTCTTGATCAAAACTCTCAGCAAGATGGGAATGGAAGGAACCTTTCTCAATATAGTTAAGGCCATCTACCACAAGCCAGAGGCAAATATTGTCCTCAATGGAGAAAAACTGAAAGCCTTTCCTCTAAATTCTGGCACAAGACAAGGCTGTCCTCTCTCACCACTCCTATTCAACATAGCACTGGAAGTACTCGCTATAGCGATTAGGCAAGAAAAGGATATCAAGGGAATCCAGATAGGAAAGGAAGAAGTCAAGCTCTCACTGTTTGCAGATGACATGATACTCTACTTAGAAAACCCCAAAGACTCTACCAAAAAGCTTCTAGAAACAATAGACTCATATAGCAAGGTGGCAGGCTACAAAATTAACACACAAAAATCAATGGTCTTTCTATACACCAATACTAATAAGGAAGAAATGGACATTAAGAAAACAACTCCATTCACTATAGTGTCACACAAACTCAAATATCTTGGAATCAACTTGACTAAAAATGTGAAGGACCTATACAAGGAAAACTATAAAACTCTGCTCCAAGAAATAAGAGAGGACACGCGGAAATGGAAGCACATACCCTGCTCATGGATTGGCAGGATTAACATCATTAAAATGGCAATACTCCCCAAAGCACTGTACAGATTTAATGCGATCCCCCTAAAGATACCCATGACATTCTTCAAAGAAGTGGACCAGGCACTTTTGAAATTTATTTGGAACAATAAACACCCTCGAATAGCTAAAGCAATCATTGGGAAAAAGAATATGGGAGGAATTACTTTCCCCAACTTTAAACTTTACTACAAAGCAATAGTTATCAAAACAGCATGGTATTGGAATAAGGACAGGCCCTCAGATCAGTGGAATAAGCTTGAATACTCAGAGAATGTTCCCCAGACATACAATCACCTAATTTTTGATAAAGGAGCAAAAAATCCTAAATGGAACAAAGAAAGCCTCTTCAACAAGTGGTGTTGGCACAACTGGGTAGCCACTTGCAAAAAATTGAACTTAGACCCCCAGCTAACATCATGTACGAAGGTAAAATCCAAATGGATTAAAGACCTCGATATCAGCCCCAAAACCATAAGATATATAGAACAATACGTAGGTAAAACACTCCAGGACATTGAGGCTAAAGGCATCTTCAAGGAAGAAACTGCACTCTCCAAGCAAGTGAAAGCAGAAATTAACAGATGGGAATATATTAAGCTGAGAAGCTTCTGCACCTCAAAGGAAATAGTGCCCAAGATACAAGAGCCACCCACTGAGTGGGAGAAACTATTCACCCAATACCCATCAGATAAGGGGCTAATCTCCAAAATATACAAGGCACTGACAGAACTTTACAAGAAAAAAACATCTAATCCCATCAAAAAATGGGGAGAAGAAATGAACAGACACTTTGACAAAGAAGAAATACAGATGGCCAAAAGACACATGAAAAAGTGCTCCACATCACTAATCATCAGGGAGATGCAAATCAAAACAACGATGAGATACCACCTCACACCACAGAGAATGGCACACATCACAAAGAATGAAAATAAACAGTGTTGGCGGGGATGTGGGGAGAAAGGAACTCTTATCCACTGCTGGTGGGAATGCCGTCTAGTTCAACCTTTATGAAAAGCGATATGGAGATTCCTCCAAAAACTGGAAATCGAGCTCCCATACGATCCAGCTATACCACTCCTAGGAATATACCCTAGGAACACAAAAATACAATACAAAAACCCCTTCCTTACACCTATATTCATTGCAGCTCTATTTACCATAGCAAGACTCTGGAAACAACCAAGATGCCCTTCAACAGACGAATGGCTAAAGAAACTGTGGTACATATACACAATGGAATATTATGCAGCTGTCAGGAGAGATGAAGTCATGAAATTTTCCTATACATGGATGTACACGGAATCTATTATGCTGAGTGAAATAAGTCAGAGAGAGAGAGAAAAACGCAGAATGGTCTCACACATTTATGGGTTTTAAGAAAAATGAAAGACATTCTTGCAATAATAACTTTCAGACACAAAAGAGAAAAGACCTGGAAGTTCCAGCTCACCTCAGGAAGCTCATCACAAAGAGTGATGAGTTTAGTTGGATAAATAACTACATTTTGAACTGTCCTAATAATGAGAATGTATGAGGGAAATTGAGAACCTGTTTAGAGTACAGGCGGGGGTCAGGTGGGGAGGAGGGAGACTTGGGACATTGGTGATGGGAATGTTGCACTGGTGATGGGTGGTGTTATAATTAATTTTTTAAAATTAAAAAAAAAGAGAACATAAACCAGAGAAAAAGGGTATATTGGGGTGTTTCATCAAGACATTTTTATAATGCAAACTGAATATGGTATCTAGTATAACTGAGCACCGAGGTGTCAAATTAGGGTGTCCACCCTTTGTATCCAAGAATCCCTGTGGAGAAGCTGAGAGGTTATTTTATACCTAATAAGATTAAGGCACTAAAACATATTGTTAGGAAACGCTGCCACTGGAGTCTCTGGCTTCCAATCATCACCAGTATCTGTATATAAGCCCCCTAAGACATTATTATACGTCTTTGTAGTAAAAGGCTGATTACATATCTGTTCACTAAACCGTTGTTTCCATTGTTGCTGGTTTCTTTATGGTATAATGGATAGATGAGGCTTTGTGTTGTTCCTCTTCCATTTGCTTTTGAACACTTCTCCTCAGTAAGTGCTGACAACTACAGTGCTTGGAATTTCTACCCTATTAGACCATTGTATTTGTTCTTGGAGTATTATATGTATATATGGTGTATATTCTAAGTAACTCAGAAAAGTGCTATCATTCTGTAATTATCCTTCATCTTCTGTCTTACTTCACTTAACATAATACTTTTGTAGATCCATTCATGTTGCTGCAAAATCCATGATTGTATCATTTCTAACTGCTATGTAGTATTCCATTATGCATAAATACCACATCTTTATGATCCACTCATCTGTTGTTGGGCATTGAGGTTAGTTCCAAATTTTGGCTATTGTACTGAGTGCTGCAATAAATAGTGAAGTGCACACATACATTGGGATGCATATCCTTTCGACCTGGGGATAGATACCCAGGAGAGCAATTTCTGGGTCATGTGGCAGCTCAATTCTGAGTTTTCTGAGCACTCTCCACACTGTTTTCCATAGGGGTTGGACCAGGCAGCATTCCCACAGCAGTGGATGAGAGTTCCGTTTTTACCACATCCCTGCCAACAGAGATTGGTCCCATTATATTTTTATGTGAGCCATCTTCACTGGTGTAAGGTGGTATCTCATTGTTGTCTTGATTTGTATTTCCTTAATGATGAGTGAAGGTGAGCATATTTTCATGTTTTTGTTGGCCATTTTTTGGTCTTCCTCAGAGAAGTATCTATTCATTTCTTCTACCCATTTTTATATGAATTTATTAGATTTTTTGGAGCTTATCTTTCTGAGTGCTTTGTATATTAGATTTTTTGGAGCTCACCTTTCTGAGTGCTTTGTATATCCTAGATATTAGCCCTTTATCTGATGTGTTGAGTGCAAATTTTTTTCCCATTTCATTAACTATCTTCTAGTATTAGCTAGGGTTTCTTTCGCCAGATAGAAACTTTTTAGTTTGATGTAGTCCCATTTATTTAGGCTTGATGCTAAAGTTCTTGCTGTTGACATTCTATCCTCAAAGACTTTTTTGATATATAGGTCTTGGAGTGTTCTATTTTTTCTCAGTAAATTTTATAGATTCAGGTCTGATTTCAAGGTCTTTAATCTATTTTGAGTTGACTTTTGTGTAGGGTGTGAGATGTGGATAACAGGTGGTTATCCAGTTGTTCCAACACCATTTATTGAAGAGACTGTCTTTGTTCCATTTCAAGTTCTTGTTAAATATTAGTTGGCTATATATTTGGGGGTTTATCTCTGGATATTTTGTTCTAACCCACTGGTCTGAGACTCTTTGTTCCAGTACCATGCTGTTTTGATCACTATGGCTTTATAGTAAAGCTTCAGGTTAGATTAAGAGATGCCACCCAGCTTCTTGTTTTTCAGTATGTATTTGGTTAACCTGGGTCTTTTGTAATGCCACTTCTTATACTAGCAGCCCGGGGGTGGGGGGCAAAGGAGGGGTGATATGGGATGCATGCTGGGAACAGGGGTGGTGGGAGGACAACATTGGTGGTGGGAATGCCCCTGATTGAATGTCACTATGTACCTAAAATACTAATGTGAATGATTTATAATCATTCACAATAAATAAAAATTATTAATAAAAACAAAAACCCCTACAAATTAGAAGGATCCAATGCCCTTAGTAGCTAGCCACTTTGAATATTTAGTGTTTCTTGGGCTAGAGCAATAGTACAATAGATAGTGTGTTTGCATTGCACACAGTCTGCCTGGATTCAATTCTCAGAATCCATATTATAGTTAAGGTTGACAATGTTTTCAATGATGTAGACATTTATGTATACTAATACCTCAACCTGGTTCATTTTGGGGAAAGTAGTGGGACCCACAACTGGCTGAAATTAGGGTTTATTTTTGACTCTGTGCTCAGAGATCACTCCAGATAGAGCCTACTATACCATATATAGTGGTAGGAAACAAATCTGAGCCAGCCACATGCAAGGCAAAGTTTTCTAACCCCAAATCAAATCTCTTGCTTCACACAATTATTTTTTGTTTTGGGCCACACCTGGAAGTACTCAAGAGTTGCTCCTGGATTTGAACTCAGAAATTCCTCTTGGTAACCTCAGGGAACCATGTGGGATGTTGGAGATTGAACCTGGGTTGGCCATGGAAGGCAAAACACCCAACCTATTTGCTATTACTCTCACATCAGGAAATTGGTGTCAGGAAATATGCACTGGTGAAGGGATAAGTGTTGGATGTTATTCTACTGAAACTCAATCTAGTCTTTTGTTGTTGTTATTGTTTTGTTTTGGAGAAATTATTACTCTGATAGATGCTGAACTTGGGCGAGCATAGGAAACTTTTATTGTTTTGGTCTGAAGTCTCAATCCATTCAGAGTGTTCACCGCTTTCTCTGCATCCTTAGGGTCAATGTAGTTCACAAAGCCATTTGCCAAGCTCTGGCCTGTGGCTTTGTCTCTTACAAGCTTACAGGACTATCTCACCAATGATCCAAAAGAGACTCTTGTTTCTCCTGTATCATGTTCTGAGGAAGGTAATTGACTATCAAGTTGGTCTTGCTGTTTTCTGTGTACCCAGAGTAAACTGGTGATGAGCAGTTGTTTTTTCTGGTGGTTGGGCCATTGGCTTTGTTATAATAGCAAGCCGGCCATTTAGAGAGTTGTGTTTCCATGGCAGCAATTGGTGGCTGCTAGGAGTCTGGCCACAGCACAGCCGCGGATCGTCACTCTGAGCAGGCGTGCTGGGTCACAGGCACTGAATTTTCTTTCTGAGCATCCTCCACGTGGCACAGAGTCCACGCGATGGCGACATACAGAGGTCCTGGAGGTGACTGAAAGGCAGACTGGAATCGACAGCACCGCCCCCTCTCTCTCCCCTGCTCAGGGCATAGAACCAACTGCCTCAGTTCAGGATCACCTTTCTAAGTGAAGGCCATCTGCATGGACACGCAACTTGTCCCAAAAGGTGTTGCAGGATAGAGGTGATTGGTCGAGGTGAACATGTCCATGAAGGAACAGGAGAGAGAGAAGACCCCAGTGAAGTATTGAATGAACTCCTTCAAGTCCCCATACCTTAGATAGAGGGCTTTCTCCAGCGCTCAGGGCCAGGAACTGTCCGCATTCGCCAATGGATAGAGAGCAGTGAACCAAACAGAGCTCCTTGCCACAAAGGGTTCAGTGAACAGCAAACACCCGGCTGGCACCTGAGCCTTTGCCAGTCCTGACCCAGCCAGATCTCTCACAGGACAAACACTTTTCTATCTCAGGATGGCGAGATTGGTTCTGACCCAGAAGGTGTGGGGCTGACAAGATGTTTTCCTATTTTTGTTTTTTGGGGGTGGCTCATCTAACTGTGCTCGGGGCTCACTCCTGACTCTGCACTCAGGGATTACTTCTGCAGTGTTTGGGGGATCATATGGGTACTGGGGATTAAATCCAGGTTGGAAGAGTGCAAGGCAAATACCTCTCCCTCTGTATTAGCTTGGAACAGTGAGTGATAAGCTAGAAGGAGCCCAGCTCTTGGCCTCCTTATGACTAAGGAATATACTTTTATGGTATGAAGTCACTGATTTGGGGAGTTGGTCTCTACCTGGCAAGACAAGAGGCTGATGGGAGCAAGGACTTAATAGGTCTTTGGGCTGATGCTCTAAAACCTGTTCTCTTTTCAGGTTGGGGGAGCCAGAGTGGGCTCTGAAATGTCTCCTCTACCCTACCTCCCCAGATACACGTTCTTCTGGAAGCTTCCTGCCCAAGTTGCTGAGAAAGTATTGGAGTACTGCTTAGAAAACATCAGATGTCCCAAGACTGTTGACTACAGCCCAGCCTTCTCCTTGCCCTCTTGCAGGCCTGCACTCATCTGTGCAATGAAGGTGGATCGGCAGCTGACCAGGCTCACTTAGATGGAGGAACAGTTGCTCACATAAAGGGCCACCACTACAGGGAAGCTGCAGGCCCGTCAGAGCAGTAAATGTTCCCCAAGGAGCAGACAACAGCCTGTATCCTCTCTAGAGGAGCAGCTTCACCTCTCAGCAACCAGTGTATCTTTATATTTAAAAGTCAGCTTTCTGGGGAGCTGACTGAAATTCAGCTGTACTTGCTTTGGACATGACCTGGGCTGATGTACAGGAGGGTCTGGGGAAGGGTGTGAATTAAAAGCAGTGGGCCTGGAGTAATATTAGTAATTAGTAATATTAGTAATATTCAAGAGGTGGGGGTTCTCCTTTCACCTATACTTTTGACAGACAGCTTCTCTATTTTACTCTCTAAATTTCTCATCTAGAAAACCTGCGTTGCCAAATCCACTGATTTGTTAGGAGCAGGAAGTGGGGGGTGAGTGGGATGGGAAACAGAACAGAAAAACAAAACTCTGAAGGTTTGGAAAGAACTTTATGAAGTCAAAATTCCAGTCCTAACTGCTTCCTCCATACCCCAGAAGGACTTTATTTGGAAATGGGGTGTTGGAGATGCAGTTAGTTGAGATTGGGAGGGTGAGCCGCTACATTGACAGGACACAACACAGGCACACAGACACATGTGAGCTGTAGTGGCCGCAGTGCTGCCAGCTCTATCACACACTCACCACAGGACACAGAGCCTGAACGACCTCCTCTTTAGTCTTAAGGGAGCAGCCAAAGGGTTCCAGGATTGTGAACCCAGTAGTCTGTGGGTTCATGCTACCCTGTCAGTGATTTCTGCTTCTCTGGGCCAAGGAGCATCCACTGTGAACAATTCCCAGAGCACCATAAGGCTGGATAATGCCATGGTCCATTGAGGAGAGGTGGGAATCAAATCCTGTGTCCAATGTCAGCCATGGATAAGGTCCTGAATTTGAGAAGTGGTAGCACTGACGGGAGGCACTGACAGGAGGCACCAAGACTGAAGAGCAGGCTGGAAAGACAAGCTGCTCTAAGGCTGAGTTGGTGTCAGGCTGGCAAAAAGGAGTCAGTGTAGAGTCTCTGCTGAGTCTGTACTCAGTATGCTGAGTTCATGCTGAGTGCATGCTGAGTCTCTGCTGAGTTCATTGCTGAGTGCATGCTGAGTCTCTGCTGAGTTCATTGCTGAGTGCATGCTGAGTCTCTGCTGAGTTCATTGCTGAGTGCATGCTGAGTCTCTGCTGAGTTCATTGCTGAGTGCATGCTGAGTCTCTGCTGAGTTCATTGCTGAGTGCATGCTGAGTCTCTGCTGAGTTCATTGCTGAGTGCATGCTGAGTCTCTGCTGAGTTCATTGCTGAGTGCATGCTGAGTCTCTGCTGAGTTCATTGCTGAGTGCATGCTGAGTGTACCTGAGACCCTGC
Organism: Suncus etruscus; assembly: GCF_024139225.1. Lineage (NCBI taxonomy): Eukaryota > Metazoa > Chordata > Mammalia > Eulipotyphla > Soricidae > Suncus > Suncus etruscus. Next base: position 87,535,832 of record NC_064850.1, read on the forward strand.
TAGGTCCACGCTGAGTCCTTGCTGAGTCTCTACTGAGTTCATGCTGAATTCACGCTGACTAGAGCAGGCTTTCCCCAATCTCTCTGCCTGTGGGCTAGTAAAACAGCCTTCTCAGGCCCCACATTTCAGCAGTTGGTTTTCTAGAGACCTGGCATACACCCCACACTCTGCCTGGGGGTGTGCCTGAGCAGAGAGGGCCCTCACTGGGCTCCTTGGGTACTTTATTTTGAAGCAAAGGACTTTTTGCCTTTATGAAGTTTATGAGTCTTGTGTGTGTGTGTGTGTGTGTGTGTGTTGACATGTATTTATTGACTTAATCACGGCCTTACCTTGTTGAATTCTTATACTAGCATCAAGAGTGGGTTATTGTAATTGAGTCAATTTTACAGTCAAATGGAGGTGCAAAGGTCCCAGAGCAAATTTTAGGGACCAATTGTGTCTGACCCTGAAATCAATGTGCATGTGACTAAATGCTCTACCCTTTTGAATTGCCACATAGTTCATATGGACCAGGCTGTTAAGAATGAACCCTAAAAAGAATAATTTGTTCAACATCATAGTGTACTATAGTCATGGTCTTGGTTGACAGTGACAGTTATGGGAAGGGAAACTCACAGGAGCTGCATGCTGAGGGAATCCCAGCTCTGTGAGGCGGATCTCAGAGCAAGGAGGAAGCAGCTTGTCTCCTGAGGATACCTGTGAAGGGCAGCCACTATAAGACCGGGGCTCCTGCCATATCCCAACTCCCCCATTGTATTTGGGCCTCTTTCCAACATTTGGCCCTAGCTCTCGGCACAAAATCAAATTGTATTAAGTTGTGTTGAGTCTACCTGAAAGAAAACTGAAGACTATTTGAGAGAGGATTTGATAGTTAACTGGGCACAACATGGAGTCTGGTCTGAGCTGCCTCCCTGCAGGGAATCTACCATGAAGTGAGGTGGTGCTGCTCATTTCTAGAAAGAAGAACCTTTACCAATAGCCATGTTCACTATCATACATAAAGGAAAACATCTGCACAAAACAACTTTGAACAGACAATAATGCATATCAGTTTGAACATCTCTGGTGGTAAAATAAATGAAAGATTAAGAAAAGCAAGTTGATTCTGATGTTAAAAATTCCTCTTGACAGGGCTTTCTGCATTACCCTTTAATGGTGAGGTGAAACAAGAGGACGCTCCACATCCTGACTTCTATGTAGGATATGCAGATTTCAGAATCTTTAATACAGAAACATGATACCAACAACAGAGACTGTATGAAAAGTGTGTTGGCACTATGGACAATGTTTTGGATTGGACGATCTAACTTGTCTGGAGTCTAGAGTTGGTCTTATGCCAGGAAACTTCAGGAATAGAGTCTCTTTGTATTTAGGCCAAGGTTATTCCTTTCCATGCCTCTCATATTTTGGTGGGCCTATGCAAACAACAATTGCCACTTTAACACCGTTTTTTCTGTGCTCCTTTGACTCTAATTCTTAAAAAAAAAAAAACCACTTAAAATTTGAGGTTCACTTAAGCTAATATGCATGTACAGGGAAATGTAAAAAATACTATGCCTCTAATGTTTAAGGAGTTACATAAGTTTTATGGCTTTAGATTGCCTTGTGTGCTGTTAAGAAATATTATAATGTGTTACAATCTGGGGACTTGAGGGACAAAGTAATTGTACATGGATTCTATTTTTTTTTGTCTTAATGTTCTTTGGCTGAAAGTTCAAAGTTAAGATATCAGCAAGGGGACTTCTGAGAATTATGTTATGGGTGATTGTCCTTCCACTGTAACTTTACCTTGTCCTCTTTCTTTGCATCTTTGTTTTCATAATTAAAAATTAAAAAAATCTAAAAATTCCTCTTGAATGGGTTTATTGATGCATCCTATGTCCATGTACCTGGAAACATTTTCAGTTGGAACAAACTGATGAGCACACTGCACGAATTCAGGATTCCTTAGGAAAACCTGTGCTGAGCTTGTCAAAAGTTCATAGGAGATAACTTGAAGAGGCACCCACTGTGTAAGGTGAATTATTTAGGTCTTTGAAAACAACAATATGAGGATAGATAGTTAATACAGGAGGTAGGATACTTGCCATGCATGCAGCTTGACCCAGGTTTAATTGCTGGCATGGACTCTATATGGTCCCCTAAAGGTATGATCCCTAAGAACAGAATCAGGTGTGATTCCTGAGCACTGCTAGTAATGACCCCAAAGCAAAAATACATAAAATGAATGACAACAAGTTGAACTATAATAGTAATTCTAAATTTGGTAAATAAAAGAAAACATCAAACAGGAATTACCTTGACCTTCCTGAATAAATGTAAGCAAATACAGGCAAAAAAAAGTTGGTAAAAGCTATTACTGGACTGAGATGGAATTCCCAGCAGCATTTAGGGTTTATTTGTTAACCCCTATGCTATTTAAAAGTCATTTTTATAGAAGAATTTCAACTAACTAACAAACACAGGAAGAACAATTAAGTTTAAAAAAATTTATATTGAGCTCCAGACTGACATCACATCAATGACTGCTGAGAACTTTGCGTACAAGTTGAAGGTCCTTTACTGGGGCTGAATGAAGCTACAGTTTTGTTCCACTAGTTAGTCCTGAGACTACCAATATCAGCTTCCTTTGTCCCCTGATGGTGCCCAGCACCATTGAAGGAGTATTTCTGTTAGAAAATCAGGACTGTGGCTCTACCTACAAATTATTGAAAAAGCTGAGCAGAAAATCATACTCATGATCCCCTCCAGGTTTTGATCAGCTAAGTTTTAAATGTAAAGATAAAAAAGAAGAAAACAGACTTTTCAAATGAACACAATTTATAAACAAACTCTATTTTTGTTTTTTTTTGGGGGGGGCCACACATGGCTGTGCTCAAGGGTTACTCCTGGTTCTGAGCTCAGAAATTGTTCCTGGCAGGCTTGGGGGACCATATAAGTTGCCAGAAATCAAACCCAGGTCCAGGTTGACTGCATGCAAGGCAAAGGCCCTACTGCTGTGCTATCACTCTGGCCCCTTGGACAAACTCTTGATACAAACAAATCAGCTATAAAAATAACCTTTTCTGGGATTGGAGCAATAGTACAATGGGTAGGGCACTTGCCTTGTACACAGGCAACCAGGGTTTGATTCCTCACATCCAATATGGTCTCCTGAGCACTGCCAAAAACAATTCCCTAGCATCACTGGGCATGGCTCCAAATGAAAACAAACATTTCTGAGAAAAAAGTTAAATCTGAACACTGACTACATATTAGGGGAATTAGAAGAATTTAAGAATAAGTGACATGATGCTGAACGTTTACATCATAATGTCTGGGAACATAGCCCTGGAGAGAGAGCAGGATAGTGGTAGATAAAATGGGCCAGGCAACTGCAAGTAAATTAAGGCTGAGTAGGTGTAAGGACTGGTTGCAGCATAATCTTTGCTGTTGAACATATTTAGAGATTTTATAATAAAATATTAGGAAAAAGCTAACTACAACTAAGCAGATCTTCTCGCAACATAATGAAAGACTCTAAACTAGGCTTCGTCCTAGGATAGGTGCAAAAACCAAGATCATCAACTACAGAAGACTGATTAAAACAACAGTGATGGAACACAGTTTCTAGAACCATAAAGAAAGACTCCATCATAGGCTTCATCCTATGACATGTGCAAATACCAAGATCTCTAACTACAGAGGCCTGATTTTATCATCCACTATGGGGTGAAAAGTTTCCAGACACCAAAAAGGACCTAGGGAAGAGTAAAAGAACATGTAAGGAGCCTGTAGTTATTCCCATGACAGTATACTTCAAGGGTGGAGAAACCCTGTATCTCTTAGGCCAAGGGAATTCCCTTTCTAATCTCCCCAATATTTACTGTGCCTATACAAAACAAACAAACAAACAAACAAAAAAACTAAGCACAAAATCATTTTTCTTTTAGTTTTGTTATTGTTGTTTGTTTATTTTCAGTGTTTTTTGTACTTTTTATTTCAGGATAGTGGTTATTGTGTGGTTGTTCTCTTTATTGCTGTTGTGCTTTTCAAGTTTTTGTTTGATTTTTTGTATTGTTCTTATGTTTTTCCTTCTTTTTCCCTTTCTTCTCTTACATTGATATTTATAGCCTCTAAAAGGACTCCTCCCATTTTTTGCTTGTTTGATTTTGCCCCATTTTATTTTTTCTTTCCTTCAAACAGAACCACATAACTTGAACCATCTTGTTCTACCTCACAAATTGAGGGGGAAATAATGGAGGATACCAAGACCACCAACAGTCATATGAACATTAAGTAGAAATAAAAAATGATCAGACTTAATCACCAAATCCAAAGCCAACGACAACAAAATTGATACCCAATATACAACAAGCTAGACACAGAGGGGTCCACTTATACTAGTAGCCTGGGGAGGTAAAGGAGAGAGATATGGGATGCATGCTGGGACCAGGGGTGGAGGGAGGACAACATTGGTGGTGAGAACACCTCTGATTCAATGTCACTATGTGCTTAAAATATTACTGTGAAAGATTTGTAATCCACTTTGGTCAAAATAAAAATAATTATAAAATAAAAAAGTGTTAGGAAAAAGCTTTAATAAGTAATATTACTTAAGTTTACACATTTTTATTTGTTTGTAGTGTGTGTGATACAGATAATGTAGTAGTTTTTATAGTTGGTCTTAACAGGATCAACAGATTGGGTCTTCATCCAAATTCACCTCTGGCACAACTGCTTTCTATTGAAAATGACTTCTTGACAGATGTGAAATATGCTCCTACCAAACAGATCCAGATGAAATTCCAAGGAACACCAGGCAGGTATGGGCCAAAGGTACTTAAGGTATTGCTGGGGCCAAACCCACAAGGTTATTACCACGGTCAAAAACAGTGTAAAACTGTCTAATAAAGACATCACCTAAGATCCAGAGGGGCCCTACTGGAGGCTGGATGTCATTGGCTTGAAAGCCACTGCTGCATAAGTTCATTCCATCCACAAAGTCCTGGGTGAGAAAGGATAGGTGAGTTCATGGGTGGAGGGTCTTTGGGCCATAGACTCTACTGTGTGCTTAAACTATTGCTTTGCTATTTGGGCAGGTTGGTTTTTCTTCCTACTCCACAAATTTCTAGCCTGGTTCCCTTAGTCAAGTATCTATACAGACTCAAATAGTCGGCCTGAGTGTCTGAGTTCTATAATTTTGAGAATTTTTTTATTTGTTAGTCACCCTCTTTATCTCTTTCTGACAACTGAAAAACCAGAGCCTTGCTGTGTGGTTGCAAGATCAGAAGATAAATTGTTTCTTTAAATCTAGTCCTTTTCACTTTTGAGGAAGCTCATTTTAAAATTATTATTGTTATTATTATAATTATAATTGTTATATTTTGGGGCTATACCCATCTGTGCTCAGAGCTTATTCCTAGCTCTGTGCTCAGGATCACTTCTGGTGATGCTCAGGAACCATATGTGTCACCAGGTATAGAACCTTGGTTGGCTGCATTTTCTATGGGAATTTTTACAGACAAGTTTTTCTATGGGAGAGAAGCCACTCTGCATAGCTGGACTTGGTTATTTTATTGTTGATGTTCTTGGCAGGGTGATCTGAGTGGCAGGCATCAAGGCCTCTAGCACTCCTTAGTTTTAGAGTCCCTGACCTTAGTTTTCAGTTTAGCTGAACCTTCTTTATAAAGCAAAGACTATGGTAAATGTGGGTCTAAATATCAGGTAAACCCTTCAAATCTGATGTTGCTTCTGAGAATATGGAAAAATTGTTTGAGAGGAAGGAGATAAAAATTAAAAGTTATTACCTCTTTGTCTAAGGATTGAGGTGGCTTTGACACATGGTTCAGATAGTAGTGGGAAAGTGTGAGGACTACTTAGGATTCACATAGGAGAATATAGGGGTGCTAGTGTGACAATAGTGAATAAGATGATGATCTTGACCCAGTTACATGGCTGGTTTGACCTGAGTCTGGGGTTTATTTGTCCTCTCCTGACTCCTTTGTGGAGGAGCCTAAAGGACTTGGTGTGCAACTATACTTTAACCTATGCTTGCACTTTCTATTGTATTTGTGAAGGAATGCTGGAGATTGAAGTGTGGGGAAGAGGGTATCTAAAGCTCTCTTCCCATGCCTCAGTGCTCCCTCTGATATATTCGCTTTAAAGTTGTAAGCTACTTGAGGGTAAAGTGAAAGTAGTAAACTGTTGCCAATCAGCTGTGGTGCTGAAGATCCTGTCAATGGTAGGGTGGAGAGATGGCATATTTCTAATATGAACAAGCAGATTTCCTGTTTTAACTCACCCTTCAAATGTAGAATCTATAGCATCAAAGGACACATTCTTGGAAGAGAATGCTGGTGTGAATGTCAGAAGAAATAGAACTGTATTCTGTTCCCCCATCCAGCTCAAAAAGCTCAGACTTTGAACCAGGGAACTCTACTGGTCTCATACCCTAGCTATAAAGCAGGATAGCAACAATAGCATCCATCAACATAGGCGACTGAGGCAATTAAACCTGGCGTTTAAAAATCCCATTGACATGGTCAGAAAAATCTCATGAAATGGCTTGCTTAGGAGTTCTTGCTGCTTCAAGGCACCAGAGAAAATGAGAGAAGCAACCCAGGAGTCTTTCCACTATAGGCATCCTGTGTCTATCACAGATAGCCCTTGCTGCCAAGTGGGAAGAGAGCTGGGGTAAAATCTCATTTGAGAATTTACATAATAAGAAAAAAGTTGTTACCTGCTGAGTGTAGGTAGATGGTTGAAGAGTGTAGGGGATTTTATTGATGATGAAGGTGACATCTGGCATGATGTTGAGGTTGTCACACTCCACTGCATACTAAAAGGTAATATAGAAGATTTACTTAGGCTCCTGGGCTCCTGGGAGAGAGTCTACCTCCACCCCACTGACCCCTTTGCACCCTCCAAAGCACTCACTTCTTCATCTATGGGTTCTGCTCCAATGGCTTTTTGCAACTGTTGGATCTCCTTGTAGGGTCCTGCGATGAGGGAGGTCCCTGTGTCTACGATGGCCTGGCAGCCTTCAGAGCAAAACATTACTGTACCTCCCACCTGGATTCTGAGGAGTATAGGATGCATCATCATCGGCTCCCTCCCCTGACTCTCTCCCACCCCAAACCTTCCCTTGGCTCACTTCTACTCTCACTCCCTCTGGACTCTCTGCACTGACACAGGCAGCACTTCATTCTGGGGTCTTTCACCATACAAGTGTATCCAATTCTTTTTGGACTGAAACCCATAGCAAGAAGTGCATTTGTTTCTTGATCCAGTACCCAAACAAGTATATGAATTAAAGTTTCATGAACAGCACCTAATCTTATTATAAAATATACATTCTGACATTTTCTGACTTATTCCTTTCATTAGAAAGTGTAGGCTATGGTCTCTTATAGTGATTTGATAACCAATTACCAGGTACCCACTATGTTTGAAAATGCCTCTGCAAACAATGAACACTAGCAACTTTTTAGTTTGTGCTTACAGAGCAGCATCTTACAGGAATTATTTCTTGGTGGAACTGAATCTGAATCACAATATTTTGAGTCTTTGTATTGTCTAGGACAGTGTTAGGAAAGTGGCTGGCATTTAGGTTGCCCTCCCTGCCTCTCCCACCCAGAAGATATGTTTAACACATGGCAAGGTTCAGCTACAGTGCCATTCTTATGACACCTTGAGAAGTTTTTCCCATAGAAGCCATCTTGCCCCATCTGCTGGGCCACTTTGGTACACTTTTCTTTGAATTACTGACAAGTGGAAGTCTACCCATATAGAAATGATTTTTTTTTATGTATGTCTTACTCCCTCCACCCAGTTTGATAATTGACATACAATTCTGCTATGTTTCAGGGGAAGGCCTGATAATTTGACATAAAAGCAAATTACAAATGATTCCCACAGTGACTTTAGCTAACACCCACGACCACATAAACTGTGGTTTCTTGTGCATATAACCGTTAGGAACTGTTCTCTTAGTAATTTCGAAGTGTTAACTAGTTAGTCAAAATAGGAGACATTGCCATGAATTTTGCATATGGATAGACATGGAGAGTATTATGCTGAGTAAAATGAATCAGAGGGAGAAGCATAGACATACAGTGATCACACTCATCTGTGAGATATTTAAAAAGCCCATAATATGAGAATAATATCTAAACACAATAGAAATGATGGGCGAAAAGTGCAGCAAAGACAGAGAAGGGACCACTATGATATTCTTAGTTGAAAATGATCACTCTGGAAGAGAGATGGAAACTGAAAGGAAATAAAGTGAGATGCATGATACCCCTTCAGTAACAGTACTGCAAACTACAATCTCTAAAAGGAAAAGAAGAAAAGTAAAAAAAGAGAAAGAGAAGGGGCCGGAGTGGTGGTGCTGAGTGGTAAAGCACCTGCCTTGCTTGCACTAGCCTAGGACAGACCGCGGTTAGATCCCCCGGCATCCCATATGGTCCCCCAAGCCAGGAGCGATTTCTGAGCACATAGCCAGGAGTAATCCCTGAGCATCACTGGGTGTGGCCCAAAAACCAAGAGAGAGAGAGAGAGAGAGAGAGAGAGAGAGAGAGAGAGAGAGAGAGAGAGAGAGAGAGAGAGAGAGGAGAGGAGAGAGAGAAAGAGGAGAGAGAGAAAGAGAGAGCGGAGAGAAAGATAGAGAGAGAGAGGAGAGAGAAAGAGAGGAGAGAGAGAAAGAGAGAGGAGAGAGAAAGAGAGAGAGAGAGAGAAGAGTACCATGGGAGGGTAAGTGGTAAAATTGGTGGCAGGAAATGAACACTAGTGAAGGGATGGATCTTAGGACGTTGTTTGACTATATTTCAACTATCTACAATGTTTTAACTCTGTATTTTATAGTGCTTTGCATGCCAAATACTTCTAACCTTATAACTAGATATTTGAACATTTTGATCGCCTTTACCCAATTTCTCCACTCCGTGATTCTGGCTACTGAAATGTGATATCTTATTTTTATGGGTTTCTGTTATTTTCTATTTCACACATAAATGAGGTAACATAGCATTAACATTTCTCTGGTCCCCTCAAAGCATCCATGACCATCCATATTGTCAGAAATGACAAGATTTTCTTCTTTTTTGACTAAATTCTGTTGTATGTGTACCAACCACATTTTTTAATGCAGTAGACATGGATGTGGAGATCTCTTTGACGTAATGATTTAATTTATTTTTTATAAATATCCAGAAATAAAATTACTGGATCCTGTTAATATGTCTGTATAATAATATGTGTGGTAATAATTATGCATCATGTCTTATACAGAAGTCCATTTTTGCCTGCTTCCTTCACTCACTCATATTTTGTTTTATGTGTTTCTTAATGTTGACTAATAAATGAGTACATGGCAATGAGTTTCTATTGAATCATTAGTGTACAACTTGTACAAGGAAGGAAAGTGAAAGTTGGTACTTGATTTACTTCCCTAGTTCCAGTGCTCCTTTTGAACCTCTGCTTTGCAACCCCTCCACTCCCACCCATGTCAACTCAGCACTCTACACCTTCAGCCTCATACCAAGATATGTTCATTAAGATACATTTAATCAATCTAATTAGGTAAATAGCCTCTCCATGGAGGTCACTTACGAGTCCAGTGCAATCTGCCAGAAGCTTTGCTTGGTGACAGGGACCCAGTTTAATATCCCAGAGAAATGGGAATGGTCATAACCTCCGAAAATCAGCTCACTCGCAGCACCATCTTCTGAGTTACTACTCAGAAAGAAAGACATTGTTAAAGGAAGACATTTTGGGAACCCTGGCAATGAGCCTTAGCTGGCTTGGTTATTTACACTAAAGACCTAGAGAGGCAGGAATGTCAGTTTTGGTTTTGAGTCAAAATGTCTGACTGCCACCGGTTGGATCTGGGACAGAATTGTCACTATTTTTTTGTTGTTGTTGTTGTTTATTTGGGGAGGGGTTGGGTCACATTCTGTAGCACTCAGGGGCTACTCCTGGCTCTATGCTCAGAAATCGCTCCTGGCAGGCTTGGGGGACCATATGGGATGCTGGGATTTGAAACACCATCCTTCTGCATGCAAGGCAAACGCCCTACTTCCATGCGATCTCTCCATCCCCGATGTCACTAATTTTTGACTGTCTTTCTGCTTCTTGGCTATATGGGGAAGGGAGATGGCAATTGGGGCTCATGGGTCTGATCCTTTAGACACGGAGGTAGACATACCATGTGCTTTAAGGTATCTCCAGGAAGCTGAGTATACTGGTAATGGGTGTGGTGTTAAAATTATATAAAAGAGAAACCATCATTAATAATATTATAAATCACAGTACCTCAATCAATCCAAAAAAGAGGTACCCACAAGAAATCTTTTCCCCAAATATATTCCTAACATAGTATTGTCCAGCTTTCTGAACTTTCTACATGATATCTTCTTTGTGCCCAGGCAAAGAAGCTGATTAGAATGCAGTGCTACTCCCTGAAACTTGACTATTAGTTTTCAGTACTATTGACTTATCAGATTATTTTCTGACACTAATAGGGTTCTGGATGAAAAGGACAGAAAACAGATTCATTGTCAGGAAGAAAATGACAACAGAAAAAGTCAACTTGGGGCTTGCAAGACAGAGCAGTGAGGTGGAAGGGATCTGACTTGATGTGAGAGTCTTGGGAGTCCTGGGTTTTCAAGAGAAGGGAAGGCCTTTCCCACCCTCATTGGAGGCACCATGCTAATATTTGGCCTACTTTATTTCATTTCAGAATCCCATGACCTTGTGTCATTTGAGGCAACTGGCCCAGTGACGTCAATACCAGTCCGTTTGGCTGCAAAACCTTTGCTATTTCACTTACTACTGATGCCTTCCCAGGTTGGAAGGGGGTAGGAAGTTCTATAAGGGGGTTAAGATGCCCTCCCCTCTTAGACATGGCCTAGTTCCACTGCAATCATACCAAGAGTGGAGGCCACTCTAGAGAGAGGAAGTTCAGCTCTCCATGAGAAAAGAGGAGGCAAAGGGCTGCAGCTAATGTAGGAATGCTCCCAGCAGGTTCACTGAGAAGGAAGGGAAGAACTTGAGAAAAGTGCCAGTGGCAGCAGCTGTTTAAAAAGCTGGTGAAATAGGCCCGGAGAGATAGCTCAGCGGCGTTTGCCTTGCAAGCAGCCGATCCAGGACCAAAGGTGGTTGGTTTGAATCCCAGTGTCCCATATGGTCCGCCGTGCCTGCCAGGAGCTATTTCTGAGCAGACAGCCAGGAGTAACCCCTGAGCACTGCCAGGTGTGACCCAAAAACCAAAAACAAAAACAAACAAACAAACAAACAAAAAAAAAAAACAAAAAAAAAAGCTGGTGAAATATATGCAAGGTAAAAAGTTTTCAGTGTTTCCATTTTTAAGAGTATCACATTGTTGTCCAAATCATCTCCAGAGCCTTTTCATTTGCAAAACAAAAATTATTACCATTAAAGAACCACCTCTGACAACCACCATCTACTTCTGGTTTCTATGAATTTAGCTTTAAGTAGCCAAATAAAGTTATATCATAAGAATGGTCAACCTTTTTATTTTCCTTTGGGATACTCTCCCCCTCTTTTTCCTCTCAGCATTTTCTCATTTTTGGATCACACCTGGCTGTGTACTTAGGGATCAGTAAAGGCCAGGTGATATTCTACTACTTTATTACTTTTGATGCAACTATATTATTGTTGACTTATTTTTCCTTCTAATCCCTCCCCTATTTCCTCCCTCCCTGGCCACACATACATACACACTAAAATTACCCTATTTTCTTGCGTTTCCAGTGCCCAGCAAGATGCTCAGCTGATGATAGGAATTTGATGGAGATTTGCTCAATGAAAAATTAAATATCCAGAGCCAGAGATTCCCTTAAATTAGTCATGGTGTACTGTTTGCAGCTTTTAATAAGACTGTATAGGGCTAACTCCATTTTATTATTCACAGAGGGTTAGGGTTTTGACATGGTGTGCACAGTTGGTAATAGGTCAAACCCAGGTGCTGTGACTGTTAAAGGCTCTTGCAGCAGCTGGAACTATCCGCTTGTGGTCATAATACCCTAAACTTTGTGGAATTGATGGGCCTTACCTGCTCATGTACACGGAAAACATGGGTATATCTATCAGGTTCTGGGCCATCATGTTGTCAAAAACTGGGGTCACTCCCTCAAGAGCCAAAGAAGGGTAACCCAGGCCTAGAATTCCATCAAATTCTGGCATTACAAAGGTATCTCCTGGCTCTGTGACACTCTCTCCAAACTGCTGACTGACCACAGTCAGTCCCTCCACCTGATCAGAGAAAATAGAGAAAAAATGGCTTTTGAGCTCATTGGCAGATTCTTGTAGATTTTCTTTCTTCCCTAAAGAGAATTCTTCCTTCCTAGTTTTTCTTGATTAAATAGGCAGAGATTTTATTTTTTCAGTCATAATTCACCATATTAATTAAAAAAATTGCTTTTTGTACTCAGAAATCACTCCTGGCTTTGGATTACAAATCTGGAAATTATCAAATGGGCTTTGGGAAAAATGAAAGGGGTGATACAGTGGACTAAAAATGAAGTTGTGTCATCAGTAGAGTGCCAGGTACTTGAATTGTGGTGAGGTGTACACATCAGGAACACAGACCTTAGTACTACTATCAACATGCTACCTAAACCAGGAGAAATAATTGAAAATAAATTCTCCCTTTGTGTGGATGCAGGTTGCTGAGGTCACAGGACACATGAGTCACACAGGACACATCTGAGCATCAGACCCCCTGTCCCAGAAATTCTAGGCAACCCAATTTCCCTCTGGGATACTTTTCCTTTTCTTTTCCACCTTTACTTGTGAAGAACACAAGCACCCTGGAACTTCTCTGTGAGGTCCCTGGCAACACTTTACCTGGGGTTTTGTCCTCTGGGGTGTGGGCACAGCATCTGAGGCCCAGAAAGTTGCTACCTTTCACCATAGCCCAGCATCTCTCTGTAAACCTCATGCAAGCTCAGAGAAGCATTGCTAACACCAGTCCCCCAGAGCTACTCTGCCTGCCAGGAAACAGAGGTCTATATACAATATGCACAAGTAATATGTCTGTGTTTAATCTGTGTGCTGGAGCACTTGTGTGTGTGCATGTACATGTGTCTATGTGTGCATGTGTGCACTTGTGTATCTGTCTTTGGGGGTAAGGACCCCATACCTGGTGATGCTCAGGGGTTTCTCCTGGCTCTGCACTCAGAAATCACTCCAGCTGGAGCTCAGGGATTGAACCCAGGTTGGTCATGTGGAAGGCAAGTGAACTACTACCATACTATACTATCTCTCTGGTCCCACACTAAATTTTTCAATATATACCATAAATAGTTGAAGTATAATAACAAATACAGAAGCTAAAAGTGTACAGTTCAATGATTTTTTGCCAGATTCATACATATCTATATAAAAAAGATTCCTGACTATGAAATAGAGCATTACATAACTGAGGAAAGCATAGGCAGAATACTCCAAGACTTAAACCTCAAAGGTGTCTTCAATACCACGATACCAATGGCAAGGGAAATATAATCAAATCTGAATAAATGGGACTACATTAAACTAAAACATTTCTGTATGGCAAAAGAAATACTGAAATAAAAACTAAAAGACAACTGAGTGAGAGAAAATATTTGTACTCAACACAAAATAAAGGGTTGATATCTAGAATATACAAAGTACTCAAAAAAGTTAACCCCACAAAACCTAAAAACAAAAACACACATCAAAAATGGGGAGAGGAAGTAAACAGATACTTCTCTGAGGAAGACCAATAGATGTCCAACAGGCACATGAAGAAGTGATCATCATCACTTATCTTTAGGAAAATACAAATCAGGACAATGAGAGGGTGGCACATATCAAAAACATTGTAAACAAATTTTGTTGGTGGAAATGTGGAGAAAAAGGAACTCTCAATCACTGTGGGTAGAAATGCTGCCTTGTCCAACCCGTTTGAAAAACAGTACAGAGGGTTCTCAGTAAACTAAAATTCAATCTGTCATTTGACCCAGCAATCTAGCTTTTGAGTTTCTATCCCAAGGACAAAAAAACACTGATCTAAAAGTATATATGCATACCACTATTCATCGCAGCACTCAGTACAACAGCTAAGAGTTGGAATCAACCTAGATGTCCAATAACAGATGAGTATATAATTAAGATGTGGTATGTGAGTAATGTGATCTGTAAGTATGGTTTATCTTATGTTTTGTGATGATCTTTTATAATTTTATAGTTAATTAATATTTTATGGGGTTTTTTTTTTTTTTTTTTTGAGTTTCCAGTGACTCAATAGGTTGAATGCATGCAAGTGAGAAATCTGGTTTTGATCCCTGGTAGTATATGGGACCCTGACCACTGCTCAAAGTGACTCCTGAAGGGGATTAGGTTTCCAGTCTCATTCTTGCTTTGGGATCTTCCAAAACCACTGAGCAATCTGTTTGGCCCTTCTGCTTGGAATTCTTAACAGTTTCAAAATTGGAATGAACAGAGCATGAGGACAACACTGAGTTACACTTTCCAGGAAAGCACCTGAGTGACCTACTCAGCAGGTAGTGCTCCTTGTTGCCTGGCCAGGCCACCCCATCTTTGGGAGCCACTTCTGCCCCAGGATGATCTGAAAATATCCCCTGAGTATTCTGACAGAGTTGGCTATCCAAGTGTCTGTCAAGAGAGAAGAGGTGAAGGAAGGGTTCGTACTCACAGAGACTTGGTCCACTCCAATGATCCCAGTCAAGCTCCCGGTCCCATACTTTAAGATGAAAGGACTGCCCTGTGCTCTGTATGTGTCAGACTGCGAAGGGCTGAACTGGGTATGTGTATCTGCAAAATAAGGCTGCTACTTTTTCTTTGATTATTGACCTTGCCCGTGTCCCATCATCTCAGAGGTAAGACATTTTCTCCGAATCCCCTAGAAATGCAGGCACTGGCCCTTTCTAATGATTCCTGCACCCCCCTCATCACCACCACGAGGCCTTAATGGGAACCTAATCATTGGTCCTGGACAAAGTGACCTTATGAGGCATACTAAGATACGTGCCATTTATTAGACTCCAGCAACAGTCTCGGCCAGTAGTAGGGCAAAAGCTTGGCATTTAATAGAAACCCAGGCACAGTCACTTTCAGAAAACTACTGTGGATGACTCCTTGCAAAATGCTTGGAAACTTTGTCATGAAGTTTCCTGAGACATTGCATCTCTAGGACTTGGTCTGCATACACGAAATAAGTTTCTCCTTAGCTTATCATTTTTGATCCTTATAAATCTCTGAGGTACATCTTTTTTAACGACCCTCCCACAAGACTCCCCAGTTCCATCTGGTTGTGCTGAGAGGTCAGTCATCAAGCAGTGAACTGTGTGCTCTGGAACCCCTCCCATTTTGCTCCCCAGAAACAGCCACTGGAAGGGACCTTCCCCCCACATGCCAGTGGGTGTTCCAAGAAAATGAGTCATCAATCATTTGAGGATTTGTATTTTCAGTAACTGAGTTTCATTAACCTTGGTCATTATTAAGCTTTCAACTTGGAGAGCAATTACATTTTTATCTCTTTCTCTCTAGCCTACTTCTTTTTCTGCAGGTTTAGGCAGACTCAGTAGTGGAGAAGGTGTGGCAGAAATGGTCAATTTCTGTCATCCTGCCTTCCAGTGCCAAGAACTGGCTTCCAGTCATTCTTCACTTAATTTTGGTCCTCACTTATGGCAGGCCGGACTGGTGCAATATACAGAGGTGACCCAGAGGTTGGAAGAGCCCGTGTCAAAGATGACAGTGAAGTTCTGTGGTGGAGAGCCAATGGAGATGGTGCCAAAGTACTCCTTCTGTGGTCAAAGGAAAAAGAAAGGAAGCAAGAGGTCAAGAGAGCCTTCCCTGGGGCTGGAGCTTAGACTAGGCTAGCACAGACTAGAGCTTGGGGATTGTGGGCGGCGATATGAAAACGAAAAGCGGTAGAGGTGTGTCTGAATTTCAGGTGGTAGCTTCACCTACACTCTCCCCAGCCTCCTGACTTGCGAGCAAGCCATTGCTGAGTTCATGCTGCTCAGATGAAGAAACTCCAGTATTCTCACCCGAATGTGTGAGCTCTCTGGGGGAAAATACTGGAGTTTCTTCATCTGAGGTCAGAGAGTTGTAGGGTGTTGTGCACAGATCCATCCCTGAGAACTATCCCACCTCTGCTTGCTGCTCTGGTTGCCACTGAGCACACCCTGGTCAAACCTTGCCTCAGATTCCCAGTGCCCCATCCCAGCCCCTGTGCAGCCTCACATCCAGGTAATTGATGAGGGGCTCATTTGCGCTCTTGTCCACTGTGTAGGATTCTGTGTACTGGATCATGTCTAGGTTCTGGGCCTTCCAAAACTCGGAGAGCTGGCCTTGCTTTCGAAGCTTCTTTCGTAGAGACTGGCACCTCCTGAGTGGCACCCTAGGGATAGATCCAGGGGAGGCAGATGTGTTTCTGCTCTCTCTGCTCCTTCACCTGCCCACCCCAGCTTCAACAGAGCCTTGGAAGGCAACAATGGTTGCAAGTGTTCCCCCTCTGGAGTAAGCTTCTCCTACCTGCCAGAACAGCCCTGTGGCTTAATAAAACCTCTCATGACATGTCGTACCCCCTCAGCCCCCCCGCCCCAGCTCAGTTCTATAGGATGTGCTACAGTTCCACAGGCTCCAACTTTTTTCTTTCTTTCTTTCTTTTTTTTTTTTTTGGTGCTGGGATGTGTGTTTGAACACACTCGAGGTACTCTGGGCTTAATCTTGTCTCTGTGCTCAGGGATCACTCCTGTCAGGACTCAGAGGACTATAAGGTATGCCAGGATTTAGCCCAGGTCAATCACATGCAAGGTAAGTGCCTTGCATATGTGCTATGGCTCTAGCCCATTCTTCTCTTTCTGACACCAGCTATCCTTTCCAGTTGCAGCCTTAAGGACAGTCCCTAAAGGATAGGAGCTTTCCAGGGTCAGGTGCTAGAGTGTAACTCACCTGTGGAGAGATCCTTGTGCCTGACCCAGCTCCATGAATACCAGCAGCAATAGAAGCAGCACTTTCATTGTGGGTCCACTAGTAGTTCCTTCCTACCAGTACCAAAGCCTGCCTTGACTCTCTCTTTTATTCTGTTTCAGGGCAGTGTGACCTTGCAGGTCTGTCCTGCCCATCCCAATCTCAAAGATAATGGACTGGAGTCAATTAATAGCCAGGCCCAGAGTAAACACAGCAAGTGTAACAGGGCGTTCCCCTTCCACCCATAGCTGTGCCCTTCAGCAGCAGCAGGACCTGTCAGTGGGAGGCATGTCACGGAAAGAGATGTTGGGCTCAGTACCTTGTTATCCCAATGTAGGAGAGACCCCCTTATTATAGAACCATCTTTAAAATCTAAGAAGGTGGACTTTACCTCCTAGAGTGGCTATGACCCAGGTCTGTTGAAACTTCTGAACTCAAGCAGCAGAGCCCGTTACCACTTGTCCCATGTGCCATCACTACCCAGTACTGGGGCAGGAGATAGGAGACCTCATCAATCTATGGCCTAGTAAGTCTCTTGATAGTAGCTGTGGGCACTGATTTCCATCTCTGAACCCCAAGAAAAAGACAGACTTGGAGTTTGGAACTAAAGTGAGGCCTTCCTAAAGCTTCTAAAAGTTTAGAAGCGTACCCAAGGTGCTCAGGGAACAGCCCGTACCCTTGACTCCTGACTCAATGGGAGCAAAACCTCTGTAGCATTTCCCCATGTTCTAGGTTGCCTGCTTTCTAATTCATCACTAGGGAGAAATATCATTATATTCTGCCTATATTGTAAGTTGAAGAGCTGAAATATCAAAGAACATATTTTGATTTCCTCCCCTTTTTTGTAGAGGCACATACAACGTGTTGCTGGGGAGTTGTTCCTTGTGATGCTCAGGGTACTGGGGTACTGGGGATCAAGCCCAGGCCTCCCATAGCAAAGCTTACACACTAGTTTTTAAACATTTTTAATAATCAAACCACAAAGATGTTCATCACACAGTGGTCAACACTGTCCCTTCACTAATCTTTTGAGCCATCTGCAATGCCCAGGATTATTTCTTTCAGCATTTATTTGACCAGATTCATCATATTGCCCTAACACAGTGCTTTTCAATTATTTTCTGTCATGCCCCCCTAGGAGGAAGAAAACATTTTTCACTCCCACCCCTGTGCGACTGTAAATAGTATCTTTATTAAAAAAAAAACTTTAACCTGCAAAACAAAAATATATAATTTGAGCTGATTTTTTAATCAGAGGTGATGTCTGCATGAATGGCTACAATGAGCACGTTTTGCAATGCATAGCTTTTCGAAGCGGGGTTTGAAGCAGGACACAGCAACTTTCAGCTCCAGAGACAAACAGAGACATAAACACAGGGCTTAGCTTGTTATGACAGTGTTTGCCAAGGTCAAACGCACCCCCCTTTACGGAGCCTCACACCCACCCTTGGGGGACGTGCCCCACTATTTGAGAAGCACTGCCCTAATACAAGGTGCATTAGTTTTGTTATTTTGTTCTTCTATTTACTCCCTTCAAGGAAGGACCAAGTTATGTCTACAGGGACTGAGGTCTCAACTACTGAGACATTGTGCTGGGAAACTTCCCAGATATTCTTGCACATAAGTAGGAAGACTGGGGCACATAAACGAAACCTGTGGATCTTTAGCAGTAGTTCTCCAATTGGGCTCCCAGGCCTCTTGACTTATTGCCAGCAATCCTCCTGCTACAAAGTTAGTGTCATTCTCACTTAACTTAGTGAAATGAGTTTAATCATGGCCTCTTTCTCATTAGTCAGATTCTTGGCACAACCCTGACCTTAATCTAAGAGTAGAAGGTTTGAGAGGGTTAGAGAGACAGCTCAGTTGGATGAGATGAGTGCATGCTTTGCTTGTGGAGGTGGTAGTGGGGAGCTTGAGTTTGATCACTGACATCACTATGGCATCCCAATGCATTCAGTGATTCAGATCCAGAAGTAGTACTACACCACAGGCACACACACACACACACACACACACACACACACTCACACACACACACTCTCTCACACACTCTCACACACACATGAGTGGGGGGGTTGACTAGCTCAGGGCAACACCACTGACTGGAACAAAGACCATCTGGGTCATCTGTGATAATTTCTAGGGTCCAGAACTGTGAGACACTGGTTAGAGTGTCTAAAAGGGTTAGTTCTTTATAAAGACACCAGAAACCTCACTACCTATGGTGTGAGCATGGGGAGAGTCTTAATAAAAAGGCTCTCCAGATGCAGATGGAGGCAGAGGTTTTGTCTGATTATAGCACATTGAAAAGCTACTGGCAGTGACACTATCCAATTGACTTTCCCTCTCTGGAGCTTCAGTTTCCAGAAGGTAAATGAATAATTAGAGGACAATTTCTTGTTGTTCTGTAGAGTTGCTTTACCAAGTGGCACAGTCTTAGGAACTGTATGTCAGCATAACAGTACCTTGTGGCTTCTCCAGTTTCTGTTGGCTGTTGCTACAAGAAAGAAACCCCATCACTCTCACCAGCCCAGATGTCCTCGGTAATCCTCTCAACAAACCTCAATACCAGCTCAGAATGGAGATGACAAATGGAAATGTTCTAATTTCTTTGTTTAAAGTTGATAAATAAAGGAAAAACACTACGACATTGTGTGTGCCACTGTAGATAGAAGGCTGGGCTGGGCTACCAAGATTTAGTTTTGGCTCTGCTGCTAAGTGGCTATATGCAAGGAGATGAATCACCTTTCTCTGAATCTTTTTCTGAATTTCCTGTGAAAAGGAGAGGTTGTATAAGGAAATAATAACAAGGACCACTTGGGTGGGGGTGGGAGTGGGGACATAGGCTTTGTACCAAGCTATGGACTAATAACTTTACAAGCTTGAGCTAACTTTAAGGCTGTAACTTAGTGGAAGAGAAGTCTTGGTTTCCATGTGTAAAGCCTTGGTTCTCAACCTCTGAAAACACACACAAATAAATTTAACACTTAAACCAATACTACCCAGTCAGTATTTTTAAATACCACTTTATGGACAAGATAGCTGCGGTTTAAGGGGCCCAGCAGAGTCTGTCTTATCCACAACTCCATCCAGAAAGACACACCTTAGGCAGACATTTTGGGGCTTCCCCGGGCTTGCTTCAACCTGGGAACTTTGATCTTCTCTGGCATTCATCCCCTGACGGCTTGCCTCGGCTGAGGTGAGTGTTTGGGGGCCAGAGTTGCGGATAAAGCTGACTCTGCTGGCCCCCTTAAGCCCACCTATAAGGGGTAGAAGCAGAGGAGCGTGACCGCTCTGCTTCGCTTCGGGGCCGCGCACTCCACCTAGCCAATGAGTACCACCACAACACGTAGAAAAACCCACAGCATAAGTGTGACAATGGGGAGACTACACAGACCAACTTCAACCATAGAGAATGAAGATGGAAACTCTGATGACCCAACAATAGCCAACTATCTAAGCAGTCTTTCAGAAATGGAGTTTAGAGAAGAAATATGGAGGTTGCTCACAGAACTCAAAGAAAGTATAAATCAGAACACTAATAAAAATCAAGAGAATATGAAGATAGAAATCAGAAAACTCCAAACTGAAATATCAGGTCAAATAACAGGTCTGAAAAACTCAGTAGACTAATTGAAGAACATAATGGATAAGCTTTCCAACAGGTTAAAAGCAGCTGAGGATAGAATTAGTGCTTTAGAAGACGAGATGCATAACAACTTTACACAGCAGAAGAGATTGGAAAAAAGCCTTAAATCAAAGGATCAGACAATGAAAAAGTTACTCAAAGAATATGAGCAGATGAAAATAGAAGTCTTTGATAAGCTCAACAGAAACAACTTTAGAATCATTGGAGTCCCAGAGACCCAAGAAGAAAATCTCCAGGAAGAATCAATGGCCAAGAACATCATCACAGAAAAACTACCAGAGCTAAAGAAAACATGTGACCAAATCCTGCATGCCCGAAGAGTACCAGCTAAAAAAGACCCCAGGAGAAACACCCCAAGACACATCCTAGTCACCATGATGAAACCCACAGATAGAGATAGAATACTGCAAGCAGCAAGATCGAAAAGGGAAATTACATTCCAGGGAGCATCCTTGAAATTTACAGCAGACCTGTCACCAGAAACACTCAAGGCCAGAATGCAGTGGTGGGATATAGTGGCAAAACTCAATGAAATAAATGCTTTGCCAAGAGTACTGCATCCAGCAAAACTCACTTTCAGGTTTGAAGGATGTATACATGGCTTCACAGAAAAACAACAGCTCAAAAACTTTGCAGACTCAAAACCAGCCTTAAAAGAAAAACTGAAAGATATATTCTAAAAACAAGACAGAACAAAAAACACACCAAACTTCTACACAAAGATGGCAATAAATCCCATGACAATTATTTCTCTCAATGTCAATGGACTAAATGCACCCTTTAAGATGCACAGAGTGGCAAAATGGATCAAAAAACTGAAGCCAACCTTCTGCTGTCTACAAGAAACACACCTGAATAGTCAGAATAAACATAGACTCAAAATCAAAGGCTGGAGGAAAATTATTCAAGCAAACAACACCCTTAAAAATTTGTATAGTGGGGCTGGAGAGATAGCATGGAGGTAAGGCATTTGCCTTTCATGCAGAAGGTCATCGGTTCGAATCCGGGCTTCCCATATGGTCCCCCAAGCCTGCCAGGAGCGATTTCTGAGCGTGGAGCCAGGAGTAACCCCTGAGAACTGCTGGGTGTGACCCAAAAACCAAAAAAAAAAAAAATTTGTATAGCAAGAAGAAATCACTCTCCTAAACATATACGTACCCAATGAGGGACCAGCAAAGTATTTAATACAATTGTTGACAAATCTGAAAAAGGATATCAATAATAACACAATAATTGTGGGAGACCTCAACACAGGCTTGTCAACACTTGATAGGTCAACCAAATGGAAACCCAACAAAAATATACTAGACCTGAAAAGAGAAATGGATGAAAGAGGCCTAGTAGATATATATAGGGCACTCCATCCTCAGAAACCTGGATACACATTCTTTTCCAATGTACATGGGTCATTCTCCAGGATAGATCATGTGCTGGCACATAAAACATACCTCCATAAAATAAAAAAGATAGACATTTTGCAGGCTACCTTTGCTGACCACAAGGCTCTGAAGTTAGATGTGAGCTACAAAGGGACACAGAAGAAAAAATTTAACACCTGGAAGTTAAACAGCCTCATACTCAATAACCAGTGGGTCCGAGATGAAATCAAGGAGGAAATCAAAAGGTTCCTGGAAACAAATGACAATAAAGACACAAACTATCAGAACTTATGGGACACAGCAAAAGCAGTACTGAGAGGAAAATTTATAGCTTTGCAAGCACACATCAGGAAGGAAGAAGGAGCTTACCTGAGTAGCTTAATGACACAGCTAATAGAACTAGAAAGTGCTCAACAAAAGGACCCAAAAATAGGGAGACAGAAGGAAATAACAAAGCTGAGAGCAGAAATCAACGAAGTGGAAACCCAAAAAATAATCCAAAAGATCAACGAAAGCAAAAGTTGGTTCTTTGAAAAAATAAACAAGATTGATAGACCATTGGCAAAACTCACAAAGCAAAAGAGAGAGAGAAACTTGATAATGCGTATTAGAAATGAAAAGGGGGAGATCACTACAGATACTTCAGAGATTCAAAGGGTATTCAAAGAATACTTTGAGAAACTCTATGCCACTAAATATGAGAACCTGGATGAAATGGATAAATTTTTGAACTCATATAACCTTCCACAGTTGAATAAAGAAGATGTAGCATATCTAAACACCCCCATCACTATTGTAGAAATTAAAACTGTAATCAAAAATGTGCCCAAAAACAAAAGCCCAGGCCCTGATGGATTCACAAATGAATTCTTTCGAACCTTTCAAGAGGAACTACTACCAATCCTGGCCAGGCTCTTTTATGAAATCGAAAAAACAGGAACACTTCCAAATAGCTTTTATGAAGCCAACATCACCTTAATACCAAAACCTGATAGAGATGCTGCCAAAAAAGAAAATTACAGACCAATATCCCTGATGAACACAGATGCAAAGATCCTCAACAAAATCCTGGCGAACAGGATCCAGTGCCTCATCAAGAAGATTATTCACTTTGATCAAGTAGGTTTCATCCCAGGAATGCAAGGCTGGTTTAACATCTGTAAATCTATCAATATAATACACAAGATAAACAACAAGAAAAATAAAAATCACATGGTCATATCAATAGACGCAGAAAAAGCATTTGATAAGGTTCAACACCCATTCTTGATGAAAACTCTCAGCAAGATAGGAATAAAAGGAACCTTTCTCAGTATAGTCAAAGCCATCTACCAGAAGCCAGTGGCAAATATTATCCTCAATGGAGACACACCTCAGCCGAGGCATGCCCTCAAGGGATTAATGCTGGAGGAGATCAAAGTTCCCAGGTTGAAGCAAGCTGGGGGAGGCCCCAAAATGTCTGCCGAGCCTAAGGGGCCCAGCAGTCAGCTTTATCCGCAACTCCAGCCTGGAAACACTCACCTCAGCCGAGGCAAGCTGTCAGGGGATGAATGTCAGAGAAGATCAAAGTTCCCAGGTTGAAGCAAACCCGCGGAAGCCCCAAAATGTCTGCTGAGCTTAAGGGGCCCAGCAGAGTCTGTCTTATCCACAACTCCATCTGGAAAGACACACCTCAGCCGAGGCACGCTCTCAAGGGATTAATGCTGGAGAAGATCAAAGTTCCCAGGTTGAAGCAAGCCCGGGGAAGCCCCAAAATGTCTGCTGAACTTAAGGGGCCCAGCAGAGTCTCCTCCTCTTGTATTTTATTGGCAGTCAATTGTTTCTTTGAGTTCATTAAACACCCTAAGTATATCACTCTGAAGTCCTTTTCAGAGAAATTATACATATGGCTGTTATTTATTGAGTTCTCAGGATTACAATCTTTGCCTACTAACTGGTTGTCATCTGTGCTGCTTTATCGTATTACTTTTTGTAGTGTGAGAATGTGTCCTTTTCACAATGTCCCCTCACAACCAGGACATCTCTGCAGGTGCTCTATCGAGGGTAAGCAATTATCTCTTGACTGCATTTGTGATTATTATTTTGAATCCACAGTGCTGACTTTGGAGTCAGGAACCAGCATGGCTGCTCCCTTGTAGGCAGGCCTGTCCTCCACTGGCCAGGGAGAGTCTAGAGTTTGTTTCAGGCATACAATGTTCCAAAACCAATCCCACTACCAGTGTCTCCTACTCTACCAAAGTCCCCAGGTTGCCCCCAACCTCCAGTTTGACCTCTTGGCAATCATATAACAAATTTATTTCATATTGCTTGCTCCAACAAAACTTAAAGAAATGGAAAATGGAATTATCAGAAAATAAGAGCCAATTTGTGATGTTTGATAGCAATATAATTTAACCTATGTAAATAAATAAAAAATTATAGTAGTCTTGGGGCCGGAGACATAGCATGGAGGTTGGATGTTTATCTTGCATGCAGAAGGACTGTGGTTCAAGTCTCGGCATCCCATATGGTCCCCCGAGCCTGCCAGGAGCAATTTCTGAGCGTAGAGCCAGGAGTAACCCCTGAGCGCTGCCGGGTGTGACCCAAAATCAAAAAAAAAAAAAAAATTATAGTAGTCTTGTAAGAAATGCAAGTCAAACTACAAAAATTCATAGGAACACTGGTCTTTTGGATAAAAACTCTGGGTTGCTCACTGGAGGGGAGTGGGTCGAGTCCTTCCCTGCCAAAGCCCTGGCAGCTACATCCACACCCCAGAGTAACTGCCATGCTAGAGGCCCATCTTCACTGCTTCCTGACTAATTTCTGCAGATATACCTAACAGACAAAATTTCCAGTAATACTAGCTTGAGAACTGAAAACTGGGATTTTCTCAGGGTGGATGTGGGTGTGCCCTTGTACTTTTTTTTTATTATTATTCTGAAAAGAATTATGGCATTTTATTAGTCATTGTCCAGTCCAATAGCACTTAAATAACCTGTTACCTAACCTTTTTATTATGTGAAAAAAGTTATTATGTATCATTTCCTTTAAATGATATGAGTTAATATATAGGATTTTAATCTCCTATCTCATGCCCCCGTACTTCTGAAAGCTCCAAAAACTGCACCCACATTTTACAGCTGCTACCATGTAAGTTCAAAGACCCATTTTTTCAGTTTCATGTGTTCCTGGGATGCAAGGCAGCAAATGGAGCTCTGTGACACCTCCAAATTCCTCAATACTGACACCACAAAGAGTGCACCAAATTAGATGGAAAAGTGGCATAGAAGCCAACTAATCTCAATAAATAAAAACAACAACACAAAACATTCAACTAGTAACAAATTGCTCAGTAAATCCTCAGACAATAAAATAATGAACCCTTGTGTGACAATTTTTCACAAATTTTCTTTTACTGACATATTTTTGATAATTCTATTTGCCATTTAATTGTAATAAGCAATATAAAATAAATTATTTGTATCTGCCAAGGCATGGGGGTGGAAATTTGGGGACAACGGTAGAGGAAATGTTACACTGGTGGTGGGAATGGTATTGGAACATTGAAGGCCAGAAACATTCAATGTTTAGGAACTTTATATTATGGGCCACTTTGTAAACTATGGTGTTTAAATAAAGTTAAATATTAAAAACATAATGAAAAGTAATCAATACAAAATAATATGTCTATTCTCATTTACATAAAATGTTTTTAGCTCTGGCATCTAAAATATATTGTGTTAAGTTTTATTTTGTACTTGAATCTGTAATTATCATGTTTTATCTGTCATAAATACAACTTAAAATTTTCTGTTCTAATATATTTTTTGCATGTAATTGACCATTTTCCCCAACACCACTTATTGAAGAGTCTTTCCTTACTACATTTTGTATGTCTTTCCTCTTTATCAAAGATTAATTGATCCTATATCTGAGGGCCAGTCTCAGGATATTAAGTCTATTCCTTTGATGTAAAAGTCTGTCTTTATTCCAATACCATGCTGCTTTAGTGACTGTGGCTTTGTAGTACAGTTTGAAGTTAGAGAAAGGTGTGTCTCCAATATTCTTTTTCCCAAGGATTGTTTTAGCTATTTGAGAGGTTTATTGTTCCATATGAATTTAAGAAGTGTTGGATCTATTACTTTGAAAAGTGTCATGGATATCCTTATAGAGATTGCATTAAATCTGTACAATGCTCAGGTTAGTATTATCATTTTAATGACATTAATCTTCTCAATCCATAAGCAGGGGATGTGTTTCCATTCCTGTATTTTTTCATATATTGAAATACTGTTTTGAAGTTTTATTTATAATAGATCTTTCACCTCTATAGTTAAGTTGATTCTGAGGTACTTGATTTTCAGAGACATATTGTAAATGAGATTATTTTCATAATATTATTTCTTCTCTTTCATTATTTGTAATACAAAAGCCATTGGTTTAAATATTAATTTTGTATCTTGCCACTTTATTATACAAATCTATTGTTTCTAAAAGCTTTCTTATAGAGTCTTTAGGATTTTATAAATATGTAATCTGCAAACAGTAAAAACTCAATTTCTTCCTTTCCTATCTGGATGCTCTTGATATCTTTTTTCTACCTAGTTGCTATGGCAAGTGCTTTAGTTCTATATTGAATAGAGGCCATAAGAGTTGGGAACCTTGTGTCAGATCTTAAAGGAAAAGCTTTTAGTTTTTCTCCATTAAATATAAATTTTATTGAGTGTTTGTGGTAAATGGCTTTGACTATGTTGGGAAAATTACCTTAAATTCCTATTTTGTTGAGTTTGTTGAGCTACATCTCCCGTGTAAACAGACCCTGAGATCCAGGAAGGCACCAAGTTTTAAAAGGCCCCAACTACCTAAGGGAGTGTTTTTTAAAAGCTGTCAGTTATTACAGGAATTTTTCAAAACAGTCTATATTCGCAGAGAGGGCATTTGAAAAAGTAGCACTTAAAAGAAAAGATGCTTGAAAATATAACTGGTACTCACAGGCATTAGGGCCCTGAAAAACCTTGGTTGCCTGTCCATAAGGCATTTAGGAGATAAGGGAATGTAGCATAAATATTAATTGAGACATAAATTCAGCTGACATTTTAAAGCTTACTCAGATATATAAACACACCCTATGAGGAACATTTGTATAAATTCAAGTATTTTTATTTAGTCTTCTAGAAATATTACTCATCCTCTAATCTGACTTTGCTCTTAGCCTACATGCAGTCATAGTAAGGGTTAACATTTCAGGCTCCAGTTCAGTATGCATAAAACCAAAACAATTCTGAACGGACCTTGTGGGCTAGGGACCTCATTAGCAAAATGCTGTTTCAAAAAAAACCACTTAAACTTTTGAGGTGAATTTAAACTAATATGCATGTGCATAGAACTGTAAAAAAAATACTATGCCTTCAATGTTAAAGGAGTTACATAAATTTTATAGCTTTAGATTGCTTTGTGTACTGCTAAGAAATGTTATAATGTACTACGATCTGGGGACTTGAGAGACAAAGTAATCGTGCATGTGTTTTGTTTTATTTTTCTTATCGTTCTTTGGCTGAAAGTTCAAAATTAAGGTGTCAGCAAGGGGATTTCTTCTGAGAATTCTGTTTATGAGTGATTGTCTTCCCATTGTAACTTTACCTTGTCCTTTTTCTTTGCATCTTTTTTTTTTTTATGGTTTTTGGGCCACACCCGGCGGTACTCAGGGGTTACTCCTGGCTGTCTGCTCAGAAATAGCTCCTGGCAGGCACGGGGGACCATATGGGACCCGGGATTCGAACCAGCCACCTTTGGTCCTGGATTGGCTGCTTGCAAGGCAAACGCCGTTGTGCTATCTTTCCGGGCCCTTCTTTGCATCTTTGTTCTCATAATAATAATAAAAAAGAAAAGGAAAACTGTCCTGCATCAAAAAAAAAATGTCTTGAACAATTTGCTCCTGTGCCTTTTTTTTTTGATAAATTAGCTTTGTCAGAATATTATTACGTGTCAAAAAATTGAGTATAAATATTCCACATTTGCTTTGAATAAACAGAACAGAGCTTGAACCCAACTTGACTCCTTGGCCTCTATCTCCCATTGCAACTTTGTACAAACATCTTTCGAGGGAACCCACAAGATTCCATAGCATCAGGACTAATCAGTCCATGACAGAAATTACCTTAAATTCCCATTTTGTTGAATTTTTATCATGAATAGGTGCTGGATCTTGTTAAATGCTTTCTTTGCATCATAAAGAACAAGAACAACCAGTGTGGGTGCAGAAAGAAACTCTCATTCCTTGGAATGTTTATTAATCTAACCTTTTAAGAAAACAATATAGAAATTCCTCAAAAAATTAGCTTCCATATGATCTAGTAATACCTCTTCTAGGACTATACCTTGGGAGTCCAAAAGCATAATTCAGAAAAGCCCTTGGCACCCCTCTGCTTTTTGCACCACTATTCACAACAGCCAGATCTGGAAACAACTCACATGCCAAAGAACAGATAAGTTGATAAGGAAATCATGGTAATCTACATGAAGCTGTTAGAAAAAATAAAGTCATAAAATTTGCTTATACATAGATGGATATGGAGAGTATTATACTGAATGAAATGAGTCAGAGGGAGAGGGATAGACATAGAATTATTGTACTCATTTGTGGGATTTAAGAAAACAAAACAGTATGGTAATAATTTCCAAGACAAGAGACTGGAACCAGGAGGATTGGTCTATGGTAAAAAGCATACCACAAATAACAGGAAAATACAGTTAGGGCAGAGAAGGGACCACTAAAACAATGATAGTTGGAAATGATCTCTCTGGACAAGAATTGGGTGATAAAAGGGAGTAAAGTGATATGCATGATACCCCTTCAGTAACACAATTGCAAACCACAGTATCTAAATGAAAAAAAAGGAAAGAGAAAGAGACCCAAAAAATGCCCACCAGAGAAACAAGCTGGGGAGTGCATGGGGAAGGTGGGAGGGAAACAAGGACTTTGGTGGCAGAAAATGTGTAGTGGTGAAGGGATGGGTGTTGGGCTTTTTATGACTAAAATACAAAAACAACTTTATCGCACTATATGTCATGATAATTTGATTAAATAATTTTATTAAAGAAGAAAAAGAAAAGCAGCTTCGAGGTTCTAATTAGGATCAAAGGTGTAGCTAGCCAGTCTCCAAACATATAATCCCTCCCCTGGCTGCCCAGGCTTCAGGGAGGAGGGTAGAGACAGTCTCAGACAACAGCAACACCAGCAGATGGATGCACAGGTCCTGGATAGATACATAGCTCTGGAATGGATGCATAGTTCCTGGACAGATGCACATATCCTGAACAATGCCTAGTCTGCCAGAGAAGCTTTGTCCTGGGAAGGGATTGCAATTAGAGATAAACTAGCACTGATTTGACTGTGCAAATACAGAGGCTGGTCAGAATAACATTTAGTGGTATTTTCCAAATGGTCTGGGCTTCCATAGCTATTCATTCATTCCAACAAAGGGTAAATCAAACATCTCTGCCCTTATAGGACTTTGCATAGAACACACAACCAAATTCAAAGAAATAAAGTATTGAGTATCACTATGTGAATTCTAATGAGGTAAATTGAAGCAGCAAGGATACGCAGAAATGACACCAATACAGAAGAGAAGAGATATGGTGGTTGGAATTGAGGAGCTAAGGAGCAAGAGGGAGGGAAATGAGGAGTGATCCCAGGGAGGACCTTGGAGACTGGGGCTCCTGCTTTGACTTCCAGGATGAGCATGGGGCTCTGGTAGGGATTGAGGAGATTCATGCTGAGAAACAGAAGCCCTCTGAAGGCTATCCCTGATGTGAGCTCTCCTCCAAGACAGGAGGTATATAACATACTAAGCTTTCACTTAGTGGGAGCTACTCAAGCAGCCTGAGGCTGCTCCCAGAAATATCAGTTAAACCCTGGGTCAGTGCTTTAACTCTGGTAGTGATGCCGGCCAGATGGTGCTGGGCCAGGGCATATGGTGCCAGGGATCAAACATGTCATTCCTCAGCACTTTATTTCACTGTTTTTTTTTTTGAGGGGGGTAGCATATGAGTAGTGCTCAAGGTTTGTTTACTCCTACATCAGGATTACTTTTTAAAAACATTAAATCACCATAAGATAGAGTTAAAAAGTTATTAAAAGGGTGCCATGCATATTACTTTATCACCTTTCAATTATCAATAAAAATTTTTTTGTTTTTTGGGGCCACACTCTGTGGTGGTCAGGGGTTACTCCTGGCTTTGCACTTAAGAATTACTCCTGGTGGCCTTGGGGGACCATGTGGGATGTTGGGGACTGAACCTGAGTCAGTTACATTCAAGGCAAGCACATTACCTGCTGTGCTATCACTCTGGCCCCTATCCATAACTTTTTTTTTTTTTTTTTTGGTTTTTGGGCCATACCCAGTGAATCTCAGGAGTCACTCCTCGCTGTGGGATCAGAAATGGCTCCTGGCTTGGGGGACCATATGGGATGCTGGGGATCGAACTGAGGTCTGTTCTGGGTAAGCCGCATGCAAGGAAACACCCTACCACTTCTCTATCACTCTGGCCCCATCCTATCCACAACTTTTTAATTCCTTGGAGAGTTCATCTAGCTCCAGATCTTGCCTCTTAATACACATCAAGTAGTGGACACTTGTATGACTACAACCCTCTATAGCAGTCTGGAATCTGCTGTACATCCCTTGAGGACTCACACTATAGAGAGGAGAATGCCAGCTATAGAGAGGGGAACTCAAAAGAGGCCATCCTTTTGTTAGGTTTGTCAAGTTCCACTCACAGCCCCATGTCAGCTAAAATGATCCAAATGGAAGTGCTGTTCTGAACTTTTGGACTCTTTAATTACTGAAAATAAATATTAAAAATTTCCTGGAGTTTTTTTTAATAAAATAGCAATTAGTTGTTACACTCTTTCTGACCAGCTTGTACACTTTTCCTTTTTCAGTGCTGTGTTTTTCTGATCAAACCTGATCTGCCCTTAGAACTTTGAATAGTTCTTTAGAAAACCCTCTCATCAATCACTTCAGTGAGCCTGTGCAAGATTAGTACTCTCCCCACAGTTCTATCTCTCCAGCTTTGGGTTTTCACTTTTTAAGGTATTGTTTCACTGTTTAAGATATTAATAAGATCTGAGCCAGAGCGATAGCACAGTGTCAGGGCCTTTGCCTTGCACATGGCCAACACGGGACAGACAGCAGTTGAAATCCCGGCATCACATATGGTCCCCTGAACCTGCCAGGGGCAATTTTTGAGAGCAGAGCCAGGAATAACCCCTGAGCACTGCTGGGTGTGGTTCCCCCAGAAAAGATATTAATAAGATCAAGCCCACTATCAATTATCTTTGCTATTTCTATGACAATAGATGACAAATACAGTCTTAGTGCATACCAACCTACATTACAAGCTATTATCATAAGGAAAATCTTTCCAAATTCAATACAATAAAAGTCAATATGCATTTTTAGTTAATTTGTTTTTAACCATTTATAAATAAAGTTCATTTTCCTAACTTGATTAAGAATAGCATCTCTCAAATCAGCAGATGCCATGGTATTTAACTCTAGATCATAGATGTCGTTCTATTAAGTCAAGAACCAAGTCATCCTAAAGTTAGCTTTTCATTATCTAACATCATTCTTTTTTTTGTTTTTTTTTTTTGGTTTTTGGGCCACACCCGGCGTTGCTCAGGGGTTACTCCTGGCTGTCTGCTCAGAAATAGCTTCTGGCAGGCACGGGGGACCATATGGGACACCGGGATTCGAACCAACCACCTTTGGTTTTGGACTGGCTGCTTGCAAGGCAAACACCACTGTGCTATCTCTCCGGGCCCTAACATCATTCTTAAGGTTCTAATCAGTGGAATAAAACAGCATAAATAAGAGCTTTTATTTCTTTATGGGAAAAGAAAATGAATTTGTCATTGTTTGAAAATATCCTAGTCCCAGAAAACCTCAGAATATTTATTATAGGTAGCATGCAGTAAACAGGGACTAGGTAAGCATATAATTTCTTTTATTTGTGATGCTCAGGGGTTACTCCTGGATATGAGCTCAGATATGGGATGCTGGAGAATCGAACCATGATCTGTCCTAGGCTAGTGCATGCAAGGCAGATGTCTTATGCTTGTGCCACCACTCTGGCCCCAAGTATACTATTTCTAACACAGACAGAAAATAAAAAAATATCTAGGACTAGAGTGATAACACAGTGAGTAGGGCTTTGTCTTGCATGTGGGATCGATCCCCAGCATTCCATATGTCTCCCAAACTTGCCGAGTAATTTCTGAGTACAGAGTCAAGAGTAAGGCCTTAGTGTCACTAGATGTGGCCCAAAACAAATAATTTCTTAAAAAACAAAACAAAATACAAAAAAAACAAACTTTTCTCTCATAATAGATAAGTAATATTTTAAGTGAAACCTTGGGCTGGAGAGATAGTACAGTGAATCAGGCACTTGACTTGCACATTCTCAACCTGAGTTAGATCCCTGACATCCTATACGGGCCCCTAGGAATATAGCCAAGAGTAAATCCTGGGTGAAGAGCTAGCATTGACACCTGAGCATCACTGAGTGTGGCCCAAAAGCCAAAAATGAAAATAATCAAACATCTAAGAATAGTCTTATCCCAGTTCAAACCAGTATTTGTGGCTTTAGGTCATGACTGTAGTGTGAGGGACTTTTCTTGCCTTTGTATGGGAGCAGTGATTGGCCACCAACCTCTAGGGTTCTTCTTTCCCAAGGTGGTCTAAAAGAACAGCTCTGCATTGAATTTCTGGAACTGGAACTTGTTTCTGGTATGTTTTGTCATTAGAGCTGGGAGGCAAGGTCACCAACCTGGCCAGCCACTGTGCTTCTTTCAGCTCTACACAGCACTGCCATCTAGTCTCTCCAAGGCAAATCCCAGGCCTCTTTCTCCACTCTTCCATACCCTCCCCTTATTCTCCACTACCATCTCATACTGGAAATCAAATTTTTTTTACTTAGCTTCCATGTACTATTATCATTCCATCTAGAAAATTAAGTTGTTTAGAAATTTCCAGGTTGTTGTATATGTAAACATTTCCATGGGATTATCATGTTACTGATCCTACCCTGATCTGTGATTGTGCCCTACCTGAGGGTGTGACCTGGCATTCTGCTCCCATCCTAGGGTGATACCTGATTCTCATGTATAAAAGCAAGGGTCTGTGGAAGGCAGGGGCTTTTTTCTGGGGCTGATTCTGGGGCTTTTGGCTTCAGCCTTATTCACGGAATAAAGCTGATATCTTCAGAAGCCTGACTGCCTGTTAGCTTTATACCCGCCACATTCACCTCAGAACCGCTGGCTGAACAGGGTGGCAGATGCGTGGTCCGAGCTGGAGGAGAAAGACCTCGTTCTCCATCCCTCCATCAGTCAACCCCATCAAGGGCTGAGTTGCAGCACCAGGTTATTAAGAAGTTCTACCAATCAATTTGAAAGAGAGTCTGCCTTTGCAGTTCCAAGACAAGAGATGGCACACGTAGCATGTTGAGCACATATTTTTCATACAAGAAGCCTGTGTTTGATCCATTGGTTCTCTCAAGTACTCAGAGCCAGGAGTGATCCTCAAGCACTGAGTATGACTTATTCCCCCAAGGACCACCAGGTCAAAGCAAAAAATAAATTAAAAATGTCAAAAACAGAAATAAATCAGAATATCAACAGGAGCCAGAAGACTAGTGCAGTTCATTAGGTACTTGCAGTGTTCACAGCTGACCCAGGTTTGATTCCAGGCACCACTTACGGTCGGTCCCCCAAGTCCTTCCAGGAATGATTTCTGAGCACAGAACTAGGTGTATGCCCTTTTCACAATTGCGTGTGCTCCCAGTCCCAAAAATAAAAATAAGACTATTGAAATAAAACAAGGTCACAGTCACCTGGAATATTAGCCATCTATATCAAACAACATAATCATTGTGAGACACCTTCATAATCAAACATTTAATCTAAATTGCTTGTTAGCTAAAGTCATAATTTCAGAGTCCACTGGCTAGTGGAAACATTTTTCAAAAGTGCCTTGCTCAATGCTTGTATTGTTCAATTTGACCCGAGTTTGTGTTTGAATTGAGACTAACTGTAGTGAGCATAGATGATCTCTATAGCTTCCCAGAGGTCACCTAACTTATGCCAATCGAAGGCCTTCATGCTATTCTAGAAAGTCCCTGAGAACTTCCTAAAGGTTCTGGTAAAGTAGTCATTCATAGATCCTACACAGGATGCTGTTATTTTCATCAGGAGCCTCCTGAATATCCTTCTAGAGTGCTATTAGCCTGCTAAAGGAAAGTGATCTAGAACAGCCCTTCCATGGGGGTTTGTGGGAACAATAAGTACACCAAACCAGAAGTAAAGCAAGTATGCAAATTGAAAATTTAATGGTGATTATATATAATATATGGTAACTATATATATACATATATATATATAAAACAAGTGAAGCGAATACACAGAAGCCTCGTCCAACCTTGACTCCAACTCTCTCCTTTGTTTATTAACTTTAAAGTATTAGTGGAGTGTTCTGTAGTCTCACAAACTCCTTCTCAAAAGATGGTCATTGTTATTTCTATTAACAAATAAGGGGACTTAATCTGTCCAAGATCATTCAGGAATAAAAGAAATGAGATTGGGAACAGGACTTTCAGACATAAGGCTGGTGTTTTTCCTTCTACCCATAAGCAAAGATTTGTTTCTATAACCACCAATGTTGCTGTGATCTCTAGGGAGGGAAAGCTCCATCAGCAATTTGAATAGCTCAGAATGACAATAGGGGCTGCTAAGTTTCTGTTCCATTGGTCAGATGGGCATGGATGTAGAGATTGAATGTCTGGGACTGACATGAAGAAAAGGGTAGAGTGAAATACACCATAGGGTTTCCTTGTCTGCCTGACCTTTCGGACTTGGGTTCTAATAGCCTTAGGTTCTAGCACAGAGGGGCTGGTCAGTTTACTCACATACAGCACTCCTCAGCTTGGTTCTCTTCTTCTAAGGAAGTGTACTGAAGCTTCTTATAGTTGAGTGACCTCAAAGAAGTGTATCCCTCAAAGCCACAGTCATTCCTCAAGCCTCCTTATGAGAGGAGGGTGAGGAGTGAACCTGCTTCGAGAGCTACCGTCAGTACATAGTGCCTTCAAACCACCACAACATCATCAGTTCAATTTGACTCATCACTAAAAGCTATGTGTAGCAGTGATGCTGGTCATCAGTGGTAGCAGAACCACAGTCCAGCTCTCCTGACCTTTTATTGATGCTCTTCCCACCATCTAGGGCATTTTAGATTAAAAACAGAATTTGGTTGGGTGGGGCAGGAATCTTGCTGTAGAGCAAGAGAAAGAGCAGAGAAAATCCCCAGAATCTACTTTACTCTGCCTGCTCTCTTCTGATTTCTACACAAAGCAACTGTGGGTTCTGAAAACAGTTTGACCACAGCAGGAATTGAACTGAGTCAAGGTTATGTCGGTGTCAGGAAAACATCACAGTTTTTCTAGAGCTTTTGGTTTCCTATTGTCGTGCCATTTCCAGTCCTGAAAGACCTGCAATGCTAGTACATGAAAGACCCTAGAAAGCTTCTTTGTTCTGCAGGTAAGGAAACTGAGAACCAGAGAGGGGAGATGACTTTTTAGTCATACAAACATAAAGGCAGAGATGAGTTTCCAGCCCTGGGATCCTGACATGATCAGTGCATAAAGTGCTCACGGAGGCCTGAAGAGTAAGGAGGAAATGCAGAGGCAAAACCATGTTACATCTCCCTAACCATGTTCCTCAGTGCAGCTTGAGGTGGGGGAGGAGGAGTCTGCATGGAAAAATGGATGAGCACCAGTTCCTGTTACATCTGGGGCTTCCAGAATTAAGAATTAAGTAACCCTTAATTTTATCTTGCTGACTTCATCTCTACCTTTAAAACCCTTCCCTCTTTATACTCCCCTTTCATGGGTTATATCGTTGAGATCATGCAATGGGATATAATCTTAGAAGCAAACAGATATAACAGTCTGCCCCATTACACACCTATAAAGTGGACTGGTATGGGGGGGGGGGGGGAAACTAGCATCAGCAGAGCTTCTACTAGCTCCCAGGTGCTAACTAAATATGAATACCAGGTCAAAATAGGTTCCTCCTCAAGAGTCTTTCCTCTCTCTCCTATTCTGATTGTTCTGGGTTATGCTATTCAGATTAGGATGAACACAGTTAGCAAAATAAGGAAACCAGACTTCCTCCTCTGTGTGCTCCCCAGACACCCATAGGGTGATCTAGACCTACCCCAGATTGGGGGTGCCTCATCTACCTCTACCTCTACATGTGTTCTCCCATGTCCAAGGAATTTGGCAGGATCAAGGAGTCTCTGACTCAGTGTGAGTTTGGGGGCCAATAAAGGTACCACAGAGCCCAGGGGTAGCTGAGACACCAAGGGATTCTGCTTCAAACACTCGCTCTCTGCCCTTCCCTATGCCAACCCTAGCCAGCCTCTCAGGCAGATCCTGAGATGACAGAGCCCTCTGCTAGCACTACATGAGCTAGGCACTATAAAGAGAGCACACTCTACATGACGTTGGTCTCAGTGGGGACTTCTCCGTCCATTTGATCCGGGGTCTTCAGGGCCTCTGTGGTCTCAGGCCTGCCGCTGAAGCTGGGGCTCAGGCTGAGGGTGTGTGGGCAGCTGGAGCGCAGCAGCAGCGTAGTGCCTCGGGTCGAAAGGCTTCCATTGGAGACCTGCCTGCGCATCTGGGGCGAGGGACCCCCACAGCAGGCAAGATGGCGGAGGGCACGTGGCCACAGGTGTCTGTTGAAGCCCATGTAGATCCAAGGGTTGCAGCAGCTGCTGAGGTTTCCCAAGAGCATGGAGATGGTGAAAGCTTGGTTGGTTGAATCTGCAGAGATAGGTACAGAAAACCTGAGAATAGCAGAGCTCCTCAGTGGAGTTCTCCCCTGCTGAAGAATCTGGATCATAGAGGAAAAGGGAGCTCCCTTAGGGTCTGACAGAAGAGCACTGAAGGGGCATGAACTTGGGACTTCCCAAACTCAGAATCTCACCTCACTACCCTTCCTTCCTCCCTTCCTTCCTCCCTTCCTTCCTTCCTTCCTTCCTTCCTTCCTTCCTTCCTTCCTTCCTTCCTTCCTTTTTCCTCCTTTCTTCTTTCTCTTCTTTCTTTCTTTCTTTCTTTCTTTCTTCTTTCTTTCTTTCTTTCTTTCTTTCTTTCTTTCTTTCTTTCTTTCTTTCTTTCTTTCTTTCTTTCTTTCTTTCTTTCTTTCTTTCTTTCTTTCTTTCTTTCTTCCTTCCTTCCTTCCTTCCTTCCTTCCTTCTTTCCTTCTTTCTTTCTTTCTTTCTTTCTTTCTTTCTTTCTTTCTTTCTTTCTTTCTTTCTTTCTTTCTTTCTTTCTTTCTTTCTTTTCTTTCTTTCTCACTGAGTGTAGTTCAGGTTTGCTCTAAGTTGAATTTAAAGGTAGAAGCAGTTTGGAACAGACCAGATGTTTCTTCCACAACCTTGATCTTCAATTCCCTAGCGAGCATAAACTTCTAATGAATAACTTCTATAAAGCATACTGGGGTAGAGCAGTGCATCTGGGCTAAATTCAGATCCCTTTTATAACCAGCCCCAGTTATGCCAAGATACAAAAGTACTTTGAGCTCTCCAGATCTCTATAGGTCCACTCTGCCTGTCATACAATCATTGAGCAGTGAGCTCTGAGTCAGCTTGCTCATATCTGGAGACAGTTTTACATGCCCCTGACACATGTCCAACTCCAGCAGAGGGCAGAAGAGATCCAGGCATCAGGTCCAGACCAGGCTTGACCTGAGCACCGGGATTACAACGAGGGAAGTCATTGTCTTGCAGGGGAAAATTAATTTCTCTCTTGGGTAGTGAAAAGATGAGAGGACAAAGATTCTCACAAAATTTCTTGCAGACACAGTTTGTTCTAAAGATGAAATGTAAATCCTCATATTCATAGAAAAGCTGGGCCCCCTGGCTCTCCATAGTGCAAATATGCTGTCAGCTACAGTGGTCATATGAATTGCATGTTTAGTCCCCTCCTCAATGAAGGTGACAAAGTCCTTGGAAAGCAAGGTCAGAACTAGAAGGAATTATCATTGATGATGAAGGCTTGAACCAGAATTTCACCCCACCACAGTTTTATTTTGCAAATGACAAAGCAAGAAAGACCCCCCTGGCTTGATTAGAGCCAGGATCCTGTCTTACTAGGGTACTTTGTAAAGGAGCACCTGCTTACCCCAGCACCATCACTAAACTGGGATTATGGTGAGTGACGTTCTTTTATGGATAAAGCTGATACATCTGAGAACTTGTTTCAAGTCCTATTCCTATCAACAGCCTTTGGACAAGTCATTTCACATCTTACAGTCTTGCTTAATCCAAGGTAAAAGGCCAGACCTAAGCAGCACAAGAACTGAATATGCTGGGCACATCTACTCTTTTGACTAGCAAAGGAAAGTCCCTATTAAACTGGGTCAGAATTAACATGTTCAGAACTTTAAGGGTAATTTGAAATTTTCCTCTTGTCCAGACTGATGTCCTTTAAAGATAGTCAAGAAGCAATACTATGGGGCTAGAATCATATGGCATTGTTTTTTGTACTTCTTTACAGAGCTATGTTAAATCAGTAAACAGCTTTCCCCTTATTTCCTCTGGAAAAGAAAAGCATTCAGCTTGAATGAAACAACAGCACAAGGGAAATGAGATTACTGGGCAGAATTCTCAGAAAGCTTCCGGAAGAACTTGTGTAAAGGTGCTCTCTGGAGAGTTGCATGCTACACCTGTACAACCTATACTACCCCCTATATAACCTCATCTGAACACTACATTCTCTACTATACTCACACTTTGAGATGTACACTAAACCCACTCTGCACGCTGACTGTACACTACACCTACTATACACACTGCACCACAGAGAAGTTCTGATCTGCAGACACCCTGATTGAAGGCTGATATGTGCATTCTGTGTATTACCCAGGTCCCACTTTTCTTTGGGGACCAGGTCCTGCTCTCCCCGTCCCCTTCTGCTTTTTTTTCCACCTCCCTGTACTCCCATAACATACACTTGCCTTCATCAGGAGCATTCTCATCCCACACAGACCACATCTGGACACTGAAGAAAGGCGCCCAACAGGCAATGTAGGCCAGCACAATGACGAAGGTCATCTTGACGGTTCGGATCTTAGCCCGGGAAATGGTGCTGATGCTGCTGACCCGGGAGGGCAACCCCCGCGGGGCAGCTGTT
The DNA here is from genome assembly GCF_024139225.1 of Suncus etruscus. Taxonomy (NCBI): domain Eukaryota; kingdom Metazoa; phylum Chordata; class Mammalia; order Eulipotyphla; family Soricidae; genus Suncus; species Suncus etruscus. The sequence continues at coordinate 87,575,060 of NC_064850.1, forward strand.
GTGGCAGAGCGGGGAGACTGCTCCCAAGTTCTCCAGCCCCTTCCTTCTGCCCTCGAGGCCCGGGTCTTGACTTTGAGGTTCTTCCAGATCTCATGGCAGATGAGGCTGTAGCAGGCTGTGAGTATGGCCACAGGCAGGACAAAGATGACCATGGTGGCCCAGGTGATATAGGCCCGTGGCCCCCAAGAGAATCGGAAATCTGCCCAACAGTCCAGCACTCCGGAGCCCTGGATCACTTCCCGTAGAGAAAAGATGAAGACTTGAGGAAGGCTGAGGATGGCGGCCAGAAGCCAGGGGGCGGCAATGAGTGGGAAGGTGAATTGGCTGGGCTGCTGGAGGCTGCGCAGTGGATGGCAAACGGCCAGGTAGCGGTCCAGAGTCATGGCCAGCAGCATGTAGGTGGAGGCGAACATGCTGAGCCCCTGCAGGTACTTGACCGTGCGGCACAGGAGGTCCGGGCCCTGGAAGCGGTAGGTGATGTCCCACAGCAGCTGGGGCAACACCTGGAAGAGCGCCACGCCCAGATCAGTCAAGGCCAGGTGCAACACAAACAAGTGCATGCGGGAGCGCTTGCCACGGCGCTGGCCCACGGTCAGCAGCACCGTCACGTTGCCCCCCAGGGCCAGCACTAGGACTGTGGTCAGGACGCCAATCTCCACCTTGGCGAGCTCCTCGTCCCGACCCAACCAGGGCGTGGTGGCATTGGGGGCAGAGAGGGTGCCACCGGGAGTGGGCTGAGCAGCCCAAGGAGGCCTGGAAGCCATGGCTCACGTTTCCTGGAAGGGAGGCTGGAAGAGAGGTTGGGTGGAGAGACGGGTGCAAGTGGAAGGGGTGATGGTGGGAAAGCAGAGGGCGGTGGAAAGTTTAGGGTGGCACCGAGGAAGGACAGCGTTGGTGGGCTGGAGGACAGGGCTAGAGACAAAGAGAACTTAAAGAAGATCCCAAACAGCGACCCCACCCAGAGCCACGTTCTCCAAATTCTCCGGGAAGCAGAAAGCGGGTGACTGGGCAGCTCCGGTGGCCCGCGGTATGCACTGGCTTCCAGGTGGGGAGCGCGACGGCGGCACCCCAGAGCGGGGCCCCGAGGCTTTTATGCACCGCCAGTCTCAGTCCCAGCCCCAGCCCCGCAGCCCCGGCACGCGGTTGGCTCAGGCAAAGGACGGGGTGGGATCAGGAGCAGCTTGGGGGTGCAAGGTGGAGTGAGGAGGATAAGGCGGAGGGCCCTGAAGGAGCCGAGAGGGGAGTGGCTGGTTCAAACCCGCCCTCTCGGACTGCGCCCCTAGAAGGCAGAAATTCGTCCACCCTAGCAACACCTCGCAGCACCCTACATTCCGAGAGCCCAGGGGGTCCCACGCCTACACCGAATTGCTATTCGGTGCTATTGAGCATCGCCTCTCCTGCGCCGGGTAACTCCGAAGGGTCCTAACAGCGGACTGAACCTTCCTCATCTCGGCCTTGGAAGCGACCGGTGACGGGAGACACGGAGAAAGACTTGGAGTAACCGCGGGAGGAAAAAGTGGGGACACGTGTGCAGGGGTGCGCTAGGGCAGAGGTAGGATGCAGGAGTGAAACTTGTCCTGTAGGAGTGGAGGCAGGAGGATTTACGAGTATCACCACCTTCCCCAGAGTCTTAACTTGCAACCTCCAGGTGCCTTTCAGCAAATTACACTCCACGCAGTTTACTATCCTGGGAAGCCAAAAACGGATCCAGAGATTAAGCACAACATAGTGGGTCCCCAGGGAGGACTAGAACCTGAGACCTGGCTTTGCCCTGATTCCATACTTCCATCCTGCGATCTAACTTTCACTAAGTTAGCGCCCTGCGGAGAACTAAGACCTGCTGGAGTGGGACAGAGGGGACACCTCTAGGCACTGGAGGTGGGCTGGGGTACCCGGAGAGCACACCCAAAGTCAACAGGAGTGTCAGCTGCGTGGCCAACTTCTCCCAAGGGCCTATTGGTCTCTGCCTTATGGTATTTCCTATGGAACCACCTTTACCTCAAACCTGACCCTCTGCAGTGCCCACCCTTGCACCAGGAATCTTCACTCCTGGAAGATTATGTCTCCTGAAGCAACTGATTTGGGGGGATGGGGAACCACAACTGCACAGGGCTTACTCCTGACTCTGCATTCAGGGATCAGTCCTAGAGGACTCAGGGAACAACATCTTATTATCTATCCAGTGCACTAAGCAATTGGTTTCTACTTCATCTCTGCCAAGGTATCAAACTCATGGGTTCTGCTCAGGGTCCATTTAAATTCTTCAGGCTCTGCTTCTCAAGGAGCTAGCTCTTTGTAAATCTCTGCTGGGCCATCCTATCTGCAAGCAAACCAACTCTGGGGTGTCCATTAAAAAGAAAAATTCAAAAGAAGCTGTCTCCATTTCTTTATTTCCAATACCTTATTTCTTTGTGTGTTTATTTAAATTCAGACTAAATTACATTTACTTTGGCATAATGAGATATAAGTATGCTATGTATTAAATATGCTTTTTAAACAGTACATAAAATGATGTTGTTACATATGTATGTGGGAATATATATATTGTGTAGTGTGTAAATCAGAATTTACTTCTACATGCAGTTTGTTAATTGCAAAATCACAAGACCTCCTGATTTCAGGGAAAAAAAGCTTGTTCAACTCCTTGATGTAACCATGATTGCAATTCCTTATCTTACGATATCCCAGCTATACTATCACCGAGGATAACAGAGCTGTTTCTGTACATGGTATCATGATGCAACAACAATGTCATTTATTGTACTCAATGCCAATGATAGTCTCATGCTAAATAAAAAGTCACATGCCCCATAGATGCTCTATATAAGTGCTCTTGGAACCCCTGATCTCTGGACCAAGAGCTTCATGTGCTTTGTCTAACTGTGGATGCCTGCCTGTGCTATAAATAAAAACAACCTTGTTGTCCTACCAAATCTCTGACTTTCTGTGCTTGGTGAAGGGAACTTCCATTATATTATGCATGTTCTAGAAGCAGATCAAATTCTATATTATTTTTTAATTTGTCTATGATGATGAAAAGGGTATATCATGTTTATTTATCTTAACTATTACATCATATTCAAGCATGTGATATTTTATGTATCCAAATTCTTTTTTTATTAATTACTTTATTTAAAGACAGTGGTTACAACATTGTTCATAATGGAGTTGAGTTTTGTCCCCATACAGTTACAAAGTTGTTCATGATTGAGTTTTAGACATACAATGCACAATACCCTTTATGAGTGCACATTTCTCACCACAAACTGTGTTTTCAATACTGTTACTGAAGGGGTATTACATTTACGTTATATCCTTTCAGTACCCAGTTCTTGTCCAGAGTCATCAGTTCCAACTATCATTGTCATAGAGGTCCCTTCTCTCCCCTAGCTGCACTCCTCTGCTATGTGGCAAGCTTCCTATCAAGGACTGGTCCTCCTGGCTGTCATTTCTATTATCTCTGATATTATTACTATACTATGATTATTTTACATCCCACAAAGGAGTGCAATTATTCTATGTCAATCCCTTTCCCTCGGACTCATTTTGCTCATAATACTTTTCATGTCCATCCATATATAAGCAAATTTCATGACTTTATTTTTCCTAACAGTTGTGTAGTATTACATTGTATAAATGTACCACAGTTTCTTTATCCACTTAACTGTTCTCTTGGGTTGTTTCCAGATACTGCCTATTGTGACTAGTACAAGGAACACAGGAATGCAGAGAGATTTTCTACATCTTTTCTCCCTGGGTAGGGGGACTCCTAGGGCATATCCCAAGAAACGGTTTAACAAACATGCTTTCCTCCTGTTGTTGCGCAGGAACCATTTTAGTCAAACAGAGGTTTTTCTGTACAAGGTTTAATAGGACAAAACAGGTAGGTAGGAGGATCAGGGTGTTACAGCAATGCTGAAAGTTCACCCAGCCTTCAATATAACCACCAATATCATTCCAAGCAATAACTCTCCACCACCATAGTATTTTAGCAAGAGGTCTTACACACCCAGGGTGACTGCTTCTCTGTTTGACACTGGAGTTTCTAATTGAAAGGACCCTTTGTTCTAAAGTGACAGGCCCCTTCTTTTGGGATGGATCGCCAAGACAGAGATATTGAAGGATCATATAGAAGCACAGTTCCTTGTATTTTAAAGAATATCCACATTGTTTTTCATAAAGGCTTTACCAGTTAACATTCCCACCAGCAGTGAATGAGAGTCCATATCTCCCTACATCTGTACCAGTACTCTTTTACTCTTGTTCTTGGTTTTTTTTTTTTTATGTATGCCAGTCTCTGTGGTGTGAAATGATATTTCATTATTGTTTTGATTTGCAGCTCCCTGATGATTAATGATGTGGATCATTTTTCGTGTGCATTTTTCATGTGCATCTGTATTTCTTCTTTGAGAAATTGTTCATTTTTTCTCCCCATTTTAATGGTTTGATTTTAAAGTTTTATTATTTATTTATAAAATGTTTTAGTTTTATTTGAGGGGCCACACCAGGCATCACTCAGGGATTACTCCTGGCTCTGCACTCAGAAATCACTCCTGGCAGGCTTGGGGAACCATATGGGATGCCAGGGATTGAACCTGGGTACATCTGGGTCAGCCATGTGCAAGGCTGTTTTATTGCTCCGGCCCCATTGATTTTTTCTTATTAAGTTCTGTAATATATCTTAGATATTAACCTCAGATCAAATGAGTATTGAGTGAATAGTTTCTTCCATTCTGTAGACAGTCTTTGTATCCTAGTCACCATGTCTTTGAGGTGCAGAAGCTTCTTAATTTAATGTAGTCACATTTTATTTTGCTCCCACTTGCTTGGCCAGTGTTGTTTTATCCTTAAAAATGCCTTTAGCTTCAATGTCATGGAGTGTTCTGCCTATGTTTTCCTCTAGGTACCTTATAGTTTCAGGCCTAATAGTGCATAGCATAAAGAAAGATCTGAGATCCCCATTTTCTATAACTGACCATTTCCCCCAACAGCACTTGGTGAAGAGGTTTTCTTCGCTCCACTTCTATTTCTTGCCCCTTTAGCAAAGATTAAATGCTCATGAACTAAGGGTCACTCTCAGGATATTCAAGTCTGTTCCATTTATCTTAGGGTCTGTATTTATCCCAGTACCTTGCTGTTTTAATGACTGCTGCAGTTTGAAGCTGAGGAAAGTGCTGCTTCATATATTCTTTGTTCCCTAGGATTGCATTAGCTACTTTTGGAGGTTATTGTTATATGTAAATTTCAGGAGTATTTTATCTATTTTATTAAAAATATCATGGGTATTCTTATAAAGATTGCATTAAGTATGTATTATGTTTTGGGAAGTATTGCCATTTTAATGGTGTTAATCTTACCAGTTCATGAGCAGGATATGAATTTCCATTTCCTTTAGTTCTCTTTTATTTCTTGAAGCAGTGTTTTGTCATTTTCATAGTACTTTGTCTTTCACCTCTTTAGTTAAGTTGACTCCAATGTACTTACTTTCTGAGGCACAATTGTGAATAGGGTTGTTTGTTAAATACCTATTTTTTTATTATTTGTGTATAGAAAAGCCATGCATTTTTCTGTATTAATATTGTAGGCTGCTGTTTTAATCGCAAATTTATCATTTCTAGAAACTTTTTTGTAATCTTTAGAATTTTCTTTCATTTTTTTTGGTGGGGGGGGCACACCCAGCAGTGCTCAAGGACTACTCCTGGCTTTGAGTTTAGAAATCGCTCCTGGCAGTGCGGAGGGCCATATGGGAAGCCAGGGATTGAACCCAGGTCTGTCTTGAGTCAGCCACAAGCAAGGCAAATGCCCTCCTGCTTGTGCTATCACTCCTGCTCCAAGGATTTTCTAAATATAGTTTCATGTCCTCTGTAAACAATGAGTGCTTGACTTCTTTCTTTCCTATCTTAATGCCCTTGATGTCTTTTTCTTGACTAATTGCTATGGCGAGTACTTCCATTGAATTGAAGTGGCAAGAAGAGACAATTTGTCTTGTGCCAGATCTTAGAGGAAAGGCTTTTAGGTTTTTCCCATTGAGTCTAATGTTTGCAGTGGGCTTGTGGTAAATGGCTTTGACTATATTGAAGAAAGTTTTTTCAATTCCCATCTTGCTGAGAGTATTTTTTATCAAGAATTGATACTGAACCTTGTCAATTGCTTTCTCTGTATCTATTGACATAATAATATGAATCCTGATTTTTTTTATTTTATTGACATGGTGTTGTTCAGTTCATTAATTTCTGTTTTAACTGTTATTATTTTCTTAAGCCTGCCTGCCTTTGATTCATTTTGTTGGTAATTTTCTAATTTCTTTTTTTTTTGGGGGGGGGAAGGGGTCATAACCAGCAGTACTCAGGGGTTACTCCTGGCTCTCCTCTCAGAAATCACTCCTGGCAGCCTCAGGGGACCACATGGGATGCCGGGATTCGAACCACCGTTCTTCTGCATGTAAGGCAAATGCCCTACCTCCATGCTATCTCTCCAGCCTCGGTAATTTCCAATTTCTTAAGCTATTCCATTAAATTATGTATGCAGGTCCTTTCTTCCTTTATGATGAATGCTTGCAAAGCTATACTATATCCCACAAATTCTGATAATTTATGTCTTCATTTTTATTTATTTCTGGGAATATTTTGATTTTCTCTTTGATTTCATCTCTAACCCACTTATTATTCTATAGCGAGTTATTTATTTTCCAGGTGTTAAAATTATTTTTCCATGTCTGTTTATAATTCACTTCTGTTTTGTGTGCATCATGGACTGAGAAGATAGTTGATACTATTTCTATTCTCTTTATATTATGGATGCATATTTTATTACCCAGCCTTCTTCTATTTTGAAGAATATTTAATGTACATTGGAGAAGAATATTCAGCTTTCTGGTAATGAAAAGTCACTCACTCTCTCTCTCTCTCTCTCTCTATATATATATATATATGTATATATATATATATATATATATATACACTAAGCCCCTCTCTTCCATTTCTTCCTTCAATACCAGTATATCCTTGTTGAGTTTTAACCTGGTTGATCTATCAAGAAGTGACAGAGGTGTTGAATTCTCCAACTACTATTGTGTTGTTATTGTTGTCTTTCTTCAACAATATTAGCAGTTGTTTTAAGTATTTTTCAGGTGCATATACATTTAGGAGAGTGATTTCTTCCTGGTGTATATATATCCCTTGACTATTAAGAAATGATCCTCTGTTTCTTATAACCTTTTAAAGCCTAAATGCTATGCCACTTGATATTAGTATGACCACCACAGACTGTTTAAGGCAGTTGTTTGCTTGAAATATTGTCTTCTAATCTTTGATTTCTAGTGTATTTGCTCTGACTATTTAAATGTGTTTCTTGCAAGCTTCAACATTTGAATTCAGTTTCTGATTCTGCCCCCCATGTCTCTTAATTTGTATTTTTAGTTTGATGATGTTGAGAGAGATGATGATCATGACATTTTGTGCCATCTTTTTTTTTTTTTGGCCACACCCGGTGACACTCAGGGTTTACTCCTGGATATGTGCTCAGAAATCACTCCTGGCTTGGGGGACCATATGAGATACCAGGGGATTGAACCTCGATACCTCCTAGGCTAGTGCCAGCAAAGAACATGCCTTACTGCTCTGCACCATCACTCCAGCCCCAATTTTGTGCCATCTTTTTGTAGATGTTTGGTATGTTTGTGAGGTTTGTTTTCCTTAAAGTAGACCTGTCAGTTCTTTTAAGGTTGGTTTTGAGTCTGTGACGTTCCTGATCTTTTGTTTATCTTTGAAGCTGTGAATCCTCCCTTAACTGTCTGGTTGGGTGAAGAATTCTTGAGGCATTCACTTCATTATGATTTTTCACTGCCTTCAGGGTTGAAGGGTTGCTTGTGATAAATCTTAAAGATGTGTAAATCTTAAGGATGCTTCTTTAAATGTAATTTCCACTTTTGATTTTGCTGCTTTCAATGTTTTATCTCTACCTATGCTTTTCATTACTATGACTAAGATGTGTTTTGGGGTACATTGATTTTTTGACCTAATATTCTTCACACTTCTGGAATGTGGGTTTAATCTGGAAACTTTGCAATGATGTCTTTGCTGTTTATTCATAAAGATTTTGTTCTTGGCGCTCTGGAAAGCCATTAATTTTTGTTGTTTCTGTTAAATTTCTCCCAATTTCTATTTCTGTGTTTTATTTATTTCAATTTTTGTTATTGTCTGTTTATTTTACAGATTCTGTTTATTCACTTTAATACTCTTTCTTGTATTGTGTGGAGGTGTTATGTTCCTCATCTCAAGCTCACTGATTCTGTCCTCAGTAGCAGTTACTCTTCTAGTGAGGCCTTCGAGTGAGTTTTTCATTGTACCTACCAAGATTTTTAGTTCTCATTTCTTAAAGTTTTATCACATCTACATTCATATTCTCTTGAGTCTTATTGGCTATCTGTTCCATGTTTTATTCAAGTTCTTTGAACATCCTCAACATTTCCTCTTTATTTAAAGTTTTATTTTATTTTATTTATTTTAAAGTTTGGAGAAAACTCCAAACTGAAATATCAGATCAGATAACAGGTCTGAAAAACTCAGTAGACTAATTGAAGAACATAATGGATGAGCTTTCCAACAGGTTAAAAGCAGCTGAGGATAGAATTAGTGCTTTAGAAGACGAGATGCATAACAACTTTACACAGCAGAAGAGATTGGAAAAAAGCCTCAAATCAAATGATCAGACAATGGAAAATTTACTCAAAGAATATGAGAAGATGAAAATAGAAGTCTTTGATAAGCTCAACAGAAACAACTTTAGAATCATTGGAGTTCCAGAGACCCAAGAAGAAAATCTTCAGGAAGAATCAATGGTTAAGAACATCATCACAGAGAAACTACCAGAGCTAAAGAAAACATGTGACCAAATCCTGCATGCCCGAAGAGTACCAGCTAAAAAAGACCCCAGTAGAAACACCCCAAGACACATCCTAGTCACCATGATGAAACCCACCGATAGAGATAGAATACTGCAAGCAGCAAGATCGAAAAGGGAAATTACATTCCAGGGAGCATCCTTGAAATTTACAGCAGACCTGTCACCAGAAACACTCAAGGCCAGAAGGCAGTGGTGGGACGTAGTGGCAAAACTCAATGAAATAAATGCTTCGCCAAGAATATTGCACCCAGCAAAACTAAGTTTCAGGTTTGACGGATGTATACACGGCTTCACAGATAAACAACAGCTCAAAATCTTTGCAGACTCAAAACCAGCCTTAAAAGAAAAACTGAAAGATCTACTCTAAAAACAAGACAGAACAAAAAACACACCAAACTTCTACACAAAGATGGCAATAAATCCCATGACAATTATTTCTCTCAATGTCAATGGACTAAATGCACCAGTTAAGAGGCACAGAGTGGCGAAATGGATCAAAAAACTGAAGCCAACCTTCTGCTGTCTACAAGAAACACACCTGAATAGTCAGAATAAACATAGACTCAAAATCAAAGGCTGGAGGAAAATCATTCAAGCAAAAAACACCCTTAAAAAAGCGGGGGTGGGGGCCGGGCGGTGGCGCTAAAGGTAAGGTGCCTGCCTTGCCTGCGCTAACCTTGGACGGACCGCGGTTCGATCCCCCGGTGTCCCATATGGTCCCCCAAGCCAGGAGCGACTTCTGAGCACATAGCCAGGAGTAACCTCTGAGCGTTACTGGGTGTGGCCCAAAAACCAAAAAAAAAAAAAAAAAAAAAAGCGGGGGTGGCCATACTAATATCAGATGACACAAACTTTATACTCAGAAAAGTTATAAGGGACAAAGATGGATATTATGTACTAATCAAGGGATTTGTACAGCAAGAAGAAATCACTCTCCTAAACATATACGTACCCAATGAGGGACCAGCAAAGTATTTAATACAATTGTTGACAAATCTGAAGAAGGATATCAATAATAACACAATAATTGTGGGAGACCTCAACACAGGCTTGTCAACACTTGATAGGTCAACCAAATGGAAACCCAACAAAAATAACTAGACCTGCAAAGAGAAATGGATGAAAGAGGCCTAGTAGATATATATAGGGCACTCTATCCTCAGAAACCTGGATACACATTCTTTTCCAATGTACATGGATCATTCTCCAGGATAGATCACGTGCTGGCACATAAAACATACCTCCATAAAATAAAAAAGATAGACATTTTGCAGGCTGCCTTTGCTGACCACAAGGCTCTGAAGTTAGATGTGAGCTACAAAGGGACACAGAAGAAAAAATTTAACACCTGGAAGTTAAACAGCCTCATACTCAATAACCAGTGGGTCCGAGATGAAATCAAGGAGGAAATCAAAAGGTTCCTGGAAACAAATGACAATAAAGACACAAACTATCAGAACTTATGGGACACAGCAAAAGCAGTACTGAGAGGAAAATTTATAGCTTTGCAAGCACACATCAGGAAGGAAGAAGGAGCTTACCTGAGTAGCTTAATGATACAGCTAATAGAACTAGAAAGTGCTCAACAAAAGGACCCAAAAATAGGGAGACAGAAGGAAATAACAAAGCTGAGAGCAGAAATCAACGAAGTGGAAACCCAAAAAACAATCCGAAAGATCAACGAAAGCAGAAGTTGGTTCTTTGAAAAAATAAACAAGATTGATAGACCATTGGCAAAACTCACAAAGCAAAAGAAAGAGAGAAACTTGATAACGCGTATTAGAAATGAAAAGGGGGAGATCACTACAGATACTGCAGAGATTCAAAGGGTATTCAGAGAATACTTTGAGAAACTCTATGCCACTAAATATGAGAACCTGGAAGAAATGGATAAATTTCTGAACTCATATAACCTTCCACGGTTGAATAAAGAAGAGGTAGCATATCTAAACACCCCCATCACTATTGAGGAAATTAAAACTGTAATCAAAAATTTACCCAAAAACAAAAGCCCAGGCCCTGATGGATTCACGAATGAATTCTTTCAGACCTTTCAAGAGGAACTACTACCAATTCTGGCCAGGCTCTTTTATGAAATCGAAAAAACAGGAATACTTCCAAATAGCTTTTATGAAGCCAACATCACCTTAATACCAAAACCTGATAGAGATGCTGCCAAAAAAGAAAATTACAGACCAATATCCCTGATGAACACAGATGCAAAGATCCTCAACAAAATCCTGGCGAACAGGATCCAGTGCCTCATCAAGAAGATCATTCACTTTGATCAAGTAGGTTTCATCCCAGGAATGCAAGGATGGTTTAACATCCATAAATCTATCAATATAATACACAACATAAACAAAAAAAAATAAAAATCACATGGTCATATCAATAGATGCAGAAAAAGCATTTGATAAGGTTCAACACCCATTCTTGATGAAAACTCTCAGCAAGATAGGAATAAAAGGAACCTTTCTCAATATAGTCAAAGCCATCTACCAGAAGCCAGTGGCAAATATTATCCTCAATGGAGAAAAACTAAAATCCTTTCCTCTAAATTCTGGTACAAGACAAGGCTGTCCTCTCTCACCACTCCTATTCAACATAGCACTGGAAGTACTTGCTATAGCGATTAGGCAAGAAAAAGATATCAAGGGAATCCAGATAGGAAAGGAAGAAGTCAAACTCTCACTGTTTGCAGATGACATGATACTCTACTTAGAAAACCCTAAAGACTCTACCAAAAAGCTTCTAGAAATAATAGATTTGTATAGCAAAGTGGCAGGATACAAAATTAACACACAAAAATCAATGGCCTTTTTATACACTAATAATGATAAGGAAGAAATGGACATTAAGAGAACAATCCCATTCACATTAGTTCCACACAAACTCAAATATCTTGGAGTCAACCTGACTAAAGATGTGAAGGATCTATACAAAGAAAACTACAAAACACTGCTCCAAGAAATAAGAGAGGACACGCGGAAATGGAAACACATACCATGCTCATGGATTGGCAGGATCAACATCATTAAAATGGCAATACTTCCAAAAGCATTGTACAGATTTAACGCGATTCCTCTAAAGATACCCATGACATTTTTCAAAGAAGTGGATCAAATACTTCTGAAATTCATCTGGAACAACAAACAACCTCGAATAGCTAAAGCACTCCTTGGGAAAAGGAATATGGGAGGCATTACTTTCCCCAATTTTAAGTTGTATTACAAAGCAACAGTTATAAAAACAGCATGGTATTGGAATAAAAACAGACCCTCAGATCAGTGGAATAGGCTTGAGTACTCAGAGAAGGTTCCTCAGACATATAACCACCTTGTTTTTGATAAAGGAGCAAGAAATCCTAAATGGAGCAGGGAAAGCCTATTCAACAAGTGGTGTTGGCACAACTGGTTAGCCACTTGCAAAAAAGCAAACTCAGACCCACAGCTAACACCATGTACAAAGGTAAAATACAAATGGATTAAAGACCTTGATATCAGAACTGAAACTATAAGGTATATAGAACAACATGTAGGTGAAACACTCCAGGACATTGAGACTAAAGGCATCTTTAAGGAGGAGACAACACTTTCCAAGCAAGTGGAAGCAGAGATAAACAGATGGGACTATATTACGCTGAAAAGCTTCTGCATCTCAAAGGAAATAGTGCCCAGAATACAAAGGCCACCCACTGAGTGGGAGAAATTATTCACCCAATACACATCAGATAAAGGGCTAATATCCAAAATTTACAAGGTACTGACAGAACTATACAAGAAAAAAACAACTAACCCCATCAAAAAATGGGGAGAAGAAATGAACAGACACTTTGAAAAAGAAGAAAGGCAAATGGCCAAAAGGCACATGAAAAGATGTTCAACATCACTAATCGTCAGGGAGATGCAAATCAAAACTACTATGAGGTACCACCTCACGCCACTGAGATTGGCACACATCACAAAAAAGGAAAACAAGCAGTGCTGGCGGGGATGTGGAGAGAAAGGAACTCTTTTTCACTGCTGGTGGGAATGCCGTCTAGTAAAACCTTTATGGAAAGCGATATGGAGATTCCTTCACAAACTGGAAATTGAGCTTCCATACGATCCAGCTATACCACTCCTAGGAATATACCCAAGAAACACAAAAATACAATACAAAAAACCCTTCCTTACTCCGATATTCATTGCAGCGCTATTTACAATAGCCAGACTCTGGAAACAACCAAGATGCCCTACAACAGATGAGTGGCTGAAGAAACTGTGGTACATATACACAATGGAATACTATGCAGCCATCAGGAGAGATGAAGTCATGAAATTTTCCAATACATGGATGTACATGGAATCTATTATGCTGAGTGAAGTAAGTCAGAGGGAGAGAGAAAGATGCAGAATGGTTTCACTCATCTATGGGCTTTAAGAAAAATGAAGGACATTTTTAACAGTATCTCAGAGACAAGAGAGATGAGGGCTGGTAGGTGCAGCTCAGGACATGCAGCTCATCACATAGAGTGATGAGTGCAGTTGCAGAGATGACTACACTGAAAACTATCATAGAATGTGAATGAATGAGGGAAGTGGAAAGCCTGTCTCGAGTACAGGTGTAGGGGGGTGGGGAGGAGGGAGATCTGGGAAATTGGTGGTGGGAATGTTGCACCGGTGAGGGGGGGTGCTCTTTACATGACTGTAATCATACAACTATAATCATGTTTGTAATCACGGTGTTTAAATAAAGATAAAAAAATAAAAATAAAGTCCTTATCAGAGAGTCTATACCAGGTGGCAGATAGAATTTGAGTTTTCAGAACTATCTTCTTCATGCATTAAGCATAGTGGGGTTCTTTGTTGCTTTTCTATTGTGACCTTTGCAGTGTGGTGGTATTTTTGTGTGTTGTGGTGGGGCTCATTGTGCACTTGTACTCCTCAGGACACACTTATCTAGGATGAAAATGGCTCTACTCAGTCAAAGAGGAGCTTGTTTCACCTATATAAATATTTCTAATAACAATTTCCTCTTTTTCAATTTCTTAAAAAGCTACAAGGAGGGGCCAGAGAGATAGTACAGTGGTAAGGCATTTGCCTTGCATGGGGCCGACCCAGATCCCAGTATCCTGTATGGTCTCCCAAGCCTGCCAGGAGTAATCTGGGTGCTGCCGAGTGTGGCCCCCAAAACTAATAAATAAATAAATTGTGTTTGTTTAAAAAAAGCTACAATGAGCATTCTTATTTTATTAAATAAATTTAATTGAGTCATCATAAGATACACAGTTACAAATTTATTCATACAGTGTCCAACTCCTATCTTTACCAGTGCACATTTCCTGCTGTCAATGTCCCTAGATTCTTTCCTGCCCTCCTTCCAATCTTTCGTTTCCCTGCCTTCCTTTGGGCAGACATTTTTCTTCTCCCTTTCTTTTTACCTTTTAGGCACCTCTCTTTACAATATTGCATATTACAACCTACTTTGCAATATTGCATATCACAGCCTACTTTTAGCACTCAATTCTTGTCCAGAATAACCATTTTGAACTATTATTGTCACAGTGATCTTTTCTTAGCCCTAACTGCACTCCACTCCCCTTATTGCTGCAAAATTCCTACTATGGCCTGTTCATTTTGGCCCTATCTTTACTGTCTTTGGTATTATCACCATGCTATTTTTTATACCCCTCAAGTAGGTGCAATCATTCGAAATCTATACCTCTCCCTTTGACTCAGTTCACTCAGCATAATACTCTTCATATATATCCATGTATAAACAAATTTATTGACTTAATTTTTGAAACAGCTCCATAATATTTCACTGTGTAGATGTACAAGCATTTTTATCTGCTCATCTTAGTATCTGTGGTTGTTTCTATTTTCTGGCTATTGTGATTAGTACTACATTGAACACAACACAGGCATGCAGAGGGTTTTGCTACATTGCATTTGGGGCTTCTAGGTTATATTCCCAGAAGCAGTTGCTGGGTTATATGGGAGCACAATTTCTAGTTTTTTGAACAATGTCCATATTGTTTTCCAAAAAGGCTGGAGCAATTGACATATCTTCCAGTCACAAGAGTCCCTTTCTGCTACATTCATGCCAGCACAGATTGTTCTTGTTCTTTTTGATGTGTTCCAGTCTCTGTGGTGTGAAATGGTATCTCATTGTTATTTTGATTTGATATGTGATGTGTAGTATTTTTCAATGTTCCTTTGGCCATGTGTGTTTCTTCATTGAGGAAGCTTCATTTTATCTTTTTTTCCTGCTTTTTTGATAGGGGCTAGATGTTTTCTCCCTTTTTTTTTTCTTCAAACTAATTTTTTGTTTTAATTTTATTTTTTAAATATCTTTATTTAAACACCTTGATTAAAGAAATGATTGTAGTTATATTTCAGTCATATAAAGAACACCCCCCCATCACCAGTGCAACATTCCCACCACCAATACCCTCATCTCCCCCTTTCCCCACCCCCTGCCTGTTTTCTTATTCTTTTTTTAAATTATCTTTATTTAAACACCGTGATTACAAATATAATTGTAGTTGTATGATTACAGTCATGTAAAGAACACCCCCCCTTCACCAGTGCAGGATTCCCCCACCAATTTCCCAGATCTACCTACTCTCCACCCCACCCACACCTGTACTCGAGACAGGCTTTCTTTTTCCCTCATTCATTCACATTGTTATGATAGTTTTCAGTGTAGTTATTTCTCTAACTGCACTTATCACTCTATGTGGTGAGCTTCATATCATTAGCTGCACCTACATGGGAAGATGGGGGGAAGTTAGGGTTAGGACTGAGGCAGTAAAATATTAGAAATGAGCTTTGTAGGGCAGTATCAAGGTCACAATACAAGATGGATATTATGGATACATAAAATATATGCATACAATACTATCAATATGAAAACAAGGAGAAAAAATTTCCAGTGACTGTCCCAACATAAACCAGTGCTAGAACGGCCCGCCTTCCTCCCAGAGCGCATTCCCATTAGTGTAGGGAGAGGTAGGGGGAAAGCCTGTTGACCCCTATAGAGTTCACCTAGACCAGTGCCCAGGGAAGGCCTGAAGTCCAGGGGAGAAAAACCCTATACCTGACAAGAGCTGGTCTCCAGAATCAAAGAGGAAACTGGAAGCCAGATGTCTGCCCACCCTCCTCCCCATACACCTCCCCCCCTGGAGTACGGAGGGAGAGGGGAAGCCTAAGGACCACTAAGAGTCCAGCTGAACCCACTTCTGGTCATCTGAGCTCGCACCCAGGGAAGGCCTGGAGTCAGGGAAAAAAGACAAGGACAGCTGGGGGCCTGCCAAGCCTCCCAACACTCCCCAGGCTAGGGAGAAAGGCTCTGGTATGGGGCCTCCCCAAACCCTATACCTGGCAAGAGCTGGTCTCCAGAATCAAAGAGGAAACCGGAAGCCAGATGTCTGCCTGTCCTTCTCCCCATACATCTCCCCCCTGGAGTACAGAGGGAGGGGGGAAGCCTGAGGACCACTAAGAGTCCACCTGACCCCACTCTGGCCATCTGAGCTGGCACCTAGGGAGGGCCTGGAGTCAGGGGAAAAAGACAAGGACACCTGGGGGCCTACCAAGCCTCCCAGCACTCCTCAGGCTAGGGATAAGGGACCCAGTATGGGGCCTCCCCAAACCCTATACCTGGCAAGAGCTAGCTGTTTTCTACTTTTTAGATTATTAGAGGAGCCATCTTGATTTCTGTAAATATGGGGGTGTACTGCAAAATAACTCCATTGGTAAGGCTGTAGATTGCTTCTTACAATGTGCAGAATTGGAATTCAGGGATTACAAGGTAAGTGTGGCCGCAGAGCAAAGCAGAGCGGCTGCGCTTTTTGGGTGTGGGTCCTGGAGAGATTATAGTCCTTGGTGTCTGTAAACTGGCTCAGCAGAAAAGAGGCAGAGAGCATGGCCGCTGTTCTTTATAAGTCTCTGGGTTCCCAATCACATGGCAGGAATTGGCCCCACCTTCATTGGGTGGGGACATCTTACTGGGTGTGGGTCCTGGAGAGATTATTGTCCTTGGTGTCTGTAGGCTGGCTCAGCAGAAAAGAGCCCCTACCTGTTTTCAAGATAGGCATTCTACTTATCTCACTAACATTGTCCTGGTAGTTGTGAGTGTAGTTATTTCTCTAACTGCGCTCACCACTCTTTGAGCTTCATATTGTGAGCAGGCCCTTCCAACCCTCATCTTTATTGTTTCTGGGCATTATTGCAAAAATGTCTTTTATTTTTCTTAAAATCCATAAATGAGTGAGACCATTCTGTGTCTACCTCTTTCTCTCTGACTTATTTTACTCAGCATGGTAGTTTCCATGTCCATTCATATTTAGGAAAATTTCATGACTTCATCTCTTCTGATGGCTGCATAATATTTCATTGTATATATACATATATAGTACATATATACATATATATTACAATTTATTAGCCATTCATCTGTTGAAGGGCATCTGGATTGTTTTCAGAGTCTGACTATTATAAATAGTGCTACAATAAATACTGGTGTGAGGAAGGGATTTTTGTATTGCATTTTTGTGTTACTAGGGTATATCACTAGGAGTGGTATAGCTGCATTATATGGGAATTTAATTTCCAGGTTTTTGAGGAATCTCCATATTGTTTTCCATGAATGTTGGACTTCAGCTTTCCCATCAGCAGTGAATGAGAAGTACTTTGTCTCCACATCCCCGCCAGCACAGATTGTTCTTGTTCTTTGTGATGTGTGCCAGTTCTTTGTGATGTGACATGAAATGGTACATCATTGTTGTTTTGATTTTCATCTCCCTGATAATTAGTGATGTGGAGCATTTTTTCATGTGTCTTTTGGACATTTGTATTTCTTCCTTGAGAAATTGTTCATTTCTTCTCCCCATTTTTTTTGATGAGGTTAGATATTTTTTCTTGTTCTGTCAGTACCTTGTATGTCTTAGATATTTTCCCCTTGTCTTATTGATATTGGGTGAATAGTTTCTCCCATTCTGTAGATGGCTTTTGTATCTTTGTCACTATTTTGTTTTGGGAGCAGAGCTTCTCAGCTTAATATAGTCCCATCTGTTTATCTCTGCTTCCATTTGTTTGGATAGTGCTATTTCCTCCTTGAAGATGTGTTTAGTCTCAATGTCTGGAGTGTCTTATCTACATGCTCTTATATATACCTTATGGTTTTCTGTCTGATATCAAGGTATTTAATCCATTTGGATTTGACCTTTGTACATGGTGTTAGCTGGGGGTCTGAATTCACTTTTTTGAAAGCGGCTGACCAGTTGTCCCAACACTATTTGTTGAACTGACTTTCCTTGCTCCATTTGTCCATTTCTTGTTCCTTTATCAAAGATTAATTGATTGTATGTCTGGGGAACATTCTTTGAATACTCAAATCTATTCTACTGATCTGAGGGTCTATCTTTATTCCAATACCATGCTGTTTTAATGATTAGTTTTGTAATACAATTTAAAGTTGGGGAAAGTGATGCCTCCCATATTCCTTTTCACAAGGGTTGCTATAGCTATTCCTGGGTGTTTGTTGTTCCAAATAAATTTCAAGAGTGTTTGATCTACTTCTTTGAAGAATGGGATGGGTATCCTTAGAGGGATTGCATTAAATCTGTTCAATGCTTTGAGGAGTATTGTCATTTTAATGATGTTAATCCTCCCAATCTATGAGCAGGGTATGAGTCTTCATTTCTTTGTGTCCTCTTTTTTTTCTTGAAGCAGGGATTTTTGGTGTTCTTTGTATAGATTCTTCACCTTTTTAGTTAAGTTGACTCCAAGGTATTTGAGTTTTGTAAGACTAATGGGAATGAGATTATTTTTTTAGTGTCCATTTCTTCTCTATCATTATTGATGTACAAGAAAGCCATTGCTTTTAGTGTGTCAAGTTTTTATTCAGCCACTTCGCTATATGTATCTATTGTCTTTAGAAGCTTTTTGGTAGTCTTTAGGGTTTTCTGAATATATTTTATGTCATATGCAAACAGTGAGAGCTTTATTTCTTCCTTTTCTATCTGGATTCCCTTGATATCTTTTTCTTGCCTAATTGCTATGGCCAGAAATTTTAGCACTATGTTGAATAGGAGTGATGAGAGAGGGAATCTGTCTTGTACCAGATTTTAGAGAAAAGATTTTTAGTTTATCACCATTAAGAATAGTATTTGCCATTGGCTTGTGGTAGATGGCCTTGATTATATTGAGAAAAGTTCTTTCCATTCCTATCTTGATGAGAGTTTTTATCAAGAATGGGTATTGGATCTTATCGAATTCTTTCTCTACATCTATTGATATAATTATATGGTTTTTCTTTTTCTTTTTGATATGGTGTATTATATTGATTGATTTACATATGTTAACCCATTATTGCATTCCTGGAGTGAATATGACTTGGTTATGGTGTATGACCTTCTTGATGAGGCATTGGATCACATTTGCCAGAATTTTGTTGAGCATCTTTGCATCTGTGTTCATTAGAAATATTGGTCTGTAGTTTTCTTTTTTTTTCTTTTTTTTTTTTTTTTGCAGCATCTCTAGTTTTGGTATCAAGATGATATTAGCTTCATAAAAACTATTTGGGAGTGTCCCTGATTTTTCAATTTAATGAAAGAGCCTGCAAAGGGTTGGTAGTAGTTCCACTTGAAAGGTTTGAAAAAATTGTTAGTGAATCCATCTGGGCCTGGGCTTTTGTTTTTGGGAATATTTTTTATTACATTTTTAATTTTGTCAGTGGTGATGGGTCTGTTTAGACATGCTAGATCATCCTGGTCCAACCATGGAAGATTATAAGAGTCCAAGAATTTATCCATTTCTTCTAGGTTCTCATGTTTTGTGGCATAGAGTTTTTCAAAGTAGTCTTTGATTACCCTTTAAATCTCGGTAGTATCTGTAGTGATTTTCCCCTTTTCATTTTTAATTTGGTTTGTTAAGTTTCTCTCTCTGTTTCTTTGGAGTTTTGCTAGTGGTTTATGAATCTTGTATATTTTTCAAAGAGCCCAATTTTATTTTTTTAATCTTTTGGATTTTTTTATTTCCACTTCATTGATTATTGCTCTAAGCTTTATTATTTCCTTCTGCCTACATATTTTTGGTTCCTTTTGTTGATGATTTTCTAATTTTAAAAGCTGTGTCATTAAGCTTTTTATATGGGCTCCTTCTTCCTCTGATGTGTTTGCAGAACTATTAATTTTCCTCTTAGTATTCCTTTTGCTGTGTTCCATAAATGCTGATAAATTTTGTCTTCATTGTCATTTGTTTCCAGGAATGTTTTTATTTCCTCTTTGATTTTTATCTCGGCCCCACTGGTTGTTCAGCAGTGTACTGTTTAATTTCTAGGTGCTAATTTTTTTCTTTTGTGTCCCTTTGTAGTTCACTTCTTTTTGTTTGTTTGTTTTTGCTACACACCAGCTCTGTGTTCAGAAATCACTCCTGGAAGGCCAAGGGACCATATGAGATGCTGGTATTTGAACCACTGTTGTCATGGATCGGCTGCGTGCAAGGCAAGCACAATACCGCTGTGCTATCTCTCTAGCCCCATGTATTTCACTTCTAATTTTAGTGACTTGTGATCTGAGAAAGTACTTTGAACAATTTCTGTCCTCTTGACTTTATGAAGATACGTTTTATAGACCAGCATGTGGTCTGTCCTGGAGAATGACCTATGTGCATTGGGGGAGTACCAGTTTTCTGGGGATGGAGTGCTCTATCTATATCTACCAGTCCACTTTCTTCCATTTCTCTTTTCAGAGCTAGTATATTCTTGTTGGGTTTCAGCCTGGTTGAGCTATCAAGGGGGAACAAGGAAGTGTTGAGGTCTCCCACTATTATTATGTTGCTATTGATATCTTCTTTCAGATTTGTCAACAATTGTATTAAATGCTTTTTTGGTCTCTCATTGGGTGCATATATGTTTATGAGAGTGATCTCTTCCTGCTGTATATATCCTTTGATTAGTATGAAATGACCATCTCTGTCCTTTACAACTTTTCTGATTCTAAAGTTTGTGTCATCTGTTATTATTATGGCCACTCCCACTTTTTTATTTTATTTAAATACCTTGATTACATACATGATTGTGTTTGGGTTTCACTCATGTAAAGAACACCACCCATCACCAGTGCAACATTCCCATCACCAATGTCCCAAGTCTCCCTCCTCCCCACCCAACCCCCGCCTGTACTCTAAACAGGCTCTCCATTTCCCTCATACATTCTCATTATTAGGACAGTTCAAAATGTATTTATTTCTCTAACTAAACTCATCACTCTTTGTGGTGAGCTTCCTGAGGTGAGCTGGAACTTCCAGCTCTTTTCTCTTTTGTGTCTGAAAATTATTATTGCAAGAATGTCTTTCATTTTTCTTAAAACCCATAGATGAGTGAGACCGTTCTGCGTTTTTTTCTCTCTCTCTGACTTATTTCACTCAGCATAATAGATTCCGTGTACATCCATGTATAGGAAAATTTCATGACTTCATCTCTCCTGACAGCTGCATAATATTCCATTGTGTATATGTACCACAGTTTCTTTAGCCATTCGTCTGTTGAAGGGCATCTTGGTTGTTTCCAGACTCTTGCTATGGTAAATTGTGCTGCAATGAATATAGGTGTAAGGAAGGGGTTTTTGTATTGTATTTTTGTGTTCCTAGGGTATATTCCTAGGAGTGGTATAGCTGGATCATATGGGAGCTCGATTTCCAGTTTTTGGAGGGATCTCCATATTGCTTTCCATAAAGGTTGAACTAGATGGCATTCCCACCATCAGTGGATAAGAGTTCCTTTCTCTCCACATCCCCGCCAACACTGTTTGTTCTCATTCTTTGTGATGTGTGCCATTCTCTGGGGTGTGAGGTGGTATCTCATCATTGTTTTGATTTGCATCTCCCTGATGATTAGTGATGTGGAGCATTTTTTCATGTGTCTTTTGGCCATTTGTATTTCTTCTTTGTCAAAGTGTCTGTTCATTTCTTCTTCCCATTTTTTGATGGGATTAGATGCTTTTTTCTTGTAAAGTTCTGTCAGTGCCTTGTATATTTTGGAGATTAGCCCTTTGTCTGATGGGTATTGGGTGAATAGTTTCTCCCACTCAGTGGGTGGCTCTTGTATCCTGGGCACTATTTCCTTTGAGGTGCAGAAGCTTCTCAGCTTAATATATTCCCATCTGTTAATCTCTGCTTTCACTTGCTTGGGAGTGCAGTTTCCTCCTTGAATATGCCTGTAATATCCTGGAGTGTTTTACATATGTGCTGTTCTTTATATCTTATGGTTTCGGTCTGATATCGAGGTCTTTCATCCATTTGGATTTTACCTTCGTAAATGATGTTAGTTGGGGGTCTAATTTCAATTTTTGCAAGTAGCTAGCCAGTTGTGCCAACACCACTTGTTGAAGAGGCTTTCTTTGCTCCATTTAGGATTTCTTGCTCCTTTATCAAACATTAGGTGATTGTATGTCTGGGGAACATTTTCTGAGTATTCAAGCCTATTCCACTGATCTGAGGGCCTTTCCTTATTCCAATACCATGCTGTTTTGATAACTATTGCTTTGTAGTACAGTTTAAAGTTGGGAAAATAATTCCTATCGTATTCTTTTTCCCAATGATTGCTTTAGCAACTCTAGGGTGTTTATTGTTCAAAACAAATTTCAAAAGTGCCTGATCTACTTCTTTGAAGAATGTCATGGGTATCTTTAGAGGGATAGCATTAAATTTGTATAATGCCTTGGGGAGTATTATCATTTTGATGATGCTAATCCTGCCAATCCATGAGCAGGGTATGCATTTCCATTTCCGCGTGTCCTCTCTTATTTCTTGGAGCAGAGTTTTATAGTTTTCTTTGTATAGGTCCTTCACATTTTTAGTCAAGTTGATTCCAAGATATTTGAGTTTGTGTGGCACTATTGTGAATGCACTCCCACTTTTTTAAGGGTGTTGTTTGCTTGGATGATTTTCCTCCAGCCTTTGGTTTTGAGTCTATGTTTGTTCTGGCTATTTAGATGTGTTTCTTGTAGGCAGCAAAATGTTGGCTTCATCTTTGTTTTTATCCATTTTGCCACTGTGTCTCTTAAGAGGTGCATTTAGTTCATTGGCATTGAGATTGTCATAGGATTTAGTGTCATCTTTGTGTAGAAGTTTGTTATGTCTATTGGTCTGTCTTGTCTTAAAGTAGATCTTTTATATTTTCTTTTAAGGCTGGTTTTGAGTCTTTAAAGTTTCTGAGCTTTTGTTTGTCCATAAAACTATGTTTCCTTCCTTCAAACCTGAAAGTAAGTCTGGCTGGGTGCAGTATTCTAGGCAAAGCAATCATTTCATTGAGTTTTGTCACTATATCCAATCACTGCTTTCTGGCCTTGAGGGTTTATTGTGACAGGTTTGCTGATAATCTTAAGGATGCTCCCTTGAATATAATTTCTATTTTGATCTTGCTGCTTTCAGTATCCTATCCCTATCTGTGGGATTTGTCATTGTGACTAGGATGTGTCTTGGCGTGCTTTTCTTCGGGTTTCTTTTAGCTGAAATTCTTTGGCCATGCAGGATTTGGTTGCATGCCATCTTTAGCTCTGGGAGTTTCTCTGTAATGATGTCCTTGGCTATTGATTCTTCCTGGGGATTGATTTTTCTTCCTGGGTCTCTGGGATGCCAATGATTCTTACATTTTTTCTGTTGAACTTGTCATGAACTTCTATTTTCATCTGTTCACATTCTTTAAGTATTTTTTTCCATTGTCTGATCATCTGCTTTTAGGTTCTTTTCCTATCTCTTCTGCTGTATGGAGTTGCTATGCATCTTATGTTCCAGTTCACTGATTCTGTCCTCAGCTACTTTTACTCTGTTGGAGAGGCTTTCCATTGAGTTTTTTATTTCATCTACTGAGACTTTCAGTCCTATTATTTTACTTTGGAGTTTTCTGATTTCTGTCTTTGTGGTTTGTTCAGTTTGATCTATGCTTTCTTTGAATTCTATAAACATCCTCCATATTTCTTCTCTGAACTCCTTATCTGAGAGGCAAACTAGGTGGTTGGTACTTTTTAGGTCATCTGAGCTGCTGTCTTCATTCTCTATGCTTGGTGTTGGTTTGTGTTGTTTCCCCATAGTCACACTTTTCATGCTGTTTTTCTTTTTTTTAAATATAATTTTTATTTTAATTATAGTGACTTACATATCATTCACAGTAATATTCCAGGTACATATTTACATTGAATCAGAGGAGTTCCCACCACCGAATTGTCCTCCCACAACCGCTCCCATCCTGCCTCCCATATCCTCCACTCTCCCCCCCAGGGGGTGCTAGAATGTGTGGTCCCTTCTGTGTCTAGTTTATTACTTTGTGATCTTATAACTTAGATCTTGGTGCCTCCATTACTACTCCCTCTAATTGGGAGGTGGGACTAGAAAGTTCAAGTTATGTGCTTTTGTTTAAGGAAGAGAAAGGTAATATAATGGGGTAAAAATCGACCGCATCGACTATGAGCAGAGTTATTCTAGAGGCTCTCATCCTTGGTTTGAGGGACGACGGGGAAAAGAAGAAGGTGAAACACCACAACAGTTCAAAAAGAGGAATCAAATAAGATATCCAGTGAGCACTGCAGCAATAAAAAATATGCACCACATAGTTACCATGGTCTTGAGATAGGAAATATGACAAGGCGCAAAGAGGAAGAAGAGAAAAGAAAGAAAAAGTAAATATATAATTTAAAAAATAGACAACTACTTCAATATCTATCCCAAAACAAAGAACTCTACAAAAACTAGATAAAAAATAATAAAAAATTAAAAAATTAAAATAAAAAAAGAAAAAGGATTATTTAGTGTTTTTTGTCTCCCCCCACCCCCACATAGGCACAGTAAATATTGGGGTCATCCGAAATGGGAATCCCCTTGGCCTAAGAGATACAGGGTTTCTCTACCCTTGTAATATATTGTCATGGGATTATCTATAGACTCCTTTCACGTTCATTTACTCTCCCCTTGGTGTTTTTGTGCCCTATGGAAGACTTCTGCTCCAATCTGGATGTTAAAAACAGACCTCTAAATTTAGAGGTCTCAGTCTGTGCACAGGTCAAGTTCCACTCCTAAGTGTTATGGTGAAGTTTATTTGCTAGAAGGTGCTTCTCTGTCCCCACCCTGCTTGTTGTCCCAGGTTGCCTCCTTCTCACAGCTTCTGCAGGGGCTTCTGTGTTGGGGTTGGTCTCAAACCTACATTGATGATCAGGCAGGTTCCCCTTACAATGGCAGTGGTGGTGGTGACCCCTGTTTTCTCCCTTTAAAGCTCTATAGGTGCTTATGAATCTTAGATATTGACCTCTTATCAGATTGCTATTGAGTTATAAATTCCCTTTTCAATATTTGTATATAAAAAAGCCATGGACTTTTGTTTATTAATTTTGCAGCTTACTATTTACTATACAAGTCTACAGCTTTTTTGTTGAGTCCTTAGAATTTTCTAAATATGGTATCATGCCATCCATAAATAGTAAGAATTTTATTTCTTCCTGTCCTGTATTTGATCTTTTTCTTGCCTAATTGCTATGGCAAGTACTGTAGTGAATAAAAGTGGTACGAATATAAAACTTTATCTTGTTTTAGATCTTAGGGGCTTTTCATTTCCACTAATTGACTGTAAAGTTTTCCATGGGCTTGTGGTAACTATATTGAATAAAATTTCTTCAATTCCTATTTTGTTAAGAGCTTTTTTTAAAAATCATGAATAGGTGCTGAAACTTGTCAAATGCTTCTCTGCATCTTTTTCTATGATCATATGATTTTCTTCTTTTATTGATATGGTGTATTATGTTAATTGACCTGCATATGTTAAACAATCCTTGCATCCCTGGAATGAATCCTACTTGATCATGGCTTATAATCTTTTTGATGCATTTTTGATTTTAATTGTTACTATTTTTTGAAGATCTTGCATCTTTGCTTATTAAGAATATGTGCCTATAATTTTTGTGATATCTTGATCTACTTTTGATATCAGGGTGATTTGAGCTTCAGAGAAACTGTTTGTGGGTGTTTCTGGTTTCTTTAACTTCCTGGAAGAGCTTGGAAAGGATTGCAGTAGATCCTCCTTAAAATTCTGAAAGAATCAACTACTAATTCCACCTGAGTCTGTGTTTTTGTTTTTGAGAAAACTTTTGATACTATTCAGGTATTCTAAATATCCTTGGTTCAACCCTTGAAGGTTATATATGAACCCAAGATTTACATAAAAATATATGTATATGTTTACAGTCTTTATTGTAAATAAAGGTCACAATGTGAAAGCAATGCAGAAGCCCTCTATACATAGTGAGCAAAGATGGTAGCTCTAAAGACCCAATCAATATCAGTCAGCTATATAAACTCTCTAATAGGGATTTTAGAAATAAAATATTGAGGATGTTCAAGGAAATCAAAGAAACCATGAAACTGACAGCCAATAAGATGCAGAAAGAAATGAGAGCAGAAATAAAAATATATAAAAAAGAAATGAAAAAAACTGAAAAACTGGGTAGACCAAAAAAAAAAATCAACCCCCCTCAAAAAAAAAAAAAAAGACAAAACCCCACCTCACTGATAGATCTCTCCAGCAGAGTGAATAGCTGTTAAGGGCATATTTAGTGAGCTACAAAATAAGCAGCGTAACATCTCCCAATAAAAGCAAAAAAAAAAAAAAAAAGTCTTAAAATAAATGAACAGCTGACAAGAGAATTCAAGAGGAACAACATAAGAATCATCATCATCCCTTAGAAAGAAGAAACCCTTATTAATAAGCAACAGTTTAAGATACCATTGCTGAGAATTTCCCAGAACTGGAGAACACATATACCAACATCCTAGAAGTATATAATACTGACACCAGCAAGATCAAAAAAAGAAATTACACATATAAAATTGTCCTTAAGATTTATAGCAAATTACCAAAGGTAATCCTCCAGGCCTACGGGCAGTGATAGGATATAGTGAAAAGTCAACAAAAATGAATTCCTCATCAAAGATACCCAGTGAGACTCTCATTTATATTTAAAGGAGTGATACATGGATAAGTATTAGCTTAGGAACTTTATGGACTCCAAACTATCTTTATCAGAATTAAAGAGACTACTTTAAGAAAGAAATCCCACAAACACACCAGGCTTCTATGAAAAGATGGCACAAAATGTTATGATGATAAGCTCTTTCAATGAACTAAATGCAACAAAGGGCACCATGTGGCAAAATGTATTTTTTTTTAAAAAAAATTGAATTTACAGGGCTAGAGCAATAGCACAATGAGTGAAATGTTTTCTTTGTAAGCAGCTGGCCTGATTTTGATCCTTGGCATTCCATATGGTCCCTGAGCCTGCCAGGAGTAATTTCTGAGTGCAGAGCCAGGAGTAACCCCTGAGGGCCACCAGGTGTGGTCCAAAAAACAAACAAAAAAGGAAATATTCTGCTCCCTATAATAAATACATTTGAATACTCAGAGAAAACACAAACTAAAAGTCAAAGATTGGAAGACAATTCCTAAAACAAATAACTCCCTTTGAAACACTGGGATGATCATAATGATTGATATCAGACTTCAGGTTATGAAATGTTATGAGACAGGGGCCGGGTAGGTGGCGCTGGAGGTAAGGTGTCTGCCTTGCAAGCGCTAGCCAAGGAAGGACCGCGGTTCGATCCCCGGGCGTCCCATATGGTCCCCCCAAGCCAGGGGCGATTTCTGAGCACATAGCCAGGAGTAACCCCTGAGCGTCAAACGGGTGTGGCCCAAAAAACAAAACAAAACAAAAAAAAAAAAAAAAAAAGAAAGAAATGTTATGAGACAGAGGACAGAGAGATCTTTTTTTTTTTTATCTGCAATCTGAAGGTCAAAATTGCAGTCTAGAGGTGTTTATTATGTGTTGCAGTGTTGCTCATTGACTGCTTAAAATAACATTAACTTAGAATAGCACTGGGAAGTCTCATGTTTCCACCAATAAGCTTTAAGTCTCATGCTCTACAAATTGAGCTTACTATAACACCTGAAGGAGAGGTAAAATGTATTCTACTTTCTAAGTTTTCAATCAAGATAAATGAGCAAACAAACAAACTAAAAAAGCAAATGAAAATTTGAGACTTTAAAGGAATATACAAGAAGAAAACAACTTTACATAATTCAGCCTCAAAAACATGAAAGACTATGTCTCCCTATCAGAAAATAAATTCTCAAAATTTTATAATAAAAAAGCTCAACAGAAAAAAATAAAAACTTGAAAAGAGGGGCTGGAGAGATAGCATGGAGGTAGGGCATTTGCCTTGCATGCAGAAGGACAATGGTTCGAATCCAGGCATCCCATATGGTCCTCTAAGCCTGCCAGGAGTGATTTCTGAGTTTAGAGACAGGAGTAACCCCTGAGCACTGTGGGGTGTGACCCAAAAAAACAAACAAAAACAAAACAAAACAAAAAACCCAAAAACAAACAAAAAAACTTGGAAAGGTAGGTTGAAATGATACACGAGAATTCAGAAAAATTAAAAGATACAACAAAACTCATATCAACAAATTTATGAACTCAGACATAAAATCAATCAACAGAAGTTAGAAATTGAAGCTTTCACTAAAAATACTTAAAAAACCTAAAGTTCAAGATGTGAAGTGCTCATAGAATTCTAGAGAAAGCTGTGAAAATAGAATTAGACCATTTCAACTTATTTTTCTTTTAATCTTGCTGTTTTGTTCTGATTTATTTTTTCCAATGCTGGGATTATACCGAGGGTTTCACAAAGGAAAGGAAAGTGCTCTACCATGGAGCTTCATTCCTGGTTATTTTTATTATACTAATATCCTTTCTTGCTTTGTTTTGTTTGGGAGTCATACCCAGCAGTGCTCAGGGGTTACTCCTGACACCACACTCAGAAATTACTCCAGGGCCAGAACCATAGTGCAGTGGTAGGGCTTTTGCCTTGCACGTGGCTGACCCAGGACAGACCTGGATTCAATCCCCGGTGTCCCATATGGTCCCCCAAGCCAGGAGCCATTTCTGAGTACAGAGCCAGGAGTAACCCCTGAAGGTCACCAGGTGTGGCTCAAAAACAAAAATAAAAAAAAAGAAATCACTCCTGTCAGTTTTCAGAGGACCATATGGAATGTTAAGGATCAAACTAGGGTCGACCACATGCAAGGCAAATGCCCTATCTGCTGTACTATTGCTTTGGCCCCAATTTTGTCTAATTCTTTATAAAAAGAATTTGATTTCTTGGTTTTGGTAGATAGTTTCTATATTTTGACTGGTTTACTGAGGTAGAAAAATGGAAATAATTAGGTGTCATCTCAATGAAAATATAAAGAAGTCTATTTTTTTTGTATGTAGTTTGAATAGTATTTTTCAAGAGTGGATTTATCTATCATAAAAAATTCATTTTAGAATATATGTTTATCAGTTTTCCTTCTCTTAATAATCTTCCCTGTGAGTTATTAAAATAATTAACTTGAAATCCTTTCTACATTTTTACTAGTCAGTCAGTGAAAGGGGACGTGTGCTATGTATGCCATGCCTTAACATGGGTGGAAGTAAGTGGATGAAGCCTTTCCTACAGAAACATCTTCTCTGGGGTTCAAACCTCTTGAGAATGCTGAGCTACTTTCTAGAACTGTCATTTTACAAAGATACCTTATCCCTTCTTGACATGCCCACTGATCTCTAGGCAGGGGCCTTCATTCGTGACTGGGTAACCTTTGATTCATAGTCCCATAAATGTCTAGATGGAGGAAGCAGTTTGGGGAGATGGGCCATTATGGGACTAATGCATCTTTTATAGCCAGGATCAGGCCTTGGTGATGCCACTACCTTGTGTTAAATTAGTTTAATCCTGAGAGTGATGGAGAGCAAATGGGTAAAAGTAATGTGTGTGGAACATGGAAGTGTGGGTCTAATTGGTGTCTATTTCAAGGACTCCCAGAAAGACTCCACTTTGTTCCTCTCACCGTAAACTGTCTGCAATGCTTATATGATGTTGGAGCTGAAAAAAGTCAAACCTGAGCATCAAAGAGGCAGGTGAGGTTCTCAATATAACACACATATATAGAAGGTGAGAGCCTAACCATGATCTGCCTCCCCACATCTTTGCTCTTTTCTCCATTTATCCCTCAGTGCATACTCTACACCTCACTGTCCATGATAATCTCCTGCACAAATATGCCCAGACCTCACCCTCAGAGACTCTGAGTCACTAATACAAGGCAAAAATTCCAGAAAAGGAAAAAAGAGGGAATATATTAGGATCAAGGCTAGTTGGCAAAATGGTGCATTGCTATTTCAAAAGACAGATTGATGACTTTATGTACACATACTCTCCTTAGATCCAATATTTCTCATATTTGCCTCAATATATGACTGCATTGTGTCAGGGCCTTGGAAGGATGAGGAGGACATTGAACAAAGGTTATATCCTATATTTTAGTTATTGTTTAGACAGAAATGAAAGGAAATGCCAAGATCAAATGAAGTATTTGGTAGTGGGACACTGGAATCCATGTGGTGTGTGGTAGACAGAGCAGATGGACGTGTGTGTGTGTGTGTGTGTGTGTGTGTGTGTGTGTGTGTGTGTGTGTAGGGGTGTGATCTCCTCCAGATCCTGAAGAACAGATTTAACATCTATTAACAAAGCAAGCACCTCAGCTGACTTTCTGCCCTTAAAGTCCCCTCACATGATCTCACTTTTCATACTACCTGATTATTTATCCCCTCACATTAATCTCTTTTGTGTCCTTACTTTTGCTCTATTTTTACCCTCAACTGAAAATGATATTTTAGTTCAGGAGATACAATTTTCATGATTTGTATGCAAGATGCCAGGGTTTGATGTCCAGCACCACAAGGTTCCCTGAGTACCAATCCCAAACATTTGTAGGTATTGCTCAGAAGGAAAAAAAGCTTTTTGCCATTTCTCAACTTGTCCAAATACTACCTTTCAGGTATATATAATTTTATAACTCTAAACAGAAGTTAAGTTTATCCTTCCCAACCTCACCATGCAGGTATGCTTCATCTTGTTGGATCATGGTCTTGCCTGGGTTTCCAGGACTCCGTAACTAAATTATCCATGCACCACAGGGTGCAGAGAGCTGTTGCAAGATATCCATGTTTCTTTATGACTAACAAACACATGCTTGAGGACTTCTGAGACATTCAATTTTAAATTATTCGAGTTTCACAAAATTCATTTTGTGCATCCAAACTTAAGATCAAGAAATTAGAGTGTACTAGTAGTGCAACTCAAAGTCTGCATGTGTTAAGAGATTCAGTTGTGCACCTATTGCAAGTTCAGGCTTGGTGGCCAGTGTAGGAATGGGGGGGGTTTAAAAAATTTATGCTTGTTTTGAGTCTTTATGGAGCATAAATGACTAGAGCCATTGGGGCTAATGGTTGTTGACAGGGCTCAGACCCACAGTTGTAGACTTAAGCCTTCCCCTACACTTCCATTGTCCCACATGGGAAGAGAATTCTCAGGGAGAAAGTGGGTTTGTGCACAGAAATTTCTGTGGTCTCACAAGTCAAGTGGGTTGGGTTCTTCAAAAGGAATGTTTATGAACTGAGACCAGGACACCAGTGGACTTTGTCACCAAATAGGACAAGGGGCACATAAACTTGGAGGAAGGAGCAGCAGCTTTTTTTCATGAGATAGAAGAATCTTGGAATGCAGCAAGGGTGAGGGGTAGAGGGAAGATAGAGTAAGAAGGGAGATTACCGTTGGACCCTGGGAAACACCTGTGAGCATAGGAAAAAGAGCATGCCACCAAATTCCAGGCGCAAATTCAGAAGCATAAGTAAGATGCTCCAAGTTAAAAAAAAGAAAGCAGAAATTTCAAAACTGAGATTAAAATTATTCTGTTTATGGACAATCTGAGCAAGAAAGTCTTGTTTTGTTTTGTTTTAAGATATAATCACCCCACCACCACCACCACCACCACCACCCACCACCACCACCACCACCACTCCACCACCCACCACCCACCACCCACCACCACCACCACTCCACTACCACCACCACCACTACCACCACCACCACCACCACCACCACCACCACCACCACCACCACCACCACCACCACACCACCACCAGCACCACCACCACCAGCACCACCACCACCACCACCACCACCACCACCACCACCACCACCACCACCACCACCCCCACCACCACCACCACCACCACCACCACCACCACCACTTCCCCCACCACCACCACCACCACCACCCACCACCCCACCACCACCCACCACCACCACCACCACCACCACCACTTCCCCCACCACCACCACCACCACCACCCACCACCACAAAAAAAGAGGAAAAAAGAGAAAAAAAAAAGATATAATCAACTAAATGGAATTTTTATAGTAGTTCCATTTCCATTTCCATTAGTTGTACCATACAATATTAAGTAAATTGTTTTACCTGCCAAACATCAGGCTTCAGAGTTGTTGGGAAACTGATGACAATTGTAATATCAGTGTATTACACTGATGATGGGATTGGTGTTGAAATATTGATCCAGAAATAATTGTTTATGATGAAATCTGAAACCCACAGTGTTTAAAATACAGTAGTTTAATTTTAAAAGCAAGCATTATAAAAACATAGAGGTCAGAAAGATAGTAAAAATGTTATTGATCCAGAAATAATTGCTTATGATGAACTTTGAAAACCACAGTGTTTAAAATACAGTACTTTAATTTTAAAATCAAGTATTATAAAAACATAGAGGTCAGAAAAATAGTAAAAATGTTAAGGAATGCATCTTGAATATAGCTACCCAAGTTCAATTCCCAGCACCACATAATTTCCTAGTCATCCCTTAGAGGCCCATAAGCCAGGCATGGTTTTGGAGTCCCTTAGCAATATCTAGATGGCTCAGGTAATTCCAAGCATAATAGCAGCATTGCAACCTCAGATCCTATCACTGAACTGCTGCCTGGTTTGTCAAATTTGCCGGTAAGGGTCTCCATCCTTCTGAGTATGGTTTGAGACCCACACAATAGGCCCTAAAATATCAACAAAATTTAAAAGAGTAACCTATTAGTCCCAGAGATATAATACAGAGGGTAAGATGCTTTTCTTACATGTGGTTGACCAGGATTTTATCCCCAGCATACCATATGTTTCACCCAAACACTGCCAGGAGTGCAGAGTCAGGAGTAACCCCTGAGCATTTTCAAAAGCAAGTGTGAGCTATATGCGATATAAAAATGAACTCAAAAATTGATTTCCAAATGCTAAGCAAAATAAAGTATACGAGTTTTGGATTATTGGATATTAATATCTGTGAATATTGATAAAATAAAAATAATATGTGATCAAGTGAAAAGAGAAATACTGGGTCCCAGAGGAATAGAGGACTTAGCGTGGCTTAGAGGACTTGCTTTCAAGCTTATGATCACAAGTTTCTTTTCTGGAGGCACTATATGCACTGAGTAAAAAAAATCTAACAAATCTACTCTCTGGGTACCCAAGTGCTGCAAGAAATTTCCAGTCACATTTCAGCCAGGTGTATACAATCATCACACAAAATGCTGTGCAGTTCTCAACAAACACACACACACACACACACACACACACACTTGTAAGAGATGCAAGAACCACAGCCAAGAAGCATGACGCTTGGTGAGCACATTTGCGGCTTCCAGGAAATTTCACAACCAAAATATAGGCAAGCACCAGAAAAAAACAGTGTGACTTCTACCAAGTGTCACAGCTAGAATGTGTGAACACCATATCCAGGCCTTTTTGTAGCACATGACCATCACAAAATTTTCAACAAGGAAAGAAGAGAGGCATAAAATGAGAAAAATAAAAATGTTTAAAATTAGTTTCCTTCCTAATGTCTGCTTCTTTTATTGCATTAAATAGAAGAGATGTCTTCCTAAATACGGGATAGTGACAGGTGGAGAGAAAATTTGGCAGATAGTTGGATGGCTCTGAAAGGAGTTATTTGATTCTTGCTGGCACCAAGCCTTGACCCTTGATTCCTGAAATTATCCTTCCCAGTGCCCTGAAAACCTCAGCCAACTTGATTGTTTCTCTTGAGGACTCACAGGTATAACCCACTATCTCTCTCCTTGGTTTGTGCCTAAATTCCACTTCACAATCCTTGCTAGTTCTTGCTCATTTGTAGAGCAAATAAAAAAGATTTGAGACCAATGAACTTGGAGTCCCACTGTTTAATTTCTACTTTCAACTTTATTAGCTATCTGAAGAACCTGGCCCCAGAAAAGCTGGACTCCAAAACCTGAAATATTATAGTTTGATGAAATCCAAACAAGATAAATAGCATTTGGATAGCACAAATACAGAGAGTCTTAGCGGCACAGTGAAAACTAGTATAACCCAGTTACTACCTGACTCAGCAGGGACTATAGCAGCTTCAGACCTGCCTGAAGAATACAAGCTGATAATTCCAGGACATACTGGCCTTTCCCAGAACCTCACACATCATAGCTTTTTTCACTACTAGCTATAGACTTTCTCCTCTTTCAGGATTTGTGCCTAGATTAAGCCACCCATATAACTGGTTTACTTTAGAAATTGTTTTTCTATTTCTTTATTTTTGAACCACAGCTCAGCTTTTACACTAGGTTCTGCACTCAGGGATCATTCCTGGAGATGCCCAGGGAGCCTCTATGTTGCCTGGGACTGAATATGGGTTAGTCACATGCAAGGCAAGTACACTATCTATCTCTCTTGCCCATATCTGAAATTCTTGAAGTTGTATTTTGGTGACCTATCTACTCTATCGTCATTCAGTTTAGGGGCCACTTCCAGAGCTGTGTGGTATCCCATTGTGTAGATATGTACCATGATTTCTTTATCCACTCATCTGTTCTCAGACACTTTGATGGTTTCCAGATTCTGGCTATTATGAATAGTGCTGCAATGAACATAGGAAGGTAGAGGGATTTTCTGAACTGTTTTTGAGCTTGTATGTTATATCCCCAGTAGTGATGTTGCTGGATCATATGGAAGCTTAATTTCTAGTTTTTTGAGAAATATTCATATTGTTTTCCCAAAAGGCTAGACCAGTTGACATTCCCATGAGCAGTGAATGAAAGTACTTTTCTTCCTACATTCATGCCCGCATTGGTTATTCTTGTTCTTTTTGTTGTGTGACAGTCTTTGTGATATGAGATGATATTTCATTGTTGTTTTTATTTGCATCTCCTTGATAATTAATGATGTGGAGCATATTTATCACATGCCTTTTGGCTATCTATATTTTTTCTTTGAGAAATGTATGCTCATTTCTTCCCTTTTTATTTTTTTTATTTTTTTGGTGGGATTCTATGGTTTCTCTTGTATGTCTTAGATATTAATCCCATATCAAATGGATATTGAGCTAATAGTATCTCCCATTCCATGGACAGTATTTGTATCCTAGTTACCATTTCCTTGATGGTACAGAAGCTTCTTAGCTTAATGTATTCTCATTTGTTTATCTTTGCTTCCACAAGCTTGGTGGTGTTTCATTATTGAAGATGTTTTCGTCTTCAATGTCATGGAGTGTTCTCCCTAAGTTTTCCTCTATGTACCTTATGTACCTTATGGCCATAACAAATATGAATAAATAGGATTAGATTAAAATAAAAAGTTTCTGTATGGCAAAAGAAACATGGGCTAAAATTAAAAGACAGCTGATTGAAAGAAAATATATTCACCCAGGGCTGGAGTGATAGCACAACAAGTAAGGCATTTGCCTTGCTCACATAGGACCCAGGTTCGATCCCCAGCATCCCATATGGTTCCCTGAGCCTGCCAGGAATGATTTTTGAACACAGAGCTAGGAGTAACCCCTAAATGCCACCGGTGTGACTCAAAAATAAATAAAAAGATATTTGCACTTGTCAAATAAGATAAAGGGTTGATATCTAAAATATACAAAGTACAAAGGTTAACCCCACAAAACCTAAAACCCCCATCAAAAATGGGGAGAGGAAATGAACAGACATTTCTTTGAGAAAGACTAGCAGATGGCCAACAGGTATGTGAAAAAAAAAGCTCATCACAACTTAATGTTAGGGAAATCTAATTCAAGACAGTAACGAGACCAGTGAGGATGACACATATCAAAAATATTGGGAACAAACTGTATTGGAAAGGATATGGTGATAAAGGAGCTCTTTATCTATGGCTGGTGGGAATGCTGCCTTGTCCAACCCCTATGGAAAACAGTATGGGGTATTCTTAGTATAAACTAAGAATTGATCTGCCATATGAACCAGCAATCCATTTTTTGGTATCTATCCCCAGAACAAAAAAACACTCATACAAAAGGATGCATGCATACTGCTATTCATTGTAGCACTTGGTACAATAGCTAAAGCTTGGAATCAGCCTAGATGCCCAACCACATATAAGTGAATCATGAAGATGTGGTGAATATATACAGTACAATACTATATAGCCATAGGAATAATACAATTATGCAATTTGCTGCAACATGAATGGAACGGAAAGATATGATAAATGAAATAACCCAGAAGAAGGATAAATACAGAATGATGTCATTTATATGTGGTATTTAGAATAACTGCATGAAGAAATACAATGGTTTAAAAAGGGATGTCAAAAACACTCTAGGATCCAGAGTATTGTGAGGAGAAGGAAAGAAACTTAGTGGAGGAGGAGAAACACAAAAATGAAATGATGAGGGCCAAGGGCCAAAAGGTCTCAAGTAGTAAGAAATGGATCAAAATAAATATTCTGCCAAAGTCAACAAAAATAAAATCATGAGACCCAAATTCTAAGAACCAAAATTAAAAATGGGCTTGTTATGCTGTCAGAGTCGGGGATAAGGGTGTTGGCATGGGATGCACTCTAGAAATATTGGTGGATGGAGATTGATACCGTTGGTGGAATTGGTCCTGAACCATTGTATTTCTAAACCCAACTATGAAGAATTTTGTAAATCACAATGATTTCAATAAAAAATTGTAAAAATGTGCAATTTAATCAACATAATACACGATATCAATAAAAGAAAAACTCAGGTGATCATATCAATAGATGCATTGAGAAATTATTTTACAAGGTCCAGCATCTCTTCATGATTAAAAACTCTCAACAGAATGTGAATTGAAGAACGTTTCCTCAATATAGTCAAAGCCCATTTACCACAATCCCATTGCAAATTTTCTACTCAATGGGAAAAATTAAAAGACTTTCCTTTAAGATCTGGCACAAAGCAAGCTTCTCCCCTCTCAGCACTTCTATTTAATATAGTACTAGAGGTACAATTGGGCAAGAAAAAGATATCAAGGGCACCTACAAAAGAAAAGAAAGAATTCAAGCTTACACTGTTTGTACATAACATGATATTATATATATAAAATCATAAAAGCTTCTCAAAAAAGCTTCTAGAAACAATAGACTTGTAAAGTGCCAGCCTACAAAAATAATATGCATTAATCCATGACTTTTCTATACACAAATAATGAAAGAGAAGAAAAAGATATTAAAAAATAATACTATTCACCTTTGTGTCTCAGAAAGGCAAGTATCTTGGAGTCACTTACCTAAAGTGGTGGAAGACCTATACAAAAAACCCTACAAAACACTGCTTCAAGAAATGAAAGAGGACACAGTAAATGGAAAAATATGCCTATATCTTGCTCATGGATTGATGGGATTAACATAATTAAAATGGAAATATATCAAAAACATTGTGCATATTTAATGAAATACCTATAAAATACTCATGATAGGCACAGTAATGCTTCATTAACAATAGTGCAAACCACAGTGACTATAAGGGGTAAGAAGGGAAGGAAGACAGACAAAGACAGATAGAGAGAGGTAGAGAGGGAAGGAGAAAGAGAGAGAGAGAAAGAGAGAGAAGGAAAATGCCTGCTCTGGAGGCAGGCTGGGGCATGGATGGAAAGGAAATTGGAAATATTGGTGGTAGGAAATGTGCATTTGTCAAGGGTAGTGTACACTGTAAGATTGAAACCCAATAATGTTGAATTATTGTTTATTATCTAATAAATGTATATAGGATACTGGGATTCGAACCACTGTCCTTCTGCATGTAAGGCAAACGCCCTACTTCCATGCTATCTCTCCGGCCCCTTCTAAACATGATTTTTAAATAAAAGGAGAAAAAAAATTTTAATGTGTGCCAGAAAAGCAGGCAAGCTATAGGGGTAGAAGTGTAGATGGGATAGAAACTGGGTATATTGGTGCTCTGCTGAAGGATGTTATATTTTGTATGACTGAAACACAACCATGAACAACTTTATAACTGTCTGTCTCGTGGTGACTCGATTAAAGAATTTATTTATAAAAAAAATTGTTGTGATTGTCCAGCCAAGTCTCTGGATCCCAGGCTGTCATTTTCCCTGCTGTTGTTGATATCAAATTAGTCACACCCAGGTATGAAATATAAAATGACGATGGGGAGCAACTGGCTTTAGTTTCTTCACCAAAGAGAGGAATAGATTTAGATATTGTGAAGTCACAGAATCTACATCCCCACCCCAGGGGCAGCATTGGCTCCAGAGGCCTATGTGGACCCTAGTGAATAGCTTATAGTTTGTGGAGAGAAATCCTGGGCTTGCATCTCCTTTGTGTCCTGCCTGGACTGAATCATCAGCTATCAAGTTACATGCACCATTGTAACATCACCTCCACCTCTTCAGGAGACGGTTCTAATGGACACCAGCTTTACAGCTCCCTGCGACATGAACTTCGTGCTGCCAACCAGGCAGGGCAGTTCAAAGCGAGGACCTGTGGCCCACAGACATAGGAGTCTCAGGTGCACTGCCATCTGTATTGGTTCTTCATGTTGTGCAGGGACCTTAATCTATCATCAGCCATTTGGAGATGGATTAAGTGATTCTGGCAGGTAACCAAAGACCTGAGGTGGGAGGGCAGTAGTAGGGATTGTCTGTGGAAAATCCTGAGAAAGCAGGTGCTGACTATAGTAGGGCAAGAGAAGGGTCAGTCCCTTGATACATGCATAAACTCTCGTGGAAAATAATTTCAGAATCTATTTGAGTTGAAATAAAATCTGTCTAAAAGTAAATTAATATGTCTTGTGCAGACTTCCTGGCACTTTATCCTAAACTGTACTGGGAAAGGACAGAAAAACTAATTTTGTGTTTTAACAGGGAAATGATACAATACCATTTATAACAAATGTATATTTGATCATTCAAAATATGAGTTTTCAGATATTTGATCTTCATTCAGAGTTGCTAGCTGATGACTCCCAAATTGCCTTGGAATTGTGCAAATAAAATAACGTTTGGACATACCTATGGGCAGTGCCTGGGGGAAACAACCATTAGGGATTGGAACTTCTAGTCCCAAACCTCTCCCCCAACCTCCAGAGAGGGGAGAGGGACTGGAGGTTGAAACATTACCGATAGTTATTAAGTTTATTTTTTATGCATAAGTAGTAAAGTCTTCATAAGAACTTATGAAGAAGGGGTTCAGACAACTTTGGGTTGGTAGATATATAGAGGTTTGGGGGATAATTTTGTGCACTTACAGTGGGCCTGGAAGCTCTGCACTCATCCTACTTACCTGGCCTGATGCATCTATTTCTTTGGGGGGGGCTGTTGGGCCACACCCATTTGACGCTCAGGGGTTACTCCTGTCTATGCGCTCAGAAATCTCCCCTGGCTTGGGGGGACTATATGGGACGCCGGGGAATTGAACCGCAGTCCATCCTAGGCTAGTACTTGCAAGGCAGACACCTTACCTCTAGTGCCACCTCTCCAGCCCCTGATGCATCTATTTCATCTACCTGTTCCTCCACTATATTTTTTGTAATGATAAATAACTAAATGGGTTCTCTGAGTTCTGTGATTCACTCTAGAAAATTTAAGATTCAAGAAGTGAGTCCTGGGACATCTGATTTATATATCCAGTTGGTAAGAAGCACAGGTTTTGGCTAGGGAGTAAAATACAGTAGATAAAGCACGTGATTTACATGCAGCTGGCCTAGGTTTGATCCCAGGAACTTTATGTGGTTTCCCCAAACACTTCCAGGAGTGATTCCTGTGCATAGAGTCAGGAGTAAGCTCTGAAAACAGCTAGATGTAGCCCAAAACTAACAATAAAAAAGCACATGTTTGCCTGGTTTGTAGCTAGTATCAGAAGTGGAGGGTGGTCTTGGAGAACTGAGTCCTTTAAGGAATCTGTCTAAAAGTAAATTAATATGTCTTGTGCAGACTTCCTGGCACCTTATCCTAAACTCTACTGGGAAAGGACATAAAAACTAATTTTTTAGTATCTTTTGGAGTGTCAACATTGAATTTAATTCTCAAGAACTCTGATGGTGTTGGAGAATTTCTTGTTGGTATGGGAAATCATCAGGCACTCACATTGGAACTGGGTCTTGGAATCCTAATTACAGAGTGCCAAGTTCTGAATTGTTTGTTTCTCTTTTTTTTTTCTCAAAATTTTATTGTAACATCATGATTTACCAACATGTTCATAATATAGGTTTTTTAAAAAATAATATCTTTATTTAAGCACCATGATTACAAACATGTTTGTAGTTGGGTTTCAGTTATAAAAAGAATATCAACCGGGGCCGGAGAGATAGCATGGAGGTAAGGCGTTTGCCTTTCATGCAGGAGGTCATCGGTTCGAATCCCGGCGTCCCATATGGTCCCCCGTGCCTGCCAGGAACAATTTCTGAGCCTGGAGCCAGGAATAATCTCTGAGCACTGCCGGGTGTGACCCAAAAACCACAAAAAAAAAAAAAAAAAAGAATATCAACCTTACCAGTGTAACATTCCCACCACCAATGCTCCCATCTTCCTCCTCTACCACACTGTGCCTGTTTTCAGGACAGGCATTTTATTTTTCTCACTCACTACCATTGTCCTGATAGTTGTTACTGAACTTATTTCTCTAATTTCATTCACCACTCTGTGGTAAGCTTCATATCATGGGCCAATCCTTCCAGCCCTCATCTCTATTGTCTCTGGGTAATATTTACATACTGTCTTTTCTTTTTCTTTTTTTTAAACTTTATTTATTGATTGGTTGATTGATTTTGGGGTCACACCCAGTGGTGCTCAGGAGTTACTCCTGGTTCTGCACTCAGAAAACACCCTGGCTTTTGATCACAATAAAAAATATTTTAAAAAAGAAAAGAAAATAAAATGTCCCTGGTGGATTAGGGGACCATATGGAATGCCAAAATCAAACCTGGTCCCTCCCAGGTTGAGTGCATGCAAGGCAAACGCTCTACAGCTGTGCTATCTCTCCGGCCCCTGTCTTTTATTTTTCTTAATTCCCACAGATGAGTGAAACTATTATGTATCTAGCTACCTCCCTCTGACTTATTTAACTCAGCATAATAGTTTCTATGTCCATTCATTGTATAAGAAAATTTCATGACTTCATTTCTCCTGACGGCTGCATAATATTCCATTGTGTATATGTACCACAGTTTCTTTAGCCACTCATCTGTTGAAAGGCATCTTGGTTGTTACCAAATTCTGGCTTGTATATAGTGCTGCAATGAATATAGGTGTGCTGAAGGCACTTTTATATTGTGTTTTTGTGTTCCTAGAGTATATCCCTAGGAGTGGTATAGCTGGGTCAAATGGTTAGTTCAATTCCCAGTTTTTGAGGAATCTCCAAAAACTGGGAATTGAACTACCATTTGTTTTCCATAAAGGATGGACTAGACAGCATTTCCACAGCAACTGTGTTGAAAAGCATGCAGCAGGGATCCCAAGGCATTAAATATTCAAACACTAATCCCATCACCAGTGCATCCTTCCCGAACAGTGTTTCTAATCTCCCATTCGCCAACATAACCTACCTCCATGCAGGCGCAAACAAATTTACTTCATATTTCTTGTTATAACAAAAAGGTGAATGGAATTATTAAAACTTTGATCAACATGGGTCAGTTTAAAATGCTTTATCTCTCCTTGATGTTACAGTTTTCTAAGGATTTACTGGGCCATAGTTGGTGCTAGTTGAGGTTTCTGTGTTATTGTTTAGTAACTGAGCTTGGTAGGTTCTATGTTACTTTTCTAACTACATGACTACATAAGAATTCTTGTGATACTACTGGGCTGAAACTGCTATAAAATATTGAGGTGTCACGTGGCAATGTGAAGCTGTGCAGTTCAGGACATAGATCTCAAACAAATTTGATGGCTGGAAAGTTCAATAAGTTTTTTTTTATAATTTTTTTATTTTGAATTATGAGAACAAAAGATGCAAAGAAAGAGGATAAGGTAAAGTTACAGTGGAAGGACAATCACCCATAACATAATTATCAGAAGTCCCCTTGCTGATATCTTAACTTTGAACTTTCACCAAAGAAAGTTAAGATAAATAAAACAGAATCCATGTGCAATTACTTTGTCCCTCAAGTTCCCAGATTGTAGCACATTATATTTCTTTTTTTTTTTTTTTTTTTTTTTTTTTTTTTTTTTTTTTTGGGGGGGCCACACCCGTTTGACGCTCAGGGGTTACTCCTGGCTATGTGCTCAGAAATCGCCCCTGGCTTGGGGGGACCATATGGGACGCCGGGGGATCGAACCGCGGTCCTTCCTTGGCTAGCGCTTGCAAGGCAGACACCTTACCTCCAGCGCCACCTACCCGGCCCACATTATATTTCTTAACAGCACACAAGGCAATCTAAAGCCATCAAACTTACGTAACTCCTTAAACATTAGAGGCATAGTATTTTTTACATTTCCATGTACATGCATATTAGCTTAAGTTAACCTCAAATTTTAAGTGGGTGCGTTTTAAGGATTAGAGTCAAAGGAGCACAGTAAAAACGGTGTTAGAGTGGCAATTGTTGTTTGCATAGGCACACCAAAATATGAGAGGCATGGAAAGGAATAACCTTGGCCTAAATACAAAGAGATCCTACACCTGAAGTTTCCTGGCATAAGACCAGCTCTAGGCCTCAGGAAAGTTATCGTTCGCTCCAAGACATTGTCCGTAGCGCCAACACACTTATCACACAGTCTCTGTTGTTGGTCTCATGTTTCTGTACAAAAGATTCTGGAATCTGCATGTCCTACATTGAAGTCATGATGTGGAGTGCCTTCTCATTTCAGAAAGTTCAATAAGTTTAAGCTGTGAAGTGGGTAATTTCTGTGTGGGTGGTGGTGGAAGCATTGGCTGATGTAGTTTCTGTAGAAAAGGGAATCTTTTCTGCATATGCCATAGATGGACCAGGAAAATATCAGTGGAGATTTTTTTTTTTAAATGGAGGGGGAACCAAGTCATTTTCTGCCATGAAGATGTCAGTGGTGGGAGGAGGCTGCTGGTGGTGGGGTGAGTCCAGGATGGGGCTCTCTGCTCAATTTTCTTCCTAAAGGAAAGACAGAGATGTCAACTTTGCAATCTCACCTGAGAGGATCTTGCTGCTCATATTATTCAATTTCAATCACAGAGTTGGGCCTTTTCTGTTAGAGGGCATAGGGCATGGTGTTCAGCTGCTGTAGTTCATGCAGAAAGGGGAATCTGTCCCTCTTTCTGTCTGAACTACTTTCTTTCTTTCTTTCTTTCTTTCTTTCTTTCTTTCTTTCTTTCTTTCTTTCTTTCTCTCTCTCTCTCTTTCTTTCTTTCTTTCTCTCTCTCCTTCTCTCTCTCTTTCTTTTTCTTTCTTTCTCTCTCTCCTTCTTTCTCTCTTTCTTTCTTTCTCTCTTTCTTTCTTTCTTTCTTTCTTTCTTTCTTTCTTTCTTTCTTTCTTTCTTTCTTTCTTTCTTTCTTTCTTTCTTTCTTTCTTTCTTTCTTTCTTTCTTTCTTTCTTTCTTTCTTTCTTTCTTTCTTTCTTTCTTTCTTTCTTTCTTTCTTTCTTTCTTTCTTTCTTTCTTTCTTTCTTTCTTTCTTTCTTTCTTTCTTTCTTTCTTTCTTTCTTTCTTTCTTTCTTTTTTGAACCACACTGGTTGATGCTCAAAGGTTACTCCTGGCTATGCGCTCAGAAGTCGCTCCTGGCTTGGGGGACCAAATGGGACGCCGAAGGATCGAATCACGGTCTGTCCTAGGCTAGTGCTGGCAAGGCCGGTCCCTGAACTATTTCTTAATCCATGTTTCATCCTGAAAGGTTGAGATTACAGTCATTTTGTGTCATTCCATTTCTATAAATTTTTATGCTTAAAAAAGAGATCCCTCTTATGGATTAAATTCACATTTTCACCCCAAAATCTACTCTTGAAGGGCATATTGTTACAAGGGGATACCAAACAACTCTGAGTCTTTTGTTTTGGGGACACACCCAGTAGTTCTCAGGTCTTAGTTTCTGGCTCTGCACTTGAGGATCACTCCTGGTGGGGCTCAGGTGACACTGAGAATCAAGCTGGGCAGCTCTGAGTTCTTGTGAACAACATTAAGATATACCTGACATTTAGATATATCTAAAGATTGCAGCAGCTACAGAAACAGGAATTCATTACAGCAATTGCAGTGCTACCCTTCTTTTCCTTGTCCCTCTTCTCCACCTTTCCACTCTTCATTCACTACTCTATTTAGCACATCTTCCACATTTTACCACTTTTTTAGTTCTTTTTTTCTTTTTACCCACTCCCTGGGCTCACTAAGGGACATGTATTCCTTTCCCTTAATTATTTTCTGCTGACTGTATATACTCTGTGGAAAACCATTTGGATTACTTATACAAATAAGGATGCAGGGTGATCATGGAATGACCAGTCAGACCGTGAAATGTGTTTATAAAGGTTGCTAAAATTATCCTTGTGCCACATGCAAATAAGGTTTGTAGGAT
This sequence comes from Suncus etruscus, assembly GCF_024139225.1. Taxonomy (NCBI): domain Eukaryota; kingdom Metazoa; phylum Chordata; class Mammalia; order Eulipotyphla; family Soricidae; genus Suncus; species Suncus etruscus. The sequence continues at coordinate 87,619,665 of NC_064850.1, forward strand.
AACCCTTCAGATTACATACACAAATTATATTGTGCAAGATGATACATTAGAGATCTAGTCTCTCCTCTGTTTTCCTGATTCTTCCCTCCTTATTTCCTCTAAACAGATTTTATGGCTGGAGAGGCAGGATTCATACCTAATGAAAAAATTCATGTCTGGACAGTCAGATTTCATACTTGCTGTGTCATGTTCTCTTATCTACAAGGGCACACTTACCTCCTCCCACTTTTGTATATTTGGACATTTATAGAGCTAGATATCCAAGTTCCTTACCTATAGAGAGGATTCTCATATTTAGATCTTATTGTATGCTTTTTAAGATCAAAATAATACCTAAAAGACCAAAATCAGTGTCTGAAAGCCCACATTTCATATGAGACTTGTCAGGCTTGGAGTCTGAAATTCCATACATGGCTTGTGAGTTTTTAGTCCTAGAATGTTATGTATTTTAGATATATGAGAGACTTGGTTTCCAATTTCTTTACTTTAAAAACATACTTTCTTAAAATTATCTGACTTATTGCATGTCTGAGAACAGTATATCATACTGGATTTTTCATCTTTTTTCAATTCCCCTTTTAATATTGCTATACTCCACTTTCATAATGATTTCATGATTGAATCATTGAATGATTAGTGCCCTGTTGGAACCTAATTGTGGTGTATTGCACTTGGGTAAAATAACCTCCAACAGGGGGTTGGAGGTTCTACACAGTGGGTAGAATTAATAGTTTCAATACATTGTAATCATAATCATTGCAAGTATGTATGTGTCTGTGTGTATAAGTCACTGGAGATCAAACCTTATGCTCCTGCATACAAGGTCACATTTCTACCCTCTCAAGACATTGTAATCTTACACTTGGGTTACATGTCTTTTTTATCTATCCGATAATAGCAGTGCATAAGGTAGAAAAAAGTTTGGGTATATATCAATGATCTTTTAAATTATTTAATAACATTGCCGTCTCCATTCACTGGTATTATCAAAGAATGTGTTACTAAATGAATTTTGTGAAAGAATAGCTAAGATTCAGTACAAAAAAATTTGAATTTAGCAGAGCTATTTTATCCAGAAGACAAATGAAGATAAAACTATTCCATAGCCACTCTTTCTTTCCTAAGTCTTTTTCCTTTCCCTTTTTTTAACCAGTCCTCATATAAATCTTATAATTAAGTAGTCAAAATTTGTGGGAAGGAAGAATTTGGTCAAAATATGATTGATGTAACAAACTTATATTTTTAGCTTTAATTTAATGTCCACAGTTGCTTATCAGTCACCAGTCCACTACAACCATTTCTGACGTCATTTTTGCTATGTGTTTATTAGATTTAGATTTACTTAATGAGGACATATAATGAATTCAACTGTAAATAATCTACTTAAAACAATAATCATTACATCTTATGTAAACAACTCACTTACTAAGGTTCAATGCTTTCTTTTTCTTTCTATTTATTACTAAATGTTATTAAACTATTATTATTAAAATGTTTTTAAGAACAGTTACATACGTAGAACAAAAATGTTCATAAAATATGATCTAGAATAGAATGGCCTACATTTTAGAAAATGAGCTTTGTTAAATTTATTCTGAAAATACTAAGTTGAACTGTTCAAAGAAAATTTAAGAATTTTAGATTATTACATAATTTCAAGGAAACTGAACTAGAAAATCAAATTTAGAGGCCATCAAAATCAATCATGCTGCCATTATCACAACCACTAGACAGACTTGGGCAGAGATATTATGCCAAGTTTTTGTCTCTGATCTAGAAGCTGAATGTTTCTGCTTCCTCTGGGTCTTCACTTGAATTGATTTCATTCATAACCCATCTTTATTACATTAGCATAGAGGTGTGGAACCAGTACTATGAGCCTGCATTATCAGAAAAATTTAGATCCTAATTTCAAAGGGTAGATTCACTACATCAGGTTCCTTTTTTTTTCTTTCTCAAACTTTATATTCAGAGCCATCATTGTGTCCTCCTTCCATTGTCCTCTACTGCTCTAGATTGGCACATAACTTGGTAATTCTAATTAAGTTATTCACACATATGTTCTGTGGCTTGCCCCTGTATTTAAACCTAGGAGATATGTTGGGTTACACCTTATTTTACCTAAAACAAAGTTTATCCCTGCTTTCTTTTATCTGTTTGCTTACAACTTGGTTTTACCCAAAACAAAGATTGTCTTATATGTAAACCTGGGCCGAAAGACTCAGGATAGCTGCTCCACCTTGGTGTGGTCTCTATACTCAATAAAAATGGCAGTTCTGGCAGGCAGCTTGTGCTCCATATTAGGTAGAAGACTGCCAGACTACATGTGTTTCAGCCTCAGCCTGGTTTGGATTATTTTATCCATGACCCTGATTCAGACTTGTTCACCTGGGCTTGGGGATATGGTGTGTGGGGTGATTTTACAATTGTCACCTTGAACAGTGGCACAGGACCCAAGGGCCCAAGAAGACTGCAACAATGGTGAGTGATTTGATCCTCTGGTGATTGTCACCATGACAGCCCCCTCAAGCTGGACTGAATGTGCTGTGCCTTTCACTGAAACATTGGTCCACATAGCTCCTGTTCTGAATGGCTTGCTGTTGCTCTGGTCCATCTGCCTGCATATCTCACTCTGGACTTTATGTATCAGACTCCCTAGAGATTCTCCTACACACATGCCCCAAGTGGGGGAAGGGTGCCTTTCCAATGGTGATGAGTTCTCTATCTAAAGGCCTTCCCAGGGCTGATAATTTTATCATTTACTACTATCACTAAGCCAGAGAGATCCCCATTTCTCAAGAATGTTGAGCCAGCTGCCATCTCTGCAGACTCAGAGGCTGAAAACAGCTCAACCTGATATTCCCCAGGGCCCTAAACACTGAGTAAGGAGACTAGCCATTGCTGGCAATCCAAGTCCTGTCAAATGGTTCAATGTCTGGAATAGATTTATCTACAGAAATGACACCAAAGAAGATGTCTTTGTTCATGGAATAGCTATTAAGAGAAACAATCCCAGGAAGTTTCTGTGTAGCATTAGCAATTGGGGAGACTGTAGGGTTTGAGGTCATGAAAGGAGAGAGGACTCCAAAAGCAACACTTGAAGAGGCTTTTCTTGTTCTACTTTATTTTTGTTGTTGTTGTTCCTTTAGTAGAAATTAATCATACACTTAGGATCATATCATGATATTCAATTCTATGCCACTGATCTGAGGGTCTGTCTTTATTTTAAAACCATGCTAGTTTACTAACACTTTTTTTTTTTTGGTTTTTGGGCCACACCGGTTGATGCTCAAAGGTTACTCCTGGCTATGCACTCAGAAATCACTCCTGGCTTGAGGGATCATATGGGATGCTGGGGGATCGAACCACAGTTCGTCCTAGGCTAGCACATGCAAGGCAGACACATCTTACCACTTGCGCCACTGCTCCGGCCCCCTGACTAATACTTTGTAAGTACAGTTTAAAGTTGGGAAAGGTGTTGCCACCTATCTTCTGTAATTTTAGAAGTGTTTGATTTATCTCTTTGAGAAATGTTATGGGTATCTTTATAGGAAGAGCATTAAATCTGAACCATTCCTTGGGAGTATTTCCATTTTAATTATATTAATCCTCCCAATCCATGAGCAGGGGATGTGTTTCTATTTCCTCATATTTTTTATTTTTTGATGTACTATTTTGTAGTTTTATTTGTATAGATTTTTACCTCATTAGTTAAGTTAATCCCAAAGTACTTGATTTTCTGAGGCACTGTTTTAATAGGATTGTTTTTTTTATATGCCTCTTCTCTTTCATTATGTGAACATAGGAAAACCATAGATATTTGCACAATAATTTTGTAACCTGCCATTTTACTGTGAGATCTAGTTTCTAGAAGATTTTCTGTGGTGTCTTTAGAGTTTTTAAATATAGTATATCATCCGCAAACATTAGATCTTGACTTCTTCCCTTCCTATCTGAATTCCCTTGATATCTTTTTCTTTCCTGATTGCTATGGCAAGTACATCCAATCCAGTTCAATACTGAATAGAAGTGGTGAGAATGGTGAAAATTGTATTGTGCCAGATTTTAGGGGAAAGCCTTTTTTTTTTCCTCATTGAGTATACGGTTTTCTATGAGCTTGTACTAGATGGCTTTCACTATATTGAGGAATGTTTCTTCAGTTCCCATTTATTGAGAGATTTTTATTATGAATTGGTGCAGTATCTTGTCAAATGCTTTTTATGCATCCATTACTATGATCATGTAATTTTTGTTTTTCCTTATTGATATGGTGTATAATGCTGATCACTTGTGTATGTTAAACCATCCTTGCATCCCAGATGAATTTTACTTGGTCATATATTCTATGACCTTTTTGCTAGTATTTTATTGAGGATCTTTATATCTGTGATAATTATGGAAATCTGACTGTAATTCTCATTCTCTCTCCTTTTTCAGTTTTTAGGCCACACCAAAATGTTAAATTACCGGTATGATATTTCTGTTTGTATTATTCTCATTTCTACTCTCATGTTTTCTGTGTTTTATTGGCAATCTGTTCCATTGTTCACATGAGCTCATTGAACATCCTAAGCATTTCCACTCTGAACTCCATTTAAGGGAAATTATGTAGGGATTAGTACTGATTTGGTCTTCAGGTTTTGGTCTGTGCAATGTATATGGGGTTTTCAGCTACTTTACCATGGTTCCATGTTGTCTCAAGGTTCTTTTTTCCTTTCTCATTGTCAGTCTTCCCCACTGCCCCAGGAGGTCTCAGGGTAATTTTTGTGGATGAGAGATTATCTTTCAGCTGTGTAAGCTTGGCTTGCTTGGCCTCTGACATATATGGATGGATAGGCCACAAGTCCCTTTGTTTATTAGGACTGATCTTGCTGATCCACCACAGCCTGTGAACTCAATGGATCCGTGGCAGTCACAAGACCCTTTATTGTTGGGGAAGCTCTCAAGTTCCATACAGGGTCCCATTCATCAAGGATCTTTGCACTCTGCAAAACCTTTTATTGTTAGGGCTACTCTCACTGGTATGCTATGTGGCCTGCACTTACTATCTGTTTCTTTGAAGTTCAAAATAGCATTGGGTTCTTTTTTTTCATTAATTGCTTTATTTAAACACTCTGGTTATAAAGTTGTTCATTATACAGTTGGTTTTTGTTCACAATTGCGAATTTGTTCATGATTGTGTTTTAGTCATACACTATGGAATTAACCAGATGCCATTTCCACTCAGTATATGCCTTGTTATTCATTAATTGGAAACATCTTTGATAGTAGTACCTTGGATTTGATGCTTAGATCACTTAATCTCCACTTCTGGTGTGGACTAATTTTTCCTAATAAATACCCCAGGTCTTAGGAAATGCTATCTTGCATTTCTGGACTTTCTCACTGAGCTGCCTGTTTCTTAGGAGTTGCAGGCTTGTGTGTTGAAACTCCTGAATCCATTTCACCCTCTTTAGTGAGTGTGAATTATATCCTGCAATGGACATTTGCTTCCAGACCCACATCTCTCCAGTATCCTGGCTTTGGAGTTTGAGGCCAGATTAACCCTTCACAGTGCACATATGCCATCACCAATGCAATTTTCTGCATTTTCTTAAGTTTTCTCCCCCCTCCTCCATGCCTGCCTCTGGAGTAAACACTGACGATTCAACTATGTTTCTTGCATGCAGAAGAATGTTGGACTCAGTTTCTTAATCCATTTTGTCATTCTGTGTCTCTTAATTGGTGTATTCATTCCATTGACTTTGACAATCCAAGTAGAATTTTGTGCCATCTTTTTGTAGAAGTTTTGTTAAGTTAGACAAGTTATTTTAAAGTTGGTTTGTATCTATGATTTCCTGAATTGCTATTTGTCCATGAAATTGTGTATAATTACTTCAAATCTAAATGAGAGTTTGTTTAGCCGGGCAAATATTCTTGTGAGATGTTCATTTCATTCAGTTGTTTGCTATGTCCATCACTGTCTTTGGACCTGGAAGTGTTTATTTGGTAAATTTGTTATAATTCTCAAGGATATTCCTTTATATATGGTGACATTCTTTTATCTTGCTGCTCTCAGTATTCTATTTCTCTCTGTGATTTTTACCTTCTAATTAGGATTTTTTTTTGGTAATATTTTTATTTGGATCTCTTGTAGCTGTTAGCTGTTAGCTCTTCAGGCCTCTGGGATGTGGTGCAATCTCCAGTTCTGAAAAATTCTCAGCAATGTTATTTTATCTGTTGCTTCTTCATAAGGGGGTGTCTTCCTGGTGCTCTGGAGCCCTATAGTTCTTATGTTATATCTCGTGAATTCACATCAAAGTTCTATTATCAGCTATTTATTTATTTTAAGACTCTTCCATCTTCTCCTCTTTTCTGGTGGTGTATACAGCTCATCTTTAAGCTCACTGAATATGCCCTCAATAGCTGTTACTCTACTAATGAGGCCTTTCAATAAATGAGTTTTTCATTTTGCCTATCCAGTTTTTTAATTATATCATTTTGTTTGATATCTTCTTATTTCTGCTCTTATTTTCTCTGGAATCTTTTTTTTCCTTCTGAATCTTAATGACTGTCAGTTCCATTGTTCCTTTCATTTCCTTAAAAATAGTCAACATTTCTTTTCTACAGTCCTTATCAAATAGGTCATATACCTGTTTTATAGTGGTTTGATCTTCAGGGCTACTACCAGTGATGTATGGTGGGGTTCTATGTATTGCTTTCCCATTATGACTATCACAATCTTGTGTGTTTCTTGTGAGCTGTTGTGTGGCTGAGTAACAACCAGAAATGTGTGGCCATCTTATGAAATGGAGCAGCTGCATTCTTCTTGGAGCTGTTGACCTGTTGAGTGTAAACGGTGCTTGAGTCACAACGAGGACTCTAATGCTACTCTGTTTACCTCAGTGTCTTGGGACCAAGTAGATTTCAATTATTCTTGTATTATTCCTCTTGAACTCACCCCATAGTTCTCTGATAAGCTGTTTGTTTCTTTTTAGAGTATTTCCCACTTTCTGCCATTCCTAGCTGTTTCCACCTTCTCATTTTGGAGCTCCTCAATATTTTGATCTGTTATTTTGCTATTCAGATCTTCTGCTGACTTTTTATATCACATACCATGTTCTTTATTTATTTATTTATTTATTTTTCCCCGCTGATTCCACCAAGCCTGTTCCCTTGACTGTGGTTTCGTTGGATAGTAGGTAAGGACAGTTGCAATCTTGTTCATCCAAACATGTTCTTTATTTCTGACTGTAGTTGTTTTTTTATTTCAATTCTCATACTCTATTGTGCTTTTCTGACTGTGCTATCATTTCTTTGTACTTATTTAACATCCTTATTATAATGTCACTAAAGACATTATCATAATGCCATGAAATACATTGAGTATTGTTTATGTCTTTGGTAATTTTTTTTGGGGGGGGGGGTTTGGGTTATACCCGGTAGTACTCAGGGGTTACTCCTGGCTCTATGCTCAGAAATCACTCCTGGAAAGCTCGGGGGACCTTATGAGATGCTGGGATTCAAACCACTGTCCTTCTGCATGCAAGGCAAATGCCTTACCTACATGCTATATCTCTGGCCCCTGGTGATTTTTTTTTTTATTCATTCAGCTTAATGGGCTTCTAGATTTTTTTCTCCATTGGCTTTTCAGTGTTCTTGTGCTGGGCGTGAGTCTTTATAGTTATCATCTTGAAAGATGCTGAGAGATTGATCTGGAGATTGTCTGCCCATTTTCACAATGACAGGAAGAATAGCTTCCTTCAGTATGTGTTAGATTATACCTTGTATACCTTGTTTTATACAAAGCAAAGACCTTCCCCCAGCTTCCTTTTTACCTACTCTTTTTTTATGTGTAAAAGGCCTACCTAGACTGGACTAGCTACAGATCTGTCACTTTCTACCCTTCCCCCACCTGGTTGTGGATTGAGCTGAAATAATAGGTCAGTTTGGCCGCTCCAGACCATGAGGCTGAAACCAGTTCATCTCTATGCTTTCTATCATATGAGTGGCAACCCTGCTCTAGACCCATTCTCCTGGGTTTGAATTACAGTGAGTGGATCATTACAAGCATGATATGAGTAGACATGTTACTTCAGGAGCTGGATGGTGGCCCTTAATATAGCATGGGTCAGAATAGGTCCATTGATGTCAGCCTAAAGCATTTTAAATCTGGGATACTGAAGCAACAAGAAAGGCAGTTATCAGAGTTCCTTTTTAAAAAATATTTATTGGTTAACTTTGGTCAGCATGATGCCCTCTAGTTCTAACCAATAGGAGGAAATCACATGATTTTGTCATTTTTTATAGTTCTAAAGTTCCCCTATTGTGTATATATACACAAAACTTCTCGGGCTCTTCATTCCTAGTTGCCTATCAAGATGGCAAGGGTAGGTGTTAAGGAAAGAAGCCTGGGCACATTGGTGGAGGGAAGTTGACACTGATGGTGGAATTGATGCTGAAATATTATGTCTAAAACTCAAGTATGAATAACTGTGTAAATCACAATGCTTTAATAAAAATTTAAAAAGCAAGCAATAAAACCCCTTCATCAAACCCAAACTGAGAATACAAAGATAGTACAAGATGAAAGACCTTGGTCTTAGAACCAACCACCCATTAGCCTGATATCATGTGATCAAGTATAGTTTCCTGAGCACCACCATCACTTCTGGGTACAGAACCAGGAAAAGCCTTTAAACACTGCAAGGTGTGATCCAAATTCACACACACACACACACACACACACACACACACACACACACACACACACACACAGCATCCAATCTAAGATAAAGGAGGACTCCCAGACAAGAACTGCGGGGTCCTAGAGTCCCCCGGAGGGGCCCGGCCAGCGGGGAAACGGCTGGGAGGCTCTTGGACTTCCGCACTCTTATTTTGCTGAGTTAAAAGAACAACCACACCTGTAAAAAATCTGAGAGAGGTTAGTAAAGAAGACCCCAGGCGAAGTTCCGGTCAGAGGCAAAATTTATTGGCTCAGCATCTCTATATATAGAGGAGGAGAAATGGGCAGGAAAAAGGACATGTCAATCATACTTTTTGGCGGGAAGGTTGTAGAACAAAGGCAGTAAAATATTCAAAAGAGGATGGAGACCTTATGTCTCCAAAATGGGACCTGCAGCCGCTTATCTGGGCTAACATCAGCCTGTGAAGGAGCAGGTCTTGAAGGTAACTGTTAACTCCGGAAAGAGGCTAAGGGGTGTAGTCTAGATTTGGAATTAGCATTGGGGGTGTTTACCATTCCCTTTGGCTTCAAAGAAAAAATCTCCTTCAGCTGTGAAATACCTTTCCTGTTAGTTCAAAAGCTTTACAGCAAAATCAGCAGATGGGCAGCCTCATGTGAAAGGCTGCATAAAAGACAGAAGACAGAAAAATTGATCCTCTGACAGGATACTGTCTCCAACAAAGAACCCCATTATGGCTCTAAAACATCCTCTGAAGCCTGAAAATGAAACCCTCGTGCTGTTGGTCAGGTGCAAGGGTAACTAGAGTAGTCCTTTAATAAGGATTTATCCCATTTGGCTTTTTTATTTCAGGGAATAAAAATCTTTACACCACAAAGTGTTATTTGCCCAAAAGTGATTATAAATAGCAGCCTGAAGCCTTTTATCTTATTTGTTCATTTAGAAGCAACAGTTGGATCCTTATCTTTACTTAAAGCATATGGTATTCCGGTTGTAACCAGTGACCTTTTTGTTAAAAGAAAATGACAACAGCTTTTGCTTTCATTCAACTCATAAACTGAAGAGGAGGATGGATAGATTAAATACTGAAACAGGAACCTAATCCCTTAGCAGTCTTGTGTGAATTAGTTGTGGAGATGCCTGGGGCCAAAGAGAGAGCACAATGGACTGAGCACATTTTTTGTATGCAGGAAGCCTATGTTCAATCACTTAGGTCCCCTGCACACTTCCAGGAGCCACTCCCAGCACTGCTCCAGGACCAACCCTGGTGAGCACCCCTAGGTGAGGCCCAAAAACAAATGCACAAAGAAACACCAAAATAAGTGTTATTAAATATAGACCAGTTGTTGGCAATGAAGATTACATTTTATATTCTATATGCTAGAGGAAAAATAGTTATTATAAAATAGTAACAGTTATTATATTATTGTTATATTAATACATATTATATTATAACATATTAATATTATATAAACAATAGTTACAATAGTTATTATGAGAAATTGGACATAGAATTTTACTTTTACTAGTACTTCATATCAAAATACTATGTCAATAAAAATACAGCTCAACATAATGACCAAAAGTATTTATTAAAAAATATAAATAACTGGGGCCAGAGAGGTAGTAAAGCTGTAGGTTGCCTTGTGTGCGGCTGACACTGGAAGGACCTGGTTATATTCCTGGCAGCCCATGTGGTCCCCCAGCCTGCCAGGGATGATTTCTGAGTGAAGCCAGGAGTGGCTCCTTAGGGCCAATCAATCAATAAAGTTTAAAAATATATAAATAACCCATAAACATGCACATTAAATTTTACTATTATCATAGAAGCCAAAATAAGTAGCCTTTTTTAATTATCAGATTATTCAAAACAGATATTGAAAATATAAAAATTTATAGGCACTAAATTTAGCCAAACACAGATGGGTGGCCCCTATTTAAAAATAGAAAGAATTTTTTTTCTCAGGATCTTTTTTTTTTCTTTACTTTTTTTTTTTTTTCTTTCTCAGGATCTTTTTAATCTACAAATACATTTCCTAACAACTGGACATTTTAGCTCAAAAACATTAAAATATGAACATAATGATGCATGGCCTGAGGATTAAAACCTCTTTA